>NC_080112.1:40959041-41559041 GCF_950005125.1 Chionomys nivalis
TTGTAAAGACAGGTAGTTGTTTGCTACGTGTGAAAGCACTGTTAGAACTGAGATCAGTGTTGCTTTTCTCAGTACAAGCTTTACTTTGAAAGATAATCGCGTTCTTTTGAAAGATTATTAATTTCACGAAAGTTTTAGTACGAAACGCACATGCGTTACATTATAAAGACAAGCAGTTGTTTGCGACATGTGAAAGCACTGTTAGAACTGAGATTAGTGTTGCTTCTCTCAGTACAAGCTTTACTTTGAAAGATAATCGCGTTCTTTTGAAAGTTTATTAATTTCACGAAAGCTTTAGGAAGAAACGCACATGCGTTTCTTTGTAAAGACAAGTCGGTATTTGTTACGTGTGAAAGCACTGTTAGAACTGAGATCAGTGTTGCTTTTCTCAGTACAAGCTTTACTTTGAAAGACAATCGCGTTCTTTTGAAAGTTTATTAATTTCACGAAAGCTTTAGTCTGAAACGCACATGCGTTTCTTCGTAAAGACAAGCGGTTGTTTGCTACGTGTGAAAGCACTGTTAGAACTGAGATGAGTGTTCCTTTTCTCAGTACAAGCTTTACTTTGAAAGATAATCGCGTTCTTTTGAAAGTTTATTAATTTCACGAAAGCTTTAGGAAGAAACGCACATGCGTTACATTATAAAGACAAGCAGTTGTTTGCTACATGTGAAAGCACTGTTAGAACTGAGATCAGTGTTGCTTTTCTCAGTACAATCTTTACTTTGAAAGATAATCGCGTTCTTTTGAAAGTTTATTAATTTCACGAAAGCTTTAGGAAGAAACGCACATACGTTTCTTTGTCAAGACAAGCAGTTGTTTGATATGTGTGAAATCACTGTTAGAACTGAGGTCAGTGTTGCTTTTCTCAGTACAAGCTTTACTTTGAAAGATAATCGCGTTCTTTTGAAAGTTTATTAATTTCACGAAAGCTTTAGTCTGAAACGCACATGCGTTTCTTCGTAAAGACAAGCAGTTGTTTGCTACGTGTGAAAGCACTGTTAGAACTGAGATTAGTGTTGCTTTTCTCAGTACAAGCTTTACTTTGAAAGATAATCGCGTTCTTGTGAAAGTTTATTAATTTCACAAAAGCTTTAGTAAGAAACGCACATGCGTTTCTTTGTAAAGACAGGTAGTTGTTTGCTACGTGTAAAAGCACTGTTAGAACTGAGATCAGTGTTGCTTTTCTCAGTACAAGCTTTACTTTGAAAGATAATCGCGTTCTTTTGAAAGTTTATTAATTTCACGAAAGCTTTAGTAAGAAACGCACATGCGTTTCTTTGTAAAGACAGGTAGTTGTTTGCTACGTGTGAAAGCACTGTTAGAACTGAGATCAGTGTTGCTTTTCTCAGTACAAGCTTTACTTTGAAAGATAATCGCGTTCTTTTGAAAGATTATTAATTTCACGAAAGTTTTAGTACGAAACGCACATGCGTTACATTATAAAGACAAGCAGTTGTTTGCGACATGTGAAAGCACTGTTAGAACTGAGATTAGTGTTGCTTCTCTCAGTACAAGCTTTACTTTGAAAGATAATCGCGTTCTTTTGAAAGTTTATTAATTTCACGAAAGCTTTAGGAAGAAACGCACATGCGTTTCTTTGTAAAGACAAGTCGGTATTTGTTACGTGTGAAAGCACTGTTAGAACTGAGATCAGTGTTGCTTTTCTCAGTACAAGCTTTACTTTGAAAGACAATCGCGTTCTTTTGAAAGTTTATTAATTTCACGAAAGCTTTAGTCTGAAACGCACATGCGTTTCTTCGTAAAGACAAGCGGTTGTTTGCTACGTGTGAAAGCACTGTTAGAACTGAGATGAGTGTTCCTTTTCTCAGTACAAGCTTTACTTTGAAAGATAATCGCGTTCTTTTGAAAGTTTATTAATTTCACGAAAGCTTTAGGAAGAAACGCACATGCGTTACATTATAAAGACAAGCAGTTGTTTGCTACATGTGAAAGCACTGTTAGAACTGAGATCAGTGTTGCTTTTCTCAGTACAATCTTTACTTTGAAAGATAATCGCGTTCTTTTGAAAGTTTATTAATTTCACGAAAGCTTTAGGAAGAAACGCACATACGTTTCTTTGTCAAGACAAGCAGTTGTTTGATATGTGTGAAATCACTGTTAGAACTGAGGTCAGTGTTGCTTTTCTCAGTACAAGCTTTACTTTGAAAGATAATCGCGTTCTTTTGAAAGTTTATTAATTTCACGAAAGCTTTAGTCTGAAACGCACATGCGTTTCTTCGTAAAGACAAGCAGTTGTTTGCTACGTGTGAAAGCACTGTTAGAACTGAGATTAGTGTTGCTTTTCTCAGTACAAGCTTTACTTTGAAAGATAATCGCGTTCTTGTGAAAGTTTATTAATTTCACAAAAGCTTTAGTAAGAAACGCACATGCGTTTCTTTGTAAAGACAGGTAGTTGTTTGCTACGTGTAAAAGCACTGTTAGAACTGAGATCAGTGTTGCTTTTCTCAGTACAAGCTTTACTTTGAAAGATAATCGCGTTCTTTTGAAAGTTTATTAATTTCACGAAAGCTTTAGTAAGAAACGCACATGCGTTTCTTTGTAAAGACAGGTAGTTGTTTGCTACGTGTGAAAGCACTGTTAGAACTGAGATCAGTGTTGCTTTTCTCAGTACAAGCTTTACTTTGAAAGATAATCGCGTTCTTTTGAAAGATTATTAATTTCACGAAAGTTTTAGTACGAAACGCACATGCGTTACATTATAAAGACAAGCAATTGTTTGCAACATGTGAAAGCACTGTTAGAACTGAGATGAGTGTTGCTTTTCTCAGTACAGGCTTTACTTTGAAAGATAATCGCGTTCTTTTGAAAGTTTATTAATTTCACGAAAGCTTTAGTAAGAAACGCACATGCGTTACTTTGTCAAGACAAGCAGTTGTTTGCTATGTGTGAAAGCACTGTTAGAACTGATATCAGTGTTGCTTTTCTCAGTACAAGCTTTACTTTGAAAGATAATCGCGTTCTTTTGAAAGTTTATTAATTTCACGAAAGCTTTAGGAAGAAACGCACATGCGTTTCTTTCTAAAGACAAGCAGTTGTTTGCTACATGTGAAAGCACTGTTAAAACAGAGATCAGTGTTGCTTCTCTCAGTACAAGCTTTACTTTGAAAGATAATCGCGTTCTTTTGAAAGTTTATTAATTTCACAAAAGTTTTAGGAAGAAACGCACATGCGTTTCTTTGTAAAGACAAGCAGTTGTTTGCTACATGTGAAAGCACTGTTAGAACAGAGATCAGTGTTGCTTCTCTCAGTACAAGCTTTACTTTGAAAGATAATCGCGTTCTTTTGAAAGTTTATTAATTTCACGAAAGCTTTAGGAAGAAACGCACATGCGTTTCTTTGTAAAGTCAAGTAGGTATTTGTTACGTGTGAAAGCACTGTTAGAACTGAGATCAGTGTTGCTTTTCTCAGTACAAGCTTTACTTTGAAAGATAATCGCGTTCTTGTGAAAGTTTATTAATTTCACGAAAGCTTTAGTAAGAAACGCACATGCGTTTCTTTGTAAAGACAGGCAGTTTTTTGCTACGTGTGAAAGCACTGTTAGAACTGAGATCAGTGTTGCTTTTCTCAGTACAAGCTTTACTTTGAAAGATAACCGCGTTCTTTTGAAAGTTTATTAATTTCACGAAAGCTTTAGTCTGAAACGCACATGCGTTTCTTCGTAAAGACAAGCAGTTGTTTGCTACGTGTGAAAGCACTGTTAGAACTGAGATCAGTGTTGCTTTTCTCAGTACAAGCTTTACTTTGAAAGATAATCGCGTTCTTGTGAAAGTTTATTAATTTCACGAAAGCTTTAGGAAGAAACGCACATGCGTTTCTTTGTAAAGACAAGTCGGTATTTGTTACGTGTGAAAGCACTGTTAGAACTGAGATCAGTGTTGCTTTTCTCAGTACAAGCTTTACTTTGAAAGACAATCGCTTTCTTTTGAAAGTTTATTAATTTCACGAAAGCTTTAGTCTGAAACGCACATGCGTTTCTTCGTAAAGACAAGCAGTTGTTTGCTAAGTGTGAAAGCACTGTTAGAACTGAGATGAGTGTTCCTTTTCTCAGTACAAGCTTTACTTTGAAAGATAATCGCGTTCTTTTGAAAGTTTATTAATTTCACGAAAGCTTTAGGAAGAAACGCACATGCGTTTCTTTGTCAAGACAAGCAGTTGTTTGATACGTGTGAAATCACTGTTAGAACTGAGATGAGGGTTCCTTTTCTCAGTACAAGCTTTACTTTGAAAGATAATCGCGTTCTCTTGAAAGTTTATTAATTTCACGAAAGCTTTAGTCTGAAACGCACATGCGTTTCTTCGTAAAGACAAGCAGTTGTTTGCTACGTGTGAAAGCACTGTTAGAACTGAGATGTGTGTTCCTTTTCTCAGTACAAGCTTTACTTTGAAAGATAATCGCGTTCTTTAGAAAGTTTCTTAATTTCACGAAAGCTTTAGGAAGAAACGCACATGCGTTACATTATAAAGACAAGCAGTTGTTTGCTACATGTGAAAGCACTGTTAGAACTGAGATCAGTGTTGCTTTTCTCAGTACAATCTTTACTTTGAAAGATAATCGCGTTCTTTTGAAAGTTTATTAATTTCACGAAAGCTTTAGGAAGAAACGCACATACGTTTCTTTGTCAAGACAAGCAGTTGTTTGATATGTGTGAAATCACTGTTAGAACTGAGGTCAGTGTTGCTTTTCTCAGTACAAGCTTTACTTTGAAAGATAATCGCGTTCTTTTGAAAGTTTATTAATTTCACGAAAGCTTTAGTCTGAAACGCACATGCGTTTCTTCGTAAAGACAAGCAGTTGTTTGCTACGTGTGAAAGCACTGTTAGAACTGAGATCAGTGTTGCTTTTCTCAGTACAAGCTTTACTTTGAAAGATAATCGCGTTCTTGTGAAAGTTTATTAATTTCACGAAAGCTTTAGTAAGAAACGCACAAGCGTTTCTTTGTAAAGACAGGTAGTTGTTTGCTACGTGTGAAAGTACTGTTAGAACTGAGATCAGTGTTGCTTTTCTCAGTACAAGCTTTACTTTGAAAGATAATCGCGTTCTTTTGAAAGATTATTAATTTCACGAAAGTTTTAGTACGAAACGCACATGCGTTACATTATAAAGACAAGCAGTTGTTTGCGACATGTGAAAGCACTGTTAGAACTGAGATTAGTGTTGCTTCTCTCAGTACAAGCTTTACTTTGAAAGATAATCGCGTTCTTTTGAAAGTTTATTAATTTCACGAAAGCTTTAGGAAGAAACGCACATGCGTTTCTTTGTAAAGACAAGTCGGTATTTGTTACGTGTGAAAGCACTGTTAGAACTGAGATCAGTGTTGCTTTTCTCAGTACAAGCTTTACTTTGAAAGACAATCGCGTTCTTTTGAAAGTTTATTAATTTCACGAAAGCTTTAGTCTGAAACGCACATGCGTTTCTTCGTAAAGACAAGCGGTTGTTTGCTACGTGTGAAAGCACTGTTAGAACTGAGATGAGTGTTCCTTTTCTCAGTACAAGCTTTACTTTGAAAGATAATCGCGTTCTTTTGAAAGTTTATTAATTTCACGAAAGCTTTAGGAAGAAACGCACATGCGTTACATTATAAAGACAAGCAGTTGTTTGCTACATGTGAAAGCACTGTTAGAACTGAGATCAGTGTTGCTTTTCTCAGTACAATCTTTACTTTGAAAGATAATCGCGTTCTTTTGAAAGTTTATTAATTTCACGAAAGCTTTAGGAAGAAACGCACATACGTTTCTTTGTCAAGACAAGCAGTTGTTTGATATGTGTGAAATCACTGTTAGAACTGAGGTCAGTGTTGCTTTTCTCAGTACAAGCTTTACTTTGAAAGATAATCGCGTTCTTTTGAAAGTTTATTAATTTCACGAAAGCTTTAGTCTGAAACGCACATGCGTTTCTTCGTAAAGACAAGCAGTTGTTTGCTACGTGTGAAAGCACTGTTAGAACTGAGATTAGTGTTGCTTTTCTCAGTACAAGCTTTACTTTGAAAGATAATCGCGTTCTTGTGAAAGTTTATTAATTTCACAAAAGCTTTAGTAAGAAACGCACATGCGTTTCTTTGTAAAGACAGGTAGTTGTTTGCTACGTGTAAAAGCACTGTTAGAACTGAGATCAGTGTTGCTTTTCTCAGTACAAGCTTTACTTTGAAAGATAATCGCGTTCTTTTGAAAGTTTATTAATTTCACGAAAGCTTTAGTAAGAAACGCACATGCGTTTCTTTGTAAAGACAGGTAGTTGTTTGCTACGTGTGAAAGCACTGTTAGAACTGAGATCAGTGTTGCTTTTCTCAGTACAAGCTTTACTTTGAAAGATAATCGCGTTCTTTTGAAAGATTATTAATTTCACGAAAGTTTTAGTACGAAACGCACATGCGTTACATTATAAAGACAAGCAGTTGTTTGCGACATGTGAAAGCACTGTTAGAACTGAGATTAGTGTTGCTTCTCTCAGTACAAGCTTTACTTTGAAAGATAATCGCGTTCTTTTGAAAGTTTATTAATTTCACGAAAGCTTTAGGAAGAAACGCACATGCGTTTCTTTGTAAAGACAAGTCGGTATTTGTTACGTGTGAAAGCACTGTTAGAACTGAGATCAGTGTTGCTTTTCTCAGTACAAGCTTTACTTTGAAAGACAATCGCGTTCTTTTGAAAGTTTATTAATTTCACGAAAGCTTTAGTCTGAAACGCACATGCGTTTCTTCGTAAAGACAAGCGGTTGTTTGCTACGTGTGAAAGCACTGTTAGAACTGAGATGAGTGTTCCTTTTCTCAGTACAAGCTTTACTTTGAAAGATAATCGCGTTCTTTTGAAAGTTTATTAATTTCTCGAAAGCTTTAGGAAGAAACGCACATGCGTTACATTATAAAGACAAGCAGTTGTTTGCTACATGTGAAAGCACTGTTAGAACTGAGATCAGTGTTGCTTTTCTCAGTACAATCTTTACTTTGAAAGATAATCGCGTTCTTTTGAAAGTTTATTAATTTCACGAAAGCTTTAGGAAGAAACGCACATACGTTTCTTTGTCAAGACAAGCAGTTGTTTGATATGTGTGAAATCACTGTTAGAACTGAGGTCAGTGTTGCTTTTCTCAGTACAAGCTTTACTTTGAAAGATAATCGCGTTCTTTTGAAAGTTTATTAATTTCACGAAAGCTTTAGTCTGAAACGCACATGCGTTTCTTCGTAAAGACAAGCAGTTGTTTGCTACGTGTGAAAGCACTGTTAGAACTGAGATTAGTGTTGCTTTTCTCAGTACAAGCTTTACTTTGAAAGATAATCGCGTTCTTGTGAAAGTTTATTAATTTCACAAAAGCTTTAGTAAGAAACGCACATGCGTTTCTTTGTAAAGACAGGTAGTTGTTTGCTACGTGTAAAAGCACTGTTAGAACTGAGATCAGTGTTGCTTTTCTCAGTACAAGCTTTACTTTGAAAGATAATCGCGTTCTTTTGAAAGTTTATTAATTTCACGAAAGCTTTAGTAAGAAACGCACATGCGTTTCTTTGTAAAGACAGGTAGTTGTTTGCTACGTGTGAAAGCACTGTTAGAACTGAGATCAGTGTTGCTTTTCTCAGTACAAGCTTTACTTTGAAAGATAATCGCGTTCTTTTGAAAGATTATTAATTTCACGAAAGTTTTAGTACGAAACGCACATGCGTTACATTATAAAGACAAGCAATTGTTTGCAACATGTGAAAGCACTGTTAGAACTGAGATGAGTGTTGCTTTTCTCAGTACAGGCTTTACTTTGAAAGATAATCGCGTTCTTTTGAAAGTTTATTAATTTCACGAAAGCTTTAGTAAGAAACGCACATGCGTTACTTTGTCAAGACAAGCAGTTGTTTGCTATGTGTGAAAGCACTGTTAGAACTGATATCAGTGTTGCTTTTCTCAGTACAAGCTTTACTTTGAAAGATAATCGCGTTCTTTTGAAAGTTTATTAATTTCACGAAAGCTTTAGGAAGAAACGCACATGCGTTTCTTTCTAAAGACAAGCAGTTGTTTGCTACATGTGAAAGCACTGTTAAAACAGAGATCAGTGTTGCTTCTCTCAGTACAAGCTTTACTTTGAAAGATAATCGCGTTCTTTTGAAAGTTTATTAATTTCACAAAAGTTTTAGGAAGAAACGCACATGCGTTTCTTTGTAAAGACAAGCAGTTGTTTGCTACATGTGAAAGCACTGTTAGAACAGAGATCAGTGTTGCTTCTCTCAGTACAAGCTTTACTTTGAAAGATAATCGCGTTCTTTTGAAAGTTTATTAATTTCACGAAAGCTTTAGGAAGAAACGCACATGCGTTTCTTTGTAAAGTCAAGTAGGTATTTGTTACGTGTGAAAGCACTGTTAGAACTGAGATCAGTGTTGCTTTTCTCAGTACAAGCTTTACTTTGAAAGATAATCGCGTTCTTGTGAAAGTTTATTAATTTCACGAAAGCTTTAGTAAGAAACGCACATGCGTTTCTTTGTAAAGACAGGCAGTTTTTTGCTACGTGTGAAAGCACTGTTAGAACTGAGATCAGTGTTGCTTTTCTCAGTACAAGCTTTACTTTGAAAGATAACCGCGTTCTTTTGAAAGTTTATTAATTTCACGAAAGCTTTAGTCTGAAACGCACATGCGTTTCTTCGTAAAGACAAGCAGTTGTTTGCTACGTGTGAAAGCACTGTTAGAACTGAGATCAGTGTTGCTTTTCTCAGTACAAGCTTTACTTTGAAAGATAATCGCGTTCTTGTGAAAGTTTATTAATTTCACGAAAGCTTTAGGAAGAAACGCACATGCGTTTCTTTGTAAAGACAAGTCGGTATTTGTTACGTGTGAAAGCACTGTTAGAACTGAGATCAGTGTTGCTTTTCTCAGTACAAGCTTTACTTTGAAAGACAATCGCTTTCTTTTGAAAGTTTATTAATTTCACGAAAGCTTTAGTCTGAAACGCACATGCGTTTCTTCGTAAAGACAAGCAGTTGTTTGCTAAGTGTGAAAGCACTGTTAGAACTGAGATGAGTGTTCCTTTTCTCAGTACAAGCTTTACTTTGAAAGATAATCGCGTTCTTTTGAAAGTTTATTAATTTCACGAAAGCTTTAGGAAGAAACGCACATGCGTTTCTTTGTCAAGACAAGCAGTTGTTTGATACGTGTGAAATCACTGTTAGAACTGAGATGAGGGTTCCTTTTCTCAGTACAAGCTTTACTTTGAAAGATAATCGCGTTCTCTTGAAAGTTTATTAATTTCACGAAAGCTTTAGTCTGAAACGCACATGCGTTTCTTCGTAAAGACAAGCAGTTGTTTGCTACGTGTGAAAGCACTGTTAGAACTGAGATGTGTGTTCCTTTTCTCAGTACAAGCTTTACTTTGAAAGATAATCGCGTTCTTTAGAAAGTTTCTTAATTTCACGAAAGCTTTAGGAAGAAACGCACATGCGTTACATTATAAAGACAAGCAGTTGTTTGCTACATGTGAAAGCACTGTTAGAACTGAGATCAGTGTTGCTTTTCTCAGTACAATCTTTACTTTGAAAGATAATCGCGTTCTTTTGAAAGTTTATTAATTTCACGAAAGCTTTAGGAAGAAACGCACATACGTTTCTTTGTCAAGACAAGCAGTTGTTTGATATGTGTGAAATCACTGTTAGAACTGAGGTCAGTGTTGCTTTTCTCAGTACAAGCTTTACTTTGAAAGATAATCGCGTTCTTTTGAAAGTTTATTAATTTCACGAAAGCTTTAGTCTGAAACGCACATGCGTTTCTTCGTAAAGACAAGCAGTTGTTTGCTACGTGTGAAAGCACTGTTAGAACTGAGATCAGTGTTGCTTTTCTCAGTACAAGCTTTACTTTGAAAGATAATCGCGTTCTTGTGAAAGTTTATTAATTTCACGAAAGCTTTAGTAAGAAACGCACAAGCGTTTCTTTGTAAAGACAGGTAGTTGTTTGCTACGTGTGAAAGTACTGTTAGAACTGAGATCAGTGTTGCTTTTCTCAGTACAAGCTTTACTTTGAAAGATAATCGCGTTCTTTTGAAAGATTATTAATTTCACGAAAGTTTTAGTACGAAACGCACATGCGTTACATTATAAAGACAAGCAGTTGTTTGCGACATGTGAAAGCACTGTTAGAACTGAGATTAGTGTTGCTTCTCTCAGTACAAGCTTTACTTTGAAAGATAATCGCGTTCTTTTGAAAGTTTATTAATTTCACGAAAGCTTTAGGAAGAAACGCACATGCGTTTCTTTGTAAAGACAAGTCGGTATTTGTTACGTGTGAAAGCACTGTTAGAACTGAGATCAGTGTTGCTTTTCTCAGTACAAGCTTTACTTTGAAAGACAATCGCGTTCTTTTGAAAGTTTATTAATTTCACGAAAGCTTTAGTCTGAAACGCACATGCGTTTCTTCGTAAAGACAAGCGGTTGTTTGCTACGTGTGAAAGCACTGTTAGAACTGAGATGAGTGTTCCTTTTCTCAGTACAAGCTTTACTTTGAAAGATAATCGCGTTCTTTTGAAAGTTTATTAATTTCACGAAAGCTTTAGGAAGAAACGCACATGCGTTACATTATAAAGACAAGCAGTTGTTTGCTACATGTGAAAGCACTGTTAGAACTGAGATCAGTGTTGCTTTTCTCAGTACAATCTTTACTTTGAAAGATAATCGCGTTCTTTTGAAAGTTTATTAATTTCACGAAAGCTTTAGGAAGAAACGCACATACGTTTCTTTGTCAAGACAAGCAGTTGTTTGATATGTGTGAAATCACTGTTAGAACTGAGGTCAGTGTTGCTTTTCTCAGTACAAGCTTTACTTTGAAAGATAATCGCGTTCTTTTGAAAGTTTATTAATTTCACGAAAGCTTTAGTCTGAAACGCACATGCGTTTCTTCGTAAAGACAAGCAGTTGTTTGCTACGTGTGAAAGCACTGTTAGAACTGAGATTAGTGTTGCTTTTCTCAGTACAAGCTTTACTTTGAAAGATAATCGCGTTCTTGTGAAAGTTTATTAATTTCACAAAAGCTTTAGTAAGAAACGCACATGCGTTTCTTTGTAAAGACAGGCAGTTGTTTGCTACGTGTAAAAGCACTGTTAGAACTGAGATCAGTGTTGCTTTTCTCAGTACAAGCTTTACTCTGAAAGATAATCGCGTTCTTTTGAAAGTTTATTAATTTCACGAAAGCTTTAGTAAGAAACGCACATGCGTTACATTATAAAGACAAGCAATTGTTTGCAACATGTGAAAGCACTGTTAGAACTGAGATGAGTGTTGCTTTTCTCAGTACAGGCTTTACTTTGAAAGATAATCGCGTTCTTTTGAAAGTTTATTAATTTCACGAAAGCTTTAGTAAGAAACGCACATGCGTTACTTTGTCAAGACAAGCAGTTGTTTGCTATGTGTGAAAGCACTGTTAGAACTGAGATCAGTGTTGCTTTTCTCAGTACAAGCTTTACTTTGAAAGATAATCGCGTTCTTTTGAAAGTTTATTAATTTCACGAAAGCTTTAGGAAGAAACGCACATGCGTTTCTTTCTAAAGACAAGCAGTTGTTTGCTACATGTGAAAGCACTGTTAAAACAGAGATCAGTGTTGCTTCTCTCAGTACAAGCTTTACTTTGAAAGATAATCGCGTTCTTTTGAAAGTTTATTAATTTCACAAAAGCTTTAGGAAGAAACGCACATGCGTTTCTTTGTAAAGACAAGCAGTTGTTTGCTACATGTGAAAGCACTGTTAGAACAGAGATCAGTGTTGCTTCTCTCAGTACAAGCTTTACTTTGAAAGATAATCGCGTTCTTTTGAAAGTTTATTAATTTCACGAAAGCTTTAGGAAGAAACGCACATGCGTTTCTTTGTAAAGACAAGTAGGTATTTGTTACGTGTGAAAGCACTGTTAGAACTGAGATCAGTGTTGCTTTTCTAAGTACAAGCTTTACTTTGAAAGATAATCGCGTTCTTTTGAAAGATTATTAATTTCACGAAAGTTTTAGTACGAAACGCACGTGCGTTACATTATAAAGACAAGCAGTTGTTTGCGACATGTGAAACCACTGTTAGAACTGAGATGAGTGTTGCTTTTCTCAGTACAGGCTTTACTTTGAAAGATAATCGCGTTCTTTTGAAAGTTTATTAATTTCACGAAAGCTTTAGTAAGAAACGCACATGCGTTACTTTGTCAAGACAAGCAGTTGTTTGCTATGTGTGAAAGCACTGTTAGAACTGAGATCAGTGTTGCTTTTCTCAGTACAAGCTTTACTTTGAAAGATAATCGCGTTCTTTTGAAAGTTTATTAATTTCACGAAAGCTTTAGGAAGAAACGCACATGCGTTTCTTTCTAAAGACAAGCAGTAGGTTGCTACATGTGAAAGCACTGTTAGAACAGAGATCAGTGTTGCTTCTCTCAGTACAAGCTTTACTTTGAAAGATAATCGCGTTCTTTTGAAAGTTTATTAATTTCACAAAAGCTTTAGGAAGAAACGCACATGCGTTTCTATGTAAAGACAAGCAGTTGTTTGCTACATGTGAAAGCACTGTTAGAACAGAGATCAGTGTTGCTTCTCTCAGTACAAGCTTTACTTTGAAAGATAATCGCGTTCTTTTGAAAGTTTATTAATTTCACGAAAGCTTTAGGAAGAAACGCACATGCGTTTCTTTGTAAAGACAAGTAGGTATTTGTTACGTGTGAAAGCACTGTTAGAACTGAGATCAGTGTTGCTTTTCTCAGTACAAGCTTTACTTTGAAAGACAATCGCATTCTTTTGAAAGTTTATTAATTTCACGAAAGTTTTAGTCTGAAACGCACATGCGTTTCTTCGTAAAGACAAGCAGTTGTTTGCCACGTGTGAAAGCACTGTTAGAACTGAGATGAATGTTCCTTTTCTCAGTACAAGCTTTATTTTGAAAGATAATCTCGTTCTTTTGAAAGTTTATTAATTTCACGAAAGCTTTAGGAAGAAACGCACATGCGTTTCTTTGTCAAGACAAGCAGTTGTTTGATACGTGTGAAATCACTGTTAGAACTGAGATGAGGGTTCCTTTTCTCAGTACAAGCTTTACTTTGAAAGATAATCGCGTTCTTGTGAAAGTTTATTAATTTCACGAAAGCTTTAGTAAGAAACGCACAAGCGTTTCTTTGTAAAGACAGGTAGTTGTTTGCTACGTGTGAAAGCACTGTTAGAACTGAGATCAGTGTTGCTTTTCTCAGTACAAGCTTTACTTTGAAAGATAATCGCGTTCTTTTGAAAGATTATTAATTTCACGAAAGTTTTATTACGAAACGCACATGCGTTACATTATAAAGACAAGCAGTTGTTTGCGACATGTGAAAGCACTGTTAGAACTGAGATTAGTGTTGCTTCTCTCAGTACAAGCTTTACTTTGAAAGATAATCGCGTTCTTTTAAGTTTATTAATTTCACGAAAGCTTTAGGAAGAAACGCACATGCGTTTCTTTGTAAAGACAAGTCGGTATTTGTTACGTGTGAAAGCACTGTTAGAACTGAGATCAGTGTTGCTTTTCTCAGTACAAGCTTTACTTTGAAAGACAATCGCGTTCTTTTGAAAGTTTATTAATTTCACGAAAGCTTTAGGAAGAAACGCACATGCGTTACATTATAAAGACAAGCAGTTGTTTGCTACATGTGAAAGCACTGTTAGAACTGAGATCAGTGTTGCTTTTCTCAGTACAATCTTTACTTTGAAAGATAATCGCGTTCTTTTGAAAGTTTATTAATTTCACGAAAGCTTTAGGAAGAAACGCACATACGTTTCTTTGTCAAGACAAGCAGTTGTTTGATATGTGTGAAATCACTGTTAGAACTGAGGTCAGTGTTGCTTTTCTCAGTACAAGCTTTACTTTGAAAGATAATCGCGTTCTTTTGAAAGTTTATTAATTTCACGAAAGCTTTAGTCTGAAACGCACATGCGTTTCTTCGTAAAGACACGCAGTTGTTTGCTACTTGTGAAAGCACTGTTAGAAATGAGATTAGTGTTGCTTTTCTCAGTACAAGCTTTACTTTGAAAGATAATCGCGTTCTTGTGAAAGTTTATTAATTTCACAAAAGCTTTAGTAAGAAACGCACATGCGTTTCTTTGTAAAGACAGGCAGTTGTTTGCTACGTGTAAAAGCACTGTTAGAACTGAGATCAGTGTTGCTTTTCTCAGTACAAGCTTTACTTTGAAAGATAATCGCGTTCTTGTGAAAGTTTATTAATTTCACGAAAGCTTTAGTAAGAAACGCACATGCGTTTCTTTGTAAAGACAGGTAGTTGTTTGCTACGTGTGAAAGCACTGTTAGAACTGAGATCAGTGTTGCTTTTCTCAGTACAAGCTTTACTTTGAAAGATAATCGCGTTCTTTTGAAAGATTATTAATTTCACGAAAGTTTTAGTACGAAACGCACATGCGTTACATTATAAAGACAAGCAGTTGTTTGCGACATGTGAAAGCACTGTTAGAACTGAGATGAGTGTTGCTTTTCTCAGTACAGGCTTTACTTTGAAAGATAATCGCGTTCTTTTGAAAGTTTATTAATTTCACGAAAGCTTTAGTAAGAAACGCACATGCGTTACTTTGTCAAGACAAGCAGTTGTTTGCTATGTGTGAAAGCACTGTTAGAACTGAGATCAGTGTTGCTTTTCTCAGTACAAGCTTTACTTTGAAAGATAATCGCGTTCTTTTGAAAGTTTATTAATTTCACGAAAGCTTTAGGAAGAAACGCACATGCGTTTCTTTCTAAAGACAAGCAGTTGTTTGCTACATGTGAAAGCACTGTTAAAACAGAGATCAGTGTTGCTTCTCTCAGTACAAGCTTTACTTTGAAAGATAATCGCGTTCTTTTGAAAGTTTATTAATTTCACAAAAGCTTTAGGAAGAAACGCACATGCGTTTCTTTGTAAAGACAAGCAGTTGTTTGCTACATGTGAAAGCACTGTTAGAACAGAGATCAGTGTTGCTTCTCTCAGTACAAGCTTTACTTTGAAAGATAATCGCGTTCTTTTGAAAGTTTATTAATTTCACGAAAGCTTTAGGAAGAAACGCACATGCGTTTCTTTGTAAAGACAAGTAGGTATTTGTTACGTGTGAAAGCACTGTTAGAACTGAGATCAGTGTTGCTTTTCTCAGTACAAGCTTTACTTTGAAAGATAATCGCGTTCTTTTGAAAGATTATTAATTTCACGAAAGTTTTAGTACGAAACGCACATGCGTTACATTATAAAGACAAGCAGTTGTTGGCGACATGTGAAACCACTGTTAGAACTGAGATGAGTGTTGCTTTTCTCAGTACAGGCTTTACTTTGAAAGATAATCGCGTTCTTTTGAAAGTTTATTAATTTCACGAAAGCTTTAGTAAGAAACGCACATGCGTTACTTTGTCAAGACAAGCAGTTGTTTGCTATGTGTGAAAGCACTGTTAGAACTGAGATCAGTGTTGCTTTTCTCAGTACAAGCTTTACTTTGAAAGATAATCGCGTTCTTTTGAAAGTTTATTAATTTCACGAAAGCTTTAGGAAGAAACGCACATGCGTTTCTTTCTAAAGACAAGCAGTTGTTTGCTACATGTGAAAGCACTGTTAGAACAGAGATCAGTGTTGCTTCTCTCAGTACAAGCTTTACTTTGAAAGATAATCGCGTTCTTTTGAAAGTTTATTAATTTCACAAAAGCTTTAGGAAGAAACGCACATGCGTTTCTATGTAAAGACAAGCAGTTGTTTGCTACATGTGAAAGCACTGTTAGAACAGAGATCAGTGTTGCTTCTCTCAGTACAAGCTTTACTTTGAAAGATAATCGCGTTCTTTTGAAAGTTTATTAATTTCACGAAAGCTTTAGTCTGAAACGCACATGCGTTTCTTCGTAAAGACAAGAGGTTGTTTGCCACGTGTGAAAGCACTGTTAGAACTGAGATGAGTGTTCCTTTTCTCAGTACAAGCTTTATTTTGAAAGATAATCGCGTTCTTTTGAAAGTTTATTAATTTCACGAAAGCTTTAGGAAGAAACGCACATGCGTTTCTTTGTCAAGACAAGCAGTTGTTTGATACGTGTGAAATCACTGTTAGAACTGAGATGAGGGTTCCTTTTCTCAGTACAATCTTTACTTTGAATGATAATCGCGTTCTTTTGAAAGTTTATTAATTTCACGAAAGCTTTAGGAAGAAACGCACATACGTTTCTTTGTCAAGACAAGCAGTTGTTTGATATGTGTGAAATCACTGTTAGAACTGAGGTCAGTGTTGCTTTTCTCAGTACAAGCTTTACTTTGAAAGATAATCGCGTTCTTTTGAAAGTTTATTAAATTCACGAAAGCTTTAGTCTGAAACGCACATGCGTTTCTTCGTAAAGACAAGCAGTTGTTTGCTACGTGTGAAAGCACTGTTAGAACTGAGATCAGTGTTGCTTTTCTCAGTACAAGCTTTACTTTGAAAGATAATCGCGTTCTTGTGAAAGTTTATTAATTTCAGGAAAGCTTTAGTAAGAAACGCACATGCGTTTCTTTGTAAAGACAGGTAGTTGTTTGCTACGTGTGAAAGCAGTGTTAGAACTGAGATCAGTGTTGCTTTTCTCAGTACAAGCTTTACTTTGAAAGATAATCGCGTTCTTTTGAAAGATTATTAATTTCACGAAAGTTTTAGTACGAAACGCACATGCGTTACATTATAAAGACAAGCAGTTGTTTGCGACATGTGAAAGCACTGTTAGAACTGAGATTAGTGTTGCTTCTCTCAGTACAAGCTTTACTTTGAAAGATAATCGCGTTCTTTTGAAAGTTTATTAATTTCACGAAAGCTTTAGGAAGAAACGCACATGCGTTTCTTTGTAAAGACAAGTCGGTATTTGTTACGTGTGAAAGCACTGTTAGAACTGAGATCAGTGTTGCTTTTCTCAGTACAAGCTTTACTTTGAAAGACAATCGCGTTCTTTTGAAAGTTTATTAATTTCACGAAAGCTTTAGTCTGAAACGCACATGCGTTTCTTCGTAAAGACAAGCGGTTGTTTGCTACGTGTGAAAGCACTGTTAGAACTGAGATGAGTGTTCCTTTTCTCAGTACAAGCTTTACTTTGAAAGATAATCGCGTTCTTTTGAAAGTTTATTAATTTCACGAAAGCTTTAGGTAGAAACGCACATGCGTTACATTATAAAGACAAGCAGTTGTTTGCTACATGTGAAAGCACTGTTAGAACTGAGATCAGTGTTGCTTTTCTCAGTACAATCTTTACTTTGAAAGATAATCGCGTTCTTTTGAAAGTTTATTAATTTCACGAAAGCTTTAGGAAGAAACGCACATACGTTTCTTTGTCAAGACAAGCAGTTGTTTGATATGTGTGAAATCACTGTTAGAACTGAGGTCAGTGTTGCTTTTCTCAGTACAAGCTTTACTTTGAAAGATAATCGCGTTCTTTTGAAAGTTTATTAATTTCACGAAAGCTTTGGTCTGAAACGCGCATGCGTTTCTTCGTAAAGACAAGCAGTTGTTTGCTACGTGTGAAAGCACTGTTAGAACTGAGATCAGTGTTGCTTTTCTCAGTACAAGCTTTACTTTGAAAGATAATCGCGTTCTTGTGAAAGTTTATTAATTTCACAAAAGCTTTAGTAAGAGACGCACATGCGTTTCTTTTTAAAGACAGGCAGTTGTTTGCTACGTGTAAAAGCACTGTTAGAACTGAGATCAGTGTTGCTTTTCTCAGTACAAGCTTTACTTTGAAAGATAATCGCGTTCTTGTGAAAGTTTATTAATTTCACGAAAGCTTTAGTAAGAAACGCACATGCGTTTCTTTGTAAAGACAGGTAGTTGTTTGCTACGTGTGAAAGCACTGTTAGAACTGTGATCAGTGTTGCTTTTCTCAGTACAAGCTTTACTTTGAAAGATAATCGCGTTCTTTTGAAAGATTATTAATATCACGAAAGTTTTAGTACGAAACGCACATGCGTTACATTATAAAGACAAGCAGTTGTTTGCGACATGTGAAAGCACTGTTAGAACTGAGATGAGTGTTGCTTTTCTCAGTACAGGCTTTACTTTGAAAGATAATCGCGTTCTTTTGAAAGTTTATTAATTTCACGAAAGCTTTATTAAGAAACGCACATGCGTTACTTTGTCAAGACAAGCAGTTGTTTGCTATGTGTGAAAGCACTGGTAGAACTGAGATCAGTGTTGCTTTTCTCAGTACAAGCTTTACTTTGAAAGATAATCGCGTTCTTTTGAAAGTTTATTAATTTCACGAAAGCTTTAGTCTGAAACGCACATGCGTTTCTTCGTAAAGACAAGCAGTTGTTTGCTACATGTGAAAGCACTGTTAGAACAGAGATCAGTGTTGCTTCTCTCAGTACAAGCTTTACTTTGAAAGATAATCGCGTTCTTTTGAAAGTTTATTAATTTCACAAAAGCTTTAGGAAGAAACGCACATGCGTTTCTTTGTAAAGACAAGCAGTTGTTTGCTACATGTGAAAGCACTGTTAGAACAGAGATCAGTGTTGCTTCTCTCAGTACAAGCTTTACTTTGAAAGATAATCGCGTTCTTTTGAAAGTTTATTAATTTCACGAAAGCTTTAGGAAGAAACGCACATGCGTTTCTTTGTAAAGACAAGTAGGTATTTGTTACGTGTGAAAGAACTGTTAGAACTGAGATCAGTGTTGCTTTTCTCAGTACAAGCTTTACTTTGAAAGATAATCGCGTTCTTTTGAAAGATTATTAATTTCACGAAAGTTTTAGTACGAAACGCACATGCGTTACATTATAAAGACAAGCAGTTGTTTGCGACATGTGAAAGCACTGTTAGAACTGAGATGAGTGTTGCTTTTCTCAGTACAGGCTTTACTTTGAAAGATAATCGCGTTCTTTTGAAAGTTTATTAATTTCACGAAAGCTTTAGTAAGAAACGCACATGCGTTACTTTGTCAAGACAAGCAGTTGTTTGCTATGTGTGAAAGCACTGTTAGAACTGAGATCAGTGTTGCTTTTCTCAGTACAAGCTTTACTTTGAAAGACAATCGCATTCTTTTGAAAGTTTATTAATTTCACGAAAGCTTTAGTCTGAAACGCACATGCGTTTCTTCGTAAAGACAAGCAGTTGTTTGCCACGTGTGAAAGCACTGTTAGAACTGAGATGAGTGTTCCTTTTCTCAGTACAAGCTTTATTTTGAAAGATAATCGCGTTCTTTTGAAAGTTTATTAATTTCACGAAAGCTTTAGTATGAAACGCACATGCGTTTCTTCGTAAAGACAAGCAGTTGTTTGCTACGTGTGAAAGCACTGTTAGAACTGAGATCAGTGTTGCTTTTCTCAGTACAAGCTTTACTTTGAAAGATAATCGCGTTCTTGTGAAAGTTTATTAATTTCACAAAAGCTTTAGTAAGAGACGCACATGCGTTTCTTTGTAAAGACAGGCAGTTGTTTGCTACGTGTAAAAGCACTGTTAGAACTGAGATCAGTGTTGCTTTTCTCAGTACAAGCTTTACTTTGAAAGATAATCGCGTTCTTGTGAAAGTTTATTAATTTCACGAAAGCTTTAGTAAGAAACGCACATGCGTTTCTTTGTAAAGACAGGTAGTTGTTTGCTACGTGTGAAAGCACTGTTAGAACTGTGATCAGTGTTGCTTTTCTCAGTACAAGCTTTACTTTGAAAGATAATCGCGTTCTTTTGAAAGATTATTAATATCACGAAAGTTTTAGTACGAAACGCACATGCGTTACATTATAAAGACAAGCAGTTGTTTGCGACATGTGAAAGCACTGTTAGAACTGAGATGAGTGTTGCTTTTCTCAGTACAGGCTTTACTTTGAAAGATAATCGCGTTCTTTTGAAAGTTTATTAATTTCACGAAAGCTTTAGTAAGAAACGCACATGCGTTACTTTGTCAAGACAAGCAGTTGTTTGCTATGTGTGAAAGCACTGGTAGAACTGAGATCAGTGTTGCTTTTCTCAGTACAAGCTTTACTTTGAAAGATAATCGCGTTCTTTTGAAAGTTTATTAATTTCACGAAAGCTTTAGTCTGAAACGCACATGCGTTTCTTCGTAAAGACAAGCAGTTGTTTGCTACATGTGAAAGCACTGTTAGAACAGAGTTCAGTGTTGCTTCTCTCAGTACAAGCTTTACTTTGAAAGATAATCGCGTTCTTTTGAAAGTTTATTAATTTCACAAAAGCTTTAGGAAGAAACGCACATGCGTTTCTTTGTAAAGACAAGCAGTTGTTTGCTACATGTGAAAGCACTGTTAGAACAGAGATCAGTGTTGCTTCTCTCAGTACAAGCTTTACTTTGAATGATAATCGCGTTCTTTTGAAAGTTTATTAATTTCACGAAAGCTTTAGGAAGAAACGCACATGCGTTTCTTTGTAAAGACAAGTAGGTATTTGTTACGTGTGAAAGAACTGTTAGAACTGAGATCAGTGTTGCTTTTCTCAGTACAAGCTTTACTTTGAAAGATAATCGCGTTCTTTTGAAAGATTATTAATTTCACGAAAGTTTTAGTACGAAACGCACATGCGTTACATTATAAAGACAAGCAGTTGTTTGCGACATGTGAAAGCACTGTTAGAACTGAGATGAGTGTTGCTTTTCTCAGTACAGGCTTTACTTTGAAAGATAATCGCGTTCTTTTGAAAGTTTATTAATTTCACGAAAGCTTTAGTAAGAAACGCACATGCGTTACTTTGTCAAGACAAGCAGTTGTTTGCTATGTGTGAAAGCACTGTTAGAACTGAGATCAGTGTTGCTTTTCTCAGTACAAGCTTTACTTTGAAAGACAATCGCATTCTTTTGAAAGTTTATTAATTTCACGAAAGCTTTAGTCTGAAACGCACATGCGTTTCTTCGTAAAGACAAGCAGTTGTTTGCCACGTGTGAAAGCACTGTTAGAACTGAGATGAGTGTTCCTTTTCTCAGTACAAGCTTTATTTTGAAAGATAATCGCGTTCTTTTGAAAGTTTATTAATTTCACGAAAGCTTTAGTATGAAACGCACATGCGTTTCTTCGTAAAGACAAGCAGTTGTTTGCTACGTGTGAAAGCACTGTTAGAACTGAGATCAGTGTTGCTTTTCTCAGTACAAGCTTTACTTTGAAAGATAATCGCGTTCTTTTGAAAGATTATTAATTTCACGAAAGCTTTAGTACGAAACGCACATGCGTTACATTATAAAGACAAGCAGTTGTTTGCTACATGTGGAAGCACTGTTAGAACTGAGATCAGTGTTGCTTTTCTCAGTACAATCTTTACTTTGAATGATAATCGCGTTCTTTTGAAAGTTTATTAATTTCACGAAAGCTTTAGGAAGAAACGCACATGCGTTTCTTTGTCAAGACAAGCAGTTGTTTGATACGTGTGAAATCACTGTTAGAACTGAGATGAGGGTTCCTTTTCTCAGTACAAGCTTTACTTTGAAAGATAATCGCGTTCTTTTGAAAGTTTATTAATTTCACGAAAGCTTTAGTCTGAAACGCACATGCGTTTCTTCGTAAAGACAAGCAGTTGTTTGCTACGTGTGAAAGCACTGTTAGAACTGAGATCAGTGTTGCTTTTCTCAGTACAAGCTTTACTTTGAAAGATAATCGCGTTCTTTTGAAAGATTATTAATTTCAAGAAAGCTTTAGTACGAAACGCACATGCGGTACATTATAAAGACAAGCAGTTGTTTGCTACATGTGGAAGCACTGTTAGAACTGAGATCAGTGTTGCTTTTCTCAGTACAATCTTTACTTTGAATGATAATCGCGTTCTTTTGAAAGTTTATTAATTTCACGAAAGCTTTAGGAAGAAACGCACATACGTTTCTTTGTCAAGACAAGCAGTTGTTTGATATGTGTGAAATCACTGTTAGAACTGAGGTCAGTGTTGCTTTTCTCAGTACAAGCTTTACTTTGAAAGATAATCGCGTTCTTTTGAATGTTTATTAATTTCACGAAAGCTTTAGTCTGAAACGCACATGCGTTTCTTCGTAAAGACAAGCAGTTGTTTGCTACTTGTGAAAGCACTGTTAGAACTGAGATCAGTGTTGCTTTTCTCAGTACAAGCTTTACTTTGAAAGATAATCGCGTTCTTGTGAAAGTTTATTAATTTCACGAAAGCTTTAGTAAGAAACGCACATGCGTTTCTTTGTAAAGACAGGTAGTTGTTTGCTACGTGTGAAAGCACTGTTAGAACTGAGATCAGTGTTGCTTTTCTCAGTACAAGCTTTACTTTGAAAGATAATCGCGTTCTTTTGAAAGATTATTAATTTCACGAAAGCTTTAGTCTGAAACGCACATGCGTTTCTTCGTAAAGACAAGCGGTTGTTTGCTACGTGTGAAAGCACTGTTAGAACTGAGATGAGTGTTCCTTTTCTCAGTACAAGCTTTACTTTGAAAATAATCGCGTTCTTTTGAAAGTTTATTAATTTCACGAAAGCTTTAGGAAGAAACGCACATGTGTTACATTATAAAGACAAGCAGTTTTTTGCTACATGTGAAAGCACTGTTAGAACTGAGATCAGTGTTGCTTTTCTCAGTACAATCTTTACTTTGAAAGATAATCGCGTTCTTTTGAAAGTTTATTAATTTCACGAAAGCTTTAGGAAGAAACGCACATACGTTTCTTTGTCAAGACAAGCAGTTGTTTGATATGTGTGAAATCACTGTTAGAACTGAGGTCAGTGTTGCTTTTCTCAGTACAAGCTTTACTTTGAAAGATAATCGCGTTCTTTTGAAAGTTTATTAATTTCACGAAAGCTTTAGTCTGAAACGCACATGCGTTTCTTCGTAAAGACAAGCAGTTGTTTGCTACGTGTGAAAGCACTGTTAGAACTGAGATCAGTGTTGCTTTTCTCAGTACAAGCTTTACTTTGAAAGATAATCGCGTTCTTGTGAATGTTTATTAATTTCACAAAAGCTTTAGTAAGAAACGCACATGCGTTTCTTTGTAAAGACAGGCAGTTGTTTGCTACGTGTAAAAGCACTGTTAGAACTGAGATCAGTGTTGCTTTTCTCAGTACAAGCTTTACTTTGAAAGATAATCGCGTTCTTGTGAAAGTTTATTAATTTCACGAAAGCTTTAGTAAGAAACGCACATGCGTTTCTTTGTAAAGACAGGTAGTTGTTTGCTACGTGTGAAAGCACTGTTAGAACTGAGATCAGTGTTGCTTTTCTCAGTACAAGCTTTACTTTGAAAGATAATCGCGTTCTTTTGAAAGATTATTAATTTCACGAAAGTTTTAGTACGAAACGAACATGCGTTACATTATAAAGACAAGCAGTTGTTTGCGACATGTGAAAGCACTGTTAGAACTGAGATGAGTGTTGCTTTTCTCAGTACAGGCTTTACTTTGAAAGATAATCGCGTTCTTTTGAAAGTTTATTAATTTCACGAAAGCTTTAGTAAGAAACGCACATGCGTTACTTTGTCAAGACAAGCAGTTGTTTGCTATGTGTGAAAGCACTGTTAGAACTGAGATCAGTGTTGCTTCTCTCAGTACAAGCTTTACTTTGAAAGATAATCGCGTTCTTTTGAAAGTTTATTAATTTCACAAAAGCTTTAGGAAGAAACGCACATGCGTTTCTTTGTAAAGACAAGCAGTTGTTTGCTACATGTGAAAGCACTGTTAGAACTGAGATCAGTGTTGCTTTTCTCAGTACAAGCTTTACTTTGAAAGATAATCGCGTTCTTTTGAAAGATTATTAATTTCAAGAAAGCTTTAGTACGAAACGCACATGCGGTACATTATAAAGACAAGCAGTTGTTTGCTACATGTGGAAGCACTGTTAGAACTGAGATCAGTGTTGCTTTTCTCAGTACAATCTTTACTTTGAATGATAATCGCGTTCTTTTGAATGTTTATTAATTTCACGAAAGCTTTAGTCTGAAACGCACATGCGTTTCTTCGTAAAGACAAGCAGTTGTTTGCTACTTGTGAAAGCACTGTTAGAACTGAGATCAGTGTTGCTTTTCTCAGTACAAGCTTTACTTTGAAAGATAATCGCGTTCTTGTGAAAGTTTATTAATTTCACGAAAGCTTTAGTAAGAAACGCACATGCGTTTCTTTGTAAAGACAGGTAGTTGTTTGCTACGTGTGAAAGCACTGTTAGAACTGAGATCAGTGTTGCTTTTCTCAGTACAAGCTTTACTTTGAAAGATAATCGCGTTCTTTTGAAAGATTATTAATTTCACGAAAGCTTTAGTCTGAAACGCACATGCGTTTCTTCGTAAAGACAAGCGGTTGTTTGCTACGTGTGAAAGCACTGTTAGAACTGAGATGAGTGTTCCTTTTCTCAGTACAAGCTTTACTTTGAAAATAATCGCGTTCTTTTGAAAGTTTATTAATTTCACGAAAGCTTTAGGAAGAAACGCACATGTGTTACATTATAAAGACAAGCAGTTGTTTGCTACATGTGAAAGCACTGTTAGAACTGAGATCAGTGTTGCTTTTCTCAGTACAATCTTTACTTTGAAAGATAATCGCGTTCTTTTGAAAGTTTATTAATTTCACGAAATCTTTAGGAAGAAACGCACATACGTTTCTTTGTCAAGACAAGCAGTTGTTTGATATGTGTGAAATCACTGTTAGAACTGAGGTCAGTGTTGCTTTTCTCAGTACAAGCTTTACTTTGAAAGATAATCGCGTTCTTTTGAAAGTTTATTAATTTCACGAAAGCTTTAGTCTGAAACGCACATGCGTTTCTTCGTAAAGACAAGCAGTTGTTTGCTACGTGTGAAAGCACTGTTAGAACTGAGATCAGTGTTGCTTTTCTCAGTACAAGCTTTACTTTGAAAGATAATCGCGTTCTCGTGAATGTTTATTAATTTCACAAAAGCTTTAGTAAGAAACGCACATGCGTTTCTTTGTAAAGACAGGCAGTTGTTTGCTACGTGTAAAAGCACTGTTAGAACTGAGATCAGTGTTGCTTTTCTCAGTACAAGCTTTACTTTGAAAGATAATCGCGTTCTTGTGAAAGTTTATTAATTTCACGAAAGCTTTAGTCTGAAACGCACATGCGTTTCTTCGTAAAGACAAGCGGTTGTTTGCTACGTGTGAAAGCACTGTTAGAACTGAGATGAGTGTTCCTTTTCTCAGTACAAGCTTTACTTTGAAAATAATCGCGTTCTTTTGAAAGTTTATTAATTTCACGAAAGCTTTAGGAAGAAACGCACATGTGTTACATTATAAAGACAAGCAGTTGTTTGCTACATGTGAAAGCACTGTTAGAACTGAGATCAGTGTTGCTTTTCTCAGTACAATCTTTACTTTGAAAGATAATCGCGTTCTTTTGAAAGTTTATTAATTTCACGAAATCTTTAGGAAGAAACGCACATACGTTTCTTTGTCAAGACAAGCAGTTGTTTGATATGTGTGAAATCACTGTTAGAACTGAGGTCAGTGTTGCTTTTCTCAGTACAAGCTTTACTTTGAAAGATAATCGCGTTCTTTTGAAAGTTTATTAATTTCACGAAAGCTTTAGTCTGAAACGCACATGCGTTTCTTCGTAAAGACAAGCAGTTGTTTGCTACGTGTGAAAGCACTGTTAGAACTGAGATCAGTGTTGCTTTTCTCAGTACAAGCTTTACTTTGAAAGATAATCGCGTTCTCGTGAATGTTTATTAATTTCACAAAAGCTTTAGTAAGAAACGCACATGCGTTTCTTTGTAAAGACAGGCAGTTGTTTGCTACGTGTAAAAGCACTGTTAGAACTGAGATCAGTGTTGCTTTTCTCAGTACAAGCTTTACTTTGAAAGATAATCGCGTTCTTGTGAAAGTTTATTAATTTCACGAAAGCTTTAGTAAGAAACGCACATGCGTTTCTTTGTAAAGACAGGTAGTTGTTTGCTACGTGTGAAAGCACTGTTAGAACTGAGATCAGTGTTGCTTTTCTCAGTACAAGCTTTACTTTGAAAGATAATCGCGTTCTTTTGAAAGATTATTAATTTCACGAAAGTTTTAGTACGAAACGAACATGCGTTACATTATAAAGACAAGCAGTTGTTTGCGACATGTGAAAGCACTGTTAGAACTGAGATGAGTGTTGCTTTTCTCAGTACAGGCTTTACTTTGAAAGATAATCGCGTTCTTTTGAAAGTTTATTAATTTCACGAAAGCTTTAGTAAGAAACGCACATGCGTTACTTTGTCAAGACAAGCAGTTGTTTGCTATGTGTGAAAGCACTGTTAGAACTGAGATCAGTGTTGCTTCTCTCAGTACAAGCTTTACTTTGAAAGATAATCGCGTTCTTTTGAAAGTTTATTAATTTCACAAAAGCTTTAGGAAGAAACGCACATGCGTTTCTTTGTAAAGACAAGCAGTTGTTTGCTACATGTGAAAGCACTGTTAGAACAGAGATCAGTGTTGCTTCTCTCAGTACAAGCTTTACTTTGAAAGATAATCGCGTTCTTTTGAAAGTTTATTAATTTCACGAAAGCTTTAGGAAGAAACGCACATGCGTTTCTTTGTCAAGACAAGCAGTTGTTTGCTATGTGTGAAAGCACTGTTAGAACTGAGATCAGTGTTGCTTCTCTCAGTACAAGCTTTACTTTGAAAGATAATCGCGTTCTTTTGAAAGTTTATTAATTTCACGAAAGCTTTAGTCTGAAACGCACATGCGTTTCTTCGTAAAGACAAGCAGTTGTTTGCTACGTGTGAAAGCACTGTTAGAACTGAGATCAGTGTTGCTTTTCTCAGTACAAGCTTTACTTTGAAAGATAATCGCGTTCTTTTGAAAGATTATTAATTTCACGAAAGCTTTAGTACGAAACGCACATGCGTTACATTATAAAGACAAGCAGTTGTTTGCTACATGTGGAAGCACTGTTAGAACTGAGATCAGTGTTGCTTTTCACAGTACACTCTTTACTTTGAATGATAATCGCGTTCTTTGGAAAGTTTATTAATTTCACGAAAGCTTTAGGAAGAAACGCACATACGTTTCTTTGTCAAGACAAGCAGTTGTTTGATATGTGTGAAATCACTGTTAGAACTGAGGTCAGTGTTGCTTTTCTCAGTACAAGCTTTACTTTGAAAGATAATCGCGTTCTTTTGAAAGTTTATTAATTTCACGAAAGCTTTAGGAAGAAACGCACATACGTTTCTTTGTCATGACAAGCAGTTGTTTGATATGTGTGAAATCACTGTTAGAACTGAGGTCAGTGTTGCTTTTCTCAGTACAAGCTTTACTTTGAAAGATAATCGCGTTCTTTTGAAAGTTTATTAATTTCACGAAAGCTTTAGTCTGAAACGCACATGTGTTTCTTCGTAAAGACAAGCAGTTGTTTGCTACGTGTGAAAGCACTGTTAGAACTGAGATCAGTGTTGCTTTTCTCAGTACAAGCTTTACTTTGAAAGATAATCGCGTTCTTGTGAAAGTTTATTAATTTCACAAAAGCTTTAGTAAGAAACGCACATGCGTTTCTTTGTACAGACAGGCAGTTGTTTGCTACGTGTAAAAGCACTGTTAGAACTGAGATCAGTGTTGCTTTTCTCATTACAAGCTTTACTTTGAAAGATAATCGCGTTCTTGTGTAAGTTTATTAATTTCACGAAAGCTTTAGTAAGAAACGCACATGCGTTTCTTTGTAAAGACAGGTAGTTGTTTGCTACGTGTGAAAGCACTGTTAGAACTGAGATCAGTGTTGCTTTTCTCAGTACAAGCTTTACTTTGAAAGATAATCGCGTTCTTTTGAAAGATTATTAATTTCACGAAAGTTTTAGTACGAAACGCACATGCGTTACATTATAAAGACAAGCAGTTGTTTGCGACATGTGAAAGCACTGTTAGAACTGAGATGAGTGTTGCTTTTCTCAGTACAGGCTTTACTTTGAAAGATAATCGCGTTCTTTTGAAAGTTTATTAATTTCACGAAAGCTTTAGTAAGAAACGCACATGCGTTACTTTGTCAAGACAAGCAGTTGTTTGCTATGTGTGAAAGCACTGTTAGAACTGAGATCAGTGTTGCTTTTCTCAGTACAAGCTTTACTTTGAAAGATAATCGCGTTCTTTTGAAAGTTTATTAATTTCACGAAAGCTTTAGGAAGAAACGCACATGCGTTTCTTTCTAAAGACAAGCAGTTGTTTGCTACATGTGAAAGCACTGTTAGAACAGAGATCAGTGTTGCTTCTCTCAGTACAAGCTTTACTTTGAAAGATAATCGCGTTCTTTTGAAAGTTTATTAATTTCACAAAAGCTTTAGGAAGAAACGCACATGCGTTTCTTTGTAAAGACAAGCAGTTGTTTGCTACATGTGAAAGCACTGTTAGAACAGAGATCAGTGTTGCTTCTCTCAGTACAAGCTTTACTTTGAAAGATAATCGCGTTCTTTTGAAAGTTTATTAATTTCACGAAAGCTTTAGTCTGAAACGCACATGCGTTTCTTCGTAAAGACAAGCAGTTGTTTGCTACGTGTGAAAGCACTGTTAGAACTGAGATCAGTGTTGCTTTTCTCAGTACAAGCTTTACTTTGAAAGATAATCGCGTTCTTTTGAAAGATTATTAATTTCACGAAAGCTTTAGTACGAAACGCACATGCGTTACATTATAAAGACAAGCAGTTGTTTGCTACATGTGGAAGCACTGTTAGAACTGAGATCAGTGTTGCTTTTCTCAGTACACTCTTTACTTTGAATGATAATCGCGTTCTTTTGAAAGTTTATTAATTTCACGAAAGCTTTAGGAAGAAACGCACATACGTTTCTTTGTCAAGACAAGCAGTTGTTTGATATGTGTGAAATCACTGTTAGAACTGAGGTCAGTGTTGCTTTTCTCAGTACAAGCTTTACTTTGAAAGATAATCGCGTTCTTTTGAAAGTTTATTAATTTCACGAAAGCTTTAGGAAGAAACGCACATACGTTTCTTTGTCATGACAAGCAGTTGTTTGATATGTATGAAATCACTGTTAGAACTGAGGTCAGTGTTGCTTTTCTCAGTACAAGCTTTACTTTGAAAGATAATCGCGTTCTTTTGAAAGTTTATTAATTTCACGAAAGCTTTAGTCTGAAACGCACATGCGTTTCTTCGTAAAGACAAGCAGTTGTTTGCTACGTGTGAAAGCACTGTTAGAACTGAGATCAGTGTTGCTTTTCTCAGTACAAGCTTTACTTTGAAAGATAATCGCGTTCTTGTGAAAGTTTATTAATTTCACAAAAGCTTTAGTAAGAAACGCACATGCGTTTCTTTGTACAGACAGGCAGTTGTTTGCTACGTGTAAAAGCACTGTTAGAACTGAGATCAGTGTTGCTTTTCTCATTACAAGCTTTACTTTGAAAGATAATCGCGTTCTTGTGTAAGTTTATTAATTTCACGAAAGCTTTAGTAAGAAACGCACATGCGTTTCTTTGTAAAGACAGGTAGTTGTTTGCTACGTGTGAAAGCACTGTTAGAACTGAGATCAGTGTTGCTTTTCTCAGTACAAGCTTTACTTTGAAAGATAATCGCGTTCTTTTGAAAGATTATTAATTTCACGAAAGTTTTAGTACGAAACGCACATGCGTTACATTATAAAGACAAGCAGTTGTTTGCGACATGTGAAAGCACTGTTAGAACTGAGATGAGTGTTGCTTTTCTCAGTACAGGCTTTACTTTGAAAGATAATCGCGTTCTTTTGAAAGTTTATTAATTTCACGAAAGCTTTAGTAAGAAACGCACATGCGTTACTTTGTCAAGACAAGCAGTTGTTTGCTATGTGTGAAAGCACTGTTAGAACTGAGATCAGTGTTGCTTTTCTCAGTACAAGCTTTACTTTGAAAGATAATCGCGTTCTTTTGAAAGTTTATTAATTTCACGAAAGCTTTAGGAAGAAACGCACATGCGTTTCTTTCTAAAGACAAGCAGTTGTTTGCTACATGTGAAAGCACTGTTAGAACAGAGATCAGTGTTGCTTCTCTCAGTACAAGCTTTACTTTGAAAGATAATCGCGTTCTTTTGAAAGTTTATTAATTTCACAAAAGCTTTAGGAAGAAAGGCACATGCGTTTCTTTGTAAAGACAAGCAGTTGTTTGCTACATGTGAAAGCACTGTTAGAACAGAGATCAGTGTTGCTTCTCTCAGTACAAGCTTTACTTTGAAAGATAATCGCGTTCTTTTGAAAGTTTATTAATTTCACGAAAGCTTTAGGAAGAAACGCACATGCGTTTCTTTGTAAAGACAAGTAGGTATTTGTTACGTTTGAAAGCACTGTTAGAACTGAGATCACTGTTGCTTTTCTCAGTACAAGCTTTACTTTGAAAGACAATCGCATTCTTTTGAAAGTTTATTAATTTCACGAAAGCTTTAGTCTGAAACGCACATGCGTTTCTTCGTAAAGACAAGCAGTTGTTTGCCACGTGTGAAAGCACTGTTAGAACTGAGATGAGTGTTCCTTTTCTCAGTACAAGCTTTATTTTGAAAGATAATCGCGTTCTTTTGAAAGTTTATTAATTTCACGAAAGCTTTAGGAAGAAACGCACATGCGTTTCTTTGTCAAGACAAGCAGTTGTTTGATACGTGTGAAATCACTGTTAGAACTGAGATGAGGGTTCCTTTTCTCAGTACAAGCTTTACTTTGAAAGATAATCGCGTTCTTTTGAAAGTTTATTAATTTCACGAAAGCTTTAGTCTGAAATGCTCATTCGTTTCTTCATAAAGACAAGCAGTTGTTTGCTACGTGTGAAAGCACTGTTAGAACCGAGATCAGTGTTGCTTTTCTCAGTACAAGCTTTACTTTGAAAGATAATCGCGTTCTTGTGAAAGTTTATTAATTTCACGAAAGCTTTAGTAAGAAACGCACATGCGTTTCTTTGTAAAGACAGGCAGTTTTTTGCTACGTGTGAAAGCACTGTTAGAACTGAGATCAGTGTTGCTTTTCTCAGTACAAGCTTTACTTTGAAAGATAATCGCGTTCTTGTGAAAGTTTATTAATTTCACGAAAGCTTTAGTCTGAAACGCACATGCGTTTCTTCGTAAAGACAAGCAGTTGTTTGCTCCGTGTGAAAGCACTGTTAGAACTGAGATCAGTGTTGCTTTTCTCAGTACAAGCTTTACTTTGAAAGATAATCGCGTTCTTGTGAAAGTTTATTAATTTCACGAAAGCTTTAGTAAGAAACGCACATGCGTTTCTTTGTAAAGACAGGCAGTTTTTTGCTACGTGTGAAAGCACTGTTAGAACTGAGATCAGTGTTGCTTTTCTCAGTACAAGCTTTACTTTGAAAGATAATCGCGTTCTTTTGAAAGAATATTAATTTCACGAAAGTTTTAGTACGAAACGCACATGCGTTACATTATAAAGCCAAGCAGTTGTTTGCGACATGTGAAAGCACTGTTAGAACTGAGATGAGTGTTGCTTTTCTCAGTACAGGCTTTACTTTGAAAGATAATCGCGTTCTTTTGAAAGTTTATTAATTTCACGAAGGCTTTAGTAAGAAACGCACATGCGTTACTTTGTCAAGACAAGCAGTTGTTTGCTATGTGTTAAAGCACTGTTAGAACTGAGATCAGTGTTGCTTTTAACAGTACAAGCTTTACTTTGAAAGATAATCGCGTTCTTTTGAAAGTTTATTAATTTCACGAAAGCTTTAGGAAGAAACGCACATGCGTTTCTTTCTAAAGACAAGCAGTTGTTTGCTACATGTGAAAGCACTGTTAGAACTGAGATCAGTGTTGCTTTTCTCAGTACAAGCTTTACTTTGAAAGATAATTGCGTTCTTTTGAAAGTTTATTAATTTCACGAAAGCTTTAGGAAGAAACGCACATGCGTTTCTTTGTAAAGACAAGCAGTTGTTTGCTACATGTGAAAGCACTGTTAGAACAGAGATCAGTGTTGCTTCTCTCAGTACAAGCTTTAGTTTGAAAGATAATCGCGTTCTTTTGAAAGTTTATTAATTTCACGAAAGCTTTAGGAAGAAACGCACATGCGTTTCTTTGTAAAGACAAGTCGGTATTTGTTACGTGTGAAAGCACTGTTAGAACTGAGATGAGTGTTCCTTTTCTCAGTACAAGCTTTACTTTGAAAGATAATCGCGTTCTTTTGAAAGTTTATTAATTTCACGAAAGCTTTAGTCTGAAACGCACATGCGTTTCTTCGTAAAGACAAGCAGTTGTTTGCTACGTGTGAAAGCACTGTTAGAACTGAGATCAGTGTTGCTTTTCTCAGTACAAGCTTTACTTTGAAAGATAATCGCGTTCTTGTGAAAGTTTATTAATTTCACGAAAGCTTTAGTAAGAAACGCACATGCGTTTCTTTGTAAAGACAGGCAGTTTTTTGCTACGTGTGAAAGCACTGTTAGAACTGAGATCAGTGTTGCTTTTCTCAGTACAAGCTTTACTTTGAAAGATAATCGCGTTCTTTTGAAAGTTTATTAATTTCACGAAAGCTTTAGTCTGAAACGCACATGCGTTACTTCGTAAAGACAAGCAGTTGTTTGCTCCGTGTGAAAGCACTGTTAGAACTGAGATCAGTGTTGCTTTTCTCAGTACAAGCTTTACTTTGAAAGATAATCGCGTTCTTGTGAAAGTTTATTAATTTCACGAAAGCTTTAGTAAGAAACGCACATGCGTTTCTTTGTAAAGACAGGCAGTTTTTTGCTACGTGTGAAAGCACTGTTAGAACTGAGATCAGTGTTGCTTTTCTCAGTACAAGCTTTACTTTGAAAGATAATCGCGTTCTTTTGAAAGAATATTAATTTCACGAAAGTTTTAGTACGAAACGGACATGCGTTACATTATAAAGCCAAGCAGTTGTTTGCGACATGTGAAAGCACTGTTAGAACTGAGATGAGTGTTGCTTTTCTCAGTACAGGCTTTACTGTGAAAGATAATCGCGTTCTTTTGAAAGTTTATTAATTTCACGAAGGCTTTAGTAAGAAACGCACATGCGTTACTTTGTCAAGACAAGCAGTTGTTTGCTATGTGTTAAAGCACTGTTAGAACTGAGATCAGTGTTGCTTTTAACAGTACAAGCTTTACTTTGAAAGATAATCGCGTTCTTTTGAAAGTTTATTAATTTCACGAAAGCTTTAGGAAGAAACGCACATGCGTTTCTTTCTAAAGACAAGGAGTTGTTTGCTACATGTGAAAGCACTGTTAGAACTGAGATCAGTGTTGCTTTTCTCAGTACAAGCTTTACTTTGAAAGATAATTGCGTTCTTTTGAAAGTTTATTAATTTCACGAAAGCTTTAGGAAGAAACGCACATGCGTTTCTTTGTAAAGACAAGCAGTTGTTTGCTACATGTGAAAGCACTGTTAGAACAGAGATCAGTGTTGCTTCTCTCAGTACAAGCTTTAGTTTGAAAGATAATCGCATTCTTTTGAAAGTTTATTAATTTCACGAAAGCTTTAGGAAGAAACGCACATGCGTTTCTTTGTAAAGACAAGTCGGTATTTGTTACGTGTGAAAGCACTGTTAGAACTGAGATGAGTGTTCCTTTTCTCAGTACAAGCTTTACTTTGAAAGATAATCGCGTTCTTTTGAAAGTTTATTAATTTCACGAAAGCTTTAGTCTGAAACGCACATGCGTTTCTTCGTAAAGACAAGCAGTTGTTTGCTACGTGTGAAAGCACTGTTAGAACTGAGATCAGTGTTGCTTTTCTCAGTACAAGCTTTACTTTGAAATATAATCGCGTTCTTGTGAAAGTTTATTAATTTCACGAAAGCTTTAGTAAGAAACGCACATGCGTTACTTTGTCAAGACAAGCAGTTGTTTGCTATGTGTGAAAGCACTGTTAGAACTGAGATCAGTGTTGCTTTTCTCAGTACAAGCTTTACTTTGAAAGACAATCGCGTTCTTTTGAAAGTTTATTAATTTCACGAAAGCTTTAGTCTGAAACGCACATGCGTTTCTTCGTAAAGACAAGCAGTTGTTTGCCACGTGTGAAAGCACTGTTAGAACTGAGATGAGTGTTCCTTTTCTCAGTACAAGCTTTACTTTGAAAGATAATCGCGTTCTTTTGAAAGTTTATTAATTTCACGAAAGCTTTAGGAAGAAACGCACATGCGTTTCTTTGTCAAGACAAGCAGTTGTTTGATACGTGTGAAATCACTGTTAGAACTGAGATGAGGGTTCCTTTTCTCAGTACAAGCTTTACTTTGAAAGATAATCACGTTCTTTTGAAAGTTTATTAATTTCACGAAAGCTTTAGTCTGAAACGCACATGCGTTTCTTCGTAAAGACAAGCAGTTGTTTGCTACGTGTGAAAGCACTGTTAGAACTGAGATCAGTGTTGCTTTTCTCAGAACAATCTTTACTTTGAAAGATAATCGCGTTCTTTTGAAAGTTTATTAATTTCACGAAAGCTTTAGGAAGAAACGCACATACGTTTCTTTGTCAAGACAAGCAGTTGTTTAATATGTGTGAAATCACTGTTAGAACTGAGGTCAGTGTTGCTTTTCTCAGTACAAGCTTTACTTTGAAAGATAATCGCGTTCTTTTGAAAGTTTATTAATTTCACGAAAGCTTTAGGAAGAAACGCACATGCGTTTCTTTGTAAAGACAAGTAGGTATTTGTTACGTGTGAAAGCACTGTTAGAACTGAGATCAGTGTTGCTTTTCTCAGTAGAAGCTTTACTTTGAAAGATAATCGCGTTCTTTTGAAAGATTATTAATTTCAAGAAAGCTTAAGTACGAAACGCACATGCGTTTCACTATAAAGACAAGCAGTTGTTTGCTACATGTGAAAGCACTGTTAGAACTGAGATCAGTGTTGCTTTTCTCAGTACAAGCTTTACTTTGAAAGATAATCGCTTTCTTTTGAAAATTTATTAATTTCACGAAAGCTTTAGGAAGAAACGCACATACGTTTCTTTGTCAAGACAAGCAGTTGTTTGATATGTGTGAAATCACTGTTAGAACTGAGATCAGTGTTGCTTTTCTCAGTACAAGCTTTACTTTGAAAGATAATCGCGTTCTTTTCAAAGTTTATTAATTTCACGAAAGCTTTAGTCTGAAATGCTCATGCGTTTCTTCGTAAAGACAAGCAGTTGTTTGCTACGTGTGAAAGCACTGTTAGAACTGAGATCAGTGTTGCTTTTCTCAGTACAAGCTTTACTTTGAAAGATAATCGCGTTCTTGTGAAAGTTTATTAATTTCACGAAAGCTTTAGTAAGAAACGCACATGCGTTTCTTTGTAAAGACAGGCAGTTTTTTGCTACGTGTGAAAGCACTGTTAGAACTGAGATCAGTGTTGCTTTTCTCAGTACAAGCTTTACTTTGAAAGATAATCGCGTTCTTTTGAAAGTTTATTAATTTCACGAAAGCTTTAGTCTGAAACGCACATGCGTTTCTTCGTAAAGACAAGCAGTTGTTTGCTCCGTGTGAAAGCACTGTTAGAACTGAGATCAGTGTTGCTTTTCTCAGTACAAGCTTTACTTTGAAAGATAATCGCGTTCTTGTGAAAGTTTATTAATTTCACGAAAGCTTTAGGAAGAAACGCACATGCGTTTCTTTGTAAAGACAAGTCGGTATTTGTTACGTGTGAAAGCACTGTTAGAACTGAGATCAGTGTTGCTTTTCTCAGTACAAGCTTTACTTTGAAAGACAATCGCGTTCTTTTGAAAGTTTATTAATTTCACGAAAGCTTTAGTCTGAAACGCACATGCGTTTCTTCGTAAAGACAAGCAGTTGTTTGCTAAGTGTGAAAGCACTGTTAGAACTGAGATGAGTGTTCCTTTTCTCAGTACAAGCTTTACTTTGAAAGATAATCGCGTTCTTTTGAAAGTTTATTAATTTCACGAAAGCTTTAGGAAGAAACGCACATGCGTTTCTTTGTCAAGACAAGCAGTTGTTTGATACGTGTGAAATCACTGTTAGAACTGAGATGAGGGTTCCTTTTCTCAGTACAAGCTTTACTTTGAAAGATAATCACGTTCTTTTGAAAGTTTATTAATTTCACGAAAGCTTTAGGAAGAAACGCACATGCGTTTCTTCGTAAAGACAAGCAGTTGTTTGCTACGTGTGAAAGCACTGTTAGAACTGAGATGTGTGTTCCTTTTCTCAGTACAAGCTTTACTTTGAAAGATAATCGCGTTCTTTTGAAAGTTTATTAATTTCACGAAAGCTTTAGGAAGAAACGCACATGCGTTACATTATAAAGACAAGCAGTTGTTTGCTACATGTGAAAGCACTGTTAGAACTGAGATCAGTGTTGCTTTTCTCAGTACAATCTTTACTTTGAAAGATAATCGCGTTCTTTTGAAAGTTTATTAATTTCACGAAAGCTTTAGGAAGAAACGCACATACGTTTCTTTGTCAAGACAAGCAGTTGTTTGATATGTGTGAAATATCTGTTAGAACTGAGGTCAGTGTTGCTTTTCTCATTACAAGCTTTACTTTGAAAGATAATCGCGTTCTTTTGAAAGTTTATTAATTTCACGAAAGCTTTAGTCTGAAACGCACATGCGTTTCTTCGTAAAGACAAGCAGTTGTTTGCTACGTGTGAAAGCACTGTTAGAACTGAGATCAGTGTTGCTTTTCTCAGTACAAGCTTTACTTTGAAAGATAATCGCGTTCTTGTGAAAGTTTATTAATTTCACGAAAGCTTTAGTAAGAAACGCACATGCGTTTCTTTGTAAAGACAGGTAGTTGTTTGCTACGTGTGAAAGCACTCTTAGAACTGAGATCAGTGTTGCTTTTTTCAGTACAAGCTTTACTTTGAAAGATAATCGCGTTCTTTTTAAAGATTATTAATTTCACGAAAGTTTTAGTACGAAACGCACATGCGTTATATTATAAAGACAAGCAGTTGTTTGCGACATGTGAAAGCACTGTTAGAACTGAGATTAGTGTTGCTTCTCTCAGTACAAGCTTTACTTTGAAAGATAATCGCGTTCTTTTGAAAGTTTATTAATTTCACGAAAGCTTTAGGAAGAAACGCACATGCGTTTCTTTGTAAAGACAAGTCGGTATTTGTTACGTGTGAAAGCACTGTTAGAACTGAGATCAGTGTTGCTTTTCTCAGTACAAGCTTTACTTTGAAAGACAATCGCGTTCTTTTGAAAGTTTATTAATTTCACGAAAGCTTTAGTCTGAAACGCACATGCGTTTCTTCGTAAAGACAAGCGGTTGTTTGCTACGTGTGAAAGCACTGTTAGAACTGAGATGAGTGTTCCTTTTCTCAGTACAAGCTTTACTTTGAAAGATAATCGCGTTCTTTTGAAAGTTTATTAATTTCACGAAAGCTTTAGGAAGAAACGCACATGCGTTACATTATAAAGACAAGCAGTTGTTTGCTACATGTGAAAGCACTGTTAGAACTGAGATCAGTGTTGCTTTTCTCAGTACAATCTTTACTTTGAAAGATAATCGCGTTCTTTGGAAGTTTATTAATTTCACGAAAGCTTTAGGAAGAAACGCACATACGTTTCTTTGTCAAGACAAGCAGTTGTTTGATATGTGTGAAATCACTGTTAGAACTGAGGTCAGTGTTGCTTTTCTCAGTACAAGCTTTACTTTGAAAGATAATCGCGTTCTTTTGAAAGTTTATTAATTTCACGAAAGCTTTAGTCTGAAACGCACATGCGTTTCTTCGTAAAGACAAGCAGTTGTTTGCTACGTGTGAAAGCACTGTTAGAACTGAGATTAGTGTTGCTTTTCTCAGTACAAGCTTTACTTTGAAAGATAATCGCGTTCTTGTGAAAGTTTATTAATTTCACAAAAGCTTTAGTAAGAAACGCACATGCGTTTCTTTGTAAAGACAGGCAGTTGTTTGCTACGTGTAAAAGCACTGTTAGAACTGAGATCAGTGTTGCTTTTCTCAGTACAAGCTTTACTTTGAAAGATAATCGCGTTCTTGTGAAAGTTTATTAATTTCACGAAAGCTTTAGTAAGAAACGCACATGCGTTTCTTTGTAAAGACAGGTAGTTGTTTGCTACGTGTGAAAGCACTGTTAGAACTGAGATCAGTGTTGCTTTTCTCAGTACAAGCTTTACTTTGAAAGATAATCGCGTTCTTTTGAAAGATTATTAATTTCACGAAAGTTTTAGTACGAAACGCACATGCGTTACATTATAAAGACAAGCAGTTGCTTGCGACATGTGAAAGCACTGTTAGAACTGAGATGAGTGTTGCTTTTCTCAGTACAGGCTTTACTTTGAAAGATAATTGCGTTCTTTTGAAAGTTTATTAATTTCACGAAAGCTTTAGTAAGAAACGCACATGCGTTACTTTGTCAAGACAAGCAGTTGTTTGCTATGTGTGAAAGCACTGTTAGAACTGAGATCAGTGTTGCTTTTCTCAGTACAAGCTTTACTTTGAAAGATAATCGCGTTCTTTTGAAAGTTTATTAATTTCACGAAAGCTTTAGGAAGAAACGCACATGCGTTTCTTTCTAAAGACAAGCAGTTGTTTGCTACATGTGAAAGCACTGTTAGAACAGAGATCAGTGTTGCTTCTCTCAGTACAAGCTTTACTTTGAAAGATAATCGCGTTCTTTTGAAAGTTTATTAATTTCACAAAAGCTTTAGGAAGAAACGCACATGCGTTTCTTTGTAAAGACAAGCAGTTGTTTGCTACATGTGAAAGCACTGTTAGAACAGAGATCAGTGTTGCTTCTCTCAGTACAAGCTTTACTTTGAAAGATAATCGCGTTCTTTTGAAAGTTTATTAATTTCACGAAAGCTTTAGGAAGAAACGCACATGCGTTTCTTTGTAAAGACAAGTAGGTATTTGTTACGTGTGAAAGCACTGTTAGAACTGAGATCAGTGTTGCTTTTCTCAGTACAAGCTTTACTTTGAAAGATAATCGCGTTCTTTTGAAAGATTATTAATTTCACGAAAGTTTTAGTACGAAACGCACATGCGTTACATTATAAAGACAAGCAGTTGTTTGCGACATGTGAAACCACTGTTAGAACTGAGATGAGTGTTGCTTTTCTCAGTACAGGCTTTACTTTGAAAGATAATCGCGTTCTTTTGAAAGTTTATTAATTTCACGAAAGCTTTAGTAAGAAACGCACATGCGTTTCTTCGTAAAGACAAGCAGTTGTTTGCCACGTGTGAAAGCACTGTTAGAACTGAGATGAGTGTTCCTTTTCTCAGTACAAGCTTTATTTTGAAAGATAATCGCGTTCTTTTGAAAGTTTATTAATTTCACGAAAGCTTTAGGAAGAAACGCACATGCGTTTCTTTGTCAAGACAAGCAGTTGTTTGATACGTGTGAAATCACTGTTAGAACTGAGATGAGGGTTCCTTTTCTCAGTACAAGCTTTACTTTGAAAGATAATCGCGTTCTTTTGAAAGTTTATTAATTTCACGAAAGCTTTAGTCTGAAACGCACATGCGATTCTTCGTAAAGACAAGCAGTTGTTTGCTACGTGTGAAAGCACTGTTAGAACTGAGATCAGTGTTGCTTTTCTCAGTACAAGCTTTACTTTGAAAGATAATCGCGTTCTTTTGAAAGATTATTAATTTCACGAAAGCTTTAGTACGAAACGCACATGCGGTACATTATAAAGACAAGCAGTTGTTTGCTACATGTGGAAGCACTGTTAGAACTGAGATCAGTGTTGCTTTTCTCAGTACAATCTTTACTTTGAATGATAATCGCGTTCTTTTGAAAGTTTATTAATTTCACGAAAGCTTTAGGAAGAAACGCACATATTTTTCTTTGTCAAGACAAGCAGTTGTTTGATATGTGTGAAATCACTGTTAGAACTGAGGTCAGTGTTGCTTTTCTCAGTACAAGCTTTACTTTGAAAGATAATCGCGTTCTTTTGAAAGTTTATTAATTTCACGAAAGCTTTAGTCTGAAACGCACATGCGTTTCTTCGTAAAGACAAGCAGTTGTTTGCTACGTGTGAAAGCACTGTTAGAACTGAGATCAGTGTTGCTTTTCTCAGTACAAGCTTTACTTTGAAAGATAATCGCGTTCTTGTGAAAGTTTATTAATTTCACGAAAGCTTTAGTAAGAAACGCACATGCGTTTCTTTGTAAAGACAGGTAGTTGTTTGCTACGTGTGAAAGCACTGTTAGAACTGAGATCAGTGTTGCTTTTCTCAGTACAAGCTTTACTTTGAAAGATAATCGCGTTCTTTTGAAAGATTATTAATTTCACGAAAGTTTTAGTACGAAACGCACATGCTTTACATTATAAAGACAAGCAGTTGTTTGCGACATGTGAAAGCACTGTTAGAACTGAGATTAGTGTTGCTTCTCTCAGTACAAGCTTTACTTTGAAAGATAATCGCGTTCTTTTGAAAGTTTATTAATTTCACGAAAGCTTTAGGAAGAAACGCACATGCGTTTCTTTGTAAAGACAAGTCGGTATTTGTTACGTGTGAAAGCACTGTTAGAACTGAGATCAGTGTTGCTTTTCTCAGTACAAGCTTCACTTTGAAAGACAATCGCGTTCTTTTGAAAGTTTATTAATTTCACGAAAGCTTTAGTCTGAAACGCACATGCGTTTCTTCGTAAAGACAAGCAGTTGTTTGCTACGTGTGAAAGCACTGTTAGAACTGAGATGAGTGTTCCTTTTCTCAGTACAAGCTTTACTTTGAAAGATAATCGCGTTCTTTTGAAAGTTTATTAATTTCACGAAAGTTTTAGGAAGAAACGCACATGCGTTACATTATAAAGACAAGCAGTTGTTTGCTACATGTGAAAGCACTGTTAGAACTGAGATCAGTGTTGCTTTTCTCAGTACAATCTTTACTTTGAAAGATAATCGCGTTCTTTTGAAAGTTTATTAATTTCACGAAAGCTTTAGGAAGAAACGCACATACGTTTCTTTGTCAAGACAAGCAGTTGTTTGATATGTGTGAAATCACTGTTAGAACTGAGGTCAGTGTTGCTTTTCTCAGTACAAGCTTTACTTTGAAAGATAATCGCGTTCTTTTGAAAGTTTATTAATTTCACGAAAGCTTTAGTCTGAAACGCACATGCGTTTCTTCGTAAAGACAAGCAGTTGTTTGCTACGTGTGAAAGCACTGTTAGAACTGAGATCAGTGTTGCTTTTCTCAGTACAAGCTTTACTTTGAAAGATAATCGCGTTCTTGTGAAAGTTTATTAATTTCACAAAAGCTTTAGTAAGAAACGCACATGCGTTTCTTTGTAAAGACAGGCAGTTGTTTGCTACGTGTAAAAGCACTGTTAGAACTGAGATCAGTGTTGCTTTTCTCAGTACAAGCTTTACTTTGAAAGATAATCGCGTTCTTGTGAAAGTTTATTAATTTCACGAAAGCTTTAGTAAGAAACGCACATGCGTTTCTTTGTAAAGACAGGTAGTTGTTTGCTACGTGTGAAAGCACTGTTAGAACTGTGATCAGTGTTGCTTTTCTCAGTACAAGCTTTACTTTGAAAGATAATCGCGTTCTTTTGAAAGATTATTAATTTCACGAAAGTTTTAGTACGAAACGCACATGCGTTACATTATAAAGACAAGCAGTTGTTTGCGACATGTGAAAGCACTGTTAGAACTGAGATGAGTGTTGCTTTTCTCAGTACAGGCTTTACTTTGAAAGATAATCGCGTTCTTTTGAAAGTTTATTAATTTCACGAAAGCTTTAGTAAGAAACGCACATGCGTTACTTTGTCAAGACAAGCAGTTGTTTGCTATGTGTGAAAGCACTGGTAGAACTGAGATCAGTGTTGCTTTTCTCAGTACAAGCTTTACTTTGAAAGATAATCGCGTTCTTTTGAAAGTTTATTAATTTCACGAAAGCTTTAGGAAGAAACGCACATGCGTTTCTTCGTAAAGACAAGCAGTTGTTTGCTACATGTGAAAGCACTGTTAGAACAGAGATCAGTGTTGCTTCTCTCAGTACAAGATTTACTTTGAAAGATAATCGCGTTCTTTTGAAAGTTTATTAATTTCACAAAAGCTTTAGGAAGAAACGCACATGCGTTTCTTTGTAAAGACAAGCAGTTGTTTGCTACATGTGAAAGCACTGTTAGAACAGAGATCAGTGTTGCTTCTCTCAGTACAAGCTTTACTTTGAAAGATAATCGCGTTCTTTTGAAAGTTTATTAATTTCACGAAAGCTTTAGGAAGAAACGCACATGCGTTTCTTTGTAAAGACAAGTAGGTATTTGTTACGTGTGAAAGCACTGTTAGAACTGAGATCAGTGTTGCTTTTCTCAGTACAAGCTTTACTTTGAAAGATAATCGCGTTCTTTTGAAAGTTTATTAATTTCACGAAAGCTTTAGGAAGAAACGCACATGCGTTTCTTCGTAAAGACAAGCAGTTGTTTGCTACATGTGAAAGCACTGTTAGAACAGAGATCAGTGTTGCTTCTCTCAGTACAAGCTTTACTTTGAAAGATAATCGCGTTCTTTTGAAAGTTTATTAATTTCACAAAAGCTTTAGGAAGAAACGCACATGCGTTTCTTTGTAAAGACAAGCAGTTGTTTGCTACATGTGAAAGCACTGTTAGAACAGAGATCAGTGTTGCTTCTCTCAGTACAAGCTTTACTTTGAAAGATAATCGCGTTCTTTTGAAAGTTTATTAATTTCACAAAAGCTTTAGGAAGAAACGCACATGCGTTTCTTTGTAAAGACAAGCAGTTGTTTGCTACATGTGAAAGCACTGTTAGAACAGAGATCAGTGTTGCTTCTCTCAGTACAAGCTTTACTTTGAAAGATAATCGCGTTCTTTTGAAAGTTTATTAATTTCACGAAAGCTTTAGGAAGAAACGCACATGCGTTTCTTTGTAAAGACAAGTAGGTATTTGTTACGTGTGAAAGCACTGTTAGAACTGAGATCAGTGTTGCTTTTCTCAGTACAAGCTTTACTTTGAAAGACAATCGCATTCTTTTGAAAGTTTATTAATTTCACGAAAGCTTTAGTCTGAAACGCACATGCGTTTCTTCGTAAAGACAAGCAGTTGTTTGCCACGTGTGAAAGCACTGTTAGAACTGAGATGAGTGTTCCTTTTCTCAGTACAAGCTTTATTTTGAAAGATAATCGCGTTCTTTTGAAAGTTTATTAATTTCACGAAAGCTTTAGGAAGAAACGCACATGCGTTTCTTTGTCAAGACAAGCAGTTGTTTGATACGTGTGAAATCACTGTTAGAACTGAGATGAGGGTTCCTTTTCTCAGTACAAGCTTTACTTTGAAAGATAATCGCGTTCTTTTGAAAGTTTATTAATTTCACGAAAGCTTTAGTCTGAAACGCACATGCGTTTCTTCGTAAAGACAAGCAGTTGTTTGCTACGTGTGAAAGCACTGTTAGAACTGAGATCAGTGTTGCTTTTCTCAGTACAAGCTTTACTTTGTAAGATAATCGCGTTCTTTTGAAAGTTTATTAATTTCACGAAAGCTTTAGGAAGAAACGCACATACGTTTCTTTGTCAAGACAAGCAGTTGTTTGATATGTGTGAAATCACTGATAGAACTGAGGTCAGTGTTGCTTTTCTCAGTACAAGCTTTACTTTGAAAGATAATCGCGTTCTTTTGAAAGTTTATTAATTTCACGAAAGCTTTAGGAAGAAACGCACATACGTTTCTTTGTCAAGACAAGCAGTTGTTTGATATGTGTGAAATCACTGTTAGAACTGAGGTCAGTGTTGCTTTTCTCAGTACAAGCTTTACTTTGAAAGATAATCGCGATCTTTTGAAAGTTTATTAATTTCACGAAAGCTTTAGTCTGAAACGCACATGCGTTTCTTCGTAAAGACAAGCAGTTGTTTGCTACGTGTGAAAGCACTGTTAGAACTGAGATCAGTGTTGCTTTTCTCAGTACAAGCTTTACTTTGAAAGATAATCGCGTTCTTGTGAAAGTTTATTAATTTCACAAAAGCTTTAGTAAGAAACGCACATGCGTTTCTTTGTAAAGACAGGCAGTTGTTTGCTACGTGTAAAAGCACTGTTAGAACTGAGATCAGTGTTGCTTTTCTCAGTACAAGCTTTACTTTGAAAGATAATCGCGTTCTTGTGAAAGTTTATTAATTTCACGAAAGCTTTAGTAAGAAACGCACATGCGTTTCTTTGTAAAGACAGGTAGTTGTTTGCTACGTGTGAAAGCACTGTTAGAACTGAGATCAGTGTTGCTTTTCTCAGTACAAGCTTTACTTTGAAAGATAATCGCGTTCTTTTGAAAGATTATTAATTTCACGAAAGTTTTAGTACGAAATGCACATGCGTTACATTATAAAGACAAGCAGTTGTTTGCGACATGTGAAAGCACTGTTAGAACTGAGATGAGTGTTGCTTTTCTCAGTACAAGCTTTACTTTGAAAGATAATCGCGTTCTTTTGAAAGTTTATTAATTTCACGAAAGCTTTAGTAAGAAACGCACATGCGTTACTTTGTCAAGACAAGCAGTTGTTTGCTATGTGTGAAAGCACTGTTAGAACTGAGATCAGTGTTGCTTTTCTCAGTACAAGCTTTACTTTGAAAGATAATCGCGTTCTTTTGAAAGTTTATTAATTTCACGAAAGCTTTAGGAAGAAACGCACATGCGTTTCTTTCTAAAGACAAGCAGTTGTTTGCTACATGTGAAAGCACTGTTAGAACAGAGATCAGTGTTGCTTCTCTCAGTACAAGCTTTACTTTGAAAGATAATCGCGTTCTTTTGAAAGTTTATTAATTTCACAAAAGCTTTAGGAAGAAACGGACATGCGTTTCTTTGTAAAGACAAGCAGTTGTTTGCTACATGTGAAAGCACTGTTAGAACAGAGATCAGTGTTGCTTCTCTCAGTACAAGCTTTACTTTGAAAGATAATCGCGTTCTTTTGAAAGTTTATTAATTTCACGAAAGCTTTAGGAAGAAACGCACATGCGTTTCTTTGTAAAGACAAGTAGGTATTTGTTACGTTTGAAAGCACTGTTAGAACTGAGATCACTGTTGCTTTTCTCAGTACAAGCTTTACTTTGAAAGACAATCGCATTCTTTTGAAAGTTTATTAATTTCACGAAAGCTTTAGTCTGAAACGCACATGCGTTTCTTCGTAAAGACAAGCAGTTGTTTGCCACGTGTGAAAGCACTGTTAGAACTGAGATGAGTGTTCCTTTTCTCAGTACAAGCTTTATTTTGAAAGATAATCGCGTTCTTTTGAAAGTTTATTAATTTCACGAAAGCTTTAGGAAGAAACGCACATGCGTTTCTTTGTCAAGACAAGCAGTTGTTTGATACGTGTGAAATCACTGTTAGAACTGAGATGAGGGTTCCTTTTCTCAGTACAAGCTTTACTTTGAAAGATAATCGCGTTCTTTTGAAAGTTTATTAATTTCACGAAAGCTTTAGTCTGAAACGCACATGCGTTTCTTTGTCAAGACAAGCAGTTGTTTGATATGTGTGAAATCACTGTTAGAACTGAGGTCAGTGTTGCTTTTCTCAGTACAAGCTTTACTTTGAAAGATAATCGCGTTCTTTTGAAAGTTTATTAATTTCACGAAAGCTTTAGTCTGAAACGCACATGCGTTTCTTCGTAAAGACAAGCAGTTGTTTGCTACGTGTGAAAGCACTGTTAGAACTGAGATCAGTGTTGCTTTTCTCAGTACAAGCTTTACTTTGAAAGATAATCGCGTTCTTGTGAAAGTTTATTAATTTCACAAAAGCTTTAGTAAGAAACGCACATGCGTTTCTTTGTAAAGACAGGCAGTTGTTTGCTACGTGTAAAAGCACTGTTAGAACTGATATCAGTGTTGCTTTTCTCAGTACAAGCTTTACTTTGAAAGATAATCGCGTTCTTTTGAAAGATTATTAATTTCACGAAAGTTTTAGTACGAAACGCACATGCGTTACATTATAAAGACAAGTAGTTGTTTGCGACATGTGAAAGCACTGTTAGAACAGAGATCAGTGTTGCTTCTCTCAGTACAAGCTTTACTTTGAAAGATAATCGCGTTCTTTTGAAAGTTTATTAATTTCACGAAGGCTTTAGTAAGAAACGCACATGCGTTACTTTGTCAAGACAAGCAGTTGTTTGCTATGTGTTAAAGCACTGTTAGAACTGAGATCAGTGTTGCTTTTCTCAGTACAAGCTTTACTTTGAAATATAATCGCGTTCTTGTGAAAGTTTATTAATTTCACGAAAGCTTTAGTAAGAAACGCACATGCGTTACATTATAAAGACAAGCAGTTGTTTGCGACATGTGAAAGCACTTTTAGAACTGAGATTAGTGTTGCTTTTCTCAGTACAAGCTTTACTTTGAAAGATAATCGCGTTCTTTTGAAAGTTTAATAATTTCACGAAAGCTTTAGTAAGAAACGCACATGCGTTTCTTTGTAAAGACAGGCAGTTGTTTGCTACTTGTGAAATCACTGTTAGAACTGAGATCAGTGTTGCTTTTCTCAGTACAAGCTTTACTTTGAAAGATAATCGCGTTCTTTGGAAAGATTATTAATTTCACGAAAGTTTTAGTACGAAACGCACATGCGTTACATTATAAAGACAAGCAGTTGTTTGCTACATGTGAAAGCACTGTTAGAACTGAGATTAGTGTTGCTTTTCTCAGTACAAGCTTTACTTTGAAAGATAATCGCGTTCATTTGAAAGTTTATTAATTTCACGAAAGCTTTAGTCTGAAACGCACATGCGTTTCTTCGTAAAGACAAGCTGTTGTTTGCTACGTGGGAAAGCACTGTTAGAACTGAGATCCGTGTTGCTTTTCTCAGTACAAGCTTTACTTTGAAAGATAATCGCGTTCTTGTGAAAGTTTATTAATTTCACGAAAGCTTTAGTAAGAAACGCACATGCGTTTCTTTGTAAAGACAGGCAGTTTTTTGCTACGTGTGAAAGCACTGTTAGAACTGAGATCAGTGTTGCTTTTCTCAGTACAAGCTTTACTTTGAAAGATAATCGCGTTCTTTTGAAAGTTTATTAATTTCACGAAAGCTTTAGTAAGAAACGCACGTGCGTTTCTTTGTAAAGACAGGCAGTTTTTTGCTATGTGTGAAAGCACTGTTAGAACTGAGATCAGTGTTTCTTTTCTCTGTACAAACTTTACTTTGAAAGATAATCGCGTTCTTTTGAAAGATTATTAATTTCACGAAAGTTTTAGTACGAAACGCACAAGCGTTACATTATAAAGACAAGCAGTTGTTTGCGACATGTGAAAGCACTGTTAGAACTGATATCAGTGTTGCTTTTCTCAGTACAATCTTTACTTTGAAAGATAATCGCGTTCTTTTGAAAGTTTATTAATTTCACGAAAGCTTTAGGAAGAAACGCACATACGTTTCTTTGTCAAGACAAGCAGTTGTTTGATATGTGTGAAAGCACTGTTAGAACTGAGATGAGTGTTCCTTTTCTCAGTACAAGCTTTACTTTGAAAGATAATCGCGTTCTTTTGAAAGTTTATTAATTTCACGAAAGCTTTAGGAAGAAACGCACATACGTTTCTTTGTCAAGACAAGCAGTTGTTTGATATGTGTGAAATCACTGTTAGAACTGAGGTCAGTGTTGCTTTTCTCAGTACAAGCTTTACTTTGAAAGATAATCGCGTTCTTTTGAAAGTTTATTAATTTCACGAAAGCTTTAGGAAGAAACGCACATGCGTTTCTTTCTAAAGACAAGCAGTTGTTTGCTACATGTGAAAGCACTGTTAGAACAGAGATCAGTGTTGCTTCTCTCAGTACAAGCTTTACTTTGAAAGATAATCGCGTTCATTTGAAAGTTTATTAATTTCACGAAAGCTTTAGGAAGAAACGCACATGCGTTTCTTTGTCAAGACAAGCAGTTGTTTGATACGTGTGAAATCACTGTTAGAACTGAGATGAGGGTTCCTTTTCTCAGTACAAGCTTTACTTTGAAAGATAATCGCGTTCTTTGAAAGTTTATTAATTTCACGAAAGCTTTAGTCTGAAACGCACATGCGTTTCTTCGTAAAGACAAGCAGTTGTTTCCTACGTGTGAAAGCACTGTTAGAACTGACATCAGTGTTGCTTTTCTCAGTACAATCTTTACTTTGAAAGATAATCGCGTTCTTTTGAAAGATTATTAATTTCACGAAAGCTTTAGTACGAAACGCACATGCGTTACATTATAAAGACAAGCAGTTGTTTGCTACATGTGGAAGCACTGTTAGAACTGAGATCAGTGTTGCTTTTCTCAGTACAATCTTTACTTTGAAAGATAATCGCGTTCCTTTGAAACATTATTAATTTCACGAAAGCTTTAGGAAGAAACGCACATACGTTTCTTTGTCAAGACAAGCAGTTGTTTGATATGTGTGAAATCACTGTTAGAACAGAGGTCAGTGTTGCTTTTCTCAGTACAAGCTTTACTTTGAAAGATAATCGCGTTCTTTTGAAAGTTTATTAATTTCATGAAAGCTTTAGTCTGAAACGCACATGCGTTTCTTCGTAAAGACAAGCAGTTGTTTGCTACGTGTGAAAGCACTGTTAGAACTGAGATCAGTGTTGCTTTTCTCAGTACAAGCTTTACTTTGAAAGATAATCGCGTTCTTGTGAAAGTTTATTAATTTCACAAAAGCTTTAGTAAGAAACGCACATGCGTTTCTTTGTAAAGACAGGCAGTTGTTTCCTACGTGTAAAAGCACTGTTAGAACTGATATCAGTGTTGCTTTTCTCAGTACAAGCTTTACTTTGAAAGATAATCGCGTTCTTTTGAAAGATTATTAATTTCACGAAAGTTTTAGTACGAAACGCACATGCGTTACATTATAAAGACAAGCAGTTGTTTGGGACATGTGAAAGCACTGTTAGAACAGAGATCAGTGTTGCTTCTCTCAGTACAAGCTTTACTTTGAAAGATAATCGCGTTCTTTTGAAAGTTTATTAATTTCACCAAAGCTTTAGGAAGAAACGCACATGCTTTTCTTTGTAAAGGCAAGCAGTTGTTTGCTACATGTGAAAGCACTGTTAGAACAGAGATCAGTGTTGCTTCTCTCAGTACAAGCTTTACTTTGAAAGATAATCGCGTTCTTTTGAAAGTTTATTAATTTCACGAAAGCTTTAGGAAGAAACGCACATGCGTTTCTTTGTAAAGACAGGCAGTTGTTTGCTACGTGTAAAAGCACTGTTAGAACTGAGATCAGTGTTGCTTTTCTCAGTACAAGCTTTACTTTGAAAGATAATCGCGTTCTTGTGAAAGTTTATTAATTTCACGAAAGCTTTAGTAAGAAACGCACATGCGTTTCTTAGTAAAGACAGGTAGTTGTTTGCTACGTGTGAAAGCACTGTTAGAACTGAGATCGGTGTTGCTTTTCTCAGTACAAGCTTTAATTGAAAGATAATCGCGTTCTTTTGAAAGTTTATTAATTTCACGAAAGCTTTAGTCTGAAACGCACATGCGTTTCTTCGTGAAGACAAGCAGTTGTTTGCTACGTGTGAAAGCACTGTTAGAACTGAGATCAGTGTTGCTTTTCTCAGTACAAGCTTTACTTTGAAAGATAATCGCGTTCTTGTGAAAGTTTATTAATTTCACAAAAGCTTTAGTAAGAAACGCACATGCGTTTCTTTGTAAAGACAGGCAGTTGTTTGCTACGTGTAAAAGCACTGTTAGAACTGTGATCAGTGTTGCTTTTCTCAGTACAAGCTTTACTTTGAAAGATAATCGCGTTCTTCTGAAAGTTTATTAATTTCACGAAAGCTTTAGTAAGAAACGCACATGCGTTTCTTTGTAAAGACAGGTAGTTGTTTGCTACGTGTAAAAGCACTGTTAGAACTGATATCAGTGTTGCTTTTCTCAGTACAAGCTTTACTTTGAAAGATAATCGCGTTCTTTTGAAAGATTATTAATTTCACGAAAGTTTTAGTACGAAACGCACATGCGTTACATTATAAAGACAAGCAGTTGTTTGGGACATGTGAAAGCACTGTTAGAACAGAGATCAGTGTTGCTTCTCTCAGTACAAGCTTTACTTTGAAAGATAATCGCGTTCTTTTGAAAGTTTATTAATTTCACCAAAGCTTTAGGAAGAAACGCACATGCTTTTCTTTGTAAAGGCAAGCAGTTGTTTGCTACATGTGAAAGCACTGTTAGAACAGAGATCAGTGTTGCTTCTCTCAGTACAAGCTTTACTTTGAAAGATAATCGCGTTCTTTTGAAAGTTTATTAATTTCACGAAAGCTTTAGGAAGAAACGCACATGCGTTTCTTTGTAAAGACAAGTAGGTATTTGTTACGTGTGAAAGCACTGTTAGAACTGAGATCAGTGTTGCTTTTCTCAGTACAAGCTTTACTTTGAAAGATAATCGCGTTCTTTTGAAAGATTATTAATTTCAAGAAAGCTTTAGTCTGAAACGCACATGCGTTTCTTCGTAAAGACAAGCAGTTGTTTGCCACGTGTGAAAGCACTGTTAGAACTGAGATGAGTGTTCCTTTTCTCAGTACAAGCTTTACTTTGAAAGATAATCGCGTTCTTTTGAAAGTTTATTAATTTCACGAAAGCTTTAGGAAGAAACGCACATACGTTTCTTTGTCAAGACAAGCAGTTGTTTGATATGTGTGAAATCACTGTTAGAACTGAGGTCAGTGTTTCTTTTCTCAGTACAAGCTTTACTTTGAAAGATAATCGCGTTCTTGTGAAAGTTTATTAATTTCACAAAAGCTTTATTAAGAAACGCACATGCGTTTCTTTGTAAAGACAGGCAGTTGTTTGCTACGTGTAAAAGCACTGTTAGAACTGAGATCAGTGTTGCTTTTCTCAGTACAAGCTTTACTTTGAAAGATAATCGCGTTCTTGTGAAAGTTTATTAATTTCACGAAAGCTTTAGTAAGAAACGCACATGCGTTTCTTAGTAAAGACAGGTAGTTGTTTGCTACGTGTGAAAGCACTGTTAGAACTGAGATCGGTGTTGCTTTTCTCAGTACAAGCTTTAATTGAAAGATAATCGCGTTCTTTTGAAAGTTTATTAATTTCACGAAAGCTTTAGTCTGAAACGCACATGCGTTTCTTCGTGAAGACAAGCAGTTGTTTGCTACGTGTGAAAGCACTGTTAGAACTGAGATCAGTGTTGCTTTTCTCAGTACAAGCTTTACTTTGAAAGATAATCGCGTTCTTGTGAAAGTTTATTAATTTCACAAAAGCTTTAGTAAGAAACGCACATGCGTTTCTTTGTAAAGACAGGCAGTTGTTTGCTACGTGTAAAAGCACTGTTAGAACTGAGATCAGTGTTGCTTTTCTCAGTACAAGCTTTACTTTGAAAGATAATCGCGTTCTTTTGAAAGTTTATTAATTTCACGAAAGCTTTAGTAAGAAACGCACATGCGTTACATTATAAAGACAAGCAGTTGTTTGCGACATGTGCACATGCGTTACTTTGTCAAGACAAGCAGTTGTTTGCTATGTGTGAAAGCACTGTTAGAACTGAGATCAGTGTTGCTTTTCTCAGTACAATCTTTACTTTGAAAGATAATCGCGTTCTTTTGAAAGTTTATTAATTTCACGAAAGCTTTAGGAAGAAACGCACATACGTTTCTTTGTCAAGACAAGCAGTTGTTTGATATGTGTGAAATCACTGTTAGAACTGAGGTCAGTGTTGCTTTTCTCAGTACAAGCTTTACTTTGAAAGATAATCGCGTTCTTTTGAAAGTTTATTAATTTCACGAAAGCTTTAGTCTGAAACGCACATGCGTTTCTTCGTAAAGACAAGCAGTTGTTTGCTACGTGTGAAAGCACTGTTAGAACTGAGATCAGTGTTGCTTTTCTCAGTACAAGCTTTACTTTGAAAGATAATCGCGTTCTTGTGAATGTTTATTAATTTCACAAAAGCTTTAGTAAGAAACGCACATGCGTTTCTTTGTAAAGACAGGCAGTTGTTTGCTACGTGTAAAAGCACTGTTAGAACTGAGATCAGTGTTGCTTTTCTCAGTACAAGCTTTACTTTGAAAGATAATCGCGTTCTTGTGAAAGTTTATTAATTTCACGAAAGCTTTAGTAAGAAACGCACATGCGTTTCTTTGTAAAGACAGGTAGTTGTTTGCTACGTGTGAAAGCACTGTTAGAACTGAGATCAGTGTTGCTTTTCTCAGTACAAGCTTTACTTTGAAAGATAATCGCGTTCTTTTGAAAGATTATTAATTTCACGAAAGTTTTAGTACGAAACGCTCATGCGTTACATTATAAAGACAAGCAGTTGTTTGCGACATGTGAAAGCACTGTTAGAACTGAGATGAGTGTTGCTTTTCTCAGTACAGGCTTTACTTTGAAAGATAATCGCGTTCTTTTGAAAGTTTATTAATTTCACGAAAGCTTTAGTAAGAAACGCACATGCGTTACTTTGTCAAGACAAGCAGTTGTTTGCTATGTGTGAAAGCACTGTTAGAACTGAGATCAGTGTTGCTTCTCTCAGTACAAGCTTTACTTTGAAAGATAATCGCGTTCTTTTGAAAGTTTATTAATTTCACAAAAGCTTTAGGAAGAAACGCACATGCGTTTCTTTGTAAAGACAAGCAGTTGTTTGCTACATGTGAAAGCACTGTTAGAACAGAGATCAGTGTTGCTTCTCTCAGTACAAGCTTTACTTTGAAAGATAATCGCGTTCTTTTGAAAGTTTATTAATTTCACGAAAGCTTTAGGAAGAAACGCACATGCGTTTCTTTGTCAAGACAAGCAGTTGTTTGCTATGTGTGAAAGCACTGTTAGAACTGAGATCAGTGTTGCTTCTCTCAGTACAAGCTTTACTTTGAAAGATAATCGCGTTCTTTTGAAATTTTATTAATTTCACGAAAGCTTTAGTCTGAAACGCACATGCGTTTCTTCGTAAAGACAAGCAGTTGTTTGCTACGTGTGAAAGCACTGTTAGAACTGAGATCAGTGTTGCTTTTCTCAGTACAAGCTTTACTTTGAAAGATAATCGCGTTCTTTTGAAAGATTATTAATTTCACGAAAGCTTTAGTACGAAACGCACATGCGTTACATTATAAAGACAAGCAGTTGTTTGCTACATGTGGAAGCACTGTTAGAACTGAGTCAAGTGTTGCTTTTCTCAGTACACTCTTTACTTTGAATGATAATCGCATTCTTTTGAAAGTTTATTAATTTCACGAAAGCTTTAGGAAGAAACGCACATACGTTTCTTTGTCAAGACAAGCAGTTGTTTGATATGTGTGAAATCACTGTTAGAACTGAGGTCAGTGTTGCTTTTCTCAGTACAAGCTTTACTTTGAAAGATAATCGCGTTCTTTTGAAAGTTTATTAATTTCACGAAAGCTTTAGGAAGAAACGCACATACGTTTCTTTGTCATGACAAGCAGTTGTTTGATATGTGTGAAATCACTGTTAGAACTGAGGTCAGTGTTGCTTTTCTCAGTACAAGCTTTACTTTGAAAGATAATCGCGTTCTTTTGAAAGTTTATTAATTTCACGAAAGCTTTAGTCTGAAACGCACATGCGTTTCTTCGTAAAGACAAGCAGTTGTTTGCTACGTGTGAAAGCACTGTTAGAACTGAGATCAGTGTTGCTTTTCTCAGTACAAGCTTTACTTTGAAAGATAATCGCGTTCTTGTGAAAGTTTATTAATTTCACAAAAGCTTTAGTAAGAAACGCACATGCGTTTCTTTGTACAGACAGGCAGTTGTTTGCTACGTGTAAAAGCACTGTTAGAACTGAGATCAGTGTTGCTTTTCTCATTACAAGCTTTACTTTGAAAGATAATCGCGTTCTTGTGTAAGTTTATTAATTTCACGAAAGCTTTAGTAAGAAACGCACATGCGTTTCTTTGTAAAGACAGGTAGTTGTTTGCTACGTGTGAAAGCACTGTTAGAACTGAGATCAGTGTTGCTTTTCTCAGTACAAGCTTTACTTTGAAAGATAATCGCGTTCTTTTGAAAGATTATTAAATTCACGAAAGTTTTAGTACGAAACGCACATGCGTTACATTATAAAGACAAGCAGTTGTTTGCGACATGTGAAAGCACTGTTAGAACTGAGATGAGTGTTGCTTTTCTCAGTACAGGCTTTACTTTGAAAGATAATCGCGTTCTTTTGAAAGTTTATTAATTTCACGAAAGCTTTAGTAAGAAACGCACATGCGTTACTTTGTCAAGACAAGCAGTTGTTTGCTATGTGTGAAAGCACTGTTAGAACTGAGATCAGTGTTGCTTTTCTCAGTACAAGCTTTACTTTGAAAGATAATCGCGTTCTTTTGAAAGTTTATTAATTTCACGAAAGCTTTAGGAAGAAACGCACATGCGTTTCTTTGTAAAGACAAGCAGTTGTTTGCTACATGTGAAAGCACTGTTAGAACAGAGATCAGTGTTGCTTCTCTCAGTACAAGCTTTACTTTGAAAGATAATCGCGTTCTTTTGAAAGTTTATTAATTTCACGAAAGCTTTAGGAAGAAACGCACATGCGTTTCTTTGTAAAGACAAGTAGGTATTTGTTACGTTTGAAAGCACTGTTAGAACTGAGATCACTGTTGCTTTTCTCAGTACAAGCTTTACTTTGAAAGACAATCGCATTCTTTTGAAAGTTTATTAATTTCACGAAAGCTTTAGTCTGAAACGCACATGCGTTTCTTCGTAAAGACAAGCAGTTGTTTGCCACGTGTGAAAGCACTGTTAGAACTGAGATGAGTGTTCCTTTTCTCAGTACAAGCTTTATTTTGAAAGATAATCGCGTTCTTTTGAAAGTTTATTAATTTCACGAAAGCTTTAGGAAGAAACGCACATGCGTTTCTTTGTCAAGACAAGCAGTTGTTTGATACGTGTGAAATCACTGTTAGAACTGAGATGAGGGTTCCTTTTCTCAGTACAAGCTTTACTTTGAAAGATAATCGCGTTCTTTTGAAAGTTTATTAATTTCACGAAAGCTTTAGTCTGAAATGCTCATGCGTTTCTTCGTAAAGACAAGCAGTTGTTTGCTACGTGTGAAAGCACTGTTAGAACCGAGATCAGTGTTGCTTTTCTCAGTACAAGCTTTACTTTGAAAGATAATCGCGTTCTTGTGAAAGTTTATTAATTTCACGAAAGCTTTAGTAAGAAACGCACATGCGTTTCTTTGTAAAGACAGGCAGTTTTTTGCTACGTGTGAAAGCACTGTTAGAACTGAGATCAGTGTTGCTTTTCTCAGTACAAGCTTTACTTTGAAAGATAATCGCGTTCTTTTGAAAGTTTATTAATTTCACGAAAGCTTTAGTCTGAAACGCACATGCGTTTCTTCGTAAAGACAAGCAGTTGTTTGCTCCGTGTGAAAGCACTGTTAGAACTGAGATCAGTGTTGCTTTTCTCAGTACAAGCTTTACTTTGAAAGATAATCGCGTTCTTGTGAAAGTTTATTAATTTCACGAAAGCTTTAGTAAGAAACGCACATGCGTTTCTTTGTAAAGACAGGCAGTTTTTTGCTACGTGTGAAAGCACTGTTAGAACTGAGATCAGTGTTGCTTTTCTCAGTACAAGCTTTACTTTGAAAGATAATCGCGTTCTTTTGAAAGAATATTAATTTCACGAAAGTTTTAGTACGAAACGCACATGTGTTACATTATAAAGCCAAGCAGTTGTTTGCGACATGTGAAAGCACTGTTAGAACTGAGATGAGTGTTGCTTTTCTCAGTACAGGCTTTACTTTGAAAGATAATCGCGTTCTTTTGAAAGTTTATTAATTTCACGAAGGCTTTAGTAAGAAACGCACATGCGTTACTTTGTCAAGACAAGCAGTTGTTTGCTATGTGTTAAAGCACTGTTAGAACTGAGATCAGTGTTGCTTTTAACAGTACAAGCTTTACTTTGAAAGATAATCGCGTTCTTTTGAAAGTTTATTAATTTCACGAAAGCTTTAGGAAGAAACGCACATGCGTTTCTTTCTAAAGACAAGCAGTTGTTTGCTACATGTGAAAGCACTGTTAGAACTGAGATCAGTGTTGCTTTTCTCAGTACAAGCTTTACTTTGAAAGATAATTGCGTTCTTTTGAAAGTTTATTAATTTCACGAAAGCTTTAGGAAGAAACGCACATGCGTTTCTTTGTAAAGACAAGCAGTTGTTTGCTACATGTGAAAGCACTGTTAGAACAGAGATCAGTGTTGCTTCTCTCAGTACAAGCTTTAGTTTGAAAGATAATCGCATTCTTTTGAAAGTTTATTAATTTCACGAAAGCTTTAGGAAGAAACGCACATGCGTTTCTTTGTAAAGACAAGTCGGTATTTGTTACGTGTGAAAGCACTGTTAGAACTGAGATGAGTGTTCCTTTTCTCAGTACAAGCTTTACTTTGAAAGATAATCGCGTTCTTTTGAAAGTTTATTAATTTCACGAAAGCTTTAGTCTGAAACGCACATGCGTTTCTTCGTAAAGACAAGCAGTTGTTTGCTACGTGTGAAAGCACTGTTAGAACTGAGATCAGTGTTGCTTTTCTCAGTACAAGCTTTACTTTGAAATATAATCGCGTTCTTGTGAAAGTTTATTAATTTCACGAAAGCTTTAGTAAGAAACGCACATGCGTTACTTTGTCAAGACAAGCAGTTGTTTGCTATGTGTGAAAGCACTGTTAGAACTGAGATCAGTGTTGCTTTTCTCAGTACAAGCTTTACTTTGAAAGACAATCGCGTTCTTTTGAAAGTTTATTAATTTCACGAAAGCTTTAGTCTGAAACGCACATGCGTTTCTTCGTAAAGACAAGCAGTTGTTTGCCACGTGTGAAAGCACTGTTAGAACTGAGATGAGTGTTCCTTTTCTCAGTACAAGCTTTACTTTGAAAGATAATCGCGTTCTTTTGAAAGTTTATTAATTTCACGAAAGCTTTAGGAAGAAACGCACATGCGTTTCTTTGTCAAGACAAGCAGTTGTTTGATACGTGTGAAATCACTGTTAGAACTGAGATGAGGGTTCCTTTTCTCAGTACAAGCTTTACTTTGAAAGATAATCACGTTCTTTTGAAAGTTTATTAATTTCACGAAAGCTTTAGTCTGAAACGCACATGCGTTTCTTCGTAAAGACAAGCAGTTGTTTGCTACGTGTGAAAGCACTGTTAGAACTGAGATCAGTGTTGCTTTTCTCAGAACAATCTTTACTTTGAAAGATAATCGCGTTCTTTTGAAAGTTTATTAATTTCACGAAAGCTTTAGGAAGAAACGCACATACGTTTCTTTGTCAAGACAAGCAGTTGTTTGATATGTGTGAAATCACTGTTAGAACTGAGGTCAGTGTTGCTTTTCTCAGTACAAGCTTTACTTTGAAAGATAATCGCGTTCTTTTGAAAGTTTATTAATTTCACGAAAGCTTTAGGAAGAAACGCACATGCGTTTCTTTGTAAAGACAAGTAGGTATTTGTTACGTGTGAAAGCACTGTTAGAACTGAGATCAGTGTTGCTTTTCTCAGTACAAGCTTTACTTTGAAAGATAATCGCGTTCTTTTGAAAGATTATTAATTTCAAGAAAGCTTAAGTACGAAACGCACATGCGTTTCACTATAAAGACAAGCAGTTGTTTGCTACATGTGAAAGCACTGTTAGAACTGAGATCAGTGTTGCTTTTCTCAGTACAAGCTTTACTTTGAAAGATAATCGCTTTCTTTTGAAAATTTATTAATTTCACGAAAGCTTTAGGAAGAAACGCACATACGTTTCTTTGTCAAGACAAGCAGTTGTTTTATATGTGTGAAATCACTGTTAGAACTGAGATCAGTGTTGCTTTTCTCAGTACAAGCTTTACTTTGAAAGATAATCGCGTTCTTTTCAAAGTTTATTAATTTCACGAAAGCTTTAGTCTGAAATGCTCATGCGTTTCTTCGTAAAGACAAGCAGTTGTTTGCTACGTGTGAAAGCACTGTTAGAACTGAGATCAGTGTTGCTTTTCTCAGTACAAGCTTTACTTTGAAAGATAATCGCGTTCTTGTGAAAGTTTATTAATTTCACGAAAGCTTTAGTAAGAAACGCACATGCGTTTCTTTGTAAAGACAGGCAGTTTTTTGCTACGTGTGAAAGCACTGTTAGAACTGAGATCAGTGTTGCTTTTCTCAGTACAAGCTTTACTTTGAAAGATAATCGCGTTCTTTTGAAAGTTTATTAATTTCACGAAAGCTTTAGTCTGAAACGCACATGCGTTTCTTCGTAAAGACAAGCAGTTGTTTGCTCCGTGTGAAAGCACTGTTAGAACTGAGATCAGTGTTGCTTTTCTCAGTACAAGCTTTACTTTGAAAGATAATCGCGTTCTTGTGAAAGTTTATTAATTTCACGAAAGCTTTAGTAAGAAACGCACATGCGTTTCTTTGTAAAGACAAGTCGGTATTTGTTACGTGTGAAAGCACTGTTAGAACTGAGATCAGTGTTGCTTTTCTCAGTACAAGCTTTACTTTGAAAGACAATCGCGTTCTTTTGAAAGTTTATTAATTTCACGAAAGCTTTAGTCTGAAACGCACATGCGTTTCTTCGTAAAGACAAGCAGTTGTTTGCTAAGTGTGAAAGCACTGTTAGAACTGAGATGAGTGTTCCTTTTCTCAGTACAAGCTTTACTTTGAAAGATAATCGCGTTCTTTTGAAAGTTTATTAATTTCACGAAAGCTTTAGGAAGAAACGCACATGCGTTTCTTTGTCAAGACAAGCAGTTGTTTGATACGTGTGAAATCACTGTTAGAACTGAGATGAGGGTTCCTTTTCTCAGTACAAGCTTTACTTTGAAAGATAATCACGTTCTTTTGAAAGTTTATTAATTTCACGAAAGCTTTAGGAAGAAACGCACATGCGTTTCTTCGTAAAGACAAGCAGTTGTTTGCTACGTGTGAAAGCACTGTTAGAACTGAGATGTGTGTTCCTTTTCTCAGTACAAGCTTTACTTTGAAAGATAATCGCGTTCTTTTGAAAGTTTATTAATTTCACGAAAGCTTTAGGAAGAAACGCACATGCGTTACATTATAAAGACAAGCAGTTGTTTGCTACATGTGAAAGCACTGTTAGAACTGAGATCAGTGTTGCTTTTCTCAGTACAATCTTTACTTTGAAAGATAATCGCGTTCTTTTGAAAGTTTATTAATTTCACGAAAGCTTTAGGAAGAAACGCACATACGTTTCTTTGTCAAGACAAGCAGTTGTTTGATATGTGTGAAATATCTGTTAGAACTGAGGTCAGTGTTGCTTTTCTCATTACAAGCTTTACTTTGAAAGATAATCGCGTTCTTTTGAACGTTTATTAATTTCACGAAAGCTTTAGTCTGAAACGCACATGCGTTTCTTCGTAAAGACAAGCAGTTGTTTGCTACGTGTGAAAGCACTGTTAGAACTGAGATCAGTGTTGCTTTTCTCAGTACAAGCTTTACTTTGAAAGATAATCGCGTTCTTGTGAAAGTTTATTAATTTCACGAAAGCTTTAGTAAGAAACGCACATGCGTTTCTTTGTAAAGACAGGTAGTTGTTTGCTACGTGTGAAAGCACTCTTAGAACTGAGATCAGTGTTGCTTTTTTCAGTACAAGCTTTACTTTGAAAGATAATCGCGTTCTTTTGAAAGATTATTAATTTCACGAAAGTTTTAGTACGAAACGCACATGCGTTATATTATAAAGACAAGCAGTTGTTTGCGACATGTGAAAGCACTGTTAGAACTGAGATTAGTGTTGCTTCTCTCAGTACAAGCTTTACTTTGAAAGATAATCGCGTTCTTTTGAAAGTTTATTAATTTCACGAAAGCTTTAGGAAGAAACGCACATGCGTTTCTTTGTAAAGACAAGTCGGTATTTGTTACATGTGAAAGCACTGTTAGAACTGAGATCAGTGTTGCTTTTCTCAGTACAAGCTTTACTTTGAAAGACAATCGCGTTCTTTTGAAAGTTTATTAATTTCACGAAAGCTTTAGTCTGAAACGCACATGCGTTTCTTCGTAAAGACAAGCGGTTGTTTGCTACGTGTGAAAGCACTGTTAGAACTGAGATGAGTGTTCCTTTTCTCAGTACAAGCTTTACTTTGAAAGATAATCGCGTTCTTTTGAAAGTTTATTAATTTCACGAAAGCTTTAGGAAGAAACGCACATGCGTTACATTATAAAGACAAGCAGTTGTTTGCGACATGTGAAAGCACTGTTAGAACTGAGATGAGTGTTGCTTTTCTCAGTACAGGCTTTACTTTGAAAGATAATCGCGTTCTTTTGAAAGTTTATTAATTTCACGAAAGCTTTAGTAAGAAACGCACATGCGTTACTTTGTCAAGACAAGCAGTTGTTTGCTATGTGTGAAAGCACTGTTAGAACTGAGATCAGTGTTGCTTTTCTCAGTACAAGCTTTACTTTGAAAGATAATCGCGTTCTTTTGAAAGTTTATTAATTTCACGAAAGCTTTAGGAAGAAACGCACATGCGTTTCTTTCTAAAGACAAGCAGTTGTTTGCTACATGTGAAAGCACTGTTAGAACAGAGATCAGTGTTGCTTCTCTCAGTACAAGCTTTACTTTGAAAGATAATCGCGTTCTTTTGAAAGTTTATTAATTTCACAAAAGCTTTAGGAAGAAACGCACATGCGTTTCTTTGTAAAGACAAGCAGTTGTTTGCTACATGTGAAAGCACTGTTAGAACAGAGATCAGTGTTGCTTCTCTCAGTACAAGCTTTACTTTGAAAGATAATCGCGTTCTTTTGAAAGTTTATTAATTTCACGAAAGCTTTAGGAAGAAACGCACATGCGTTTCTTTGTAAAGACAAGTAGGTATTTGTTACGTTTGAAAGCACTGTTAGAACTGAGATCACTGTTGCTTTTCTCAGTACAAGCTTTACTTTGAAAGACAATCGCATTCTTTTGAAAGTTTATTAATTTCACGAAAGCTTTAGTCTGAAACGCACATGCGTTTCTTCGTAAAGACAAGCAGTTGTTTGCCACGTGTGAAAGCACTGTTAGAACTGAGATGAGTGTTCCTTTTCTCAGTACAAGCTTTATTTTGAAAGATAATCGCGTTCTTTTGAAAGTTTATTAATTTCACGAAAGCTTTAGGAAGAAACGCACATGCGTTTCTTTGTCAAGACAAGCAGTTGTTTGATACGTGTGAAATCACTGTTAGAACTGAGATGAGGGTTCCTTTTCTCAGTACAAGCTTTACTTTGAAAGATAATCGCGTTCTTTTGAAAGTTTATTAATTTCACGAAAGCTTTAGTCTGAAATGCTCATGCGTTTCTTCGTAAAGACAAGCAGTTGTTTGCTACGTGTGAAAGCACTGTTAGAACCGAGATCAGTGTTGCTTTTCTCAGTACAAGCTTTACTTTGAAAGATAATCGCGTTCTTGTGAAAGTTTATTAATTTCACGAAAGCTTTAGTAAGAAACGCACATGCGTTTCTTTGTAAAGACAGGCAGTTTTTTGCTACGTGTGAAAGCACTGTTAGAACTGAGATCAGTGTTGCTTTTCTCAGTACAAGCTTTACTTTGAAAGATAATCGCGTTCTTTTGAAAGTTTATTAATTTCACGAAAGCTTTAGTCTGAAACGCACATGCGTTTCTTCGTAAAGACAAGCAGTTGTTTGCTCCGTGTGAAAGCACTGTTAGAACTGAGATCAGTGTTGCTTTTCTCAGTACAAGCTTTACTTTGAAAGATAATCGCGTTCTTGTGAAAGTTTATTAATTTCACGAAAGCTTTAGTAAGAAACGCACATGCGTTTCTTTGTAAAGACAGGCAGTTTTTTGCTACGTGTGAAAGCACTGTTAGAACTGAGATCAGTGTTGCTTTTCTCAGTACAAGCTTTACTTTGAAAGATAATCGCGTTCTTTTGAAAGAATATTAATTTCACGAAAGTTTTAGTACGAAACGCACATGTGTTACATTATAAAGCCAAGCAGTTGTTTGCGACATGTGAAAGCACTGTTAGAACTGAGATGAGTGTTGCTTTTCTCAGTACAGGCTTTACTTTGAAAGATAATCGCGTTCTTTTGAAAGTTTATTAATTTCACGAAGGCTTTAGTAAGAAACGCACATGCGTTACTTTGTCAAGACAAGCAGTTGTTTGCTATGTGTTAAAGCACTGTTAGAACTGAGATCAGTGTTGCTTTTAACAGTACAAGCTTTACTTTGAAAGATAATCGCGTTCTTTTGAAAGTTTATTAATTTCACGAAAGCTTTAGGAAGAAACGCACATGCGTTTCTTTCTAAAGACAAGCAGTTGTTTGCTACATGTGAAAGCACTGTTAGAACTGAGATCAGTGTTGCTTTTCTCAGTACAAGCTTTACTTTGAAAGATAATTGCGTTCTTTTGAAAGTTTATTAATTTCACGAAAGCTTTAGGAAGAAACGCACATGCGTTTCTTTGTAAAGACAAGCAGTTGTTTGCTACATGTGAAAGCACTGTTAGAACAGAGATCAGTGTTGCTTCTCTCAGTACAAGCTTTAGTTTGAAAGATAATCGCATTCTTTTGAAAGTTTATTAATTTCACGAAAGCTTTAGGAAGAAACGCACATGCGTTTCTTTGTAAAGACAAGTCGGTATTTGTTACGTGTGAAAGCACTGTTAGAACTGAGATGAGTGTTCCTTTTCTCAGTACAAGCTTTACTTTGAAAGATAATCGCGTTCTTTTGAAAGTTTATTAATTTCACGAAAGCTTTAGTCTGAAACGCACATGCGTTTCTTCGTAAAGACAAGCAGTTGTTTGCTACGTGTGAAAGCACTGTTAGAACTGAGATCAGTGTTGCTTTTCTCAGTACAAGCTTTACTTTGAAATATAATCGCGTTCTTGTGAAAGTTTATTAATTTCACGAAAGCTTTAGTAAGAAACGCACATGCGTTACTTTGTCAAGACAAGCAGTTGTTTGCTATGTGTGAAAGCACTGTTAGAACTGAGATCAGTGTTGCTTTTCTCAGTACAAGCTTTACTTTGAAAGACAATCGCGTTCTTTTGAAAGTTTATTAATTTCACGAAAGCTTTAGTCTGAAACGCACATGCGTTTCTTCGTAAAGACAAGCAGTTGTTTGCCACGTGTGAAAGCACTGTTAGAACTGAGATGAGTGTTCCTTTTCTCAGTACAAGCTTTACTTTGAAAGATAATCGCGTTCTTTTGAAAGTTTATTAATTTCACGAAAGCTTTAGGAAGAAACGCACATACGTTTCTTTGTCAAGACAAGCAGTTGTTTGATACGTGTGAAATCACTGTTAGAACTGAGATGAGGGTTCCTTTTCTCAGTACAAGCTTTACTTTGAAAGATAATCACGTTCTTTTGAAAGTTTATTAATTTCACGAAAGCTTTAGTCTGAAACGCACATGCGTTTCTTCGTAAAGACAAGCAGTTGTTTGCTACGTGTGAAAGCACTGTTAGAACTGAGATCAGTGTTGCTTTTCTCAGAACAATCTTTACTTTGAAAGATAATCGCGTTCTTTTGAAAGTTTATTAATTTCACGAAAGCTTTAGGAAGAAACGCACATACGTTTCTTTGTCAAGACAAGCAGTTGTTTGATATGTGTGAAATCACTGTTAGAACTGAGGTCAGTGTTGCTTTTCTCAGTACAAGCTTTACTTTGAAAGATAATCGCGTTCTTTTGAAAGTTTATTAATTTCACGAAAGCTTTAGGAAGAAACGCACATGCGTTTCTTTGTAAAGACAAGTAGGTATTTGTTACGTGTGAAAGCACTGTTAGAACTGAGATCAGTGTTGCTTTTCTCAGTACAAGCTTTACTTTGAAAGATAATCGCGTTCTTTTGAAAGATTATTAATTTCAAGAAAGCTTAAGTACGAAACGCACATGCGTTTCACTATAAAGACAAGCAGTTGTTTGCTACATGTGAAAGCACTGTTAGAACTGAGATCAGTGTTGCTTTTCTCAGTACAAGCTTTACTTTGAAAGATAATCGCTTTCTTTTGAAAATTTATTAATTTCACGAAAGCTTTAGGAAGAAACGCACATACGTTTCTTTGTCAAGACAAGCAGTTGTTTTATATGTGTGAAATCACTGTTAGAACTGAGATCAGTGTTGCTTTTCTCAGTACAAGCTTTACTTTGAAAGATAATCGCGTTCTTTTCAAAGTTTATTAATTTCACGAAAGCTTTAGTCTGAAATGCTCATGCGTTTCTTCGTAAAGACAAGCAGTTGTTTGCTACGTGTGAAAGCACTGTTAGAACTGAGATCAGTGTTGCTTTTCTCAGTACAAGCTTTACTTTGAAAGATAATCGCGTTCTTGTGAAAGTTTATTAATTTCACGAAAGCTTTAGTAAGAAACGCACATGCGTTTCTTTGTAAAGACAGGCAGTTTTTTGCTACGTGTGAAAGCACTGTTAGAACTGAGATCAGTGTTGCTTTTCTCAGTACAAGCTTTACTTTGAAAGATAATCGCGTTCTTTTGAAAGTTTATTAATTTCACGAAAGCTTTAGTCTGAAACGCACATGCGTTTCTTCGTAAAGACAAGCAGTTGTTTGCTCCGTGTGAAAGCACTGTTAGAACTGAGATCAGTGTTGCTTTTCTCAGTACAAGCTTTACTTTGAAAGATAATCGCGTTCTTGTGAAAGTTTATTAATTTCACGAAAGCTTTAGTAAGAAACGCACATGCGTTTCTTTGTAAAGACAAGTCGGTATTTGTTACGTGTGAAAGCACTGTTAGAACTGAGATCAGTGTTGCTTTTCTCAGTACAAGCTTTACTTTGAAAGACAATCGCGTTCTTTTGAAAGTTTATTAATTTCACGAAAGCTTTAGTCTGAAACGCACATGCGTTTCTTCGTAAAGACAAGCAGTTGTTTGCTAAGTGTGAAAGCACTGTTAGAACTGAGATGAGTGTTCCTTTTCTCAGTACAAGCTTTACTTTGAAAGATAATCGCGTTCTTTTGAAAGTTTATTAATTTCACGAAAGCTTTAGGAAGAAACGCACATGCGTTTCTTTGTCAAGACAAGCAGTTGTTTGATACGTGTGAAATCACTGTTAGAACTGAGATGAGGGTTCCTTTTCTCAGTACAAGCTTTACTTTGAAAGATAATCACGTTCTTTTGAAAGTTTATTAATTTCACGAAAGCTTTAGGAAGAAACGCACATGCGTTTCTTCGTAAAGACAAGCAGTTGTTTGCTACGTGTGAAAGCACTGTTAGAACTGAGATGTGTGTTCCTTTTCTCAGTACAAGCTTTACTTTGAAAGATAATCGCGTTCTTTTGAAAGTTTATTAATTTCACGAAAGCTTTAGGAAGAAACGCACATGCGTTACATTATAAAGACAAGCAGTTGTTTGCTACATGTGAAAGCACTGTTAGAACTGAGGTCAGTGTTGCTTTTCTCAGTACAATCTTTACTTTGAAAGATAATCGCGTTCTTTTGAAAGTTTATTAATTTCACGAAAGCTTTAGGAAGAAACGCACATACGTTTCTTTGTCAAGACAAGCAGTTGTTTGATATGTGTGAAATATCTGTTAGAACTGAGGTCAGTGTTGCTTTTCTCATTACAAGCTTTACTTTGAAAGATAATCGCGTTCTTTTGAAAGTTTATTAATTTCACGAAAGCTTTAGTCTGAAACGCACATGCGTTTCTTCGTAAAGACAAGCAGTTGTTTGCTACGTGTGAAAGCACTGTTAGAACTGAGATCAGTGTTGCTTTTCTCAGTACAAGCTTTACTTTGAAAGATAATCGCGTTCTTGTGAAAGTTTATTAATTTCACGAAAGCTTTAGTAAGAAACGCACATGCGTTTCTTTGTAAAGACAGGCAGTTTTTTGCTACGTGTGAAAGCACTGTTAGAACTGAGATCAGTGTTGCTTTTCTCAGTACAAGCTTTACTTTGAAAGATAATCGCGTTCTTTTGAAAGTTTATTAATTTCACGAAAGCTTTAGTCTGAAACGCACATGCGTTTCTTCGTAAAGACAAGCAGTTGTTTGCTCCGTGTGAAAGCACTGTTAGAACTGAGATCAGTGTTGCTTTTCTCAGTACAAGCTTTACTTTGAAAGATAATCGCGTTCTTGTGAAAGTTTATTAATTTCACGAAAGCTTTAGTAAGAAACGCACATGCGTTTCTTTGTAAAGACAAGTCGGTATTTGTTACGTGTGAAAGCACTGTTAGAACTGAGATCAGTGTTGCTTTTCTCAGTACAAGCTTTACTTTGAAAGACAATCGCGTTCTTTTGAAAGTTTATTAATTTCACGAAAGCTTTAGTCTGAAACGCACATGCGTTTCTTCGTAAAGACAAGCAGTTGTTTGCTAAGTGTGAAAGCACTGTTAGAACTGAGATGAGTGTTCCTTTTCTCAGTACAAGCTTTACTTTGAAAGATAATCGCGTTCTTTTGAAAGTTTATTAATTTCACGAAAGCTTTAGGAAGAAACGCACATGCGTTTCTTTGTCAAGACAAGCAGTTGTTTGATACGTGTGAAATCACTGTTAGAACTGAGATGAGGGTTCCTTTTCTCAGTACAAGCTTTACTTTGAAAGATAATCACGTTCTTTTGAAAGTTTATTAATTTCACGAAAGCTTTAGGAAGAAACGCACATGCGTTTCTTCGTAAAGACAAGCAGTTGTTTGCTACGTGTGAAAGCACTGTTAGAACTGAGATGTGTGTTCCTTTTCTCAGTACAAGCTTTACTTTGAAAGATAATCGCGTTCTTTTGAAAGTTTATTAATTTCACGAAAGCTTTAGGAAGAAACGCACATGCGTTACATTATAAAGACAAGCAGTTGTTTGCTACATGTGAAAGCACTGTTAGAACTGAGGTCAGTGTTGCTTTTCTCAGTACAATCTTTACTTTGAAAGATAATCGCGTTCTTTTGAAAGTTTATTAATTTCACGAAAGCTTTAGGAAGAAACGCACATACGTTTCTTTGTCAAGACAAGCAGTTGTTTGATATGTGTGAAATATCTGTTAGAACTGAGGTCAGTGTTGCTTTTCTCATTACAAGCTTTACTTTGAAAGATAATCGCGTTCTTTTGAAAGTTTATTAATTTCACGAAAGCTTTAGTCTGAAACGCACATGCGTTTCTTCGTAAAGACAAGCAGTTGTTTGCTACGTGTGAAAGCACTGTTAGAACTGAGATCAGTGTTGCTTTTCTCAGTACAAGCTTTACTTTGAAAGATAATCGCGTTCTTGTGAAAGTTTATTAATTTCACGAAAGCTTTAGTAAGAAACGCACATGCGTTTCTTTGTAAAGACAGGTAGTTGTTTGCTACGTGTGAAAGCACTCTTAGAACTGAGATCAGTGTTGCTTTTTTCAGTACAAGCTTTACTTTGAAAGATAATCGCGTTCTTTTGAAAGATTATTAATTTCACGAAAGTTTTAGTACGAAACGCACATGCGTTATATTATAAAGACAAGCAGTTGTTTGCGACATGTGAAAGCACTGTTAGAACTGAGATTAGTGTTGCTTCTCTCAGTACAAGCTTTACTTTGAAAGATAATCGCGTTCTTTTGAAAGTTTATTAATTTCACGAAAGCTTTAGGAAGAAACGCACATGCGTTTCTTTGTAAAGACAAGTCGGTATTTGTTACATGTGAAAGCACTGTTAGAACTGAGATCAGTGTTGCTTTTCTCAGTACAAGCTTTACTTTGAAAGACAATCGCGTTCTTTTGAAAGTTTATTAATTTCACGAAAGCTTTAGTCTGAAACGCACATGCGTTTCTTCGTAAAGACAAGCGGTTGTTTGCTACGTGTGAAAGCACTGTTAGAACTGAGATGAGTGTTCCTTTTCTCAGTACAAGCTTTACTTTGAAAGATAATCGCGTTCTTTTGAAAGTTTATTAATTTCACGAAAGCTTTAGGAAGAAACGCACATGCGTTACATTATAAAGACAAGCAGTTGTTTGCGACATGTGAAAGCACTGTTAGAACTGAGATGAGTGTTGCTTTTCTCAGTACAGGCTTTACTTTGAAAGATAATCGCGTTCTTTTGAAAGTTTATTAATTTCACGAAAGCTTTAGTAAGAAACGCACATGCGTTACTTTGTCAAGACAAGCAGTTGTTTGCTATGTGTGAAAGCACTGTTAGAACTGAGATCAGTGTTGCTTTTCTCAGTACAAGCTTTACTTTGAAAGATAATCGCGTTCTTTTGAAAGTTTATTAATTTCACGAAAGCTTTAGGAAGAAACGCACATGCGTTTCTTTCTAAAGACAAGCAGTTGTTTGCTACATGTGAAAGCACTGTTAGAACAGAGATCAGTGTTGCTTCTCTCAGTACAAGCTTTACTTTGAAAGATAATCGCGTTCTTTTGAAAGTTTATTAATTTCACAAAAGCTTTAGGAAGAAACGCACATGCGTTTCTTTGTAAAGACAAGCAGTTGTTTGCTACATGTGAAAGCACTGTTAGAACAGAGATCAGTGTTGCTTCTCTCAGTACAAGCTTTACTTTGAAAGATAATCGCGTTCTTTTGAAAGTTTATTAATTTCACGAAAGCTTTAGGAAGAAACGCACATGCGTTTCTTTGTAAAGACAAGTAGGTATTTGTTACGTTTGAAAGCACTGTTAGAACTGAGATCACTGTTGCTTTTCTCAGTACAAGCTTTACTTTGAAAGACAATCGCATTCTTTTGAAAGTTTATTAATTTCACGAAAGCTTTAGTCTGAAACGCACATGCGTTTCTTCGTAAAGACAAGCAGTTGTTTGCCACGTGTGAAAGCACTGTTAGAACTGAGATGAGTGTTCCTTTTCTCAGTACAAGCTTTATTTTGAAAGATAATCGCGTTCTTTTGAAAGTTTATTAATTTCACGAAAGCTTTAGGAAGAAACGCACATGCGTTTCTTTGTCAAGACAAGCAGTTGTTTGATACGTGTGAAATCACTGTTAGAACTGAGATGAGGGTTCCTTTTCTCAGTACAAGCTTTACTTTGAAAGATAATCGCGTTCTTTTGAAAGTTTATTAATTTCACGAAAGCTTTAGTCTGAAATGCTCATGCGTTTCTTCGTAAAGACAAGCAGTTGTTTGCTACGTGTGAAAGCACTGTTAGAACCGAGATCAGTGTTGCTTTTCTCAGTACAAGCTTTACTTTAAAAGATAATCGCGTTCTTGTGAAAGTTTATTAATTTCACGAAAGCTTTAGTAAGAAACGCACATGCGTTTCTTTGTAAAGACAGGCAGTTTTTTGCTACGTGTGAAAGCACTGTTAGAACTGAGATCAGTGTTGCTTTTCTCAGTACAAGCTTTACTTTGAAAGATAATCGCGTTCTTTTGAAAGTTTATTAATTTCACGAAAGCTTTAGTCTGAAACGCACATGCGTTTCTTCGTAAAGACAAGCAGTTGTTTGCTCCGTGTGAAAGCACTGTTAGAACTGAGATCAGTGTTGCTTTTCTCAGTACAAGCTTTACTTTGAAAGATAATCGCGTTCTTGTGAAAGTTTATTAATTTCACGAAAGCTTTAGTAAGAAACGCACATGCGTTTCTTTGTAAAGACAGGCAGTTTTTTGCTACGTGTGAAAGCACTGTTAGAACTGAGATCAGTGTTGCTTTTCTCAGTACAAGCTTTACTTTGAAAGATAATCGCGTTCTTTTGAAAGAATATTAATTTCACGAAAGTTTTAGTACGAAACGCACATGTGTTACATTATAAAGCCAAGCAGTTGTTTGCGACATGTGAAAGCACTGTTAGAACTGAGATGAGTGTTGCTTTTCTCAGTACAGGCTTTACTTTGAAAGATAATCGCGTTCTTTTGAAAGTTTATTAATTTCACGAAGGCTTTAGTAAGAAACGCACATGCGTTACTTTGTCAAGACAAGCAGTTGTTTGCTATGTGTTAAAGCACTGTTAGAACTGAGATCAGTGTTGCTTTTAACAGTACAAGCTTTACTTTGAAAGATAATCGCGTTCTTTTGAAAGTTTATTAATTTCACGAAAGCTTTAGGAAGAAACGCACATGCGTTTCTTTCTAAAGACAAGCAGTTGTTTGCTACATGTGAAAGCACTGTTAGAACTGAGATCAGTGTTGCTTTTCTCAGTACAAGCTTTACTTTGAAAGATAATTGCGTTCTTTTGAAAGTTTATTAATTTCACGAAAGCTTTAGGAAGAAACGCACATGCGTTTCTTTGTAAAGACAAGCAGTTGTTTGCTACATGTGAAAGCACTGTTAGAACAGAGATCAGTGTTGCTTCTCTCAGTACAAGCTTTAGTTTGAAAGATAATCGCATTCTTTTGAAAGTTTATTAATTTCACGAAAGCTTTAGGAAGAAACGCACATGCGTTTCTTTGTAAAGACAAGTCGGTATTTGTTACGTGTGAAAGCACTGTTAGAACTGAGATGAGTGTTCCTTTTCTCAGTACAAGCTTTACTTTGAAAGATAATCGCGTTCTTTTGAAAGTTTATTAATTTCACGAAAGCTTTAGTCTGAAACGCACATGCGTTTCTTCGTAAAGACAAGCAGTTGTTTGCTACGTGTGAAAGCACTGTTAGAACTGAGATCAGTGTTGCTTTTCTCAGTACAAGCTTTACTTTGAAATATAATCGCGTTCTTGTGAAAGTTTATTAATTTCACGAAAGCTTTAGTAAGAAACGCACATGCGTTACTTTGTCAAGACAAGCAGTTGTTTGCTATGTGTGAAAGCACTGTTAGAACTGAGATCAGTGTTGCTTTTCTCAGTACAAGCTTTACTTTGAAAGACAATCGCGTTCTTTTGAAAGTTTATTAATTTCACGAAAGCTTTAGTCTGAAACGCACATGCGTTTCTTCGTAAAGACAAGCAGTTGTTTGCCACGTGTGAAAGCACTGTTAGAACTGAGATGAGTGTTCCTTTTCTCAGTACAAGCTTTACTTTGAAAGATAATCGCGTTCTTTTGAAAGTTTATTAATTTCACGAAAGCTTTAGGAAGAAACGCACATACGTTTCTTTGTCAAGACAAGCAGTTGTTTGATACGTGTGAAATCACTGTTAGAACTGAGATGAGGGTTCCTTTTCTCAGTACAAGCTTTACTTTGAAAGATAATCACGTTCTTTTGAAAGTTTATTAATTTCACGAAAGCTTTAGTCTGAAACGCACATGCGTTTCTTCGTAAAGACAAGCAGTTGTTTGCTACGTGTGAAAGCACTGTTAGAACTGAGATCAGTGTTGCTTTTCTCAGAACAATCTTTACTTTGAAAGATAATCGCGTTCTTTTGAAAGTTTATTAATTTCACGAAAGCTTTAGGAAGAAACGCACATACGTTTCTTTGTCAAGACAAGCAGTTGTTTGATATGTGTGAAATCACTGTTAGAACTGAGGTCAGTGTTGCTTTTCTCAGTACAAGCTTTACTTTGAAAGATAATCGCGTTCTTTTGAAAGTTTATTAATTTCACGAAAGCTTTAGGAAGAAACGCACATGCGTTTCTTTGTAAAGACAAGTAGGTATTTGTTACGTGTGAAAGCACTGTTAGAACTGAGATCAGTGTTGCTTTTCTCAGTACAAGCTTTACTTTGAAAGATAATCGCGTTCTTTTGAAAGATTATTAATTTCAAGAAAGCTTAAGTACGAAACGCACATGCGTTTCACTATAAAGACAAGCAGTTGTTTGCTACATGTGAAAGCACTGTTAGAACTGAGATCAGTGTTGCTTTTCTCAGTACAAGCTTTACTTTGAAAGATAATCGCTTTCTTTTGAAAATTTATTAATTTCACGAAAGCTTTAGGAAGAAACGCACATACGTTTCTTTGTCAAGACAAGCAGTTGTTTTATATGTGTGAAATCACTGTTAGAACTGAGATCAGTGTTGCTTTTCTCAGTACAAGCTTTACTTTGAAAGATAATCGCGTTCTTTTCAAAGTTTATTAATTTCACGAAAGCTTTAGTCTGAAATGCTCATGCGTTTCTTCGTAAAGACAAGCAGTTGTTTGCTACGTGTGAAAGCACTGTTAGAACTGAGATCAGTGTTGCTTTTCTCAGTACAAGCTTTACTTTGAAAGATAATCGCGTTCTTGTGAAAGTTTATTAATTTCACGAAAGCTTTAGTAAGAAACGCACATGCGTTTCTTTGTAAAGACAGGCAGTTTTTTGCTACGTGTGAAAGCACTGTTAGAACTGAGATCAGTGTTGCTTTTCTCAGTACAAGCTTTACTTTGAAAGATAATCGCGTTCTTTTGAAAGTTTATTAATTTCACGAAAGCTTTAGTCTGAAACGCACATGCGTTTCTTCGTAAAGACAAGCAGTTGTTTGCTCCGTGTGAAAGCACTGTTAGAACTGAGATCAGTGTTGCTTTTCTCAGTACAAGCTTTACTTTGAAAGATAATCGCGTTCTTGTGAAAGTTTATTAATTTCACGAAAGCTTTAGTAAGAAACGCACATGCGTTTCTTTGTAAAGACAAGTCGGTATTTGTTACGTGTGAAAGCACTGTTAGAACTGAGATCAGTGTTGCTTTTCTCAGTACAAGCTTTACTTTGAAAGACAATCGCGTTCTTTTGAAAGTTTATTAATTTCACGAAAGCTTTAGTCTGAAACGCACATGCGTTTCTTCGTAAAGACAAGCAGTTGTTTGCTAAGTGTGAAAGCACTGTTAGAACTGAGATGAGTGTTCCTTTTCTCAGTACAAGCTTTACTTTGAAAGATAATCGCGTTCTTTTGAAAGTTTATTAATTTCACGAAAGCTTTAGGAAGAAACGCACATGCGTTTCTTTGTCAAGACAAGCAGTTGTTTGATACGTGTGAAATCACTGTTAGAACTGAGATGAGGGTTCCTTTTCTCAGTACAAGCTTTACTTTGAAAGATAATCACGTTCTTTTGAAAGTTTATTAATTTCACGAAAGCTTTAGGAAGAAACGCACATGCGTTTCTTCGTAAAGACAAGCAGTTGTTTGCTACGTGTGAAAGCACTGTTAGAACTGAGATGTGTGTTCCTTTTCTCAGTACAAGCTTTACTTTGAAAGATAATCGCGTTCTTTTGAAAGTTTATTAATTTCACGAAAGCTTTAGGAAGAAACGCACATGCGTTACATTATAAAGACAAGCAGTTGTTTGCTACATGTGAAAGCACTGTTAGAACTGAGATCAGTGTTGCTTTTCTCAGTACAATCTTTACTTTGAAAGATAATCGCGTTCTTTTGAAAGTTTATTAATTTCACGAAAGCTTTAGGAAGAAACGCACATACGTTTCTTTGTCAAGACAAGCAGTTGTTTGATATGTGTGAAATATCTGTTAGAACTGAGGTCAGTGTTGCTTTTCTCATTACAAGCTTTACTTTGAAAGATAATCGCGTTCTTTTGAAAGTTTATTAATTTCACGAAAGCTTTAGTCTGAAACGCACATGCGTTTCTTCGTAAAGACAAGCAGTTGTTTGCTACGTGTGAAAGCACTGTTAGAACTGAGATCAGTGTTGCTTTTCTCAGTACAAGCTTTACTTTGAAAGATAATCGCGTTCTTGTGAAAGTTTATTAATTTCACGAAAGCTTTATTAAGAAACGCACATGCGTTTCTTTGTAAAGACAGGTAGTTGTTTGCTACGTGTGAAAGCACTCTTAGAACTGAGATCAGTGTTGCTTTTTTCAGTACAAGCTTTACTTTGAAAGATAATCGCGTTCTTTTGAAAGATTATTAATTTCACGAAAGTTTTAGTACGAAACGCACATGCGTTATATTATAAAGACAAGCAGTTGTTTGCGACATGTGAAAGCACTGTTAGAACTGAGATTAGTGTTGCTTCTCTCAGTACAAGCTTTACTTTGAAAGATAATCGCGTTCTTTTGAAAGTTTATTAATTTCACGAAAGCTTTAGGAAGAAACGCACATGCGTTTCTTTGTAAAGACAAGTCGGTATTTGTTACGTGTGAAAGCACTGTTAGAACTGAGATCAGTGTTGCTTTTCTCAGTACAAGCTTTACTTTGAAAGACAATCGCGTTCTTTTGAAAGTTTATTAATTTCACGAAAGCTTTAGTCTGAAACGCACATGCGTTTCTTCGTAAAGACAAGCGGTTGTTTGCTACGTGTGAAAGCACTGTTAGAACTGAGATGAGTGTTCCTTTTCTCAGTACAAGCTTTACTTTGAAAGATAATCGCGTTCTTTTGAAAGTTTATTAATTTCACGAAAGCTTTAGGAAGAAACGCACATGCGTTACATTATAAAGACAAGCAGTTGTTTGCTACATGTGAAAGCACTGTTAGAACTGAGATCAGTGTTGCTTTTCTCAGTACAATCTTTACTTTGAAAGATAATCGCGTTCTTTTGAAAGTTTATTAATTTCACGAAAGCTTTAGGAAGAAACGCACATACGTTTCTTTGTCAAGACAAGCAGTTGTTTGATATGTGTGAAATCACTGTTAGAACTGAGGTCAGTGTTGCTTTTCTCAGTACAAGCTTTACTTTGAAAGATAATCGCGTTCTTTTGAAAGTTTATTAATTTCACGAAAGCTTTAGTCTGAAACGCACATGCGTTTCTTCGTAAAGACAAGCAGTTGTTTGCTACGTGTGAAAGCACTGTTAGAACTGAGATTAGTGTTGCTTTTCTCAGTACAAGCTTTACTTTGAAAGATAATCGCGTTCTTGTGAAAGTTTATTAATTTCACAAAAGCTTTAGTAAGAAACGCACATGCGTTTCTTTGTAAAGACAGGCAGTTGTTTGCTACGTGTAAAAGCACTGTTAGAACTGAGATCAGTGTTGCTTTTCTCAGTACAAGCTTTACTTTGAAAGATAATCGCGTTCTTGTGAAAGTTTATTAATTTCACGAAAGCTTTAGTAAGAAACGCACATGCGTTTCTTTGTAAAGACAGGTAGTTGTTTGCTACGTGTGAAAGCACTGTTAGAACTGAGATCAGTGTTGCTTTTCTCAGTACAAGCTTTACTTTGAAAGATAATCGCGTTCTTTTGAAAGATTATTAATTTCACGAAAGTTTTAGTACGAAACGCACATGCGTTACATTATAAAGACAAGCAGTTGCTTGCGACATGTGAAAGCACTGTTAGAACTGAGATGAGTCTTGCTTTTCTCAGTACAGGCTTTACTTTGAAAGATAATCGCGTTCTTTTGAAAGTTTATTAATTTCACGAAAGCTTTAGTAAGAAACGCACATGCGTTACTTTGTCAAGACAAGCAGTTGTTTGCTATGTGTGAAAGCACTGTTAGAACTGAGATCAGTGTTGCTTTTCTCAGTACAAGCTTTACTTTGAAAGATAATCGCGTTCTTTTGAAAGTTTATTAATTTCACGAAAGCTTTAGGAAGAAACGCACATGCGTTTCTTTCTAAAGACAAGCAGTTGTTTGCTACATGTGAAAGCACTGTTAGAACAGAGATCAGTGTTGCTTCTCTCAGTACAAGCTTTACTTTGAAAGATAATCGCGTTCTTTTGAAAGTTTATTAATTTCACAAAAGCTTTAGGAAGAAACGCACATGCGTTTCTTTGTAAAGACAAGCAGTTGTTTGCTACATGTGAAAGCACTGTTAGAACAGAGATCAGTGTTGCTTCTCTCAGTACAAGCTTTACTTTGAAAGATAATCGCGTTCTTTTGAAAGTTTATTAATTTCACGAAAGCTTTAGGAAGAAACGCACATGCGTTTCTTTGTAAAGACAAGTAGGTATTTGTTACGTGTGAAAGCACTGTTAGAACTGAGATCAGTGTTGCTTTTCTCAGTACAAGCTTTACTTTGAAAGATAATCGCGTTCTTTTGAAAGATTATTAATTTCACGAAAGTTTTAGTACGAAACGCACATGCGTTACATTATAAAGACAAGCAGTTGTTTGCGACATGTGAAACCACTGTTAGAACTGAGATGAGTGTTGCTTTTCTCAGTACAGGCTTTACTTTGAAAGATAATCGCGTTCTTTTGAAAGTTTATTAATTTCACGAAAGCTTTAGGAAGAAACGCACATGCGTTTCTTTGTAAAGACAAGTAGGTATTTGTTACGTGTGAAAGCACTGTTAGAACTGAGATCAGTGTTGCTTTTCTCAGTACAAGCTTTACTTTGAAAGACAATCGCATTCTTTTGAAAGTTTATTAATTTCACGAAAGCTTTAGTCTGAAACGCACATGCGTTTCTTCGTAAAGACAAGCAGTTGTTTGCCACGTGTGAAAGCACTGTTAGAACTGAGATGAGTGTTCCTTTTCTCAGTACAAGCTTTATTTTGAAAGATAATCGCGTTCTTTTGAAAGTTTATTAATTTCACGAAAGCTTTAGGAAGAAACGCACATGCGTTTCTTTGTCAAGACAAGCAGTTGTTTGATACGTGTGAAATCACTGTTAGAACTGAGATGAGGGTTCCTTTTCTCAGTACAAGCTTTACTTTGAAAGATAATCGCGTTCTTTTGAAAGTTTATTAATTTCACGAAAGCTTTAGTCTGAAACGCACATGCGTTTCTTCGTAAAGACAAGCAGTTGTTTGCTACGTGTGAAAGCACTGTTAGAACTGAGATCAGTGTTGCTTTTCTCAGTACAAGCTTTACTTTGTAAGATAATCGCGTTCTTTTGAAAGATTATTAATTTCACGAAAGCTTTAGTACGAAACGCACATGCGTTACATTATAAAGACAAGCAGTTGTTTGCTACATGTGGAAGCACTGTTAGAACTGAGATCAGTGTTGCTTTTCTCAGTACAATCTTTACTTTGAATGATAATCGCGTTCTTTTGAAAGTTTATTAATTTCACGAAAGCTTTAGGAAGAAACGCACATACGTTTCTTTGTCAAGAAAAGCAGTTGTTTGATATGTGTGAAATCACTGATAGAACTGAGGTCAGTGTTGCTTTTCTCAGTACAAGCTTTACTTTGAAAGATAATCGCGTTCTTTTGAAAGTTTATTAATTTCACGAAAGCTTTAGGAAGAAACGCACATACGTTTCTTTGTCAAGACAAGCAGTTGTTTGATATGTGTGAAATCACTGTTAGAACTGAGGTCAGTGTTGCTTTTCTCAGTACAAGCTTTACTTTGAAAGATAATCGCGTTCTTTTGAAAGTTTATTAATTTCACGAAAGCTTTAGTCTGAAACGCACATGCGTTTCTTCGTAAAGACAAGCAGTTGTTTGCTACGTGTGAAAGCACTGTTAGAACTGAGATCAGTGTTGCTTTTCTCAGTACAAGCTTTACTTTGAAAGATAATCGCGTTCTTGTGAAAGTTTATTAATTTCACAAAAGCTTTAGTAAGAAACGCACATGCGTTTCTTTGTAAAGACAGGCAGTTGTTTGCTACGTGTAAAAGCACTGTTAGAACTGAGATCAGTGTTGCTTTTCTCAGTACAAGCTTTACTTTGAAAGATAATCGCGTTCTTGTGAAAGTTTATTAATTTCACGAAAGCTTTAGTAAGAAACGCACATGCGTTTCTTTCTAAAGACAAGCAGTTGTTTGCTACATGTGAAAGCACTGTTAGAACAGAGATCAGTGTTGCTTCTCTCAGTACAAGCTTTACTTTGAAAGATAATCGCGTTCTTTTGAAAGATTATTAATTTCACAAAAGCTTTAGGAAGAAACGGACATGCGTTTCTTTGTAAAGACAAGCAGTTGTTTGCTACATGTGAAAGCACTGTTAGAACAGAGATCAGTGTTGCTTCTCTCAGTACAAGCTTTACTTTGAAAGATAATCGCGTTCTTTTGAAAGTTTATTAATTTCACGAAAGCTTTAGGAAGAAACGCACATGCGTTTCTTTGTAAAGACAAGTAGGTATTTGTTACGTTTGAAAGCACTGTTAGAACTGAGATCACTGTTGCTTTTCTCAGTACAAGCTTTACTTTGAAAGACCATCGCATTCTTTTGAAAGTTTATTAATTTCACGAAAGCTTTAGTCTGAAACGCACATGCGTTTCTTCGTAAAGACAAGCAGTTGTTTGCCACGTGTGAAAGCACTGTTAGAACTGAGATGAGTGTTCCTTTTCTCAGTACAAGCTTTATTTTGAAAGATAATCGCGTTCTTTTGAAAGTTTATTAATTTCACGAAAGCTTTAGTCTGAAACGCACATGCGTTTCTTTGTCAAGACAAGCAGTTGTTTGATATGTGTGAAATCACTGTTAGAACTGAGGTCAGTGTTGCTTTTCTCAGTACAAGCTTTACTTTGAAAGATAATCGCGTTCTTTTGAAAGTTTATTAATTTCACGAAAGCTTTAGTCTGAAACGCACATGCGTTTCTTCGTAAAGACAAGCAGTTGTTTGCTACGTGTGAAAGCACTGTTAGAACTGAGATCAGTGTTGCTTTTCTCAGTACAAGCTTTACTTTGAAAGATAATCGCGTTCTTGTGAAAGTTTATTAATTTCACAAAAGCTTTAGTAAGAAACGCACATGCGTTTCTTTGTAAAGACAGGCAGTTGTTTGCTACGTGTAAAAGCACTGTTAGAAATGATATCAGTGTTGCTTTTCTCAGTACAAGCTTTACTTTGAAAGATAATCGCGCTCTTTTGAAAGATTATTAATTTCACGAAAGTTTTAGTACAAAACGCACATGCGTTACATTATAAAGACAAGTAGTTGTTTGCGACATGTGAAAGCACTGTTAGAACAGAGATCAGTGTTGCTTCTCTCAGTACAAGCTTTACTTTGAAAGATAATCGCGTTCTTTTGAAAGTTTATTAATTTCACGAAGGCTTTAGTAAGAAACGCACATGCGTTACTTTGTCAAGACAAGCAGTTGTTTGCTATGTGTTAAAGCACTGTTAGAACTGAGATCAGTGTTGCTTTTCTCAGTACAAGCTTTACTTTGAAATATAATCGCGTTCTTGTGAAAGTTTATTAATTTCACGAAAGCTTTAGTAAGAAACGCACATGCGTTACATTATAAAGACAAGCAGTTGTTTGCGACATGTGAAAGCACTTTTAGAACTGAGATTAGTGTTGCTTTTCTCAGTACAAGCTTTACTTTGAAAGATAATCGCGTTCTTTTGAAAGTTTAATAATTTCACGAAAGCTTTAGTAAGAAACGCACATGCGTTTCTTTGTAAAGACAGGCAGTTGTTTGCTACTTGTGAAATCACTGTTAGAACTGAGATCAGTGTTGCTTTTCTCAGTACAAGCTTTACTTTGAAAGATAATCGCGTTCTTTGGAAAGATTATTAATTTCACGAAAGTTTTAGTACGAAACGCACATGCGTTACATTATAAAGACAAGCAGTTGTTTGCTACATGTGAAAGCACTGTTAGAACTGAGATTAGTGTTGCTTTTCTCAGTACAAGCTTTACTTTGAAAGATAATCGCGTTCATTTGAAAGTTTATTAATTTCACGAAAGCTTTAGTCTGAAACGCACATGCGTTTCTTCGTAAAGACAAGCTGTTGTTTGCTACGTGGGAAAGCACTGTTAGAACTGAGATCAGTGTTGCTTTTCTCAGTACAAGCTTTACTTTGAAAGATAATCGCGTTCTTGTGAAAGTTTATTAATTTCACGAAAGCTTTAGTAAGAAACGCACATGCGTTTCTTTGTAAAGACAGGCAGTTTTTTGCTACGTGTGAAAGCACTGTTAGAACTGAGATCAGTGTTGCTTTTCTCAGTACAAGCTTTACTTTGAAAGATAATCGCGTTCTTTTGAAAGTTTATTAATTTTACGAAAGCTTTAGTAAGAAACGCACGTGCGTTTCTTTGTAAAGACAGGCAGTTCTTTGCTATGTGTGAAAGCACTGTTAGAACTGAGATCAGTGTTTCTTTTCTCTGTACAAACTTTACTTTGAAAGATAATCGCGTTCTTTTGAAAGATTATTAATTTCACGAAAGTTTTAGTACGAAACGCACTTGCGTTACATTATAAAGACAAGCAGTTGTTTGCGACATGTGAAAGCACTGTTAGAACTGATATCAGTGTTGCTTTTCTCAGTACAATCTTTACTTTGAAAGATAATCGCGTTCTTTTGAAAGTTTACTAATTTCACGAAAGCTTTAGGAAGAAACGCACATACGTTTCTTTGTCAAGACAAGCAGTTGTTTGATATGTGTGAAAGCACTGTTAGAACTGAGATGAGTGTTCCTTTTCTCAGTACAAGCTTTACTTTGAAAGATAATCGCGTTCTTTTGAAAGTTTATTAATTTCACGAAAGCTTTAGGAAGAAACGCACATACGTTTCTTTGTCAAGACAAGCAGTTGTTTGATATGTGTGAAATCACTGTTAGAACTGAGGTCAGTGTTGCTTTTCTCAGTACAAGCTTTACTTTGAAAGATAATCGCGTTCTTTTGAAAGTTTATTAATTTCACGAAAGCTTTAGGAAGAAACGCACATGCGTTTCTTTCTAAAGACAAGCAGTTGTTTGCTACATGTGAAAGCACTGTTAGAACAGAGATCAGTGTTGCTTCTCTTAGTACAAGCTTTACTTTGAAAGATAATCGCGTTCATTTGAAAGTTTATTAATTTCACGAAAGCTTTAGGAAGAAACGCACATGCGTTTCTTTGTCAAGACAAGCAGTTGTTTGATACGTGTGAAATCACTGTTAGAACTGAGATGAGGGTTCCTTTTCTCAGTACAAGCTTTACTTTGAAAGATAATCGCGTTCTTTTGAAAGTTTATTAATTTCACGAAAGCTTTAGTCTGAAACGCACATGCGTTTCTTCGTAAAGACAAGCAGTTGTTTGCTACGTGTGAAAGCACTGTTAGAACTGAGATCAGTGTTGCTTTTCTCAGTACAATCTTTACTTTGAAAGATAATCGCGTTCTTTTGAAAGATTATTAATTTCACGAAAGCTTTAGTACGAAACGCACATGCGTTACATTATAAAGACAAGCAGTTGTTTGCTACATGTGGAAGCACTGTTAGAACTGAGATCAGTGTTGCTTTTCTCAGTACAATCTTTTCTTTGAAAGATAATCGCGTTCCTTTGAAACATTATTAATTTCACGAAAGCTTTAGGAAGAAACGCACATACGTTTCTTTGTCAAGACAAGCAGTTGTTTGATATGTGTGAAATCACTGTTAGAACTGAGGTCAGTGTTGCTTTTCTCAGTACAAGCTTTACTTTGAAAGATAATCGCGTTCTTTTGAAAGTTTATTAATTTCATGAAAGCTTTAGTCTGAAACGCACATGCGTTTCTTTGTAAAGACAAGCAGTTGTTTGCTACGTGTGAAAGCACTGTTAGAACTGAGATCAGTGTTGCTTTTCTCAGTACAAGCTTTACTTTGAAAGATAATCGCGTTCTTGTGAAAGTTTATTAATTTCACAAAAGCTTTAGTAAGAAACGCACATGCGTTTCTTTGTAAAGACAGGCAGTTGTTTGCTACGTGTAAAAGCACTGTTAGAACTGATATCAGTGTTGCTTTTCTCAGTACAAGCTTTACTTTGAAAGATAATCGCGTTCTTTTGAAAGATTATTAATTTCACGAAAGTTTTAGTACGAAACGCACATGCGTTACATTATAAAGACAAGCAGTTGTTTGGGACATGTGAAAGCACTGTTAGAACAGAGATCAGTGTTGCTTCTCTCAGTACAAGCTTTACTTTGAAAGATAATCGCGTTCTTTTGAAAGTTTATTAATTTCACCAAAGCTTTAGGAAGAAACGCACATGCGTTTCTTTGTAAAGGCAAGCAGTTGTTTGCTACATGTGAAAGCACTGTTAGAACAGAGATCAGTGTTGCTTCTCTCAGTACAAGCTTTACTTTGAAAGATAATCGCGTTCTTTTGAAAGTTTATTAATTTCACGAAAGCTTTAGGAAGAAACGCACATGCGTTTCTTTGTAAAGACAAGTAGGTATTTGTTACGTGTGAAAGCACTGTTAGAACTGAGATCAGTGTTGCTTTTCTCAGTACAAGCTTTACTTTGAAAGATAATCGCGTTCTTTTGAAAGATTATTAATTTCAAGAAAGCTTTAGTCTGAAACGCACATGCGTTTCTTCGTAAAGACAAGCAGTTGTTTGCCACGTGTGAAAGCACTGTTAGAACTGAGATGAGTGTTCCTTTTCTCAGTACAAGCTTTACTTTGAAAGATAATCGCGTTCTTCTGAAAGTTTATTAATTTCACGAAAGCTTTAGTAAGAAACGCACATGCGTTTCTTTGTAAAGACAGGTAGTTGTTTGCTACGTGTGAAAGCACTGTTAGAACTGAGATCAGTGTTGCTTTTCTCAGTACAAGCTTTACTTTGAAAGATAATCGCGTTCTTTCGAAAGATTATTAATTTCACGAAAGTTTTAGTATGAAACGCACATGCGTTACATTATAAAGACAAGCAGTTGTTTGCGACATGTGCACATGCGTTACTTTGTCAAGACAAGCAGTTGTTTGCTATGTGTGAAAGCACTGTTAGAACTGAGATCAGTGTTGCTTTTCTCAGTACAAGCTTTACTTTGAAAGATAATCGCGTTCTTTTGAAAGTTTATTAATTTCACGAAAGCTTTAGGAAGAAACGCACATGCGTTTCTTTCTAAAGACAAGCAGTTGTTTGCTACATGTGAAAGCACTGTTAGAACAGAGATCAGTGTTGCTTCTCTCAGTACAAGCTTTACTTTGAAAGATAATCGCGTTCTTTTGAAAGTTTATTAATTTCACGAAAGCTTTAGGAAGAAACGCACATGCGTTTCTTTGTCAAGACAAGCAGTTGTTTGATACGTGTGAAATCACTGTTAGAACTGAGATGAGGGTTCCTTTTCTCAGTACAAGCTTTACTTTGAAAGATAATCGCGTTCTTTTGAAAGTTTATTAATTTCACGAAAGCTTTAGTCTGAAACGCACATGCGTTTCTTCGTAAAGACAAGCAGTTGTTTCCTACGTGTGAAAGCACTGTTAGAACTGAGATCAGTGTTGCTTTTCTCAGTACAAGCTTTACTTTGAAAGATAATCGCGTTCTTTTGAAAGATTATTAATTTCACGAAAGCTTTAGTACGAAACGCACATGCGTTACATTATAAAGACAAGCAGTTGTTTGCTACATGTGGAAGCACTGTTAGAACTGAGATCAGTGTTGCTTTTCTCAGTACAATCTTTACTTTGAAAGATAATCGCGTTCCTTTGAAACATTATTAATTTCACGAAAGCTTTAGGAAGAAACGCACATACGTTTCTTTGTCAAGACAAGCAGTTGTTTGATATGTGTGAAATCACTGTTAGAACTGAGGTCAGTGTTGCTTTTCTCAGTACAAGCTTTACTTTGAAAGATAATCGCGTTCTTTTGAAAGTTTATTAATTTCACGAAAGCTTTAGTCTGAAACGCACATGCGTTTCTTCGTAAAGACAAGCAGTTGTTTGCTACGTGTGAAAGCACTGTTAGAACTGAGATCAGTGTTGCTTTTCTCAGTACAAGCTTTACTTTGAAAGATAATCGCGTTCTTCTGAAAGTTTATTAATTTCACAAAAGCTTTAGTAAGAAACGCACATGCGTTTCTTTGTAAAGACAGGCAGTTGTTTGCTACGTGTAAAAGAACTGTTAGAACTGATATCAGTGTTGCTTTTCTCAGTACAAGCTTTACTTTGAAAGATAATCGCGTTCTTTTGAAAGATTATTAATTTCACGAAAGCTTTAGGAAGAAACGCACATGCGTTTCTTTGTAAAGACAAGTAGGTATTTGTTACGTGTGAAAGCACTGTTAGAACTGAGATCAGTGTTGCTTTTCTCAGTACAAGCTTTACTTTGAAAGATAATCGCGTTCTTTTGAAAGATTATTAATTTCAAGAAAGCTTTAGTCTGAAACGCACATGCGTTTCTTCGTAAAGACAAGCAGTTGTTTGCCACGTGTGAAAGCACTGTTAGAACTGAGATGAGTGTTCCTTTTCTCAGTACAAGCTTTACTTTGAAAGATAATCGCGTTCTTTTGAAAGTTTATTAATTTCACGAAAGCTTTAGGAAGAAACGCACATACGTTTCTTTGTCAAGACAAGCAGTTGTTTGATATGTGTGAAATCACTGTTAGAACTGAGGTCAGTGTTGCTTTTCTCAGTACAAGCTTTACTTTGAAAGATAATCGCGTTCTTTTGAAAGTTTATTAATTTCACGAAAGCTTTAGTCTGAAACGCACATGCGTTTCTTCGTAAAGACAAGCAGTTGTTTGCTACGTGTGAAAGCACTGTTAGAACTGAGATCAGTGTTGCTTTTCTCAGTACAAGCTTTACTTTGAAAGATAATCGCGTTCTTGTGAAAGTTTATTAATTTCACGAAAGCTTTAGTAAGAAACGCACATGCGTTTCTTTGTAAAGACAGGTAGTTGTTTGCTACGTGTGAAAGCACTGTTAGAACTGAGATCAGTGTTGCTTTTCTCAGTACAAGCTTTACTTTGAAAATTAATCGCGTTCTTTTGAAAGATTATTAATTTCACGAAAGTTTTAGTACGAAACGCACATGCGTTACATTATAAAGACAAGCAGTTGTTTGCGACATGTGAAAGCACTGTTAGAACTGAGATGAGTGTTGCTTTTCTCAGTACAGGCTTTACTTTGAAAGATAATCGCGTTCTTTTGAAAGTTTATTAATTTCACGAAAGCTTTAGGAAGAAACGCACATGCGTTTCTTTCTAAAGACAAGCAGTTGTTTGCTACATGTGAAAGCACTGTTAGAACAGAGATCAGTGTTGCTTCTCTCAGTACAAGCTTTACTTTGAAAGATAATCGCGTTCTTTTGAAAGTTTATTAATTTCACGAAAGCTTTAGGAAGAAACGCACATGCGTTTCTTTGTCAAGACAAGCAGTTGTTTGATACGTGTGAAATCACTGTTAGAACTGAGATAAGGGTTCCTTTTCTCAGTACAAGCTTTACTTTGAAAGATAATCGCGTTCTTTTGAAAGTTTATTAATTTCACGAAAGCTTTAGTCTGAAACGCACATGCGTTTCTTCGTAAAGACAAGCAGTTTTTCCTACGTGTGAAAGCACTGTTAGAACTGAGATCAGTGTTGCTTTTCTCAGTACAAGCTTTACTTTGAAAGATAATCGCGTTCTTTTGAAAGATTATTAATTTCACGAAAGCTTTAGTACGAAACGCACATGCGTTACATTATAAAGACAAGCAGTTGTTTGCTACATGTGGAAGCACTGTTAGAACTGAGATCAGTGTTGCTTTTCTCAGTACAATCTTTACTTTGAAAGATAATCGCGTTCCTTTGAAACTTTATTAATTTCACGAAAGCTTTAGGAAGAAACGCACATACGTTTCTTTGTCAAGACAAGCAGTTGTTTGATATGTGTGAAATCACTGTTAGAACTGAGGTCAGTGTTGCTTTTCTCAGTACAAGCTTTACTTTGAAAGATAATCGCGTTCTTTTGAAAGTTTATTAATTTCACGAAAGCTTTAGTCTGAAACGCACATGCGTTTCTTTGTAAAGACAAGCAGTTGTTTGCTACATGTGAAAGCACTGTTAGAACTGAGATCAGTGTTGCTTTTCTCAGTACAAGCTTTACTTTGAAAGATAATCGCGTTCTTGTGAAAGTTTATTAATTTCACAAAAGCTTTAGTAAGAAACGCACATGCGTTTCTTTGTAAAGACAGGCAGTTGTTTGCTACATATGAAAGCACTGTTAGAACAGAGATCAGTGTTGCTTCTCTCAGTACAAGCTTTACTTTGAAAGATAATCGCGTTCTTTTGAAAGTTTATTAATTTCACGAAAGCTTTAGGAAGAAACGCACATGCGTTTCTTTGTAAAGACAAGTAGGTATTTGTTACGTGTGAAAGCACTGTTAGAACTGAGATCAGTGTTGCTTTTCTCAGTACAAGCTTTACTTTGAAAGATAATCGCGTTCTTTTGAAAGATTATTAATTTCAAGAAAGCTTAAGTACGAAACGCACATGCGTTACACTATAAAGACAAGCAGTTGTTTGCTACATGTGAAAGCACTGTTAGAACTGAGATGAGTGTTGCTTTTCTCAGTACAAGCTTTACTTTGAAAGATAATCGCTTTCTTTTGAAAGTTTATTAATTTCACGAAAGCTTTAGGAAGAAACGCACATGCGTTTCTTTGTCAAGACAAGCAGTTGTTTGATACGTGTGAAATCACTTTTAGAACTGAGATAAGGGTTCCTTTTCTCAGTACAAGTTTTACTTTGAAAGATAATCGCGTTCTTTTGAAAGTTTATTAATTTCACGAAAGCTTTAGTCTGAAACGCACATGCGTTTCTTCGTAAAGACAAGCAGTTGTTTCCTACGTGTGAAAGCACTGTTAGAACTGAGATCAGTGTTGCTTTTCTCAGTACAAGCTTTACTTTGAAAGATAATCGCGTTCTTTTGAAAGTTTATTAATTTCACGAAAGCTTTAGTACGAAACGCACATGCGTTACATTATAAAGACAAGCAGTTGTTTGCTACATGTGGAAGCACTGTTAGAACTGAGATCAGTGTTGCTTTTCTCAGTACAATCTTTACTTTGAAAGATAATCGCGTTCCTTTGAAACTTTATTAATTTCACGAAAGCTTTAGGAAGAAACGCACATACGTTTCTTTGTCAAGACAAGCAGTTGTTTGATATGTGTGAAATCACTGTTAGAACTGAGGTCAGTGTTGCTTTTCTCAGTACAAGCTTTACTTTGAAAGATAATCGCGTTCTTTTGAAAGTTTATTAATTTCACGAAAGCTTTAGTCTGAAACGCACATGCGTTTCTTTGTAAAGACAAGCAGTTGTTTGCTACATGTGAAAGCACTGTTAGAACTGAGATCAGTGTTGCTTTTCTCAGTACAAGCTTTACTTTGAAAGATAATCGCGTTCTTGTGAAAGTTTATTAATTTCACAAAAGCTTTAGTAAGAAACGCACATGCGTTTCTTTGTAAAGACAGGCAGTTGTTTGCTACATATGAAAGCACTGTTAGAACAGAGATCAGTGTTGCTTCTCTCAGTACAAGCTTTACTTTGAAAGATAATCGCGTTCTTTTGAAAGTTTATTAATTTCACGAAAGCTTTAGGAAGAAACGCACATGCGTTTCTTTGTAAAGACAAGTAGGTATTTGTTACGTGTGAAAGCACTGTTAGAACTGAGATCAGTGTTGCTTTTCTCAGTACAAGCTTTACTTTGAAAGATAATCGCGTTCTTTTGAAAGATTATTAATTTCAAGAAAGCTTAAGTACGAAACGCACATGCGTTACACTATAAAGACAAGCAGTTGTTTGCTACATGTGAAAGCACTGTTAGAACTGAGATGAGTGTTGCTTTTCTCAGTACAAGCTTTACTTTGAAAGATAATCGCTTTCTTTTGAAAGTTTATTAATTTCACGAAAGCTTTAGGAAGAAACGCACATACGTTTCTTTGTCAAGACAAGCAGTTGTTTGATATGTGTGAAATCACTGTTAGAACTGAGATCAGTGTTGCTTTTCTCAGTACAAGCTTTACTTTGAAAGATAATCGCGTTCTTTTGAAAGTTTATTAATTTCACGAAAGCTTTAGTCTGAAATGCTCATGCGTTTCTTCGTAAAGACAAGCAGTTGTTTGCTACGTGTGAAAGCACTGTTAGAACTGAGATCAGTGTTGCTTTTCTCAGTACAAGCTTTACTTTGAAAGATAATCGCGTTCTTGTGAAAGTTTATTAATTTCACGAAAGCTTTAGTAAGAAACGCACATGCGTTTCTTAGTAAAGACAGGCAGTTTTTTGCTACGTGTGAAAGCACTGTTAGAACTGAGATCAGTGTTGCTTTTCTCAGTACAAGCTTTACTTTGAAAGATAATCGCGTTCTTTTGAAAGTTTATTAATTTCACGAAAGCTTTAGTCTGAAACGCACATGCGTTTCTTCGTAAAGACAAGCAGTTGTTTGCTCGTGTGAAAGCACTGTTAGAACTGAGATCAGTGTTGCTTTTCTCAGTACAAGCTTTACTTTGAAAGATAATCGCGTTCTTGTGAAAGTTTATTAATTTCACGAAAGCTTTAGTAAGAAACGCACATGCGTTTCTTTGTAAAGACAGGCAGTTTTTTGCTACGTGTGAAAGCACTGTTAGAACTGAGATCAGTGTTGCTTTTCTCAGTACAAGCTTTACTTTGAAAGATAATCGCGTTCTTTTGAAAGAATATTAATTTCACGAAAATTTTAGGAAGAAACGCACATGCGTTACATTATAAAGCCAAGCAGTTGTTTGCGACATGTGAAAGCACTGTTAGAACTGAGATGAGTGTTGCTTTTCTAAGTACAGGCTTTACTTTGAAAGATAATCGCGTTCTTTTGAAAGTTTATTAATTTCACGAAGGCTTTAGTAAGAAACGCACATGCGTTACTTTGTCAAGACAAGCAGTTGTTTGCTATGTGTTAAAGCACTGTTAGAACTGAGATCAGTGTTGCTTTTCTCAGTACAAGCTTTACTTTGAAAGATAATTGCGTTCTATTGAAAGTTTATTAATTTCACGAAAGCTTTAGGAAGAAACGCACATGCGTTTCTTTGTAAAGACAAGCAGTTGTTTGCTACATGTGAAAGCACTGTTAGAACAGAGATCAGTGTTGCTTCTCTCAGTACAAGCTTTAGTTTGAAAGATAATCGCGTTCTTTTGAAAGTTTATTAATTTCACGAAAGCTTTAGGAAGAAACGCACATGCGTTTCTTTGTAAAGACAAGTCGGTATTTGTTACGTGTGAAAGCACTGTTAGAACTGAGATGAGTGTTCCTTTTCTCAGTACAAGCTTTACTTTGAAAGATAATCGCGTTCTTTTGAAAGTTTATTAATTTCACGAAAACTTTAGTCTGAAACGCACATGCGTTTCTTCGTAAAGACAAGCAGTTGTTTGCTACGTGTGAAAGCACTGTTAGAACTGAGATCAGTGTTGCTTTTCTCAGTACAAGCTTTACTTTGAAAGATAATCACGTTCTTTTGAAAGATTATTAATTTCAAGAAAGCTTAAGTACGAAACGCACATGCGTTACACTATAAAGACAAGCAGTTGTTTGCTACATGTGAAAGCACTGTTAGAACTGAGATCAGTGTTGCTTTTCTCAGTACAAGCTTTACTTTGAAAGATAATCGCTTTCTTTTGAAAGTTTATTAATTTCACGAAAGCTTTAGGAAGAAACGCACATACGTTTCTTTGTCAAGACAAGCAGTTGTTTGATATGTGTGAAATCACTGTTAGAACTGAGATCAGTGTTGCTTTTCTCAGTACAAGCTTTACTTTGAAAGATAATCGCGTTCTTTTGAAAGTTTATTAATTTCACGAAAGCTTTAGTCTGAAACGCACATGCGTTTCTTCGTAAAGACAAGCAGTTGTTTGCTCCGTGTGAAAGCACTGTTAGAACTGAGATCAGTGTTGCTTTTCTCAGTACAAGCTTTACTTTGAAAGATAATCGCGTTCTTGTGAAAGTTTATTAATTTCACGAAAGCTTTAGGAAGAAACGCACATGCGTTTCTTTGTAAAGACAAGTCGGTATTTGTTACGTGTGAAAGCACTGTTAGAACTGAGGATCAGTGTTGCTTTTCTCAGTACAAGCTTTACTTAGAAAGACAATCGCGTTCTTTTGAAAGTTTATTAATTTCACGAAAGCTTTAGTCTGAAACGCACATGCGTTTCTTCGTAAAGACAAGCAGTTGTTTGCTAAGTGTGAAAGCACTGTTAGAACTGAGATGAGTGTTCCTTTTCTCAGTACAAGCTTTACTTTGAAAGATAATCGCGTTCTTTTGAAAGTTTATTAATTTCACGAAAGCTTTAGGAAGAAACGCACATGCGTTTCTTTGTCAAGACAAGCTGTTGTTTGATACGTGTGAAATCACTGTTAGAACTGAGATGAGGGTTCCTTTTCTCAGTACAAGCTTTACTTTGAAAGATAATCGCGTTCTTTTGAAAGTTTATTAATTTCACGAAAGCTTTAGTCTGAAACGCACATGCGTTTCTTCGTAAAGACAAGCAGTTGTTTGCTACGTGTGAAAGCACTGTTAGAACTGAGATGTGTGTTCCTTTTCTCAGTACAAGCTTTACTTTGAAAGATAATCGCGTTCTTTTGAAAGATTATTAATTTCACGAAAGTTTTAGTACGAAAAGCACATGCGTTACATTATAAAGACAAGCAGTTGTTTGCGACATGTGAAAGCACTGTTAGAACTGAGATTAGTGTTGCTTCTCTCAGTACAAGCTTACTTTGAAAGATTATCGCGTTCTTTTGAAAGTTTATTAATTTCACGAAAGCTTTAGGAAGAAACGCACATGCGTTTCTTTGTAAAGACAAGTCGGTATTTGTTACGTGTGAAAGCACTGTTAGAACTGAGATCAGTGTTGCTTTTCTCAGTACAAGCTTTACTTTGAAAGACAATCGCGTTCTTTTGAAAGTTTATTAATTTCACGAAAGCTTTAGTCTGAAACGCACATGCGTTTCTTCGTAAAGACAAGCGGTTGTTTGCTACGTGTGAAAGCACTGTTAGAACTGAGATGAGTGTTCCTTTTCTCAGTACAAGCTTTACTTTGAAAGATAATCGCGTTCTTTTGAAAGTTTATTAATTTCACGAAAGCTTTAGGAAGAAACGCACATGATTTACATTATAAAGACAAGCAGTTGTTTGCTACATGTGAAAGCACTGTTAGAACTGAGATCAGTGTTGCTTTTCTCAGTACAATCTTTACTTTGAAAGATAATCGCGTTCTTTTGAAAGTTTATTAATTTCACGAAAGCTTTAGGAAGAAACGCACATACGTTTCTTTGTCAAGACAAGCAGTTGTTTGATATGTGTGAAATCACTGTTAGAACTGAGGTCAGTGTTGCTTTTCTCAGTACAAGCTTTACTTTGAAAGATAATCGCGTTCTTTTGAAAGTTTATTAATTTCACGAAAGCTTTAGTCTGAAACGCACATGCGTTTCTTCGTAAAGACAAGCAGTTGTTTGCTACGTGTGAAAGCACTGTTAGAACTGAGATCAGTGTTGCTTTTCTCAGTACAAGCTTTACTTTGAAAGATAATCGCGTTCTTGTGAAAGTTTATTAATTTCACGAAAGCTTTAGTAAGAAACGCACATGCGTTTCTTTGTAAAGACAGGTAGTTGTTTGCTACGTATGAAAGCACTGTTAGAACTGAGATCAGTGTTGCTTTTCTCAGTACAAGCTTTACTTTGAAAGATAATCGCGTTCTTTTGAAAGATTATTAATTTCACGAAAGTTTTAGTACGAAACGCACATGCGTTACATTATAAAGACAAGCAGTTGTTTGCGACATGTGAAAGCACTGTTAGAACTGAGATGAGTGTTGCTTTTCTCAGTACAGGCTTTACTTTGAAAGATAATCGCGTTCTTTTGAAAGTTTATTAATTTCACGAAAGCTTTAGTAAGAAACGCACATGCGTTACTTTGTCAAGACAAGCAGTTGTTTGCTATGTGTGAAAGCACTGTTAGAACTGAGATCAGTGTTGCTTTTCTCAGTACAAGCTTTACTTTGAAAGATAATCGCGTTCTTTTGAAAGTTTATTAATTTCACGAAAGCTTTAGGAAGAAACGCACATGCGTTTCTTTCTAAAGACAAGCAGTTGTTTGCTACATGTGAAAGCACTGTTAGAACAGAGATCAGTGTTGCTTCTCTCAGTACAAGCTTTACTTTGAAAGATAATCGCGTTCTTTTGAAAGTTTATTAATTTCACAAAAGCTTTAGGAAGAAACGCACATGCGTTTCTTTGTAAAGACAAGCAGTTGTTTGCTACATGTGAAAGCACTGTTAGAACAGAGATCAGTGTTGCTTCTCTCAGTACAAGCTTTACTTTGAAAGATAATCGCGTTCTTTTGAAAGTTTATTAATTTCACGAAAGCTTTAGGAAGAAACGCACATGCGTTTCTTTGTAAAGACAAGTAGGTATTTGTTACGTGTGAAAGCACTGTTAGAACTGAGATCTTTGTTGCTTTTCTCAGTACAAGCTTTACTTTGAAAGATAATCGCGTTCTTTTGAAAGATTATTAATTTCACGAAAGTTTTAGTACGAAACGCACATGCGTTACATTATAAAGACAAGCAGTTGTTTGCGACATGTGAAAGCACTGTTAGAACTGAGATGAGTGTTGCTTTTCTCAGTACAGGCTTTACTTTGAAAGATAATCGCGTTCTTTTGAAAGTTTATTAATTTCACGAAAGCTTTAGGAAGAAACGCACATGATTTACATTATAAAGACAAGCAGTTGTTTGCTACATGTGAAAGCACTGTTAGAACTGAGATCAGTGTTGCTTTTCTCAGTACAATCTTTACTTTGAAAGATAATCGCGTTCTTTTGAAAGTTTATTAATTTCACGAAAGCTTTAGGAAGAAACGCACATACGTTTCTTTGTCAAGACAAGCAGTTGTTTGATATGTGTGAAATCACTGTTAGAACTGAGGTCAGTGTTGCTTTTCTCAGTACAAGCTTTACTTTGAAAGATAATCGCGTTCTTTTGAAAGTTTATTAATTTCACGAAAGCTTTAGTCTGAAACGCACATGCGTTTCTTCGTAAAGACAAGCAGTTGTTTGCTACGTGTGAAAGCACTGTTAGAACTGAGATCAGTGTTGCTTTTCTCAGTACAAGCTTTACTTTGAAAGATAATCGCGTTCTTGTGAAAGTTTATTAATTTCACGAAAGCTTTAGTAAGAAACGCACATGCGTTTCTTTGTAAAGACAGGTAGTTGTTTGCTACGTATGAAAGCACTGTTAGAACTGAGATCAGTGTTGCTTTTCTCAGTACAAGCTTTACTTTGAAAGATAATCGCGTTCTTTTGAAAGATTATTAATTTCACGAAAGTTTTAGTACGAAACGCACATGCGTTACATTATAAAGACAAGCAGTTGTTTGCGACATGTGAAAGCACTGTTAGAACTGAGATGAGTGTTGCTTTTCTCAGTACAGGCTTTACTTTGAAAGATAATCGCGTTCTTTTGAAAGTTTATTAATTTCACGAAAGCTTTAGTAAGAAACGCACATGCGTTACTTTGTCAAGACAAGCAGTTGTTTGCTATGTGTGAAAGCACTGTTAGAACTGAGATCAGTGTTGCTTTTCTCAGTACAAGCTTTACTTTGAAAGATAATCGCGTTCTTTTGAAAGTTTATTAATTTCACGAAAGCTTTAGGAAGAAACGCACATGCGTTTCTTTCTAAAGACAAGCAGTTGTTTGCTACATGTGAAAGCACTGTTAGAACAGAGATCAGTGTTGCTTCTCTCAGTACAAGCTTTACTTTGAAAGATAATCGCGTTCTTTTGAAAGTTTATTAATTTCACAAAAGCTTTAGGAAGAAACGCACATGCGTTTCTTTGTAAAGACAAGCAGTTGTTTGCTACATGTGAAAGCACTGTTAGAACAGAGATCAGTGTTGCTTCTCTCAGTACAAGCTTTACTTTGAAAGATAATCGCGTTCTTTTGAAAGTTTATTAATTTCACGAAAGCTTTAGGAAGAAACGCACATGCGTTTCTTTGTAAAGACAAGTAGGTATTTGTTACGTGTGAAAGCACTGTTAGAACTGAGATCTTTGTTGCTTTTCTCAGTACAAGCTTTACTTTGAAAGATAATCGCGTTCTTTTGAAAGATTATTAATTTCACGAAAGTTTTAGTACGAAACGCACATGCGTTACATTATAAAGACAAGCAGTTGTTTGCGACATGTGAAAGCACTGTTAGAACTGAGATGAGTGTTGCTTTTCTCAGTACAGGCTTTACTTTGAAATATAATCGCGTTCTTGTGAAAGTTTATTAATTTCACGAAAGCTTTAGTAAGAAACGCACATGCGTTACATTATAAAGACAAGCAGTTGTTTGCGACATGTGAAAGCACTTTTAGAACTGAGATTAGTGTTGCTTTTCTCAGTACAAGCTTTACTTTGAAAGATAATCGCGTTCTTTTGAAAGTTTAATAATTTCACGAAAGCTTTAGTAAGAAACGCACATGCGTTTCTTTGTAAAGACAGGCAGTTGTTTGCTACTTGTGAAATCACTGTTAGAACTGAGATCAGTGTTGCTTTTCTCAGTACAAGCTTTACTTTGAAAGATAATCGCGTTCTTTGGAAAGATTATTAATTTCACGAAAGTTTTAGTACGAAACGCACATGCGTTACATTATAAAGACAAGCAGTTGTTTGCTACATGTGAAAGCACTGTTAGAACTGAGATTAGTGTTGCTTTTCTCAGTACAAGCTTTACTTTGAAAGATAATCGCGTTCATTTGAAAGTTTATTAATTTCACGAAAGCTTTAGTCTGAAACGCACATGCGTTTCTTCGTAAAGACAAGCTGTTGTTTGCTACGTGGGAAAGCACTGTTAGAACTGAGATCAGTGTTGCTTTTCTCAGTACAAGCTTTACTTTGAAAGATAATCGCGTTCTTGTGAAAGTTTATTAATTTCACGAAAGCTTTAGTAAGAAACGCACATGCGTTTCTTTGTAAAGACAGGCAGTTTTTTGCTACGTGTGAAAGCACTGTTAGAACTGAGATCAGTGTTGCTTTTCTCAGTACAAGCTTTACTTTGAAAGATAATCGCGTTCTTTTGAAAGTTTATTAATTTCACGAAAGCTTTAGTAAGAAACGCACGTGCGTTTCTTTGTAAAGACAGGCAGTTTTTTGCTATGTGTGAAAGCACTGTTAGAACTGAGATCAGTGTTTCTTTTCTCTGTACAAACTTTACTTTGAAAGATAATCGCGTTCTTTTGAAAGATTATTAATTTCACGAAAGTTTTAGTACGAAACGCACTTGCGTTACATTATAAAGACAAGCAGTTGTTTGCGACATGTGAAAGCACTGTTAGAACTGATATCAGTGTTGCTTTTCTCAGTACAATCTTTACTTTGAAAGATAATCGCGTTCTTTTGAAAGTTTATTAATTTCACGAAAGCTTTAGGAAGAAACGCACATACGTTTCTTTGTCAAGACAAGCAGTTGTTTGATATGTGTGAAAGCACTGTTAGAACTGAGATGAGTGTTCCTTTTCTCAGTACAAGCTTTACTTTGAAAGATAATCGCGTTCTTTTGAAAGTTTATTAATTTCACGAAAGCTTTAGGAAGAAACGCACATACGTTTCTTTGTCAAGACAAGCAGTTGTTTGATATGTGTGAAATCACTGTTAGAACTGAGGTCAGTGTTGCTTTTCTCAGTACAAGCTTTACTTTGAAAGATAATCGCGTTCTTTTGAAAGTTTATTAATTTCACAAAGCTTTAGGAAGAAACGCACATGCGTTTCTTTCTAAAGACAAGCCGTTGTTTGCTACATGTGAAAGCACTGTTAGAACAGAGATCAGTGTTGCTTCTCTCAGTACAAGCTTTACTTTGAAAGATAATCGCGTTCATTTGAAAGTTTATTAATTTCACGAAAGCTTTAGGAAGAAACGCACATGCGTTTCTTTGTCAAGACAAGCAGTTGTTTGATACGTGTGAAATCACTGTTAGAACTGAGATGAGGGTTCCTTTTCTCAGTACAAGCTTTACTTTGAAAGATAATCGCGTTCTTTTGAAAGTTTATTAATTTCACGAAAGCTTTAGTCTGAAACGCACATGCGTTTCTTCGTAAAGACAAGCAGTTGTTTCCTACGTGTGAAAGCACTGTTAGAACTGAGATCAGTGTTGCTTTTCTCAGTACAATCTTTACTTTGAAAGATAATCGCGTTCTTTTGAAAGATTATTAATTTCACGAAAGCTTTAGTACGAAACGCACATGCGTTACATTATAAAGACAAGCAGTTGTTTGCTACATGTGGAAGCACTGTTAGAACTGAGATCAGTGTTGCTTTTCTCAGTACAATCTTTACTTTGAAAGATAATCGCGTTCCTTTGAAACATTATTAATTTCACGAAAGCTTTAGGAAGAAACGCACATACGTTTCTTTGTCAAGACAAGCAGTTGTTTGATATGTGTGAAATCACTGTTAGAACTGAGGTCAGTGTTGCTTTTCTCAGTACAAGCTTTACTTTGAAAGATAATCGCGTTCTTTTGAAAGTTTATTAATTTCATGAAAGCTTTAGTCTGAAACGCACATGCGTTTCTTCGTAAAGACAAGCAGTTGTTTGCTACGTGTGAAAGCACTGTTAGAACTGAGATCAGTGTTGCTTTTCTCAGTACAAGCTTTACTTTGAAAGATAATCGCGTTCTTGTGAAAGTTTATTAATTTCACAAAAGCTTTAGTAAGAAACGCACATGCGTTTCTTTGTAAAGACAGGCAGTTGTTTGCTACGTGTAACAGCACTGTTAGAACTGATATCAGTGTTGCTTTTCTCAGTACAAGCTTTACTTTGAAAGATAATCGCGTTCTTTTGAAAGATTATTAATTTCACGAAAGTTTTAGTACGAAACGCACATGCGTTACATTATAAAGACAAGCAGTTGTTTGGGACATGTGAAAGCACTGTTAGAACAGAGATCAGTGTTGCTTCTCTCAGTACAAGCTTTACTTTGAAAGATAATCGCGTTCTTTTGAAAGTTTATTAATTTCACCAAAGCTTTAGGAAGAAACGCACATGCGTTTCTTTGTAAAGGCAAGCAGTTGTTTGCTACATGTGAAAGCACTGTTAGAACAGAGATCAGTGTTGCTTCTCTCAGTACAAGCTTTACTTTGAAAGATAATCGCGTTCTTTTGAAAGTTTATTAATTTCACGAAAGCTTTAGGAAGAAACGCACATGCGTTTCTTTGTAAAGACAAGTAGGTATTTGTTACGTGTGAAAGCACTGTTAGAACTGAGATCAGTGTTGCTTTTCTCAGTACAAGCTTTACTTTGAAAGATAATCGCGTTCTTTTGAAAGATTATTAATTTCAAGAAAGCTTTAGTCTGAAACGCACATGCGTTTCTTCGTAAAGACAAGCAGTTGTTTGCCACGTGTGAAAGCACTGTTAGAACTGAGATGAGTGTTCCTTTTCTCAGTACAAGCTTTACTTTGAAAGATAATCGCGTTCTTTTGAAAGTTTATTAATTTCACGAAAGCTTTAGGAAGAAACGCACATACGTTTCTTTGTCAAGACAAGCAGTTGTTTGATATGTGTGAAATCACTGTTAGAACTGAGGTCAGTGTTTCTTTTCTCAGTACAAGCTTTACTTTGAAAGATAATCGCGTTCTTGTGAAAGTTTATTAATTTCACAAAAGCTTTAGTAAGAAACGCACATGCGTTTCTTTGTAAAGACAGGCAGTTGTTTGCTACGTGTAAAAGCACTGTTAGAACTGAGATCAGTGTTGCTTTTCTCAGTACAACCTTAATTTGAAAGATAATCGCGTTCTTGTGAAAGTTTATTAATTTCACGAAAGCTTTAGTAAGAAACGCACATGCGTTTCTTAGTAAAGACAGGTAGTTGTTTGCTACGTGTGAAAGCACTGTTAGAACTGAGATCGGTGTTGCTTTTCTCAGTACAAGCTTTAATTGAAAGATAATCGCGTTCTTTTGAAAGTTTATTAATTTCACGAAAGCTTTAGTCTGAAACGCACATGCGTTTCTTCGTGAAGACAAGCAGTTGTTTGCTACGTGTGAAAGCACTGTTAGAACTGAGATCAGTGTTGCTTTTCTCAGTACAAGCTTTACTTTGAAAGATTTTCGCGTTCTTGTGAAAGTTTATTAATTTCACAAAAGCTTTAGTAAGAAACGCACATGCGTTTCTTTGTAAAGACAGGCAGTTGTTTGCTACGTGTAAAAGCACTGTTAGAACTGAGATCAGTGTTGCTTTTCTCAGTACAAGCTTTACTTTGAAAGATAATCGCGTTCTTCTGAAAGTTTATTAATTTCACGAAAGCTTTAGTAAGAAACGCACATGCGTTTCTTTGTAAAGACAGGTAGTTGTTTGCTACGTGTGAAAGCACTGTTAGAACTGAGATCAGTGTTGCTTTTCTCAGTACAAGCTTTACTTTGAAAGATAATCGCGTTCTTTTGAAAGATTATTAATTTCACGAAAGTTTTAGTATGAAACGCACATGCGTTACATTATAAAGACAAGCAGTTTTTTGCGACATGTGCACATGCGTTACTTTGTCAAGACAAGCAGTTGTTTGCTATGTGTGAAAGCACTGTTAGAACTGAGATCAGTGTTGCTTTTCTCAGTACAAGCTTTACTTTGAAAGATAATCGCGTTCTTTTGAAAGTTTATTAATTTCACGAAAGCTTTAGGAAGAAACGCACATGCGTTTCTTTCTAAAGACAAGCAGTTGTTTGCTACATGTGAAAGCACTGTTAGAACAGAGATCAGTGTTGCTTCTCTCAGTACAAGCTTTACTTTGAAAGATAATCGCGTTCTTTTGAAAGTTTATTAATTTCACGAAAGCTTTAGGAAGAAACGCACATGCGTTTCTTTGTCAAGACAAGCAGTTGTTTGATACGTGTGAAATCACTGTTAGAACTGAGATGAGGGTTCCTTTTCTCAGTACAAGCTTTACTTTGAAAGATAATCGCGTTCTTTTGAAAGTTTATTAATTTCACGAAAGCTTTAGTCTGAAACGCACATGCGTTTCTTCGTAAAGACAAGCAGTTGTTTCCTACGTGTGAAAGCACTGTTAGAACTGAGATCAGTGTTGCTTTTCTCAGTACAAGCTTTACTTTGAAAGATAATCGCGTTCTTTTGAAAGATTATTAATTTCACGAAAGCTTTAGTACGAAACGCACATGCGTTACATTATAAAGACAAGCAGTTGTTTGCTACATGTGGAAGCACTGTTAGAACTGAGATCAGTGTTGCTTTTCTCAGTACAATCTTTACTTTGAAAGATAATCGCGTTCCTTTGAAACATTATTAATTTCACGAAAGCTTTAGGAAGAAACGCACATACGTTTCTTTGTCAAGACAAGCAGTTGTTTGATATGTGTGAAATCACTGTTAGAACTGAGGTCAGTGTTGCTTTTCTCAGTACAAGCTTTACTTTGAAAGATAATCGCGTTCTTTTGAAAGTTTATTAATTTCACGAAAGCTTTAGTCTGAAACGCACATGCGTTTCTTCGTAAAGACAAGCAGTTGTTTGCTACGTGTGAAAGCACTGTTAGAACTGAGATCAGTGTTGCTTTTCTCAGTACAAGCTTTACTTTGAAAGATAATCGCGTTCTTCTGAAAGTTTATTAATTTCACAAAAGCTTTAGTAAGAAACGCACATGCGTTTCTTTGTAAAGACAGGCAGTTGTTTGCTACGTGTAAAAGCACTGTTAGAACTGATATCAGTGTTGCTTTTCTCAGTACAAGCTTTACTTTGAAAGATAATCGCGTTCTTTTGAAAGATTATTAATTTCACGAAAGTTTTAGTACGAAACGCACATGCGTTACATTATAAAGACAAGCAGTTGTTTGCGACATGTGAAAGCACTGTTAGAACAGAGATCAGTGTTGCTTCTCTCAGTACAAGCTTTACTTTGAAAGATAATCGCGTTCTTTTGAAAGTTTATTAATTTCACCAAAGCTTTAGGAAGAAACGCACATGCGTTTCTTTGTAAAGGCAAGCAGTTGTTTGCTACATGTGAAAGCACTGTTAGAACAGAGATCAGTGTTGCTTCTCTCAGTACAAGCTTTACTTTGAAAGATAATCGCGTTCTTTTGAAAGTTTATTAATTTCACGAAAGCTTTAGGAAGAAACGCACATGCGTTTCTTTGTAAAGACAAGTAGGTATTTGTTACGTGTGATAGCACTGTTAGAACTGAGATCAGTGTTGCTTTTCTCAGTACAAGCTTTACTTTGAAAGATAATCGCGTTCTTTTGAAAGATTATTAATTTCAAGAAAGCTTTAGTCTGAAACGCACATGCGTTTCTTCGTAAAGACAAGCAGTTGTTTGCCACGTGTGAAAGCACTGTTAGAACTGAGATGAGTGTTCCTTTTCTCAGTACAAGCTTTACTTTGAAAGATAATCGCGTTCTTTTGAAAGTTTATTAATTTCACGAAAGCTTTAGGAAGAAACGCACATACGTTTCTTTGTCAAGACAAGCAGTTGTTTGATATGTGTGAAATCACTGTTAGAACTGAGGTCAGTGTTGCTTTTCTCAGTACAAGCTTTACTTTGAAAGATAATCGCGTTCTTTTGAAAGTTTATTAATTTCACGAAAGCTTTAGTCTGAAACGCACATGCGTTTCTTCGTAAAGACAAGCAGTTGTTTGCTACGTGTGAAAGCACTATTAGAACTGAGATCAGTGTTGCTTTTCTCAGTACAAGCTTTACTTTGAAAGATAATCGCGTTCTTGTGAAAGTTTATTAATTTCACGAAAGCTTTAGTAAGAAACGCACATGCGTTTCTTTGTAAAGACAGGTAGTTGTTTGCTACGTGTGAAAGCACTGTTAGAACTGAGATCAGTGTTGCTTTTCTCAGTACAAGCTTTACTTTGAAAATTAATCGCGTTCTTTTGAAAGATTATTAATTTCACGAAAGTTTTAGTACGAAACGCACATGCGTTACATTATAAAGACAAGCAGTTGTTTGCGACATGTGAAAGCACTGTTAGAACTGAGATGAGTGTTGCTTTTCTCAGTACAGGCTTTACTTTGAAAGATAATCGCGTTCTTTTGAAAGTTTATTAATTTCACGAAAGCTTTAGGAAGAAACGCACATGCGTTTCTTTCTAAAGACAAGCAGTTGTTTGCTACATGTGAAAGCACTGTTAGAACAGAGATCAGTGTTGCTTCTCTCAGTACAAGCTTTACTTTGAAAGATAATCGCGTTCTTTTGAAAGTTTATTAATTTCACGAAAGCTTTAGGAAGAAACGCACATGCGTTTCTTTGTCAAGACAAGCAGTTGTTTGATACGTGTGAAATCACTGTTAGAACTGAGATGAGGGTTCCTTTTCTCAGTACAAGCTTTACTTTGAAAGATAATCGCGTTCTTTTGAAAGTTTATTAATTTCACGAAAGCTTTAGTCTGAAACGCACATGCGTTTCTTCGTAAAGACAAGCAGTTGTTTCCTACGTGTGAAAGCACTGTTAGAACTGAGATCAGTGTTGCTTTTCTCAGTACAAGCTTTACTTTGAAAGATAATCGCGTTCTTTTGAAAGATTATTAATTTCACGAAAGCTTTAGTACGAAACGCACATGCGTTACATTATAAAGACAAGCAGTTGTTTGCTACATGTGGAAGCACTGTTAGAACTGAGATCAGTGTTGCTTTTCTCAGTACAATCTTTACTTTGAAAGATAATCGCGTTCCTTTGAAACTTTATTAATTTCACGAAAGCTTTAGGAAGAAACGCACATACGTTTCTTTGTCAAGACAAGCAGTTGTTTGATATGTGTGAAATCACTGTTAGAACTGAGATCAGTGTTGCTTTTCTCAGTACAAGCTTTACTTTGAAAGATAATCGCGTTCTTTTGAAAGTTTATTAATTTCACGAAAGCTTTAGTCTGAAACGCACATGCGTTTCTTTGTAAAGACAAGCAGTTGTTTGCTACGTGTGAAAGCACTGTTAGAACTGAGATCAGTGTTGCTTTTCTCAGTACAAGCTTTACTTTGAAAGATAATCGCGTTCTTGTGAAAGTTTATTAATTTCACAAAAGCTTTAGGAAGAAACGCACATGCGTTTCTTTGCAAAGACAGGCAGTTGTTTGCTACATATGAAAGCACTGTTAGAACAGAGATCAGTGTTGCTTCTCTCAGTACAAGCTTTACTTTGAAAGATAATCGCGTTCTTTTGAAAGTTTATTAATTTCACGAAAGCTTTAGGAAGAAACGCACATGCGTTTCTTTGTAAAGACAAGTAGGTATTTGTTACGTGTGAAAGCACTGTTAGAACTGAGATCAGTGTTGCTTTTCTCAGTACAAGCTTTACTTTGAAAGATAATCGCGTTCTTTTGAAAGATTATTAATTTCAAGAAAGCTTAAGTACGAAACGCACATGCGTTACACTATAAAGACAAGCAGTTGTTTGCTACATGTGAAAGCACTGTTAGAACTGAGATGAGTGTTGCTTTTCTCAGTACAAGCTTTACTTTGAAAGATAATCGCTTTCTTTTGAAAGTTTATTAATTTCACGAAAGCTTTAGGAAGAAACGCACATGCGTTTCTTTGTCAAGACAAGCAGTTGTTTGATACGTGTGAAATCACTGTTAGAACTGAGATAAGGGTTCCTTTTCTCAGTACAAGCTTTACTTTGAAAGATAATCGCGTTCTTTTGAAAGTTTATTAATTTCACGAAAGCTTTAGTCTGAAACGCACATGCGTTTCTTCGTAAAGACAAGCAGTTGTTTCCTACGTGTGAAAGCACTGTTAGAACTGAGATCAGTGTTGCTTTTCTCAGTACAAGCTTTACTTTGAAAGATAATCGCGTTCTTTTGAAAGATTATTAATTTCACGAAAGCTTTAGTACGAAACGCACATGCGTTACATTATAAAGACAAGCAGTTGTTTGCTACATGTGGAAGCACTGTTAGAACTGAGATCAGTGTTGCTTTTCTCAGTACAATCTTTACTTTGAAAGATAATCGCGTTCCTTTGAAACTTTATTAATTTCACGAAAGCTTTAGGAAGAAACGCACATACGTTTCTTTGTCAAGACAAGCAGTTGTTTGATATGTGTGAAATCACTGTTAGAACTGAGGTCAGTGTTGCTTTTCTCAGTACAAGCTTTACTTTGAAAGATAATCGCGTTCTTTTGAAAGTTTATTAATTTCACGAAAGCTTTAGTCTGAAACGCACATGCGTTTCTTTGTAAAGACAAGCAGTTGTTTGCTACATGTGAAAGCACTGTTAGAACTGAGATCAGTGTTGCTTTTCTCAGTACAAGCTTTACTTTGAAAGATAATCGCGTTCTTGTGAAAGTTTATTAATTTCACAAAAGCTTTAGTAAGAAACGCACATGCGTTTCTTTGTAAAGACAGGCAGTTGTTTGCTACATATGAAAGCACTGTTAGAACAGAGATCAGTGTTGCTTCTCTCAGTACAAGCTTTACTTTGAAAGATAATCGCGTTCTTTTGAAAGTTTATTAATTTCACGAAAGCTTTAGGAAGAAACGCACATGCGTTTCTTTGTAAAGACAAGTAGGTATTTGTTACGTGTGAAAGCACTGTTAGAACTGAGATCAGTGTTGCTTTTCTCAGTACAAGCTTTACTTTGAAAGATAATCGCGTTCTTTTGAAAGATTATTAATTTCAAGAAAGCTTAAGTACGAAACGCACATGCGTTACACTATAAAGACAAGCAGTTGTTTGCTACATGTGAAAGCACTGTTAGAACTGAGATGAGTGTTGCTTTTCTCAGTACAAGCTTTACTTTGAAAGATAATCGCTTTCTTTTGAAAGTTTATTAATTTCACGAAAGCTTTAGGAAGAAACGCACATACGTTTCTTTGTCAAGACAAGCAGTTGTTTGATATGTGTGAAATCACTGTTAGAACTGAGATCAGTGTTGCTTTTCTCAGTACAAGCTTTACTTTGAAAGATAATCGCGTTCTTTTGAAAGTTTATTAATTTCACGAAAGCTTTAGTCTGAAATGCTCATGCGTTTCTTCGTAAAGACAAGCAGTTGTTTGCTACGTGTGAAAGCACTGTTAGAACTGAGATCAGTGTTGCTTTTCTCAGTACAAGCTTTACTTTGAAAGATAATCGCGTTCTTGTGAAAGTTTATTAATTTCACGAAAGCTTTAGTAAGAAACGCACATGCGTTTCTTAGTAAAGACAGGCAGTTTTTTGCTACGTGTGAAAGCACTGTTAGAACTGAGATCAGTGTTGCTTTTCTCAGTACAAGCTTTACTTTGAAAGATAATCGCGTTCTTTTGAAAGTTTATTAATTTCACGAATGCTTTAGTCTGAAACGCACATGCGTTTCTTCGTAAAGACAAGCAGTTGTTTGCTCGTGTGAAAGCACTGTTAGAACTGAGATCAGTGTTGCTTTTCTCAGTACAAGCTTTACTTTGAAAGATAATCGCGTTCTTTTGAAAGAATATTAATTTCACGAAAATTTTAGGAAGAAACGCACATGCGTTACATTATAAAGCCAAGCAGTTGTTTGCTACATGTGAAAGCAATGTAAGAACTGAGATCAGTGTTGCTTTTCTCAGTACAAGCTTTACTTTGAAAGATAATCGCGTTCTTTTGAAAGTTTATTAATTTCACAAAAGCTTTAGTCTGAAACGCACATGCGTTTCTTCGTAAAGACAAGCAGTTGTTTGCTCCGTGTGAAAGCACTGTTAGAACTGAGATCAGTGTTGGTTTTCTCAGTACAAGCTTTACTTTGAAAGATAATCGCGTTCTTGTGAAAGTTTATTAATTTCACGAAGGCTTTAGTAAGAAACGCACAGGCGTTACTTTGTCAAGACAAGCAGTTGTTTGCTATGTGTTAAAGCACTGTTAGAACTGAGATCAGTGTTGCTTTTCTCAGTACAAGCTTTACTTTGAAAGATAATCGCGTTCTTTTGAAAGTTTATTAATTTCACGAAAGCTTTAGGAAGAAACGCACATGCGTTTCTTTCTAAAGGCAAGCAGTTGTTTGCTACATGTGAAAGCACTGTTAGAACTGAGATCAGTGTTGCTTTTCTCAGTACAAGCTTTACTTTGAAAGATAATCGCGTTCTTTTGAAAGTTTATTAATTTCACGAAAGCTTTAGGAAGAAACGCACATGCGTTTCTTTGTAAAGACAAGTCGGTATTTGTTACGTGTGAAAGCACTGTTAGAACTGAGATCAGTGTTGCTTTTCTCAGTACAAGCTTTACTTTGAAAGACAATCGCGTTCTTTTGAAAGTTTATTAATTTCACGAAAGCTTTAGTAAGAAACGCACATGCCTTTCTTTGTAAAGACAGGCAGTTGTTTGCTACGTGTAAAAGCACTGTTAGAACTGATATCAGTGTTGCTTTTCTCAGTACAAGCTTTACTTTGAAAGATAATCGCGTTCTTTTGAAAGATTATTAATTTCACGAAAGTTTTAGTACGAAACGCACATGCGTTACATTATAAAGACAAGCAGTTGTTTGCGACATGTGAAAGCACTGTTAGAACAGAGATCAGTGTTGCTTCTCTCAGTACAAGCTTTACTTTGAAAGATAATCGCGTTCTTTTGAAAGTTTATTAATTTCACGAAAGCTTTAGGAAGAAACGCACATGCCTTTCTTTGTACAGACAAGTAGGTATTTGTTACGTGTGAAAGCACTGTTAGAACTGAGATCATTGTTGCTTTTCTCAGTACAAGCTTTACTTTGAAAGATAATCGCGTTCTTTTGAAAGATTATTAATTTCAAGAAAGCTTAAGTACGAAACGCACATGCGTTACACTATAAAGACAAGCAGTTGTTTGCTACATGTGAAAGCACTGTTAGAACTGAGATGTGTGTTCCTTTTCTCAGTACAAGCTTTAATTTGAAAGATAATCGCGTTCTTTTGAAAGTTTATTAATTTCACGAAAGCTTTAGGAAGAAACGCACATGCGTTTCTTTGTAAAGACAAGCAGTTGTTTGCTACATGTGAAAGCACTGTTAGAACAGAGATCAGTGTTGCTTCTCTCAGTACAAGCTTTACTTTGAAAGATAATCGCGTTCTTTTGAAAGTTTATTAATTTCACGAAAGCTTTAGGAAGAAACGCACATGCGTTTCTTTGTAAAGACAAGTAGGTATTTGTTACGTGTGAAAGCACTGTTAGAACTGAGATCAGTGTTGCTTTTCTCAGTACAAGCTTTACTTTGAAAGACAATCGCATTCTTTTGAAAGTTTATTAATTTCACGAAAGCTTTAGTCTGAAACGCACATGCGTTTCTTCGTAAAGACAAGCAGTTGTTTGCCACGTGTGAAAGCACTGTTAGAACTGAGATGAGTGTTCCTTTTCTCAGTACAAGCTTTACTTTGAAAGATAATCGCGTTCTTTTGAAAGTTTATTAATTTCACGAAAGCTTTAGGAAGAAACGCACATGCGTTTCTTCGTAAAGACAAGCAGTTGTTTGCTACGTGTGAAAGCACTGTTAGAACTGAGATCAGTGTTGCTTTTCTCAGTACAAGCTTTACTTTGAAAGATAATCGCGTTCTTTTGAAAGATTATTAATTTCACGAAAGCTTTAGTACGAAACGCACATGCGTTACATTATAAAGACAAGCAGTTGTTTGCTACATGTGGAAGCACTGTTAGAACTGAGATCAGTGTTGCTTTTCTCAGTACAATCTTTACTTTGAAAGATAATCGCGTTCTTTTGAAAGTTTATTAATTTCACGAAAGCTTTAGGAAGAAACGCACATACGTTTCTTTGTCAAGACAAGCAGTTGTTTGATATGTGTGAAATCACTGTTAGAACTGAGGTCAGTGTTGCTTTTCTCAGTACAAGCTTTACTTTGAAAGATAATCGCGTTCTTTTGAAAGTTTATTAATTTCACGAAAGCTTTAGTCTGAAACGCACATGCGTTTCTTCGTAAAGACAAGCAGTTGTTTGCTACGTGTGAAAGCACTGTTAGAACTGAGATCAGTGTTGCTTTTCTCAGTACAAGCTTTACTTTGAAAGATAATCGCGTTCTTGTGAAAGTTTATTAATTTCACAAAAGCTTTAGTAAGAAACGCACATGCGTTTCTTTGTAAAGACAGGCAGTTGTTTGCTACGTGTAAAAGCACTGTTAGAACTGATATCAGTGTTGCTTTTCTCAGTACAAGCTTTACTTTGAAAGATAATCGCGTTCTTTTGAAAGATTATTAATTTCACGAAAGTTTTAGTACGAAACGCACATGCGTTACATTATAAAGACAAGCAGTTGTTTGCGACATGTGAAAGCACTGTTAGAACAGAGATCAGTGTTGCTTCTCTCAGTACAAGCTTTACTTTGAAAGATAATCGCGTTCTTTTGAAAGTTTATTAATTTCACGAAAGCTTTAGGAAGAAACGCACATGCGTTTCTTTGTACAGACAAGTAGGTATTTGTTACGTGTGAAAGCACTGTTAGAACTGAGATCATTGTTGCTTTTCTCAGTACAAGCTTTACTTTGAAAGATAATCGCGTTCTTTTGAAAGATTATTAATTTCAAGAAAGCTTAAGTACGAAACGCACATGCGTTACACTATAAAGACAAGCAGTTGTTTGCTACATGTGAAAGCACTGTTAGAACTGAGATGTGTATTCCTTTTCTCAGTACAAGCTTTAATTTGAAAGATAATCGCGTTCTTTTGAAAGTTTATTAATTTCACGAAAGCTTTAGGAAGAAACGCACATGCGTTTCTTTGTAAAGACAAGCAGTTGTTTGCTACATGTGAAAGCACTGTTAGAACAGAGATCAGTGTTGCTTCTCTCAGTACAAGCTTTACTTTGAAAGATAATCGCGTTCTTTTGAAAGTTTATTAATTTCACGAAAGCTTTAGGAAGAAACGCACATGCGTTTCTTTGTAAAGACAAGTAGGTATTTGTTACGTGTGAAAGCACTGTTAGAACTGAGATCAGTGTTGCTTTTCTCAGTACAAGCTTTACTTTGAAAGACAATCGCATTCTTTTGAAAGTTTATTAATTTCACGAAAGCTTTAGTCTGAAACGCACATGCGTTTCTTCGTAAACACAAGCAGTTGTTTGCCACGTGTGAAAGCACTGTTAGAACTGAGATGAGTGTTCCTTTTCTCAGTACAAGCTTTACTTTGAAAGATAATCGCGTTCTTTTGAAAGTTTATTAATTTCACGAAAGCTTTAGGAAGAAACGCACATACGTTTCTTTGTCAAGACAAGCAGTTGTTTGATATGTGTGAAATCACTGTTAGAACTGAGGTCAGTGTTGCTTTTCTCAGTACAAGCTTTACTTTGAAAGATAATCGCGTTCTTTTGAAAGTTTATTAATTTCACGAAAGCTTTAGTCTGAAACGCACATGCGTTTCTTCGTAAAGACAAGCAGTTGTTTGCTACGTGTGAAAGCACTGTTAGAACTGAGATCAGTGTTGCTTTTCTCAGTACAAGCTTTACTTTGAAAGATAATCGCGTTCTTGTGAAAGTTTATTAATTTCACAAAAGCTTTAGTAAGAAACGCACATGCGTTTCTTTGTAAAGACAGGCAGTTGTTTGCTACGTGTAAAAGCACTGTTAGAACTGATATCAGTGTTGCTTTTCTCAGTACAAGCTTTACTTTGAAAGATAATCGCGTTCTTTTGAAAGATTATTAATTTCACGAAAGTTTTAGTACGAAACGCACATGCGTTACATTATAAAGACAAGCAGTTGTTTGCGACATGTGAAAGCACTGTTAGAACAGAGATCAGTGTTGCTTCTCTCAGTACAAGCTTTACTTTGAAAGATAATCGCGTTCTTTTGAAAGTTTATTAATTTCACGAAAGCTTTAGGAAGAAACGCACATGCGTTTCTTTGTAAAGACAAGTAGGTATTTGTTACGTGTGAAAGCACTGTTAGAACTGAGATCATTGTTGCTTTTCTCAGTACAAGCTTTACTTTGAAAGATAATCGCGTTCTTTTGAAAGATTATTAATTTCAAGAAAGCTTAAGTACGAAACGCACATGCGTTACACTATAAAGACAAGCAACTGTTTGCTACATGTGAAAGCACTGTTAGAACTGAGATCAGTGTTGCTTTCCTCAGTACAAGCTTTACTTTGAAAGATAATCGCGTTCTTTTGAAAGTTTATTAATTTCACGAAAGCTTTAGGAAGAAACGCACATACGTTTCTTTGTCAAGACAAGCAGTTGTTTGATATGTGTGAAATCACTGTTAGAACTGAGATCAGTGTTGCTTTTCTCAGTACAAGCTTTACTTTGAAAGATAATCGCGTTCTTGTGAAAGTTTATTAATTTCACGAAAGCTTTAGTAAGAAACGCACATGCGTTTCTTTGTAAAGACAGGCAGTTTTTTGCTACGTGTGAAAGCACTGTTAGAACTGAGATCAGTGTTGCTTTTCTCAGTACAAGCTTTACTTTGAAAGATAATCGCGTTCTTTTGAAAGTTTATTAATTTCACAAAAGCTTTAGTCTGAAACGCACATGCGTTTCTTCGTAAAGGCAAGCAGTTGTTTGCTCCGTGTGAAAGCACTGTTAGAACTGAGATCAGTGTTGCTTTTCTCAGTACAAGCTTTATTTGAAAGATAATCGCATTCTTGTGAAAGTTTATTAATTTCACGAAGGCTTTAGTAAGAAACGCACATGCGTTACTTTGTCAAGACAAGCAGTTGTTTGCTATGTGTTAAAGCACTGTTAGAACTGAGATCAGTGTTGCTTTTCTCAGTACAAGCTTTACTTTGAAAGATAATCGCGTTATTTTGAAAGTTTATTAATTTCACGAAAGCTTTAGGAAGAAACGCACATGCGTTTCTTTCTAAAGACAAGCAGTTGTTTGCTACATGTGAAAGCACTGTTAGAACTGAGATCAGTGTTGCTTTTCTCAGTACAAGCTTTACTTTGAAAGATAATCGCGTTCTTTTGAAAGTTTATTAATTTCACGAAAGCTTTAGGAAGAAACGCACATGCGTTTCTTTGTAAAGACAAGCAGTTGTTTGCTACATGTGAAAGCACTGTTAGAACAGAGATCAGTGTTGCTTCTCTCAGTACAAGCTTTACTTTGAAAGATAATCGCGTTCTTTTGAAAGTTTATTAATTTCACGAAAGCTTTAGGAAGAAACGCACATGCGTTTCTTTGTAAAGACAAGTAGGTATTTGTTACGTGTGAAAGCACTGTTAGAACTGAGATCATTGTTGCTTTTCTCAGTACAAGCTTTACTTTGAAAGATAATCGCGTTCTTTTGAAAGTTTATTAATTTCAAGAAAGCTTAAGTACGAAACGCACATGCGTTTCTTCGTAAAGACAAGCAGTTGTTTGCTAAGTGTGAAAGCACTGATAGAACTGAGATGAGTGTTCCTTTTCTCAGTACAAGCTTTACTTTGAAAGATAATCGCGTTCTTTTGAAAGTTTATTAATTTCACGAAAGCTTTAGGAAGAAACGCACATGCGTTTCTTTGTCAAGACAAGCAGTTGTTTGATACGTGTGAAATCACTGTTAGACCTGAGATGAGGGTTCCTTTTCTCAGTACAAGCTTTACTTTGAAAGATAATCGCGTTCTTTTGAAAGTTTATTAATTTCACGAAAGCTTTAGTCTGAAACATACATGCGTTTCTTCGTAAAGACAAGCAGTTGTTTGATACGTGTCAAATCACTGTTAGAACTGAGATGAGGGTTCCTTTTCTCAGTACAAGCTTTACTTTGAAAGATAATCGCGTTCTTGTGAAAGTTTATTAATTTCACGAAAGCTTTAGTCTGAAACGCACATGCGTTTCTTCGTAAAGACAAGCAGTTGTTTCCTACGTGTGAAAGCACTGTTAGAACTGAGATCAGCGTTGCTTTTCTCAGTACAAGCTTTACTTTGAAAGATAATCGCGTTCTTTTGAAAGATTATAAATTTCACGAAAGCTTTAGTACGAAACGCACATGCGTTACATTATAAAGACAAGCAGTTGTTTGCTACATGTGGAAGCACTGTTAGAACTGAGATCAGTGTTGCTTTTCTCAGTACAATCTTTACTTTGAAAGATAATCGCGTTCTTTTGAAAGTTTATTAATTTCACGAAAGCTTTAGGAAGAAACGCACATACGTTTCTTTGTCAAGACAAGCAGTTGTTTGATATGTGTGAAATCACTGTTAGAACTGAGGTCAGTGTTGCTTTTCTCAGTACAAGCTTTACTTTGAAAGATAATCGCGTTCTTTTGAAAGTTTATTAATTTCACGAAAGTTTTAGTACGAAACGGACATGCGTTACATTATAAAGACAAGCAGTTGTTTGCGACATGTGAAAGCACTGTTAGAACAGAGATCAGTGTTGCTTCTCTCAGTACAAGCTTTACTTTGAAAGATAATCGCGTTCTTTTGAAAGTTTATTAATTTCACGAAAGCTTTAGGAAGAAACGCACATGCGTTTCTTTGTAAAGACAAGTAGGTATTTGTTACGTGTGAAAGCACTGTTAGAACTGAGATCAGTTTTGCTTTTCTCAGTACAAGCTTTACTTTGAAAGATAATCGCGTTCTTTTGAAAGATTATTAATTTCAAGAAAGCTTAAGTACGAAACGCACATGCGTTACACTATAAAGACAAGCAGTTGTTTGCTACATGTGAAAGCACTGTTAGAACTGAGATGTGTGTTCCTTTTCTCAGTACAAGCTTTACTTTGAAAGATAATCGCGTTCTTTTGAAAGTTTATTAATTTCACGAAAGCTTTAGGAAGAAATGCACATGCGTTACATTATAAAGACAAGCAGTTGTTTGCTACATGTGAAAGCACTGTTAGAACTGAGATCAGTGTTGCTTTTCTCAGTACAATCCTTACTTTGAAAGATAATCGCGTTCTTTTGAAAGTTTATTAATTTCACGAAAGCTTTAGGAAGAAACGCACATACGTTTCTTTGTCAAGACAAGCAGTTGTTTGATATGTGTGAAATCACTGTTAGAACTGAGGTCAGTGTTGCTTTTCTCAGTACAAGCTTTACTTTGAAAGATAATCGCGTTCTTTTGAAAGTTTATTAATTTCACGAAAGCTTTAGTCTGAAACGCACATGCGTTTCTTCGTAAAGACAAGCAGTTGTTTGCTACGTTTGAAAGCACTGTTAGAACTGAGATCAGTGTTGCTTTTCTCAGTACAAGCTTTACTTTGAAAGATAATCGCGTTCTTGTGAAAGTTTATTAATTTCACGAAAGCTTTAGTAAGAAACGCACATGCGTTTCTTTGTAAAGACAGGTAGTTGTTTGCTACGTGTGAAAGCACTGTTAGAACTGAGATCAGTGTTGCTTTTCTCAGTACAAGCTTTACTTTGAAAGATAATCGCGTTCTTTTGAAAGATTATTAATTTCACGAAAGTTTTAGTACGAAACGCACATGCGTTACATTATAAAGACAAGCAGTTGTTTGCGACATGTGAAAGCACTGTTAGAACTGAGATTAGTGTTGCTTTTCTCAGTACAAGCTTTACTTTGAAAGATAATCGCGTTCTTTTGAAAGTTTATTAATTTCACAAAAGCTTTAGTAAGAAACGCACATGCGTTTCTTTGTAAAGACAGGCAGTTGTTTGCTACTTGTGAAATCAGTGTTAGAACTGAGATCAGTGTTGCTTTTCTCAGTACAAGCTTTACTTTGAAAGATAATCGCGTTCTTTTGAAAGATTATTAATTTCACGAAAGCTTTAGTACGAAACGCACATGCGTTACATTATAAAGACAAGCAGTTGTTTGCTACATGTGGAAGCACTGTTAGAACTGAGATCAGTGTTGCTTTTCTCAGTACAAGCTTTACTTTGAAAGATAATCGCGTTCTTTGGAAAGATTATTAATTTCACGAAAGTTTTAGTACGAAACGCACATGCGTTACATTATAAAGACAAGCAGTTGTTTGCTACATGTGAAAGCACTGTTAGAACTGAGATTAGTGTTGCTTTTCTCAGTACAAGCTTTACTTTGAAAGATAATCGCGTTCTTTTGAAAGTTTATTAATTTCACGAAAGCTTTAGTAAGAAAGGCACATGCATTACTTTGTCAAGACAAGCAGTTGTTTGCTACGTGTGAAAGCACTGTTAGAACTGAGATCAGTGTTGCTTTTCTCAGTACAAGCTTTACTTTGAAAGATAATCACGTTCTTTTGAAAGTTTATTAATTTCACGAAAGCTTTAGTCTGAAACGCACATGCGTTTCTTCGTAAACACAAGCAGTTGTTTGCTACGTGTGAAAGCACTGTTAGAACTGAGATCAGTGTTGCTTTTCTCAGTACAAGCTTTACTTTGAAAGATAATCGCGTTCTTGTGAAAGTTTATTAATTTCACAAAAGCTTTAGTAAGAAACGCACATGCGTTTCTTTGTAAAGACAGGCAGTTGTTTGCTACGTGTAAAAGCACTGTTAGAACTGATATCAGTGTTGCTTTTCTCAGTACAAGCTTTACTTTGAAAGATAATCGCGTTCTTTTGAAAGATTATTAATTTCACGAAAGTTTTAGTACGAAACGCACATGCGTTACATTATAAAGACAAGCAGTTGTTTGCGACATGTGAAAGCACTGTTAGAACAGAGATCAGTGTTGCTTCTCTCAGTACAAGCTTTACTTTGAAAGATAATCGCGTTCTTTTGAAAGTTTATTAATTTCACGAAAGCTTTAGGAAGAAACGCACATGCGTTTCTTTGTAAAGACAAGTAGGTATTTGTTACGTGTGAAAGCACTGTTAGAACTGAGATCATTGTTGCTTTTCTCAGTACAAGCTTTACTTTGAAAGATAATTGCGTTCTTTTGAAAGATTATTAATTTCAAGAAAGCTTAAGTACGAAACGCACATGCGTTACACTATAAAGACAAGCAATTGTTTGCTACATGTGAAAGCACTGTTAGAACTGAGATCAGTGTTGCTTTCCTCAGTACAAGCTTTACTTTGAAAGATAATCGCGTTCTTTTGAAAGTTTATTAATTTCACGAAAGCTTTAGGAAGAAACGCACATACGTTTCTTTGTCAAGACAAGCAGTTGTTTGATATGTGTGAAATCACTGTTAGAACTGAGATCAGTGTTGCTTTTCTCAGTACAAGCTTTACTTTGAAAGATAATCGCGTTCTTGTGAAAGTTTATTAATTTCACGAAAGCTTTAGTAAGAAACGCACTTGCGTTTCTTTGTAAAGACAGGCAGTTTTTTGCTACGTGTGAAAGCACTGTTAGAACTGAGATCAGTGTTGCTTTTCTCAGTACAAGCTTTACTTTGAAAGATAATCGCGTTCTTTTGAAAGTTTATTAATTTCACAAAAGCTTTAGTCTGAAACGCACATGCGTTTCTTCGTAAAGGCAAGCAGTTGTTTGCTCCGTGTGAAAGCACTGTTAGAACTGAGATCAGTGTTGCTTTTCTCAGTACAAGCTTTACTTTGAAAGATAATCGCATTCTTGTGAAAGTTTATTAATTTCACGAAGGCTTTAGTAAGAAACGCACATGCGTTACTTTGTCAAGACAAGCAGTTGTTTGCTATGTGTTAAAGCACTGTTAGAACTGAGATCAGTGTTGCTTTTCTCAGTACAAGCTTTACTTTGAAAGATAATCGCGTTATTTTGAAAGTTTATTAATTTCACGAAAGCTTTAGGAAGAAACGCACATGCGTTTCTTTCTAAAGACAAGCAGTTGTTTGCTACATGTGAAAGCACTGTTAGAACTGAGATCAGTGTTGCTTTTCTCAGTACAAGCTTTACTTTGAAAGATAATCGCGTTCTTTTGAAAGTTTATTAATTTCACGAAAGCTTTAGGAAGAAACGCACATGCGTTTCTTTGTAAAGACAAGCAGTTGTTTGCTACATGTGAAAGCACTGTTAGAACAGAGATCAGTGTTGCTTCTCTCAGTACAAGCTTTACTTTGAAAGATAATCGCGTTCTTTTGAAAGTTTATTAATTTCACGAAAGCTTTAGGAAGAAACGCACATGCGTTTCTTTGTAAAGACAAGTAGGTATTTGTTACGTGTGAAAGCACTGTTAGAACTGAGATCATTGTTGCTTTTCTCAGTACAAGCTTTACTTTGAAAGATAATCGCGTTCTTTTGAAAGTTTATTAATTTCAAGAAAGCTTAAGTACGAAACGCACATGCGTTTCTTCGTAAAGACAAGCAGTTGTTTGCTAAGTGTGAAAGCACTGATAGAACTGAGATGAGTGTTCCTTTTCTCAGTACAAGCTTTACTTTGAAAGATAATCGCGTTCTTTTGAAAGTTTATTAATTTCACGAAAGCTTTAGGAAGAAACGCACATGCGTTTCTTTGTCAAGACAAGCAGTTGTTTGATACGTGTGAAATCACTGTTAGACCTGAGATGAGGGTTCCTTTTCTCAGTACAAGCTTTACTTTGAAAGATAATCGCGTTCTTTTGAAAGTTTATTAATTTCACGAAAGCTTTAGTCTGAAACATACATGCGTTTCTTCGTAAAGACAAGCAGTTGTTTGATACGTGTCAAATCACTGTTAGAACTGAGATGAGGGTTCCTTTTCTCAGTACAAGCTTTACTTTGAAAGATAATCGCGTTCTTGTGAAAGTTTATTAATTTCACGAAAGCTTTAGGAAGAAACGCACATACGTTTCTTTGTCAAGACAAGCAGTTGTTTGATATGTGTGAAATCACTGTTAGAACTGAGGTCAGTGTTGCTTTTCTCAGTACAAGCCTTACTTTGAAAGATAATCGCGTTCTTTTGAAAGTTTATTAATTTCACGAAAGTTTTAGTACGAAACGGACATGCGTTACATTATAAAGACAAGCAGTTGTTTGCGACATGTGAAAGCACTGTTAGAACAGAGATCAGTGTTGCTTCTCTCAGTACAAGCTTTACTTTGAAAGATAATCGCGTTCTTTTGAAAGTTTATTAATTTCACGAAAGCTTTAGGAAGAAACGCACATGCGTTTCTTTGTAAAGACAAGTAGGTATTTGTTACGTGTGAAAGCACTGTTAGAACTGAGATCAGTGTTGCTTTTCTCAGTACAAGCTTTACTTTGTAAGACAATCGCATTCTTTTGAAAGTTTATTAATTTCACGAAAGCTTTAGTCTGAAATGCACATGCGTTTCTTCGTAAAGACAAGCAGTTGTTTGCCACGTGTGAAAGCACTGTTAGAACTGAGATGAGTGTTCCTTTTCTCAGTACAAGCTTTACTTTGAAAGATAATCGCGTTCTTTTGAAAGATTATTAATTTCAAGAAAGCTTAAGTACGAAACGCACATGCGTTACACTATAAAGACAAGCAGTTGTTTGCTACATGTGAAAGCACTGTTAGAACTGAGATGTGTGTTCCTTTTCTCAGTACAAGCTTTACTTTGAAAGATAATAGCGTTCTTTTGAAAGTTTATTAATTTCACGAAAGCTTTAGGAAGAAATGCACATGCGTTACATTATAAAGACAAGCAGTTGTTTGCTACATGTGAAAGCACTGTTAGAACTGAGATCAGTGTTGCTTTTCTCAGTACAATCCTTACTTTGAAAGATAATCGCGTTCTTTTGAAAGTTTATTAATTTCACGAAAGCTTTAGGAAGAAACGCACATACGTTTCTTTGTCAAGACAAGCAGTTGTTTGATATGTGTGAAATCACTGTTAGAACTGAGGTCAGTGTTGCTTTTCTCAGTACAAGCTTTACTTTGAAAGATAATCGCGTTCTTTTGAAAGTTTATTAATTTCACGAAAGCTTTAGTCTGAAACGCACATGCGTTTCTTCGTAAAGACAAGCAGTTGTTTGCTACGTTTGAAAGCACTGTTAGAACTGAGATCAGTGTTGCTTTTCTCAGTACAAGCTTTACTTTGAAAGATAATCGCGTTCTTGTGAAAGTTTATTAATTTCACGAAAGCTTTAATAAGAAACGCACATGCGTTTCTTTGTAAAGACAGGTAGTTGTTTGCTACGTGTGAAAGCACTGTTAGAACTGAGATCAGTGTTGCTTTTCTCAGTACAAGCTTTACTTTGAAAGATAATCGCGTTCTTTTGAAAGATTATTAATTTCACGAAAGTTTTAGTACGAAACGCACATGCGTTACATTATAAAGACAAGCAGTTGTTTGCGACATGTGAAAGCACTGTTAGAACTGAGATTAGTGTTGCTTTTCTCAGTACAAGCTTTACTTTGAAAGATAATCGCGTTCTTTTGAAAGTTTATTAATTTCACAAAAGCTTTAGTAAGAAACGCACATGCGTTTCTTTGTAAAGACAGGCAGTTGTTTGCTACTTGTGAAATCACTGTTAGAACTGAGATCAGTGTTGCTTTTCTCAGTACAAGCTTTACTTTGAAAGATAATCGCGTTCTTTTGAAAGATTATTAATTTCACGAAAGTTTTAGTACGAAACGCACATGCGTTACATTATAAAGACAAGCAGTTGTTTGCTACATGTGAAAGCACTGTTAGAACTGAGATTAGTGTTGCTTTTCTCAGTACAAGCTTTACTTTGAAAGATAATCGCGTTCTTTTGAAAGTTTATTAATTTCACGAAAGCTTTAGTAAGAAAGGCACATGCATTACTTTGTCAAGACAAGCAGTTGTTTGCTACGTGTGAAAGCACTGTTAGAACTGAGATCAGTGTTGCTTCTCTCAGTACAAGCTTTACTTTGAAAGATAATCGCGTTCTTTTGAAAGTTTATTAATTTCACGAAAGCTTTAGGAAGAAACGCACATGCGTTTCTTTGTAAAGACAAGCAGTTGTTTGCTACATGTGAAAGCACTGTTAGAACAGAGATCAGTGTTGCTTCTCTCAGTACAAGCTTTACTTTGAAAGATAATCGCATTCTTTTGAAAGTTTATTAATTTCACGAAAGCTTTAGGAAGAAACGCACATACGTTTCTTTGTCAAGACAAGCAGTTGTTTGATACGTGTGAAATCACTGTTAGAACTGAGATCAGTGTTGCTTTTCTCAGTACAAGATTTACTTTGAAAGATAATCGCGTTCTTTTGAATGATTATTAATTTCACGAAAGTTTTAGTACGAAATGCACATGCGTTACATTGTAAAGACAAGCAGTTGTTTGCGACATGTGAAAGCACTGTTAGAACTGAGATGAGTGTTGCTTTTCTCAGTACAAGCTTTACTTTGAAAGATAATCGCGTTCTTTTGAAAGTTTATTAATTTCACGAAAGCTTTAGTAAGAAACGCACATGCGTTTCTTCGTAAAGACAAGCAGTTGTTTGCTACGTGTGAAAGCACTGTTAGAACTGAGATCAGTGTTGCTTTTCTCAGTACAAGCTTTACTTTGAAAGATAATCGCGTTCTTTCGAAAGATTATTAATTTCACGAAAGCTTTAGTACGAAACGCACATGCGTTACATTATAAAGACAAGCAGTTGTTTGCTACATGTGGAAGCACTGTTAGAACTGAGATCAGTGTTGCTTTTCTCAGTACAATCTTTACTTTGAAAGATAATCGCGTTCTTGTGAAAGTTTATTAATTTCACGAAAGCTTTAGTAAGAAACGCACATGCGTTTCTTTGTAAAGACAGGCAGTTTTTTGCTACGTGTGAAAGCACTGTTAGAACTGAGATCAGTGTTGCTTTTCTCAGTACAAGCTTTACTTTGAAAGATAATCGCGTTCTTTTGAAAGTTTATTAATTTCACAAAAGCTTTAGTCTGAAACGCACATGCGTTTCTTCGTAAAGACAAGCAGTTGTTTGCTCCGTGTGAAAGCACTGTTAGAACTGAGATCAGTGTTGGTTTTCTCAGTACAAGCTTTACTTTGAAAGATAATCGCGTTCTTGTGAAAGTTTATTAATTTCACGAAGGCTTTAGTAAGAAACGCACAGGCGTTACTTTGTCAAGACAAGCAGTTGTTTGCTATGTGTTAAAGCACTGTTAGAACTGAGATCAGTGTTGCTTTTCTCAGTACAAGCTTTACTTTGAAAGATAATCGCGTTCTTTTGAAAGTTTATTAATTTCACGAAAGCTTTAGGAAGAAACGCACATGCGTTTCTTTCTAAAGGCAAGCAGTTGTTTGCTACATGTGAAAGCACTGTTAGAACTGAGATCAGTGTTGCTTTTCTCAGTACAAGCTTTACTTTGAAAGATAATCGCGTTCTTTTGAAAGTTTATTAATTTCACGAAAGCTTTAGGAAGAAACGCACATGCGTTTCTTTGTAAAGACAAGCAGTTGTTTGCTACATGTGAAAGCACTGTTAGAACAGAGATCAGTGTTGCTTCTCTCAGTACAAGCTTTACTTTGAAAGATAATCGCGTTCTTTTGAAAGTTTATTAATTTCACGAAAGCTTTAGGAAGAAACGCACATGCGTTTCTTTGTAAAGACAAGTCGGTATTTGTTACGTGTGAAAGCACTGTTAGAACTGAGATCAGTGTTGCTTTTCTCAGTACAAGCTTTACTTTGAAAGACAATCGCGTTCTTTTGAAAGTTTATTAATTTCACGAAAGCTTTAGTCTGAAACGCACATGCGTTTCTTCGTAAAGACAAGCAGTTGTTTGCTAAGTGTGAAAGCACTGTTAGAACTGAGATGAGTGTTCCTTTTCTCAGTACAAGCTTTACTTTGAAAGATAATCGCGTTCTTTTGAAAGTTTATTAATTTCACGAAAGCTTTAGGAAGAAACGCACATGCGTTTCTTTGTCAAGACAAGCAGTTGTTTGATACGTGTGAAATCACTGTTAGACCTGAGATGAGGGTTCCTTTTCTCAGTACAAGCTTTACTTTGAAAGATAATCGCGTTCTTTTGAAAGTTTATTAATTTCACGAAAGCTTTAGTCTGAAACATACATGCGTTTCTTCGTAAAGACAAGCAGTTGTTTGCTACGTGTGAAAGTACTGTTAGAACAGAGATCAGTGTTGCTTCTCTCAGTACAAGCTTTACTTTGAAAGATAATCGCATTCTTTTGAAAGTTTATTAATTTCACGAAAGCTTTAGGAAGAAACGCACATACGTTTCTTTGTCAAGACAAGCATTTGTTTGATACGTGTGAAATCACTGTTAGAACTGAGATCAGTTTTGCTTTTCTCAGTACAAGATTTACTTTGAAAGATAATCGCGTTCTTTTGAAAGATTATTAATTTCACGAAAGTTTTAGTACGAAATGCACATGCGTTACATTATAAAGACAAGCAGTTGTTTGCGACATGTGAAAGCACTGTTAGAACTGAGATGAGTGTTGCTTTTCTCAGTACATGCTTTACTTTGAAAGATAATCGCGTTCTTTTGAAAGTTTATTAATTTCACGAAAGCTTTAGTAAGAAACGCACATGCGTTTCTTCGTAAAGACAAGCAGTTGTTTGCTACGTGTGAAAGCACTGTTAGAACTGAGATCAGTGTTGCTTTTCTCAGTACAAGCTTTACTTTGAAAGATAATCGCGTTCTTTCGAAAGATTATTAATTTCACGAAAGCTTTAGTACGAAACGCACATGCGTTACATTATAAAGACAAGCAGTTGTTTGCTACATGTGGAAGCACTGTTAGAACTGAGATCAGTGTTGCTTTTCTCAGTACAATCTTTACTTTGAAAGATAATCGCGTTCTTGTGAAAGTTTATTAATTTCACGAAAGCTTTAGTAAGAAACGCACATGCGTTTCTTTGTAAAGACAGGCAGTTTTTTGCTACGTGTGAAAGCACTGTTAGAACTGAGATCAGTGTTGCTTTTCTCAGTACAAGCTTTACTTTGAAAGATAATCGCGTTCTTTTGAAAGTTTATTAATTTCACAAAAGCTTTAGTCTGAAACGCACATGCGTTCCTTCGTAAAGACAAGCAGTTGTTTGCTCCGTGTGAAAGCACTGTTAGAACTGAGATCAGTGTTGGTTTTCTCAGTACAAGCTTTACTTTGAAAGATAATCGCGTTCTTGTGAAAGTTTATTAATTTCACGAAGGCTTTAGTAAGAAACGCACAGGCGTTACTTTGTCAAGACAAGCAGTTGTTTGCTATGTGTTAAAGCACTGTTAGAACTGAGATCAGTGTTGCTTTTCTCAGTACAAGCTTTACTTTGAAAGATAATCGCGTTCTTTTGAAAGTTTATTAATTTCACGAAAGCTTTAGGAAGAAACGCACATGCGTTTCTTTCTAAAGACAAGCAGTTGTTTGCTACATGTGAAAGCACTGTTAGAACTGAGATCAGTGTTGCTTTTCTCAGTACAAGCTTTACTTTGAAAGATAATCGCGTTCTTTTGAAAGTTTATTAATTTCACGAAAGCTTTAGGAAGAAACGCACATGCGTTTCTTTGTAAAGACAAGCAGTTGTTTGCTACATGTGAAAGCACTGTTAGAACAGAGATCAGTGTTGCTTCTCTCAGTACAAGCTTTACTTTGAAAGATAATCGCGTTCTTTTGAAAGTTTATTAATTTCACGAAAGCTTTAGGAAGAAACGCACATGCGTTTCTTTGTAAAGACAAGTCGGTATTTGTTACGTGTGAAAGCACTGTTAGAACTGAGATCAGTGTTGCTTTTCTCAGTACAAGCTTTACTTTGAAAGATAATCGCGTTCTTTTGAAAGTTTATTAATTTCACGAAAGCTTTAGTCTGAAACGCACATGCGTTTCTTCGTAAAGACAAGCAGTTGTTTGCTAAGTGTGAAAGCACTGTTAGAACTGAGATGAGTGTTCCTTTTCTCAGTACAAGCTTTACTTTGAAAGATAATCATGTTCTTTTGAAAGTTTATTAATTTCACGAAAGCTTTAGGAAGAAACGCACATGCGTTTCTTTGTCAAGACAAGCAGTTGTTTGATACGTGTGAAATCACTGTTAGACCTGAGATGAGGGTTCCTTTTCTCAGTACAAGCTTTACTTTGAAAGATAATCGCGTTCTTTTGAAAGTTTATTAATTTCACGAAAGCTTTAGTCTGAAACATACATGCGTTTCTTCGTAAAGACAAGCAGTTGTTTGCTACGTGTGAAAGTACTGTTAGAACTGAGATGTGTGTTCCTTTTCTCAGTACAAGCTTTACTTTGAAAGATAATCGCGTTCTTTTGAAAGTTTATTAATTTCACGAAAGCTTTAGGAAGAAACGCACATGCGTTACATTATAAAGACAAGCAGTTGTTTGCTACATGTGAAAGCACTGTTAGAACTGAGAACAGTGTTGATTTTCTCAGTACAATCTTTACTTTGAAAGATAATCGCGTTCTTTTGAAAGTTTATTAATTTCACGAAAGCTTTAGGAAGAAACGCACATACGTTTCTTTGTCAAGACAAGCAGTTGTTTGATATGTGTGAAATCACTGTTAGAACTGAGATCAGTGTTGCTTTTCTCAGTACAAGCTTTACTTTGAAAGATAATCGCGTTCTTGTGAAAGTTTATTAATTTCACGAAAGCTTTAGTCTGAAACGCACATGCGTTTCTTTGTAAAGACAGGTAGTTGTTTGCTACGTGTGAAAGCACTGTTAGAACTGAGATCAGTGTTGCTTTTCTCAGTACAAGCTTTACTTTGAAAGATAATCGCGTTCTTTGGAAAGATTATTAATTTCACGAAAGTTTTAGTACGAAACGCACATGCGTTACATTATAAAGACAAGCAGTTGTTTGCAACATGTGAAAGCACTGTTAGAACTGAGATTAGTGTTGCTTGTCTCAGTACAAGCTTTACTTTGAAAGATAATCGCGTTCTTTTGAAAGGTTATTAATTTCACGAAAGCATTAGGAAGAAACGCACATGCGTTTCTTTGTAAAGACAAGTTGGTATTTGTTACGTGTGAAAGCACTGTTAGAACTGAGATCAGTGTTGCTTTTCTCAGTACAAGCTTTACCTTGAAAGACAATCGCGTTCTTTTGAAAGTTTATTAATTTCACGAAAGCTTTAGTAAGAAACGCACATGCGTTTCTTTGTAAAGGCAGGTAGTTGTTTGCTACGTGTGAAAGCACTGTTAGAACTGAGATCAGTGTTGCTTTTCTCAGTACAAGCTTTACTTTGAAAGATAATCGCGTTCTTTTGAAAGTTTATTAATTTCACGAAAGCTTTAGGAAGAAACGCACATGCGTTTCTTTGTCAAGACAAGCAGTTGTTTGATACGTGTGAAATCACTGTTAGAACTGAGATGAGGGTTCCTTTTCTCAGTACAAGCTTTACTTTGAAAGATAATCGCGTTCTTTTGAAAGTTTATTAATTTCACGAAAGCTTTAGTCTGAAACGCACATGCGTTTCTTCGTAAAGACAAGCAGTTGTTTGCTACGTGTGAAAGCACTGTTAGAACTGAGATGTGTGTTCTTTTTCTCAGTACAAGCTTTACTTTGAAAGATAATCGCGTTCTTTTGAAAGTTTATTAATTTCTCGAAAGCTTTAGGAAGAAACGCACATGCGTTACATTATAAAGACTAGCAGTTGTTTGCTACATGTGAAAGCACTGTTAGAACTGAGATCAGTGTTGCTTTTCTCAGTACAATCTTTACTTTGAAAGATAATCGCGTTCTTTTGAAAGTTTATTAATTTCACGAAAGCTTTAGGAAGAAACGCACATACGTTTCTTTGTCAAGACAAGCAGTTGTTTGATATGTGTGAAAGCACTGTTAGAACTGAGATTAGTGTTGTTTTTCTCAGTACAAGCTTTACTTTGAAAGATAATTGCGTTCTTTTGAAAGATTATTAATTTCACGAAAGTTTTAGTACGAAACGCACATGCGTTACATTATAAAGACAAGCAGTTGTTTGCGACATGTGAAAGCACTGTTAGAACTGAGATGAGTGTTGCTTTTCTCAGTACAGGCTTTACTTTGAAAGATAATCGCGTTCTTTTGAAAGTTTATTAATTTCACGAAAGCTTTAGTAAGAAACGCACATGCGTTACTTTGTCAAGACAAGCAGTTGTTTGCTATGTGTGAAAGCACTGTTAGAACTGAGATCAGTGTTGCTTTTCTCAGTATAAGCTTTACTTTGAAAGATAATCGCGTTCTTTTGAAAGTTTATTAATTTCACGAAAGCTTTAGGAAGAAACGCACATGCGTTTCTTTCTAAAGACAAGCAGTTGTTTGCTACATGTGAAAGCACTGTTAGAACAGAGATCAGTGTTGCTTCTCTCAGTACAAGCTTTACTTTGAAAGATAATCGCGTTCTTTTGAAAGTTTATTAATTTCACAAAAGCTTTAGGAAGAAACGCACATGCGTTTCTTTGTAAAGACAAGCAGTTGTTTGCTACATGTGAAAGCACTGTTAGAACAGAGATCAGTGTTGCTTCTCTCAGTACAAGCTTTACTTTGAAAGATAATCGCGTTCTTTTGAAAGTTTATTAATTTCACGAAAGCTTTAGGAAGAAACGCACATGCGTTTCTTTGTAAAGACAAGTACGTATTTGTTACGTGTGAAAGCACTGTTAGAACTGAGATCAGTGTTGCTTTTCTCAGTACAAGCTTTACTTTGAAAGACAATCGCATTCTTTTGAAAGTTTATTAATTTCACGAAAGCTTTAGTCTGAAACGCACATGCGTTTCTTTGTCAAGACAAGCAGTTGTTTGATACGTGTGAAATCACTGTTAGAACTGAGATGAGGGTTCCTTTTCTCAGTACAAGCTTTACTTTGAAAGATAATCGCGTTCTTTTGAAAGTTTATTAATTTCACGAAAGCTTTAGTCTGAAACGCACATGCGTTTCTTCGTAAAGACAAGCAGTTGTTTGCTACGTGTGAAAGCACTGTTAGAACTGAGATGAGTGTTCCTTTTCTCAGTACAAGCTTTACTTTGAAAGATAATCGCGTTCTTTTGAAAGTTTATTAATTTCTCGAAAGCTTTAGGAAGAAACGCACATGCGTTACATTATAAAGACTAGCAGTTGTTTGCTACATGTGAAAGCACTGTTAGAACTGAGATCAGTGTTGCTTTTCTCAGTACAATCTTTACTTTGAAAGATAATCGCGTTCTTTTGAAAGTTTATTAATTTCACGAGAGCTTTAGGAAGAAACGCACATACGTTTCTTTGTCAAGACAAGCAGTTGTTTGATATGTGTGAAAGCACTGTTAGAACTGAGATTAGTGTTGTTTTTCTCAGTACAAGCTTTACTTTGAAAGATAATCGCGTTCTTTTGAAAGATTATTAATTTCACGAAAGTTTTAGTACGAAACGCACATGCGTTTCTTTGTCAAGACAAGCAGTTGTTTGATACGTGTGAAATCACTGTTAGAACTGAGATGAGGGTTCCTTTTCTCAGTACAAGCTTTACTTTGAAAGATAATCGCGTTCTTTTGAAAGTTTATTAATTTCACGAAAGCTTTAGTCTGAAACGCACATGCGTTTCTTTGTAAAGACAAGCAGTTCTTTGCTACGTGTGAAAGCACTGTTAGAACTGAGATCAGTGTTGCTTTTCTCAGTACAAGCTTTACTTTGAAAGATAATCGCGTTCTTGTGAAAGTTTATTAATTTCACAAAAGCTTTAGTAAGAAACGCACATGCGTTTCTTTGTAAAGACAGGCAGTTGTTTGCTACGTGTAAAAGCACTGTTAGAACTGATATCAGTGTTGCTTTTCTCAGTACAAGCTTTACTTTGAAAGATAATCGCGTTCTTTTGAAAGATTATTAATTTCACGAAAGTTTTAGTACGAAACGCACATGCGTTGCATTATAAAGACAAGCAGTTGTTTGCGACATGTGAAAGCACTGTTAGAACAGAGATCAGTGTTGCTTCTCTCAGTACAAGCTTTATTTTGAAAGATAATCGCGTTCTTTTGAAAGTTTATTAATTTCACGAAAGCTTTAGGAAGAAACGCACATGCGTTTCTTTGTAAAGACAAGTAGGTATTTGTTACGTGTGAAAGCACTGTTAGAACTGAGATCATTGTTGCTTTTCTCAGTACAAGCTTTACTTTGAAAGATAATCGCGTTCTTTTGAAAGATTATTAATTTCAAGAAAGCTTAAGTACGAAACGCACATGCGTTACACTATAAAGACAAGCAGTTGTTTGCTACATGTGAAAGCACTGTTAGAACTGAGATGTGTGGTCCTTTTCTCAGTACAAGCTTTACTTTGAAAGATAATCGCATTCTTTTGAAAGTTTATTAATTTCACGAAAGCTTTAGGAAGAAACGCACATGCGTTACATTATAATGACAAGCAGTTGTTTGCTACATGTGAAAGCACTGTTAGAACTGAGATCAGTGTTGCTTTTCTCAGTACAATCCTTACTTTGAAAGATAATCGCGTTCTTTTGAAAGTTTATTAATTTCACGAAAGCTTTAGGAAGAAACGCACATACGTTTCTTTGTCAAGACAAGCAGTTGTTTGATATGTGTGAAATAACTGTTAGAACTGAGGTCAGTGTTGCTTTTCTCAGTACAAGCTTTACTTTGAAAGATAATCGCGTTCTTTTGAAAGTTTATTAATTTCACGAAAGCTTTAGTCTGAAACGCACATGCGTTTCTTCGTAAAGACAAGCATTTGTTTGCTACGTGTGAAAGCACTGTTAGAACTGAGATCAGTGTTGCTTTTCTCAGTACAAGCTTTACTTTGAAAGATATTCGCGTTCTTGTGAAAGTTTATTAATTTCACGAAAGCTTTAGTAAGAAACGCACATGCGTTTCTTTGTAAAGACAGGTAGTTGTTTGCTACGTGTGAAAGCACTGTTAGAACTGAGATCAGTGTTGCTTTTCTCAGTACAAGCTCTACTTTGAAAGATAATCGCGTTCTTTTGAAAGATTATTAATTTCACGGAAGCTTTAGTCTGAAACGCACATGCGTTACATTATAAAGACAAGCAGTTGTTTGCGACATGTGAAAGCACTGTTAGAACTGAGATTAGTGTTGCTTCTCTCAGTACAAGCTTTACTTTGAAAGATAATCGCGTTCTTTTGAAAGTTTATTAATTTCACGAAAGCTTTAGGAAGAAACGCACATGCGTTTCTTTGTCAAGACAAGCAGTTGTTTGATACGTGTGAAATCACTGTTAGAACTGAGATGAGGGTTCCTTTTCTCAGAACAAGCTTTACTTTGAAAGATAATCGCGTTCTTTTGAAAGTTTATTAATTTCACCAAAGCTTTAGTCTGAAACGCACATGCGTTTCTTCGTAAAGACAAGCAATTGTTTGCTACGTGTGAAAGCACTGTTAGAACTGAGATGTGTGTTCCTTTTCTCAGTACAAGCTTTACTTTGAAAGATAATCGCGTTCTTTTGAAAGTTTATTAATTTCTCGAAAGCTTTAGGAAGAAACGCACATGCGTTACATTATAAAGACTAGCAGTTGTTTGCTACATGTGAAAGCACTGTTAGAACTGAGATGTGTGTTCCTTTTCTCAGTACAAGCTTTACTTTGAAAGATAATCGCGTTCTTTTGAAAGTTTATTAATTTCTCGAAAGCTTTAGGAAGAAATGCACATGCGTTACATTATAAAGACTAGCAGTTGTTTGCTACATGTGAAAGCACTGTTAGAACTGAGAACAGTGTTGCTTTTCTCAGTACAATCTTTACTTTGAAAGAATATCGCGTTCTTTTGAAAGTTTATTAATTTCACGAAAGCTTTAGGAAGAAACGCACATACGTTTCTTTGTCAAGACAAGCAGTTGTTTGATATGTGTGAAAGCACTGTTAGAACTGAGATTAGTGTTGTTTTTCTCAGTACAAGCTTTACTTTGAAAGATAATCGCGTTTTTTTGAAAGTTTATTAATTTCACGAAAGCTTTAGTAAGAAACGCACATGCGTTTCTTTGTAAAGACAGGCAGTTGTTTGCTACTTGTGAAATCACTTTTAGAACTGAGATCAGTGTTGCTTTTCTCAGTACAAGCTTTACTTTGAAAGATAATCGCGTTCTTTGGAAAGAATATTAATTTCACGAAAGTTTTAGTACGAAACGCACATGCGTTACATTATAAAGACAAGCAGTTGTTTGCTACATGTGAAAGCACTGTTAGAACTGAGATTAGTGTTGCTTTTCTCAGTACAAGCTTTACTTTGAAAGATAATCGCGTTCTTTTGAAAGTTTATTAATTTCACGAAAGCTTTAGGAAGAAACGCACATGCGTTACTTTGTCAAGACAAGCAGTTGTTTGCTACGTGTGAAAGCACTGTTAGAACTGAGATCAGTGTTGCTTTTCTCAGTACAAGCTTTACTTTGAAAGATAATCGCGTTCTTTTGAAAGTTTATTAATTTCACGAAAGCTTTAGTAAGAAACGCACATGCGTTTTTTTGTAAAGACAGGCAGTTGTTTGCTACTTGTGAAAGCACTGTTAGAACTGAGATCAGTGTTGCTTTTCTCAGTACAAGCTTTACTTTGAAAGATAATCGCGTTCTTGTGAAAGTTTATTAATTTCACGAAAGCTTTAGTAAGAAACGCGCATGCGTTTCTTTGTAAAGACAGGTAGTTGTTTGCTACGTGTGAAAGCACTGTTAGAACTGAGATCAGTGTTGCTTTTCTCAGTACAAGCTTTACTTTGAAAGATAATCGCGTTCTTTTGAAAGATTATTAATTTCACGAAAGTTTTAGTACGAAACGCACATGCGTTACATTATAAAGACAAGCAGTTGTTTGCGACATGTGAAAGCACTGTTAGAACTGAGATTAGTGTTGCCTTTCTCAGTACAAGCTTTACTTTGAAAGATAATCGCGTTCTTTTGAAAGTTTATTAATTTCACGAAAGCTTTAGTAAGAAACTCACATGGCTTTCTTTGTAAAGACAGGCAGTTGTTTGCTACTTGTGAAATCACTGTTAGAACTGAGATCAGTGTTGCTTTTCTCAGTACAAGCTTTACTTTGAAAGATAATCGCGTTCTTTGGAAAGATTATTAATTTCACGAAAGTTTTAGTACGAAACGCACATGCGTTACATTATAAAGACAAGCAGTTGTTTGCTACATGTGAAAGCACTGTTAGAACTGAGATTAGTGTTGCTTTTCTCAGTACAAGCTTTACTTTGAAAGATAATCGCGTTCTTTTGAACGTTTATTAATTTCACGAAAGCTTTAGTAAGAAAGGCACATGCATTACTTTGTCAAGACAAGCAGTTGTTTGCTACGTGTGAAAGCAGTGTTAGAACTGAGATCAGTGTTGCTTTTCTCAGTACAAGCTTTACTTTGAAAGATAATCACGTTCTTTTGAAAGTTTATTAATTTCATTAAAGCTTTAGGAAGAAACGCACATGCGTTTCTTTGTAAAGACAAGCAGTTGTTTGCTACATGTGAAAGCACTGTTAGAACAGAGATCAGTGTTGCTTCTCTCAGTACAAGCTTTACTTTGAAAGATAATCGCATTCTTTTGAAAGTTTATTAATTTCACGAAAGCTTTAGGAAGAAACGCACATACGTTTCTTTGTCAAGACAAGCAGTTGTTTGATATGTGTGAAATCACTGTTAGAACTGAGATCAGTGTTGCTTTTCTCAGTACAAGATTTACTTTGAAAGATAATCGCGTTCTTTTGAAAGATTATTAATTTCACGAAAGTTTTAGTACGAAACGCACATGCGTTACATTATAAAGACAAGCAGTTGTTTGCGACATGTGAAAGCACTGTTAGAACTGAGATGAGTGTTGCTTTTCTCAGTACAGGCTTTACTTTGAAAGATAATCGCGTTCTTTTGAAAGTTTATTAATTTCACGAAAGCTTTAGTAAGAAACGCACATGCGTTACTTTGTCAAGACAAGCAGTTGTTTGCTATGTGTGAAAGCACTGATAGAACTGAGATCAGTGTTGCTTTTCTCAGTACAAGCTTTACTTTGAAAGATAATCGCGTTCTTTTGAAAGTTTATTAATTTCACGAAAGCTTTAGGAAAAAACGCACATGCGTTTCTTTCTAAAGACAAGCAGTTGTTTGCTACATGTGAAAGCATTGTTAGAACAGAGATCAGTGTTGCTTCTCTCAGTACAAGCTTTACTTTGAAAGATAATCGCGTTCTTTTGAAAGTTTATTAATTTCACGAAAGCTTTAGGAAGAAACGCACATGCGTTTCTTTGTAAAGACAAGTAGGTATTTGTTACGTGTGAAAGCACTGTTAGAACTGAGATCAGTGTTGCTTTTCTCAGTACAAGCTTTACTTTGAAAGACAATCGCATTCTTTTGAAAGTTTATTAATTTCACGAAAGCTTTAGTCTGAAACGCACATGCGTTTCTTCGTAAAGACAAGCAGTTGTTTGCCACGTGTGAAAGCACTGTTAGAACTGAGATGAGTGTTCCTTTTCTCAGTACAAGCTTTATTTTGAAAGATAATCGCGTTCTTTTGAAAGTTTATTAATTTCACGAAAGCTTTAGGAAGAAACGCACATGCGTTTCTTTGTCAAGACAAGCAGTTGTTTGATACATGTGAAATCACTGTTAGAACTGAGATGAGGGTTCCTTTTCTCAGTACAAGCTTTACTTTGAAAGATAATCGCGTTCTTTTGAAAGTTTATTAATTTCACGAAAGCTTTAGTCTGAAACGCACATGCGTTTCTTCGTAAAGACAAGCAGTTGTTTGCTACGTGTGAAAGCACTGTTAGAACTGAGATCAGTGTTGCTTTTCTCAGTACAAGCTTTACTTTGAAAGATAATCGCGTTCTTGTGAAAGTTTATTAATTTCACGAAAGCTTTAGTAAGAAACGCACATGCGTTTCTTTGTAAAGACAGGTAGTTGTTTGCTACGTGTGAAAGCACTGTTAGAACTGAGATCAGTGTTGCTTTTCTCAGTACAAGCTTTACTTTGAAAGATAATCGCTTTCTTTTGAAAGATTATTAATTTCACGGAAGCTTTAGTCTGAAACGCACATGCGTTACATTATAAAGACAAGCAGTTGTTTGCGACATGTGAAAGCACTGTTAGAACTGAGATTAGTGTTGCTTCTCTCAGTACAAGCTTTACTTTGAAAGATAATCGCGTTCTTTTGAAAGTTTATTAATTTCACGAAAGCTTTAGGAAGAAACGCACATGCCTTTCTTTGTAAAGACAAGTCGGTATTTGTTACGTGTGAAAGCACTGTTAGAACTGAGATCAGTGTTGCTTTTCTCAGTACAAGCTTTACTTTGAAAGACAATCGCGTTCTTTTGAAAGTTTATTAATTTCACGAAAGCTTTAGTCTGAAACGCACATGCGTTTCTTCGTAAAGACAAGCAGTTGTTTGATACGTGTGAAAGCACTGTTAGAACTGAGATGAGTGTTCCTTTTCTCAGTACAAGCTTTACTTTGAAAGATAATCGCGTTCTTTTGAAAGTTTATTAATTTCAGGAAAGCTTTAGGAAGAAACGCACATGCGTTTCTTTGTCAAGACAAGCAGTTGTTTGATACGTGTGAAATCACTGTTAGAACTGAGATGAGGGTTCCTTTTCTCAGTACAAGCTTTACTTTGAAAGATAATCGCGTTCTTTTGAAAGTTTATTAATTTCACGAAAGCTTTAGTCTGAAACGCACATGCGTTTCTTCGTAAAGACAAGCAGTTGTTTGCTACGTGTGAAAGCACTGTTAGAACTGAGATGTGTGTTCCTTTTCTCAGTACAAGCTTTACTTTGAAAGATAATCGCGTTCTTTTGAAAGTTTATTAATTTCTCGAAAGCTTTAGGAAGAAACGCACATGCGTTACATTATAAAGACTAGCAGTTGTTTGCTACATGTGAAAGCACTGTTAGAACTGAGATGTGTGTTCCTTTTCTCAGTACAAGCTTTACTTTGAAAGATAATCGCGTTCTTTTGAAAGTTTATTAATTTCTCGAAAGCTTTAGGAAGAAATGCACATGCGTTACATTATAAAGACTAGCAGTTGTTTGCTACATGTGAAAGCACTGTTAGAACTGAGATCAGTGTTGCTTTTCTCAGTACAATCTTTACTTTGAAAGATAATCGCGTTCTTTTGAAAGTTTATTAATTTCACGAAAGCTTTAGTAAGAAACGCACATGCGTTTCTTTGTAAAGACAGGTAGTTGTTTGCTACGTGTGAAAGCACTGTTAGAACTGAGATCAGTGTTGCTTTTCTCAGTACAAGCTTTACTTTGAAAGATAATCGCGTTCTTTTGAAAGATTATTAATTTCACGAAAGTTTTAGTACGAAACGCACATGCGTTACATTATAAAGACAAGCAGTTGTTTGCGACATGTGAAAGCACTGTTAGAACTGAGATTAGTGTTGCCTTTCTCAGTACAAGCTTTACTTTGAAAGATAATCGCGTTCTTTTGAAAGTTTATTAATTTCACGAAAGCTTTAGTAAGAAACTCACATGGCTTTCTTTGTAAAGACAGGCAGTTGTTTGCTACTTGTGAAATCACTGTTAGAACTGAGATCAGTGTTGCTTTTCTCAGTACAAGCTTTACTTTGAAAGATAATCGCGTTCTTTTGAACGTTTATTAATTTCACGAAAGCTTTAGTAAGAAAGGCACATGCATTACTTTGTCAAGACAAGCAGTTGTTTGCTACGTGTGAAAGCAGTGTTAGAACTGAGATCAGTGTTGCTTTTCTCAGTACAAGCTTTACTTTGAAAGATAATCACGTTCTTTTGAAAGTTTATTAATTTCATTAAAGCTTTAGGAAGAAACGCACATGCGTTTCTTTGTAAAGACAAGCAGTTGTTTGCTACATGTGAAAGCACTGTTAGAACAGAGATCAGTGTTGCTTCTCTCAGTACAAGCTTTACTTTGAAAGATAATCGCATTCTTTTGAAAGTTTATTAATTTCACGAAAGCTTTAGGAAGAAACGCACATACGTTTCTTTGTCAAGACAAGCAGTTGTTTGATATGTGTGAAATCACTGTTAGAACTGAGATCAGTGTTGCTTTTCTCAGTACAAGATTTACTTTGAAAGATAATCGCGTTCTTTTGAAAGATTATTAATTTCACGAAAGTTTTAGTACGAAACGCACATGCGTTACATTATAAAGACAAGCAGTTGTTTGCGACATGTGAAAGCACTGTTAGAACTGAGATGAGTGTTGCTTTTCTCAGTACAGGCTTTACTTTGAAAGATAATCGCGTTCTTTTGAAAGTTTATTAATTTCACGAAAGCTTTAGTAAGAAACGCACATGCGTTACTTTGTCAAGACAAGCAGTTGTTTGCTATGTGTGAAAGCACTGATAGAACTGAGATCAGTGTTGCTTTTCTCAGTACAAGCTTTACTTTGAAAGATAATCGCGTTCTTTTGAAAGTTTATTAATTTTACGAAAGCTTTAGGAAAAAACGCACATGCGTTTCTTTCTAAAGACAAGCAGTTGTTTGCTACATGTGAAAGCATTGTTAGAACAGAGATCAGTGTTGCTTCTCTCAGTACAAGCTTTACTTTGAAAGATAATCGCGTTCTTTTGAAAGTTTATTAATTTCACGAAAGCTTTAGGAAGAAACGCACATGCGTTTCTTTGTAAAGACAAGTAGGTATTTGTTACGTGTGAAAGCACTGTTAGAACTGAGATCAGTGTTGCTTTTCTCAGTACAAGCTTTACTTTGAAAGACAATCGCATTGTTTTGAAAGTTTATTAATTTCACGAAAGCTTTAGTCTGAAACGCACATGCGTTTCTTCGTAAAGACAAGCAGTTGTTTGCCACGTGTGAAAGCACTGTTAGAACTGAGATGAGTGTTCCTTTTCTCAGTACAAGCTTTGTTTTGAAAGATAATCGCGTTCTTTTGAAAGTTTATTAATTTCACGAAAGCTTTAGGAAGAAACGCACATGCGTTTCTTTGTCAAGACAAGCAGTTGTTTGATACATGTGAAATCACTGTTAGAACTGAGATGAGGGTTCCTTTTCTCAGTACAAGCTTTACTTTGAAAGATAATCGCGTTCTTTTGAAAGTTTATTAATTTCACGAAAGCTTTAGTCTGAAACGCACATGCGTTTCTTCGTAAAGACAAGCAGTTGTTTGCTACGTGTGAAAGCACTGTTAGAACTGAGATCAGTGTTGCTTTTCTCAGTACAAGCTTTACTTTGAAAGATAATCGCGTTCTTGTGAAAGTTTATTAATTTCACGAAAGCTTTAGTAAGAAACGCACATGCGTTTCTTTGTAAAGACAGGTAGTTGTTTGCTACGTGTGAAAGCACTGTTAGAACTGAGATCAGTGTTGCTTTTCTCAGTACAAGCTTTACTTTGAAAGATAATCGCTTTCTTTTGAAAGATTATTAATTTCACGGAAGCTTTAGTCTGAAACGCACATGCGTTACATTATAAAGACAAGCAGTTGTTTGCGACATGTGAAAGCACTGTTAGAACTGAGATTAGTGTTGCTTCTCTCAGTACAAGCTTTACTTTGAAAGATAATCGCGTTCTTTTGAAAGTTTATTAATTTCACGAAAGGTTTAGGAAGAAACGCACATGCCTTTCTTTGTAAAGACAAGTCGGTATTTGTTACGTGTGAAAGCACTGTTAGAACTGAGATCAGTGTTGCTTTTCTCAGTACAAGCTTTACTTTGAAAGACAATCGCGTTCTTTTGAAAGTTTATTAATTTCACGAAAGCTTTAGTCTGAAACGCACATGCGTTTCTTCGTAAAGACAAGCAGTTGTTTGATACGTGTGAAAGCACTGTTAGAACTGAGATGAGTGTTCCTTTTCTCAGTACAAGCTTTACTTTGAAAGATAATCGCGTTCTTTTGAAAGTTTATTAATTTCAGGAAAGCTTTAGGAAGAAACGCACATGCGTTTCTTTGTCAAGACAAGCAGTTGTTTGATACGTGTGAAATCACTGTTAGAACTGAGATGAGGGTTCCTTTTCTCAGTACAAGCTTTACTTTGAAAGATAATCGCGTTCTTTTGAAAGTTTATTAATTTCACGAAAGCTTTAGTCTGAAACGCACATGCGTTTCTTCGTAAAGACAAGCAGTTGTTTGCTACGTGTGAAAGCACTGTTAGAACTGAGATGTGTGTTCCTTTTCTCAGTACAAGCTTTACTTTGAAAGATAATCGCGTTCTTTTGAAAGTTTATTAATTTCTCGAAAGCTTTAGGAAGAAACGCACATGCGTTACATTATAAAGACTAGCAGTTGTTTGCTACATGTGAAAGCACTGTTAGAACTGAGATGTGTGTTCCTTTTCTCAGTACAAGCTTTACTTTGAAAGATAATCGCGTTCTTTTGAAAGTTTATTAATTTCTCGAAAGCTTTAGGAAGAAATGCACATGCGTTACATTATAAAGACTAGCAGTTGTTTGCTACATGTGAAAGCACTGTTAGAACTGAGATCAGTGTTGCTTTTCTCAGTACAATCTTTACTTTGAAAGATAATCGCGTTCTTTTGAAAGTTTATTAATTTCACGAAAGCTTTAGGAAGAAACGCACATACGTTTCTTTGTCAAGACAAGCAGTTGTTTGATATGTGTGAAAGCACTGTTAGAACTGAGATTAGTGTTGTTTTTCTCAGTACAAGCTTTACTTTGAAAGATAATCGCGTTCTTTTGAAAGTTTATTAATTTCACGAAAGCTTTAGTAAGAAACGCACATGCGTTTCTTTGTAAAGACAGGCAGTTGTTTGCTACTTGTGAAATCACTTTTAGAACTGAGATCAGTGTTGCTTTTCTCAGTACAAGCTTTACTTTGAAAGATAATCGCGTTCTTTGGAAAGAATATTAATTTCACGAAAGTTTTAGTACGAAACGCACATGCGTTACATTATAAAGACAAGCAGTTGTTTGCGACATGTGAAAGCACTGTTAGAACTGAGATGAGTGTTGCTTTTCTCAGTACAGGCTTTACTTTGAGAGATAATCGCGTTCTTTTGAAAGTTTATTAATTTCACAAAAGCTTTAGTAAGAAACGCACATGCGTTACTTTGTCAAGACAAGCAGTTGTTTGCTATGTGTGAAAGCACTGTTAGAACTGAGATCAGTGTTGCTTTTCTCAGTACAAGCTTTACTTTGAAAGATAATCGCGTTCTTTTGAAAGTTTATTAATTTCAGGAAAGCTTTAGTCTGAAACGCACATGCGTTTCTTCGTAAAGACAAGCAGTTGTTTGCTACATGTGAAAGCACTGTTAGAACAGAGATCAGTGTTGCTTCTCTCAGTACAAGCTTTACTTTGAAAGATAATCGCGTTCTTTTGAAAGTTTATTAATTTCACAAAAGCTTTAGGAAGAAACGCACATGCGTTTCTTTGTAAAGACAAGCAGTTGTTTGCTACATGTGAAAGCACTGTTAGAACAGAGATCAGTGTTGCTTCTCTCAGTACAAGCTTTACTTTGAAAGATAATCGCGTTCTTTTGAAAGTTTATTAATTTCACGAAAGGTTTAGGAAGAAACGCACATGCGTTTCTTTGTAAAGACAAGTAGGTATTTGTTACGTGTGAAAGCACTGTTAGAACTGAGATCAGTGTTGCTTTTCTCAGTACAAGCTTTACTTTGAAAGATAATCGCGTTCTTTTGAAAGATTATTAATTTCACGAAAGTTTTAGTACGAAACGCACATGCGTTACATTATAAAGACAAGCAGTTGTTTGCGACATGTGAAAGCACTGTTAGAACTGAGATGAGTGTTGCTTTTCTCAGTACAGGCTTTACTTTGAAAGATAATCGCGTTCTTTTGAAAGTTTATTAATTTCACGAAAGCTTTAGTAAGAAACGCACATGCGTTACTTTGTCAAGACAAGCAGTTGTTTGCTATGTGTGAAAGCACTGTTAGAACTGAGATCAGTGTTGCTTTTCTCAGTACAAGCTTTACTTTGAAAGATAATCGCGTTCTTTTGAAAGTTTATTAATTTCACGAAAGGTTTAGGAAGAAACGCACATGCGTTTCTTTCTAAAGACAAGCAGTTGTTTGCTACATGTGAAAGCACTGTTAGAACAGAGATCAGTGTTGCTTCTCTCAGTACAAGCTTTACTTTGAAAGATAATCGCGTTCTTTTAAAAGTTTATTAACTTCACAAAAGCTTTAGGAAGAAACGCACATGCGTTTCTTTGTAAAGACAAGCAGTTGTTTGCTACATGTGAAAGCACTGTTAGAACAGAGATCAGTGTTGCTTCTCTCAGTACAAGCTTTACTTTGAAAGATAATCGCGTTCTTTTGAAAGTTTATTAATTTCACGAAAGCTTCAGGAAGAAACGCACATGCGTTTCTTTGTAAAGACAAGTAGGTATTTGTTACGTGTGAAAGCACTGTTAGAACTGAGATCAGTGTTGCTTTTCTCATTACAAGCTTTACTTTGAAAGACAATCGCATTCTTTTGAAAGTTTATTAATTTCACGAAAGCTTTAGTCTGAAACGCACATGCGTTTCTTCGTAAAGACAAGCAGTTGTTTGCCACGTGTGAAAGCACTGTTAGAACTGAGATGAGTGTTCCTTTTCTCAGTACAAGCTTTATTTTGAAAGATAATCGCGTTCTTTTGAAAGTTCATTAATTTCACGAAAGCTTTAGGAAGAAACGCACATGCGTTTCTTTGTCAAGACAAGCAGTTGTTTGATACGTGTGAAATCACTGTTAGAACTGAGATGAGGGTTCCTTTTCTCAGTACAAGCTTTACTTTGAAAGATAATCGCGTTCTTTTGAAAGTTTATTAATTTCACGAAAGCTTTAGTCTGAAACGCACATGCGTTTCTTCGTAATGACAAGCAGTTGTTTGCTACGTGTGAAAGCACTGTTAGAACTGAGATCAGTGTTGCTTTTCTCAGTACAAGCTTTACTTTGAAAGATAATCGCGTTCTTTTGAAAGTTTATTAATTTCTCGAAAGCTTTAGGAAGAAATGCACATGCGTTACATTATAAAGACTAGCAGTTGTTTGCTACATGTGAAAGCACTGTTAGAACTGAGATCAGTGTTGCTTTTCTCAGTACAATCTTTACTTTGAAAGATAATCGCGTTCTTTTGAAAGTTTATTAATTTCACGAAAGCTTTAGGAAGAAACGCACATACGTTTCTTTGTCAAGACAAGCAGTTGTTTGATATGTGTGAAAGCACTGTTAGAACTGAGATTAGTGTTGTTTTTCTCAGTACAAGCTTTACTTTGAAAGATAATCGCGTTCTTTTGAAAGTTTATTAATTTCACGAAAGCTTTAGTAAGAAACGCACATGCGTTTCTTTGTAAAGACAGGCAGTTGTTTGCTACTTGTGAAATCACTTTTAGAACTGAGATCAGTGTTGCTTTTCTCAGTACAAGCTTTACTTTGAAAGATAATCGCGTTCTTTGGAAAGAATATTAATTTCACGAAAGTTTTAGTACGAAACGCACATGCGTTACATTATAAAGACAAGCAGTTGTTTGCGATATGTGAAAGCACTGTTAGAACTGAGATGAGTGTTGCTTTTCTCAGTACAGGCTTTACTTTGAGAGATAATCGCGTTCTTTTGAAAGTTTATTAATTTCACGAAAGCTTTAGTAAGAAACGCACATGCGTTACTTTGTCAAGACAAGCAGTTGTTTGCTATGTGTGAAAGCACTGTTAGAACTGAGATCAGTGTTGCTTTTCTCAGTACAAGCTTTACTTTGAAAGATAATCGCGTTCTTTTGAAAGTTTATTAATTTCAGGAAAGCTTTAGTCTGAAACGCACATGCGTTTCTTCGTAAAGACAAGCAGTTGTTTGCTACATGTGAAAGCACTGTTAGAACAGAGATCAGTGTTGCTTCTCTCAGTACAAGCTTTACTTTGAAAGATAATCGCGTTCTTTTGAAAGTTTATTAATTTCACAAAAGCTTTAGGAAGAAACGCACATGCGTTTCTTTGTAAAGACAAGCAGTTGTTTGCTACATGTGAAAGCACTGTTAGAACAGAGATCAGTGTTGCTTCTCTCAGTACAAGCTTTACTTTGAAAGATAATCGCGTTCTTTTGAAAGTTTATTAATTTCACGAAAGGTTTAGGAAGAAACGCACATGCGTTTCTTTGTAAAGACAAGTAGGTATTTGTTACGTGTGAAAGCACTGTTAGAACTGAGATCAGTGTTGCTTTTCTCAGTACAAGCTTTACTTTGAAAGATAATCGCGTTCTTTTGAAAGATTATTAATTTCACGAAAGTTTTAGTACGAAACGCACATGCGTTACATTATAAAGAAAAGCAGTTGTTTGCTACATGTGAAAGCACTGTTAGAACAGAGATCAGTGTTGCTTTTCTCAGTACAGGCTTTACTTTGAAAGATAATCGCGTTCTTTTGAAAGTTTATTAATTTCACGAAAGGTTTAGGAAGAAACGCACATGCGTTTCTTTGTAAAGACAAGTAGGTATTTGTTACGTGTGAAAGCACTGTTAGAACTGAGATCAGTGTTGCTTTTCTCAGTACAAGCTTTACTTTGAAAGATAATCGCGCTCTTTTGAAAGATTATTAATTTCACGAAAGTTTTAGTACGAAACGCACATGCGTTACATTATAAAGACAAGCAGTTGTTTGCGACATGTGAAAGCACTGTTAGAACTGAGATGAGTGTTGCTTTTCTCAGTACAGGCTTTACTTTGAAAGATAATCGCGTTCTTTTGAAAGTTTATTAATTTCACGAAAGCTTTAGTAAGAAACGCACATGCGTTACTTTGTCAAGACAAGCAGTTGTTTGCTATGTGTGAAAGCACTGTTAGAACTGAGATCAGTGTTGCTTTTCTCAGTACAAGCTTTACTTTGAAAGATAATCGCGTTCTTTTGAAAGTTTATTAATTTCACGAAAGGTTTAGGAAGAAACGCACATGCGTTTCTTTCTAAAGACAAGCAGTTGTTTGCTACATGTGAAAGCACTGTTAGAACAGAGATCAGTGTTGCTTCTCTCAGTACAAGCTTTACTTTGAAAGATAATCGCGTTCTTTTGAAAGTTTATTAACTTCACAAAAGCTTTAGGAAGAAACGCACATGCGTTTCTTTGTAAAGACAAGCAGTTGTTTGCTACATGTGAAAGCACTGTTAGAACAGAGATCAGTGTTGCTTCTCTCAGTACAAGCTTTACTTTGAAAGATAATCGCGTTCTTTTGAAAGTTTATTAATTTCACGAAAGCTTCAGGAAGAAACGCACATGCGTTTCTTTGTAAAGACAAGTAGGTATTTGTTACGTGTGAAAGCACTGTTAGAACTGAGATCAGTGTTGCTTTTCTCATTACAAGCTTTACTTTGAAAGACAATCGCATTCTTTTGAAAGTTTATTAATTTCACGAAAGCTTTAGTCTGAAACGCACATGCGTTTCTTCGTAAAGACAAGCAGTTGTTTGCCACGTGTGAAAGCACTGTTAGAACTGAGATGAGTGTTCCTTTTCTCAGTACAAGCTTTATTTTGAAAGATAATCGCGTTCTTTTGAAAGTTCATTAATTTCACGAAAGCTTTAGGAAGAAACGCACATGCGTTTCTTTGTCAAGACAAGCAGTTGTTTGATACGTGTGAAATCACTGTTAGAACTGAGATGAGGGTTCCTTTTCTCAGTACAAGCTTTACTTTGAAAGATAATCGCGTTCTTTTGAAAGTTTATTAATTTCACGAAAGCTTTAGTCTGAAACGCACATGCGTTTCTTCGTAATGACAAGCAGTTGTTTGCTACGTGTGAAAGCACTGTTAGAACTGAGATCAGTGTTGCTTTTCTCAGTACAAGCTTTACTTTGAAAGATAATCGCGTTCTCTTGAAAGTTTATTAATTTCTCGAAAGCTTTAGGAAGAAATGCACATGCGTTACATTATAAAGACTAGCAGTTGTTTGCTACATGTGAAAGCACTGTTAGAACTGAGATCAGTGTTGCTTTTCTCAGTACAATCTTTACTTTGAAAGATAATCGCGTTCTTTTGAAAGTTTATTAATTTCACGAAAGCTTTAGGAAGAAACGCACATACGTTTCTTTGTCAAGACAAGCAGTTGTTTGATATGTGTGAAAGCACTGTTAGAACTGAGATTAGTGTTGTTTTTCTCAGTACAAGCTTTACTTTGAAAGATAATCGCGTTCTTTTGAAAGTTTATTAATTTCACGAAAGCTTTAGTAAGAAACGCACATGCGTTTCTTTGTAAAGACAGGCAGTTGTTTGCTACTTGTGAAATCACTTTTAGAACTGAGATCAGTGTTGCTTTTCTCAGTACAAGCTTTACTTTGAAAGATAATCGCGTTCTTTGGAAAGAATATTAATTTCACGAAAGTTTTAGTACGAAACGCACATGCGTTACATTATAAAGACAAGCAGTTGTTTGCGACATGTGAAAGCACTGTTAGAACTGAGATGAGTGTTGCTTTTCTCAGTACAGGCTTTACTTTGAGAGATAATCGCGTTCTTTTGAAAGTTTATTAATTTCACGAAAGCTTTAGTAAGAAACGCACATGCGTTACTTTGTCAAGACAAGCAGTTGTTTGCTATGTGTGAAAGCACTGTTAGAACTGAGATCAGTGTTGCTTTTCTCAGTACAAGCTTTACTTTGAAAGATAATCGCGTTCTTTTGAAAGTTTATTAATTTCAGGAAAGCTTTAGTCTGAAACGCACATGCGTTTCTTCGTAAAGACAAGCAGTTGTTTGCTACATGTGAAAGCACTGTTAGAACAGAGATCAGTGTTGCTTCTCTCAGTACAAGCTTTACTTTGAAAGATAATCGCGTTCTTTTGAAAGTTTATTAATTTCACAAAAGCTTTAGGAAGAAACGCACATGCGTTTCTTTGTAAAGACAAGCAGTTGTTTGCTACATGTGAAAGCACTGTTAGAACAGAGATCAGTGTTGCTTCTCTCAGTACAAGCTTTACTTTGAAAGATAATCGCGTTCTTTTGAAAGTTTATTAATTTCACGAAAGGTTTAGGAAGAAACGCACATGCGTTTCTTTGTAAAGACAAGTAGGTATTTGTTACGTGTGAAAGCACTGTTAGAACTGAGATCAGTGTTGCTTTTCTCAGTACAAGCTTTACTTTGAAAGATAATCGCGTTCTTTTGAAAGATTATTAATTTCACGAAAGTTTTAGTACGAAACGCACATGCGTTACATTATAAAGACAAGCAGTTGTTTGCGACATGTGAAAGCACTGTTAGAACTGAGATGAGTGTTGCTTTTCTCAGTACAGGCTTTACTTTGAAAGATAATCGCGTTCTTTTGAAAGTTTATTAATTTCACGAAAGCTTTAGTAAGAAACGCACATGCGTTACTTTGTCAAGACAAGCAGTTGTTTGCTATGTGTGAAAGCACTGTTAGAACTGAGATCAGTGTTGCTTTTCTCAGTACAAGCTTTACTTTGAAAGATAATCGCGTTCTTTTGAAAGTTTATTAATTTCACGAAAGGTTTAGGAAGAAACGCACATGCGTTTCTTTCTAAAGACAAGCAGTTGTTTGCTACATGTGAAAGCACTGTTAGAACAGAGATCAGTGTTGCTTCTCTCAGTACAAGCTTTACTTTGAAAGATAATCGCGTTCTTTTGAAAGTTTATTAACTTCACAAAAGCTTTAGGAAGAAACGCACATGCGTTTCTTTGTAAAGACAAGCAGTTGTTTGCTACATGTGAAAGCACTGTTAGAACAGAGATCAGTGTTGCTTCTCTCAGTACAAGCTTTACTTTGAAAGATAATCGCGTTCTTTTGAAAGTTTATTAATTTCACGAAAGCTTCAGGAAGAAACGCACATGCGTTTCTTTGTAAAGACAAGTAGGTATTTGTTACGTGTGAAAGCACTGTTAGAACTGAGATCAGTGTTGCTTTTCTCATTACAAGCTTTACTTTGAAAGACAATCGCATTCTTTTGAAAGTTTATTAATTTCACGAAAGCTTTAGTCTGAAACGCACATGCGTTTCTTCGTAAAGACAAGCAGTTGTTTGCCACGTGTGAAAGCACTGTTAGAACTGAGATGAGTGTTCCTTTTCTCAGTACAAGCTTTATTTTGAAAGATAATCGCGTTCTTTTGAAAGTTCATTAATTTCACGAAAGCTTTAGGAAGAAACGCACATGCGTTTCTTTGTCAAGACAAGCAGTTGTTTGATACGTGTGAAATCACTGTTAGAACTGAGATGAGGGTTCCTTTTCTCAGTACAAGCTTTACTTTGAAAGATAATCGCGTTCTTTTGAAAGTTTATTAATTTCACGAAAGCTTTAGTCTGAAACGCACATGCGTTTCTTCGTAATGACAAGCAGTTGTTTGCTACGTGTGAAAGCACTGTTAGAACTGAGATCAGTGTTGCTTTTCTCAGTACAAGCTTTACTTTGAAAGATAATCGCGTTCTTTTGAAAGTTTATTAATTTCTCGAAAGCTTTAGGAAGAAATGCACATGCGTTACATTATAAAGACTAGCAGTTGTTTGCTACATGTGAAAGCACTGTTAGAACTGAGATCAGTGTTGCTTTTCTCAGTACAATCTTTACTTTGAAAGATAATCGCGTTCTTTTGAAAGTTTATTAATTTCACGAAAGCTTTAGGAAGAAACGCACATACGTTTCTTTGTCAAGACAAGCAGTTGTTTGATATGTGTGAAAGCACTGTTAGAACTGAGATTAGTGTTGTTTTTCTCAGTACAAGCTTTACTTTGAAAGATAATCGCGTTCTTTTGAAAGTTTATTAATTTCACGAAAGCTTTAGTAAGAAACGCACATGCGTTTCTTTGTAAAGACAGGCAGTTGTTTGCTACTTGTGAAATCACTTTTAGAACTGAGATCAGTGTTGCTTTTCTCAGTACAAGCTTTACTTTGAAAGATAATCGCGTTCTTTGGAAAGAATATTAATTTCACGAAAGTTTTAGTACGAAACGCACATGCGTTACATTATAAAGACAAGCAGTTGTTTGCGACATGTGAAAGCACTGTTAGAACTGAGATGAGTGTTGCTTTTCTCAGTACAGGCTTTACTTTGAGAGATAATCGCGTTCTTTTGAAAGTTTATTAATTTCACGAAAGCTTTAGTAAGAAACGCACATGCGTTACTTTGTCAAGACAAGCAGTTGTTTGCTATGTGTGAAAGCACTGTTAGAACTGAGATCAGTGTTGCTTTTCTCAGTACAAGCTTTACTTTGAAAGATAATCGCGTTCTTTTGAAAGTTTATTAATTTCAGGAAAGCTTTAGTCTGAAACGCACATGCGTTTCTTCGTAAAGACAAGCAGTTGTTTGCTACATGTGAAAGCACTGTTAGAACAGAGATCAGTGTTGCTTCTCTCAGTACAAGCTTTACTTTGAAAGATAATCGCGTTCTTTTGAAAGTTTATTAATTTCACAAAAGCTTTAGGAAGAAACGCACATGCGTTTCTTTGTAAAGACAAGCAGTTGTTTGCTACATGTGAAAGCACTGTTAGAACAGAGATCAGTGTTGCTTCTCTCAGTACAAGCTTTACTTTGAAAGATAATCGCGTTCTTTTGAAAGTTTATTAATTTCACGAAAGGTTTAGGAAGAAACGCACATGCGTTTCTTTGTAAAGACAAGTAGGTATTTGTTACGTGTGAAAGCACTGTTAGAACTGAGATCAGTGTTGCTTTTCTCAGTACAAGCTTTACTTTGAAAGATAATCGCGTTCTTTTGAAAGATTATTAATTTCACGAAAGTTTTAGTACGAAACGCACATGCGTTACATTATAAAGACAAGCAGTTGTTTGCGACATGTGAAAGCACTGTTAGAACTGAGATGAGTGTTGCTTTTCTCAGTACAGGCTTTACTTTGAAAGATAATCGCGTTCTTTTGAAAGTTTATTAATTTCACGAAAGCTTTAGTAAGAAACGCACATGCGTTACTTTGTCAAGACAAGCAGTTGTTTGCTATGTGTGAAAGCACTGTTAGAACTGAGATCAGTGTTGCTTTTCTCAGTACAAGCTTTACTTTGAAAGATAATCGCGTTCTTTTGAAAGTTTATTAATTTCACGAAAGGTTTAGGAAGAAACGCACATGCGTTTCTTTCTAAAGACAAGCAGTTGTTTGCTACATGTGAAAGCACTGTTAGAACAGAGATCAGTGTTGCTTCTCTCAGTACAAGCTTTACTTTGAAAGATAATCGCGTTCTTTTGAAAGTTTATTAACTTCACAAAAGCTTTAGGAAGAAACGCACATGCGTTTCTTTGTAAAGACAAGCAGTTGTTTGCTACATGTGAAAGCACTGTTAGAACAGAGATCAGTGTTGCTTCTCTCAGTACAAGCTTTACTTTGAAAGATAATCGCGTTCTTTTGAAAGTTTATTAATTTCACGAAAGCTTCAGGAAGAAACGCACATGCGTTTCTTTGTAAAGACAAGTAGGTATTTGTTACGTGTGAAAGCACTGTTAGAACTGAGATCAGTGTTGCTTTTCTCATTACAAGCTTTACTTTGAAAGACAATCGCATTCTTTTGAAAGTTTATTAATTTCACGAAAGCTTTAGTCTGAAACGCACATGCGTTTCTTCGTAAAGACAAGCAGTTGTTTGCCACGTGTGAAAGCACTGTTAGAACTGAGATGAGTGTTCCTTTTCTCAGTACAAGCTTTATTTTGAAAGATAATCGCGTTCTTTTGAAAGTTCATTAATTTCACGAAAGCTTTAGGAAGAAACGCACATGCGTTTCTTTGTCAAGACAAGCAGTTGTTTGATACGTGTGAAATCACTGTTAGAACTGAGATGAGGGTTCCTTTTCTCAGTACAAGCTTTACTTTGAAAGATAATCGCGTTCTTTTGAAAGTTTATTAATTTCACGAAAGCTTTAGTCTGAAACGCACATGCGTTTCTTCGTAATGACAAGCAGTTGTTTGCTACGTGTGAAAGCACTGTTAGAACTGAGATCAGTGTTGCTTTTCTCAGTACAAGCTTTACTTTGAAAGATAATCGCGTTCTTTTGAAAGATTATTAATTTCACGAAAGCTTTAGTACGAAACGCACATGCGTTACATTATAAAGACAAGTAGGTATTTGTTACGTGTGAAAGCACTGTTAGAACTGAGATCAATGTTGCTTTTCTCAGTACAAGCTTTACTTTGAAAGATAATCGCGTTCTTGTGAAAGTTTATTAATTTCACGAAAGCTTTAGTAAGAAACGCACATGCGTTTCTTTGTAAAGACAGGTAGTTGTTTGCTACGTGTGAAAGCACTGTTAGAACTGAGATCAGTGTTGCTTTTCTCAGTACAAGCTTTACTTTGAAAGATAATCGCGTTCTTTTGAAAGATTATTAATTTCACGAAAGTTTTAGTACGAAACGCACATGCGTTACATTATAAAGACAAGCAGTTGTTTGCGACATGTGAAAGCACTGTTAGAACTGAGATGAGTGTTGCTTTTCTCAGTACAGGCTTTACTTTGAAAGATAATCGCGTTCTTTTGAAAGTTTATTAATTTCACGAAAGCTTTAGTAAGAAACGCACATGCGTTACTTTGTCAAGACAAGCAGTTGTTTGCTATGTGTGAAAGCACTGTTAGAACTGAGATCAGTGTTGCTTTTCTCAGTACAAGCTTTACTTTGAAAGATAATCGCGTTCTTTTGAAAGTTTATTAATTTCAGGAAAGCTTTAGTCTGAAACGCACATGCGTTTCTTCGTAAAGACAAGCAGTTGTTTGCTACATGTGAAAGCACTGTTAGAACAGAGATCAGTGTTGCTTCTCTCAGTACAAGCTTTACTTTGAAAGATAATCGCGTTCTTTTGAAAGTTTATTAATTTCACAAAAGCTTTAGGAAGAAACGCACATGCGTTTCTTTGTAAAGACAAGCAGTTGTTTGCTACATGTGAAAGCACTGTTAGAACAGAGATCAGTGTTGCTTCTCTCAGTACAAGCTTTACTTTGAAAGATAATCGCGTTCTTTTGAAAGTTTATTAATTTCACGAAAGGTTTAGGAAGAAACGCACATGCGTTTCTTTGTAAAGACAAGTAGGTATTTGTTACGTGTGAAAGCACTGTTAGAACTGAGATCAGTGTTGCTTTTCTCAGTACAAGCTTTACTTTGAAAGATAATCGCGTTCTTTTGAAAGATTATTAATTTCACGAAAGTTTTAGTACGAAACGCACATGCGTTACATTATAAAGACAAGCAGTTGTTTGCGACATGTGAAAGCACTGTTAGAACTGAGATGAGTGTTGCTTTTCTCAGTACAGGCTTTACTTTGAAAGATAATCGCGTTCTTTTGAAAGTTTATTAATTTCATGAAAGCTTTAGTAAGAAACGCACATGCGTTACTTTGTCAAGACAAGCAGTTGTTTGCTATGTGTGAAAGCACTGTTAGAACTGAGATCAGTGTTGCTTTTCTCAGTACAAGCTTTACTTTGAAAGATAATCGCGTTCTTTTGAAAGTTTATTAATTTCACGAAAGGTTTAGGAAGAAACGCACATGCGTTTCTTTCTAAAGACAAGCAGTTGTTTGCTACATGTGAAAGCACTGTTAGAACAGAGATCAGTGTTGCTTCTCTCAGTACAAGCTTTACTTTGAAAGATAATCGCGTTCTTTTGAAAGTTTATTAACTTCACAAAAGCTTTAGGAAGAAACGCACATGCGTTTCTTTGTAAAGACAAGCAGTTGTTTGCTACATGTGAAAGCACTGTTAGAACAGAGATCAGTGTTGCTTCTCTCAGTACAAGCTTTACTTTGAAAGATAATCGCGTTCTTTTGAAAGTTTATTAATTTCACGAAAGCTTCAGGAAGAAACGCACATGCGTTTCTTTGTAAAGACAAGTAGGTATTTGTTACGTGTGAAAGCACTGTTAGAACTGAGATCAGTGTTGCTTTTCTCATTACAAGCTTTACTTTGAAAGACAATCGCATTCTTTTGAAAGTTTATTAATTTCACGAAAGCTTTAGTCTGAAACGCACATGCGTTTCTTCGTAAAGACAAGCAGTTGTTTGCCACGTGTGAAAGCACTGTTAGAACTGAGATGAGTGTTCCTTTTCTCAGTACAAGCTTTATTTTGAAAGATAATCGCGTTCTTTTGAAAGTTTATTAATTTCACGAAAGCTTTAGGAAGAAACGCACATGCGTTTCTTTGTCAAGACAAGCAGTTGTTTGATACGTGTGAAATCACTGTTAGAACTGAGATGAGGGTTCCTTTTCTCAGTACAAGCTTTACTTTGAAAGATAATCGCGTTCTTTTGAAAGTTTATTAATTTCACGAAAGCTTTAGTCTGAAACGCACATGCGTTTCTTCGTAATGACAAGCAGTTGTTTGCTACGTGTGAAAGCACTGTTAGAACTGAGATCAGTGTTGCTTTTCTCAGTACAAGCTTTACTTTGAAAGATAATCGCGTTCTTGTGAAAGTTTATTAATTTCACGAAAGCTTTAGTAAGAAACGCACATGCGTTTCTTTGTAAAGACAGGTAGTTGTTTGCTACGTGTGAAAGCACTTTTAGAACTGAGATCAGTGTTGCTTTTCTCAGTACAAGCTTTACTTTGAAAGATAATCGCGTTCTTTTGAAAGATTATTAATTTCACGGAAGCTTTAGTCTGAAACGCACATGCGTTACATTATAAAGACAAGCAGTTGTTTGCGACATGTGAAAGCACTGTTAGAACTGAGATTAGTGTTGCTTCTCTCAGTACAAGCTTTACTTTGAAAGATAATCGCGTTCTTTTGAAAGTTTATTAATTTCACGAAAGCTTTAGGAAGAAACGCACATGCGTTTCTTTGTAAAGACAAGTCGGTATTTGTTACGTGTGAAAGCACTGTTAGAACTGAGATCAGTGTTGCTTTTCTCAGTACAAGCTTTACTTTGAAAGACAATCGCGTTCTTTTGAAAGTTTATTAATTTCACTAAAGCTTTAGGAAGAAACGCACATGCGTTTCTTTGTCAAGACAAGCAGTTGTTTGATACGTGTGAAAGCACTGTTAGAACTGAGATCAGTGTTGCTTTTCTCAGTACAAGCTTTACTTTGAAAGATAATCACGTTCTTGTGAAAGTTTATTAATTTCACGAAAGCTTTAGGAAGAAACGCACATGCGTTTCTTTCTAAAGACAAGCAGTTGTTTGCTACATGTGAAAGCACTGTTAGAACAGAGATCATTGTTGCTTCTCTCAGTACAAGCTTTACTTTGAAAGATGATCGCGTTCTTTTGAAAGTTTATTAATTTCACAAAAGCTTTAGGAAGAAACGCACATGCGTTTCTTTGTAAAGACAAGCAGTTGTTTGCTACATGTGAAAGCACTGTTAGAACAGAGATCAGTGTTGCTTCTCTCAGTACAAGCTTTACTTTGAAAGATAATCGCGTTCTTTTGAAAGTTTATTAATTTCACGAAAGCTTTAGGAAGAAACGCACATGCGTTTCTTTGTAAAGACAAGTAGGTATTTGTTACGTGTGAAAGCACTGTTAGAAATGAGATCAGTGTTGCTTTTCTCAGTACAAGCTTTACTTTGAAAGACAATCGCATTCTTTTGAAAGTTTATTAATTTCACGAAAGCTTTAGTCTGAAACGCACATGCGTTTCTTCGTAAAGACAAGCAGTTGTTTGCCACGTGTGAAAGCACTGTTAGAACTGAGATGAGTGTTCCTTTTCTCAGTACAAGCTTTATTTTGAAAGATAATCGCGTTCTTTTGAAAGTTTATTAATTTCACGAAAGCTTTAGGAAGAAACGCACATGCGTTTCTTTGTCAAGACAAGCAGTTGTTTGATACGTGTGAAATCACTGTTAGAACTGAGATGAGGGTTCCTTTTCTCAGTACAAGCTTTACTTTAAAAGACAATCGCATTCTTTTGAAAGTTTATTAATTTCACGAAAGCTTTAGTCTGAAACGCACATGCGTTTCTTCGTAAAGACAAGCAGTTGTTTGCCACGTGTGAAAGCACTGTTAGAACTGAGATGAGTGTTCCTTTTCTCAGTACAAGCTTTATTTTGAAAGATAATCGCGTTCTTTTGAAAGTTTATTAATTTCACGAAAGCTTTAGGAAGAAACGCACATGCGTTTCTTTGTCAAGACAAGCAGTTGTTTGATACGTGTGAAATCACTGTTAGAACTGAGATGAGGGTTCCTTTTCTCAGTACAAGCTTTACTTTGAAAGATAATCGCGTTCTTTTGAAAGTTTATTAATTTCACGAAAGCTTTAGTCTGAAACGCACATGCGTTTCTTCGTAAAGACAAGCAGTTGTTTTCTACGTGTGAAAGCACTGTTAGAACTGAGATCAGTGTTGCTTTTCTCAGTACAAGCTTTACTTTGAAAGATAATCGCGTTCTTTTGAAAGATTATTAATTTCACGAAAGCTTTAGTACGAAACGCACATGCGTTACATTATAAAGACAAGCAGTTGTTTGCTACATGTGGAAGCACTGTTAGAACTGAGATCAGTGTTGCTTTTCTCAGTACAATCTTTACTTTGAAAGATAATCGCGTTCTTTTGAAAGTTTATTAATTTCACGAAAGCTTTAGGAAGAAACGCACATACGTTTCTTTGTCAAGACAAGCAGTTGTTTGATATGTGTGAAATCACTGTTAGAACTGAGGTCAGTGTTGCTTTTCTCAGTACAAGCTTTACTATGAAAGATAATCGCGTTCTTTTGAAAGTTTATTAATTTCACGAAAGCTTTAGTCTGAAACGCACATGCGTTTCTTCGTAAAGACAAGCAGTTGTTTGCTACGTGTGAAAGCACTGTTAGAACTGAGATCAGTGTTGCTTTTCTCAGTACAAGCTTTACTTTGAAAGATAATCGCGTTCTTTTGAAAGATTATTAATTTCACGAAAGCTTTAGTACGAAACGCACATGCGTTACATTATAAAGACAAGCAGTTGTTTGCTACATGTGGAAGCACTGTTAGAACTGAGATCAGTGTTGCTTTTCTCAGTACAATCTTTACTTTGAAAGATAATCGCGTTCTTTTGAAAGTTTATTAATTTCACGAAAGCTTTAGGAAGAAACGCACATATGTTTCTTTGTCAAGACAAGCAGTTGTTTGATATGTGTGAAATCACTGTTAGAACTGAGGTCAGTGTTGCTTTTCTCAGTACAAGCTTTACTTTGAAAGATAATCACGTTCTTTTGAAAGTTTATTAATTTCACGAAAGCTTTAGTCTGAAACGCACATGCGTTTCTTCGTAAAGACAAGCAATTGTTTGCTACGTGTGAAAGCACTGTTAGAACTGAGATCAGTGTTGCTTTTCTCAGTACAAGCTTTACTTTGAAAGATAATCGCGTTCTTGTGAAAGTTTATTAATTTCACAAAAGCTTTAGTAAGAAACGCACATGCGTTTCTTTGTAAAGACAGGCAGTTGTTTGCTTCGTGTAAAAGCACTGTTAGAACTGATATCAGTGTTGCTTTTCTCAGTACAAGCTTTACTTTGAAAGATAATCGCGTTCTTTTGAAAGATTATTAATTTCACGAAAGTTTTAGTACGAAACGCACATGCGTTACATTATAAAGACAAGCAGTTGTTTGCGACATGTGAAAGCACTGTTAGAACAGAGATCAGTGTTGCTTCTCTCAGTACAAGCTTTACTTTGAAAGATAATCGCGTTCTTTTGAAAGTTTATTAATTTCACGAAAGCTTTAGGAAGAAACGCACATGCGTTTCTTTGTAAAGACAAGTAGGTATTTGTTACGTGTGAAAGCACTGTTAGAACTGAGATCATTGTTGCTTTTCTCAGTACAAGCTTTACTTTGAAAGATAATCGCGTTCTTTTGAAAGATTATTAATTTCAAGAAAGCTTAAGTACGAAACGCACATGCGTTACACTATAAAGACAAGCAGTTGTTTGCTACATGTGAAAGCACTGTTAGAACTGAGATGTGTGTTCCTTTTCTCAGTACAAGCTTTACTTTGAAAGATAATCGCGTTCTTTTGAAAGTTTATTAATTTCACGAAAGCTTTAGGAAGAAACGCACATGCGTTACATTATAAAGACAAGCAGTTGTTTGCTACATGTGAAAGCACTGTTAGAACTGAGATCAGTGTTGCTTTTCTCAGTACAATCCTTACTTTGAAAGATAATCGCGTTCTTTTGAAAGTTTATTAATTTCACGAAAGCTTTAGGAAGAAACGCACATGCGTTTCTTTCTAAAGACAAGCAGTTGTTTGCTACATGTGAAAGCACTGTTAGAACAGACATCAGTGTTGCTTCTCTCAGTACAAGCTTTACTTTGAAAGATAATCGCGTTCTTTTGAAAGTTTATTAATTTCACGGAAGCTTTAGTCTGAAACGCACATGCGTTTCTTTGTAAAGACAAGCAGTTGTTTGCTACATGTGAAAGCACTGTTAGAACAGAGATCAGTGTTGCTTCTCTCAGTACAAACTTCACTTTGAAAGATAATCGCGTTCTTTTGAAAGTTTATTAATTTCACGAAAGCTTTAGGAAGAAACGCACATGCGTTTCTTTGTAAAGACAAGTAGGTATTTGTTACGTGTGAAAGCACTGTTAGAACTGAGATCAGTGTTGCTTTTCTCAGTACAAGCTTTACTTTGAAAGACAATCGCATTCTTTTGAAAGTTTATTAATTTCACGAAAGCTTTAGTCTGAAACGCACATGCGTTTCTTCGTAAAGACAAGCAGTTGTTTGCCACGTGTGAAAGCACTGTTAGAACTGAGATGAGTGTTCCTTTTCTCAGTACAAGCTTTATTTTGAAAGATAATCGCGTTCTTTTGAAAGTTTATTAATTTCACGAAAGCTTTAGGAAGAAACGCACATGCGTTTCTTTGTCAAGACAAGCAGTTGTTTGATACATGTGAAATCACTGTTAGAACTGAGATGAGGGTTCCTTTTCTCAGTACAAGCTTTACTTTGAAAGATAATCGCGTTGTTTTGAAAGTTTATTAATTTCACGAAAGCTTTAGTCTGAAACGCACATGCGTTTCTTCGTAAAGACAAGCAGTTGTTTGATATGTGTGAAAGCACTGTTAGAACTGAGATGAGTGTTCCTTTTCTCAGTACAAGCTTTACTTTGAAAGATAATCGCGTTCTTTTGAAAGTTTATTAATTTCACGAAAGCTTTCGGAAGAAACGCACATACGTTTCTTTGTCAAGACAAGCAGTTGTTTGATATGTGTGAAAGCACTGTTAGAACAGAGATCAGTGTTGCTTCTCTCAATACAAGCTTTACTTTGAAAGATAATCGCGTTCTTGTGAAAGTTTATTAATTTCACAAAAGCTTTAGTAAGAAACGCACATGCGTTTCTTTGTAAAGACAGGCAGTTGTTTGCTACGTGTAAAAGCACTGTTAGAACTGAGATCAGTGTTGCTTTTCTCAGTACAAGCTTTACTTTGAAAGATAATCGCGTTCTTGTGAAAGTTTATTAATTTCACGAAAGCTTTAGTAAGAAACGCACATGCGTTTCTTTGTAAAGACAGGTAGTTGTTTGCTACGTGTGAAAGCACTGTTAGAACTGAGATCAGTGTTGCTTTTCTCAGTACAAGCTTTACTTTGAAAGATAATCGCGTTCTTTTGAAAGATTATTAATTTCACGAAAGTTTTAGTACGAAACGCACATGCGTTACATTATAAAGACAAGCAGTTGTTTGCGACATGTGAAAGCACTGTTAGAACTGAGATGAGTGTTGCTTTTCTCAGTACAGGCTTTACTTTGAAAGATAATCGCGTTCTTTTGAAAGTTTATTAATTTCACGAAAGCTTTAGTAAGAAACGCACATGCGTTACTTTGTCAAGACAAGCAGTTGTTTGCTATGTGTGTAAGCACTGTTAGAACTGAGATCAGTGTTGCTTTTCTCAGTACAAGCTTTACTTTGAAAGATAATCGCGTTCTTTTGAAAGTTTATTAATTTCACGAAAGCTTTAGGAAGAAACGCACATGCGTTTCTTTCTAAAGACAAGCAGTTGTTTGCTACATGTGAAAGCACTGTTAGAACAGAGATCAGTGTTGCTTCTCTCAGTACAAGCTTTACTTTGAAAGATAATCGCGTTCTTTTGAAAGTTTATTAATTTCACGAAAGCTTTAGGAAGAAACGCACATGCGTTTCTTTGTCAAGACAAGCAGTTGTTTGAAACGTGTGAAATCACTGTTAGAACTGAGATGAGGGTTCCTTTTCTCAGTACAAGCTTTACTTTGAAAGATAATCGCGTTCTTTTGAAAGTTTATTAATTTCACGAAAGCTTTATTCTGAAACGCACATGCGTTTCTTTGTAAAGACAAGCAGTTGTTTCCTACGTGTGAAACCACTGTTAGAACTGAGATCAGTGTTGCTTTTCTCAGTACAAGCTTTACTTTGAAAGATAATCGAGTTCTTTTGAAAGATTATTAATTTCACGAAAGCTTTAGTATGAAACACACATGCGTTACATTATAAAGACAAGCAGTTGTTTGCTACATGTGGAAGCACTGTTAGAACTGAGATCAGTGTTGCTTTTCTCAGTACAATCTTTACTTTGAAAGATAATCGCGTTCCTTTGAAACTTTATTAATTTCACGAAAGCTTTAGGAAGAAACGCACATACGTTTCTTTGTCAAGACAAGCAGTTGTTTGATATGTGTGAAATCACTGTTAGAACTGAGGTCAGTGTTGCTTTTCTCAGTACAAGCTTTACTTTGAAAGATAATCGCGTTCTTTTGAAAGTTTATTAATTTCACGAAAGCTTTAGTCTGAAACGCACATGCGTTTCTTTGTAAAGACAAGCAGTTGTTTGCTACTTGTGAAAGCACTGTTAGAACTGAGATCAGTGTTGCTTTTCTCAGTACAAGCTTTACTTTGAAAGATAATCGCGTTCTTGTGAAAGTTTATTAATTTCACAAAAGCTTTAGTAAGAAACGCACATGCGTTTCTTTGTAAAGACAGGCAGTTGTTTGCTACGTGTAAAAGCACTGTTAGAACTGATATCAGTGTTGCTTTTCTCAGTACAAGCTTTACTTTGAAAGATAATCGCGTTCTTTTGAAAGATTATTAATTTCACGAAAGTTTTAGTACGAAACGCACATGCGTTACATTATAAAGACAAGCAGTTGTTTGCGACATGTGAAAGCACTGTTAGAACAGAGATCAGTGTTGCTTCTCTCAGTACAAGCTTTACTTTGAAAGATAATCGCGTTCTTTTGAAAGTTTATTAATTTCACGAAAGCTTTAGGAAGAAACGCACATGCGTTTCTTTGTAAAGACAAGTAGGTATTTGTTACGTGTGAAAGCACTGTTAGAACTGAGATCATTGTTGCTTTTCTCAGTACAAGCTTTACTTTGAAAGATAATCGCGTTCTTTTGAAAGATTATTAATTTCAAGAAAGCTTAAGTACGAAACGCACATGCGTTACACTATAAAGACAAGCAGTTGTTTGCTACATGTGAAAGCACTGTTAGAACTGAGATGTGTGTTCCTTTTCTCAGTACAAGCTTTACTTTGAAAGATAATCGCGTTCTTTTGAAAGTTTATTAATTTCACGAAAGCTTTAGGAAGAAACGCACATGCGTTACATTATAAAGACAAGCAGTTGTTTGCTACATGTGAAAGCACTGTTAAAACTGAGATCAGTGTTGCTTTTCTCAGTACAATCCTTACTTTGAAAGATAATCGCGTTCTTTTGAAAGTTTATTAATTTCACGAAAGCTTTAGGAAGAAACGCACATACGTTTCTTTGTCAAGACAAGCAGTTGTTTGATATGTGTGAAATCACTGTTAGAACTGAGGTCAGTGTTGCTTTTCTCAGTACAAGCTTTACTTTGAAAGATAATCGCGTTCTTTTGAAAGTTTATTAATTTCACGAAAGCTTTAGTCTGAAACGCACATGCGTTTCTTCGTAAAGACAAGCAGTTGTTTGCTACATGTGAAAGCACTGTTAGAACTGATATCAGTGTTGCTTTTCTCAGTACAAGCTTTACTTTGAAAGATAATCGCGTTCTTTTGAAAGATTATTAATTTCACGAAAGTTTTAGTACGAAAGGCACATGCGTTACATTATAAAGACAAGCAGTTGTTTGCGACATGTGAAAGCACTGTTAGAACAGAGATCAGTGTTGCTTCTCTCAGTACAAGCTTTACTTTGAAAGATAATCGCGTTCTTTTGAAAGTTTATTAATTTCACGAAAGCTTTAGGAAGAAACGCACATGCGTTTCTTTGTAAAGACAAGTAGGTATTTGTTACGTGTGAAAGCACTGTTAGAACTGAGATCATTGTTGCTTTTCTCAGTACAAGCTTTACTTTGAAAGATAATCGCGTTCTTTTGAAAGATTATTAATTTCAAGAAAGCTTAAGTACGAAACGCACATGCGTTACACTATAAAGACAAGCAGTTGTTTGCTACATGTGAAAGCACTGTTAGAACTGAGATGTGTGTTCCTTTTCTCAGTACAAGCTTTACTTTGAAAGATAATCGCGTTCTTTTGAAAGTTTATTAATTTCACGAAAGCTTTAGGAAGAAACGCACATGCGTTACATTATAAAGACAAGCAGTTGTTTGCTACATGTGAAAGCACTGTTAGAACTGAGATCAGTGTTGCTTTTCTCAGTACAATCCTTACTTTGAAAGATAATCGCGTTCTTTTGAAAGTTTATTAATTTCACGAAAGCTTTAGGAAGAAACGCACATGCGTTTCTTTCTAAAGACAAGCAGTTGTTTGCTACATGTGAAAGCACTGTTAGAACAGAGATCAGTGTTGCTTCTCTCAGTACAAGCTTTACTTTGAAAGATAATCGCGTTCTTTTGAAAGTTTATTAATTTCACGGAAGCTTTAGTCTGAAACGCACATGCGTTTCTTTGTAAAGACAAGCAGTTGTTTGCTACATGTGAAAGCACTGTTAGAACAGAGATCAGTGTTGCTTCTCTCAGTACAAACTTCACTTTGAAAGATAATCGCGTTCTTTTGAAAGTTTATTAATTTCACGAAAGCTTTAGGAAGAAACGCACATGCGTTTCTTTGTAAAGACAAGTAGGTATTTGTTACGTGTGAAAGCACTGTTAGAACTGAGATCAGTGTTGCTTTTCTCAGTACAAGCTTTACTTTGAAAGACAATCGCATTCTTTTGAAAGTTTATTAATTTCACGAAAGCTTTAGTCTGAAACGCACATGCGTTTCTTCGTAAAGACAAGCAGTTGTTTGCCACGTGTGAAAGCACTGTTAGAACTGAGATGAGTGTTCCTTTTCTCAGTACAAGCTTTATTTTGAAAGATAATCGCGTTCTTTTGAAAGTTTATTAATTTCACGAAAGCTTTAGGAAGAAACGCACATGCGTTTCTTTGTCAAGACAAGCAGTTGTTTGATACATGTGAAATCACTGTTAGAACTGAGATGAGGGTTCCTTTTCTCAGTACAAGCTTTACTTTAAAAGATAATCGCGTTGTTTTGAAAGTTTATTAATTTCACGAAAGCTTTAGTCTGAAACGCACATGCGTTTCTTCGTAAAGACAAGCAGTTGTTTGATATGTGTGAAAGCACTGTTAGAACTGAGATGAGTGTTCCTTTTCTCAGTACAAGCTTTACTTTGAAAGATAATCGCGTTCTTTTGAAAGTTTATTAATTTCACGAAAGCTTTCGGAAGAAACGCACATACGTTTCTTTGTCAAGACAAGCAGTTGTTTGATATGTGTGAAAGCACTGTTAGAACAGAGATCAGTGTTGCTTCTCTCAATACAAGCTTTACTTTGAAAGATAATCGCGTTCTTGTGAAAGTTTATTAATTTCACAAAAGCTTTAGTAAGAAACGCACATGCGTTTCTTTGTAAAGACAGGCAGTTGTTTGCTACGTGTAAAAGCACTGTTAGAACTGAGATCAGTGTTGCTTTTCTCAGTACAAGCTTTACTTTGAAAGATAATCGCGTTCTTGTGAAAGTTTATTAATTTCACGAAAGCTTTAGTAAGAAACGCACATGCGTTTCTTTGTAAAGACAGGTAGTTGTTTGCTACGTGTGAAAGCACTGTTAGAACTGAGATCAGTGTTGCTTTTCTCAGTACAAGCTTTACTTTGAAAGATAATCGCGTTCTTTTGAAAGATTATTAATTTCACGAAAGTTTTAGTACGAAACGCACATGCGTTACATTATAAAGACAAGCAGTTGTTTGTGACATGTGAAAGCACTGTTAGAACTGAGATGAGTGTTGCTTTTCTCAGTACAGGCTTTACTTTGAAAGATAATCGCGTTCTTTTGAAAGTTTATTAATTTCACGAAAGCTTTAGTAAGAAACGCACATGCGTTACTTTGTCAAGACAAGCAGTTGTTTGCTATGTGTGTAAGCACTGTTAGAACTGAGATCAGTGTTGCTTTTCTCAGTACAAGCTTTACTTTGAAAGATAATCGCGTTCTTTTGAAAGTTTATTAATTTCACGAAAGCTTTAGGAAGAAACGCACATGTGTTTCTTTCTAAAGACAAGCAGTTGTTTGCTACATGTGAAAGCACTGTTAGAACAGAGATCAGTGTTGCTTCTCTCAGTACAAGCTTTACTTTGAAAGATAATCGCGTTCTTTTGAAAGTTTATTAATTTCACGAAAGCTTTAGGAAGAAACGCACATGCGTTTCTTTGTCAAGACAAGCAGTTTTTTGAAACGTGTGAAATCACTGTTAGAACTGAGATGAGGGTTCCTTTTCTCAGTACAAGCTTTACTTTGAAAGATAATCGCGTTCTTTTGAAAGTTTATTAATTTCACGAAAGCTTTAGTCTGAAACGCACATGCGTTTCTTCGTAAAGACAAGCAGTTGTTTCCTACGTGTGAAAGCACTGTTAGAACTGAGATCAGTGTTGCTTTTCTCAGTACAAGCTTTACTTTGAAAGATAATCGCGTTCTTTTGAAAGATTATTAATTTCACGAAAGCTTTAGTATGAAACACACATGCGTTACATTATAAAGACAAGCAGTTGTTTGCTACATGTGGAAGCACTGTTAGAACTGAGATCAGTGTTGCTTTTCTCAGTACAATCTTTACTTTGAAAGATAATCGCGTTCCTTTGAAACTTTATTAATTTCACGAAAGCTTTAGGAAGAAACGCACATACGTTTCTTTGTCAAGACAAGCAGTTGTTTGATATGTGTGAAATCACTGTTAGAACTGAGGTCAGTGTTGCTTTTCTCAGTACAAGCTTTACTTTGAAAGATAATCGCGTTCTTTTGAAAGTTTATTAATTTCACGAAAGCTTTAGTCTGAAACGCACATGCGTTTCTTTGTAAAGACAAGCAGTTGTTTGCTACGTGTGAAAGCACTGTTAGAACTGAGATCAGTGTTGCTTTTCTCAGTACAAGCTTTACTTTGAAAGATAATCGCGTTCTTGTGAAAGTTTATTAATTTCACAAAAGCTTTAGTAAGAAACGCACATGCGTTTCTTTGTAAAGACAGGCAGTTGTTTGCTACGTGTAAAAGCACTGTTAGAACTGATATCAGTGTTGCTTTTCTCAGTACAAGCTTTACTTTGAAAGATAATCGCGTTCTTTTGAAAGATTATTAATTTCACGAAAGTTTTAGTACGAAACGCACATGCGTTACATTATAAAGACAAGCAGTTGTTTGCGACATGTGAAAGCACTGTTAGAACAGAGATCAGTGTTGCTTCTCTCAGTACAAGCTTTACTTTGAAAGATAATCGCGTTCTTTTGAAAGTTTATTAATTTCACGAAAGCTTTAGGAAGAAACGCACATGCGTTTCTTTGTAAAGACAAGTAGGTATTTGTTACGTGTGAAAGCACTGTTAGAACTGAGATCATTGTTGCTTTTCTCAGTACAAGCTTTACTTTGAAAGATAATCGCGTTCTTTTGAAAGATTATTAATTTCAAGAAAGCTTAAGTACGAAACGCACATGCGTTACACTATAAAGACAAGCAGTTGTTTGCTACATGTGAAAGCACTGTTAGAACTGAGATGTGTGTTCCTTTTCTCAGTACAAGCTTTACTTTGAAAGATAATCGCGTTCTTTTGAAAGTTTATTAATTTCACGAAAGCTTTAGGAAGAAACGCACATGCGTTACATTATAAAGACAAGCAGTTGTTTGCTACATGTGAAAGCACTGTTAAAACTGAGATCAGTGTTGCTTTTCTCAGTACAATCCTTACTTTGAAAGATAATCGCGTTCTTTTGAAAGTTTATTAATTTCACGAAAGCTTTAGGAAGAAACGCACATACGTTTCTTTGTCAAGACAAGCAGTTGTTTGATATGTGTGAAATCACTGTTAGAACTGAGGTCAGTGTTGCTTTTCTCAGTACAAGCTTTACTTTGAAAGATAATCGCGTTCTTTTGAAAGTTTATTAATTTCACGAAAGCTTTAGTCTGAAACGCACATGCGTTTCTTCGTAAAGACAAGCAGTTGTTTGCTACGTGTGAAAGCACTGTTAGAACTGAGATCAGTGTTGCTTTTCTCAGTACAAGCTTTACTTTGAAAGATAATCGCGTTCTTGTGAAAGTTTATTAATTTCACGAAAGCTTTAGTAAGAAACGCACATGCGTTTCTTTGTAAAGACAGGTAGTTGTTTGCTACGTGTGAAAGCACTGTTAGAACTGAGATCAGTGTTGCTTTTCTCAGTACAAGCTTTACTTTGAAAGATAATCGCGTTCTTTTGAAAGATTATTAATTTCACGGAAGCTTTAGTCTGAAACGCACATGCGTTACATTATAAAGACAAGCAGTTGTTTGATACGTGTGAAAGCACTGTTAGAACTGAGATCAGTGTTGCTTTTCTCAGTACAAGCTTTACTTTGAAAGATAATCACGTTCTTGTGAAAGTTTATTAATTTCACGAAAGCTTTAGGAAGAAACGCACATGCGTTTCTTTCTAAAGACAAGCAGTTGTTTGCTACATGTGAAAGCACTGTTAGAACAGAGATCATTGTTGCTTCTCTCAGTACAAGATTTACTTTGAAAGATGATCGCGTTCTTTTGAAAGTTTATTAATTTCACAAAAGCTTTAGGAAGAAACGCACATGCGTTTCTTCGTAAAGACAAGCATTGTTTGCTACATGTGAAAGCACTGTTAGAACAGAGATCAGTGTTGCTTCTCTCAGTACAAGCTTTACTTTGAAAGATAATCGCGTTCTTTTGAAAGTTTATTAATTTCACGAAAGCTTTAGGAAGAAACGCACATGCGTTTCTTTGTAAAGACAAGTAGGTATTTGTTACGTGTGAAAGCACTGTTAGAAATGAGATCAGTGTTGCTTTTCTCAGTACAAGCTTTACTTTGAAAGACAATCGCATTCTTTTGAAAGTTTATTAATTTCACCAAAGCTTTAGTCTGAAACGCACATGCGTTTCTTCGTAAAGACAAGCAGTTGTTTGCCACGTGTGAAAGCACTGTTAGAACTGAGATGAGTGTTCCTTTTCTCAGTACAAGCTTTATTTTGAAAGATAATCGCGTTCTTTTGAAAGTTTATTAATTTCACGAAAGCTTTAGGAAGAAACGCACATGCGTTTCTTTGTCAAGACAAGCAGTTGTTTGATACGTGTGAAATCACTGTTAGAACTGAGATGAGGGTTCCTTTTCTCAGTACAAGCTTTACTTTGAAAGATAATCGCGTTCTTTTGAAAGTTTATTAATTTCACGAAAGCTTTAGTCTGAAACGCACATGCGTTTCTTCGTAAAGACAAGCAGTTGTTTCCTACGTGTGAAAGCACTGTTAGAACTGAGATCAGTGTTGCTTTTCTCAGTACAAGCTTTACTTTGAAAGATAATCGCGTTCTTTTGAAAGATTATTAATTTCACGAAAGCTTTAGTACGAAACGCACATGCGTTACATTATAAAGACAAGCAGTTGTTTGCGACATGTGAAAGCACTGTTAGAACAGAGATCAGTGTTGCTTCTCTCAGTACAAGCTTTACTTTGAAAGATAATCGCGTTCTTTTGAAAGTTTATTAATTTCACGAAAGCTTTAGGAAGAAACGCACATGCGTTTCTTTGTAAAGACAAGTAGGTATTTGTTACGTGTGAAAGCACTGTTAGAACTGAGATCATTGTTGCTTTTCTCAGTACAAGCTTTACTTTGAAAGATAATCGCGTTCTTTTGAAAGATTATTAATTTCAAGAAAGCTTAAGTACGAAACGCACATGCGTTACACTATAAAGACAAGCAGTTGTTTGCTACATGTGAAAGCACTGTTAGAACTGAGATGTGTGTTCCTTTTCTCAGTACAAGCTTTACTTTGAAAGATAATCGCGTTCTTTTGAAAGTTTATTAATTTCACGAAAGCTTTAGGAAGAAACGCACATGCGTTACATTATAAAGACAAGCAGTTGTTTGCTACATGTGAAAGCACTGTTAGAACTGAGATCAGTGTTGCTTTTCTCAGTACAATCCTTACTTTGAAAGATAATCGCGTTCTTTTGAAAGTTTATTAATTTCACGAAAGCTTTAGGAAGAAACGCACATACGTTTCTTTGTCAAGACAAGCAGTTGTTTGATATGTGTGAAATCAGTGTTAGAACTGAGGTCAGTGTTGCTTTTCTCAGTACAAGCTTTACTTTGAAAGATAATCGCGTTCTTTTGAAAGTTTATTAATTTCACGAAAGCTTTAGTCTGAAACGCACATGCGTTTCTTCGTAAAGACAAGCAGTTGTTTGCTACGTGTGAAAGCACTGTTAGAACTGAGATCAGTGTTGCTTTTCTCAGTACAAGCTTTACTTTGAAAGATAATCCCGTTCTTTGATAGTTTATTAATTTCACAAATGCGTTTGTAAGAAAGACACATGCGTTTCTTTTTAAAGACAAGCAGTTGTTTGCTACGTGTGAAAGCACTGTTAGAACTGTAATGAGTGTTCCTTTTCTCAGTACAAGCTTTACTTTGAAAGATAATCACGTTCTTTTGAAAGTTTATTAATTGCACGAAAGCTAGTAAGAAACGCACATGCGTTTCCTTGTAAAGACAAGCAGTTGTTTGCTACGTGAGAAAGCACTGTTAGAACTGAGATGAGTGTTCCTTAACTCAGTACAATCTTTACTTTGAAAGATAATCGCGTTCCTTTGAAAGTTTATTAATGTCACGAAAGCTTTAGTAAGAAAGTCACATGCGTTTCTTTGTAAAGACAAGCAGTTGTATCCTACGTGTGAAAGCACTGTAAGAACTGAGATCAGTGTTCATTTTCTCAGTACTAGCTTTGTTTTGAAAGATAATCTCGTTCTTTTAAAAGATTATTAATTTCACGAAAGCTTTAGTAAGAAACATTAATGCGGTACATTATAAAGACAAGCAGTTTTTTGCTAAGTGTCAAAGCACTGTTAGAACTGAGATCAGTGTTCCTTTTCTCAGTACAAGCTTTACTTTGAAAGATAATCGCGTTCTTTTGAAAGATTATTAATTTCACCAAAGCTTTAGTAAGAAACCTTAATGCGGTACATTATAAAGACAAGCAGTTTTTTGCTAAGTGTCAAAGCACTGTTAGAACTGAGATCAGTGTTCCTTTTCTAGTTACATGCTTTCCTTTGAAGAATAATCGCGTTCTTTTGAAAGGTTATTAATTTCACGAATCCTTTAGTAAGAAACGCACATGCCTTTCTTTGTAAAGACAAGCAGTTGTTTGCTACGTGTGAAAGCACTGTTAGAACTGAGATGAGTGTTCCTTTTCTCAGGACAAGCTTTACTTTGAAAGTTAATCGCATTCTTTTTAAAGTTTATTATTTTCACGAAAGCTTTAGTAAGAAACATTAATGCGTTTCATTATAAAGACAAGCAGTTGTTTACTACGTGTGAAAGCACTGTTAGAACTGAGATCAGTGTTCATTTTCTCAGTACTAGCTTTGTTTTGAAAGATAATCGCGTTCTTTTAAAGGATTATTAATTTCACGAAAGCTTTAGTAAGAAACATTAATGCGGTACATTATAAACACAAGCAGTTTTTTGCTAAGTGTCAAAGCACTGTTAGAACTGAGATCAGTGTTCCTTTTCTCAGTACAAGCTATACTTAGAAAGATAATCGTGTTCTTTTGAAAGATTATTAATTTCACGAAAGCTTTAGTAAGAAACATTAATGCGGTACATTATAAAGACAAGCAGTTTTTTGCTAAGTGTCAAAGCACTGTTAGAACTGAGATCACTGTTCCTTTTCTAGTTACAAGCTTTCCTTTGAAAGATAATCGCGTTCTTTTGAAAGGTTATTAATTTCACGAATGCTTTAGTAAGAAACGCACATGCCTTTCTTTGTAAAGACAAGCAGTTGTTTGCTACGTGTGAAAGCACTGTTAGAACTGAGATTAGTGTTCCTTTTCTCAGTACAAGCTTTACTTTGAAAGATAATCGCGTTCTTTTGAAAGTTTATTAATTTCACGAAAGCTTTAGTAAGAAATGCACATGCGTTTCTTTGTAAAGACAAGCAGTTGTTTGCTACGTGTGTAAGCACTGTTAGAACTGAGATGAGTGTTTCTTTTCTCAGTACAAGCTTTACTTTGAAAGATAATAGCGTTTTTTGAAAGATTATTAATTACACGAAAGCTTTAGTAAGAAACGCACATGCGTTTCTTTGTAAAGACAAGCAGTTGTTTGCTACGTGTGAAAGCACTGGTAGAACTGAGATCTGTGTTCATTTTCTCAGGACAAGCTTTAATTTGAAAGTTAATCTCGTTCTTTTGAAAGTTTATTATTTTCACGAAAGCTTTAGTAAGAAACACTAATGCGTTTCATTATAAAGACAAGCAGTTGTTTGCTACGTGTGAAAGCACTGTTAGAACTGAGATCAGTGTTCCTTTTCTCAGTACAAGCTTTACTTTGAAAGATAATCGCGTTCTTTTGAAAGATTATTAATTTCACGAAGGCTTTAGTAAGAAACACTAATGTGTTACATTATAAAGACAAGCAGCTGTTTGCTACGTGTGAAAACACTGTTAGAACTGAGATCGGTGTTCCTTTTCTCAGTACAAGCTTTACTTTGAAAGATAATCGCGTTCTTTGGAAAGTTTATTAATTTCACGAAAGCTTTAGTAAGAAATGCACGTACGTTTCTTTGTAAAGACACGCAGTTTTTTGCTACGTGTGAAAGCACTGTTACAACTGAGATGAGTGTTCCTTTTCTCATTACAAGCTTTACTTTGAAAGATAATCGCGTTCTTTTGAAAGTTTATTAATTTCACGAAAGCTTTAGTAAGAATCATTAATGCGTTACATTATAAAGACAAGCAGTTTTTTGCTAAGTGTGAAAGCACTGTTAGAACTGAGATCAGTGTTCATTTTCTCAGTAAAAGCTTTCCTTTGACAGATAATCGCATTCTTTTGAAAGTCTATTTATTTCACGGAAGCTTTAGGATGAAACGCACATGTGTTTCTTTGTGAAGACAAGCAGTTGTTTGCTACGTGTGAAAGACCTGTTAGAACTGAGATGAGTGTTCCTTTTCTCAGTACAAGCTTTACTTTGTAAGATAATCGTGTTCTTTTGAAAGTTTATTAATTTCAGGAAAGCTTTAGTAAGAAATGCACATGCGTTTCTTTGTAAAGACAAGCAGTTGTTTGCTATGTGTGAAAGCACTGTTAGAACTGAGATGAGTGTTCCTTTTCTCAGTACAAGTTTTACTTTGAAAGATAATCGCATTCTTTTGAAAGGTTATTAATTTCACGAAAGCTTCAGGAAGAAACGCACATGCGTTTCTTTGTAAAGACAAGCAGTTGTTCGCTACGTGTACAAGCACTGTTAGAACTGACATGAGTGTTGCTTTTCTCAGTACAAGCTTTACTTTGAAAGATAATCACGTTCATTTGAAAGATTATTAATTTCACGAAAGCTTTAGTAAGAAACACTAATGCGTTTCATTATAAAGACAAGCAGTTGTTTGCTACGTGTGAAAGCACTGTTAGAAGTGAGATCAGTGTTCCTTTTCTCAGTACAAGCTTTACTTTGAAAGATAATCGCGTTCTTTTGAAAGATTATTAATTTCACGAAAGCTTTAGTAAGAAACATTAATGCGGTACATTATAAAGACAAGCAGTTTTTTGCTAAGTGTCAAAGCACTGTTAGAACTGAGATCAGTGTTCCTTTTCTCAGTACAAGCTTTACTTTGAAAGATAATCCCGTTCTTTTGAAAGGTTATTAATTTCACGAATGCTTTAGTAAGAAACGTACATGCCTTTCTTTGTAAAGACAAGCAGTTGTTTGCTACGTGTGTAAGCACTGTTAGAACTGAGATGAGTGTTTCTTTTCTCAGTACAAGCTTTATTTTGAAAGATAATAGCATATTTTTGAAAGATTATTAATTACACGAAAGCTTTAGTAAGAAACGCACATGCGTTTCTTTGTAAAGACAAGCAGTTGTTTGCTACGTGTGAAAGCACTGGTGGAACTGAGATCTGTGTTCATTTTCTCAGGACAAGCTTTAATTTGAAAGTTAATCGCGTTGTTTTGAAAGTTTATTATTTTCACGAAAGCTTTAGTAAGAAACACTAATGCGTTTCATTATAAAGACAAGCAGTTGTTTGCTACGTCTGAAAGCACTGTTAGAACTGAGATCAGTGTTCCTTTTCTCAGTACAAGCTTTACTTTGAAAGATAATCGCGTTCTTTGGAAAGTTTATTAATTTCACGAAAGCTTTAGTAAGAAATGCACGTACGTTTCTTTGTAAAGACACGCAGTTTTTTGATACGTGTGAAAGCACTGTTACAACTGAGATGAGTGTTCCTTTTCTCATTACAAGCTTTACTTTGAAAGATAATCGCGTTCTTTTGAAAGTTTATTAATTTCACGAAAGCTTTAGTAAGAAACATTAATGCGTTACATTATTAAGACAAGCAGTTTTTTGCTAAGTGTGAAAGCACTGTTAGAACTGAGATCAGTGTTCATTTTCTCACTAAAAGCTTTCCTTTGAAAGGTAATCGCATTCTTTTGAAAGTCTATTCATTTCACGGAAGCTTTAGGATGAAGCGCACATGTGTTTCTTTGTGAAGACAAGCAGTTGTTTGCTACGTGTGAAAGCACTGTTAGAACTGAGATGAGTGTTCCTTTTCTCAGTACAAGCTTTACTTTGAAAGATAATCACGTTCATTTGAAAGGTTATTAATTTCACGAAAGCTTTAGTAAGAAACACTAATGCGTTTCGTTATAAAGACAAGCAGTTGTTTGCTACGTGTGAAAGCACTGTTAGAACTGACATGAGTGTTCCTTTTCTCAGTACAAGCTTTACTTTGAAAGATAATCACGTTCATTTGAAAGATTATTAATTTCACGAAAGCTTTAGTAAGAAACACCAATGCGTTTCATTTTAAAGACAAGCAGTTGTTTGCTACGTGGAAAAGCACTGTTAGAACTGAGATGAGGGTTCCTTCTCTCAGTACAAGCCTTACTTTGAAAGATAATCGCGTTCTTTTGAAAGTTTATTAATTTCAGGAATGCTTTAGTAAGAAACGCACTTGGGTTTCTTTGTAAAGACAAGCAGTTGTTTGCTACGTGTGCGAGCACTTTTTGAACTGACATGAGTGTTCCTTTTCTCAGTACAAGCTTTACTTTGAAAGATAATCGTGTTCTTTTGAAAGTTACTTAATTTCACGAAAGCGTTTGTAAGAAAGGCACATGCGTTTCTTTGTAAAGAAAAGCAGTTGTTTGCTACGTGTGAAAGCACTGTTAGAACTGAGATGAGTGTTTCTTTTCTCAGTACAAGCTTTACTTTGAAAGATAATCGCGTTCTTTTGTAAGATTATTAATTTCACGAAAGCTTTAGTAAGAAACACTAATGCGTTTCATTATAAAGACAAGCAGTTGTTTGCTACGTGTGAAAGCACTGGTAGAACTGAGATCTGTGTTCCTTTTCTCAGGACAAGCTTTACTTTGAAAGTTAATCGCGTTCTTTTGAAAGTTTATTAATTTCCCGAAAGCTTTAGTAAGAACCGCACATGGGTTTCTTTGTAAAGACAAGCAGTTGTTTGCTACATGTGAAAGCACTGTTAGAACTGACATGAGTGTTCCTTTTCTCAGTACAAGCTTTACTTTGAAAGATAATCGCGATCTTTTGAAAGTTTATTAATTTCACGAAAGCTTTAGTAAGAAACGCACATGCGTTTCCTTGTAAAGACAAGCACTTGTTTGCTACGTGAGAAAGCACTCTTAGAACTGAGATGAGTGTTCCTTTACTCAGTACAATCTTTACTTTGAAAGATAATCGCGTTCCTTTGAAAGTTTATTAATGTCACGAAAGCTTTAGTAAGAAAGGCACATGCGTTTCTTTGTAAAGAGAAGCAGTTGTTACCTACGTGTGAAAGCACTGTTAGAACTGAGATCAGTGTTGCTTTTCTCAGTACAAGCTTTACTTTGAAACATAATCGCGTTCTATTGAAAGTTTATTAATTTCACGAAAGCTTTTGTAAGAAAGGCACATGTGTTTCTTTGTAAAGACAAGCAGTTGTTTGCTACGTGTGAAAGCACTGTTAGAACTGAGATGAGTTTTCCTTTTCTCAGTACAAGCTTAACTTTGGAAGGTAATCGCGTTCTTTTGAAAGTTTATTAATTTCACGAAAGCTTTTGTAAGAAACGCACATGCGTTTCTTTGTAAAGGCAAGCAGTTGTTTGCTACGTGTGAAAGCACTGTTAGAACTGAGATGAGTGTTCCTTTTCTCAGTACAAGCTTTACTTTCAAAGGTAATCGCGTTCTTTTGAAAGATTATTAATTTCAGGTAAGCTTTAGTAAGAAACACGAATACGTTACGTTATAAAGACAATCAGTGGTTTGCTACGTGTGAAAGCACTGTTAGAACTGAGATGAGTGTTCCTTTTCTCAGTACAAGCTTTACTTTGAACGATAATCGCATTCTTTTTAAAGTTTACTAATTTCACGAAAGCTTTAGGAAGAAACGCACATGCGTTTCTTTGTAAAGACAAGCAGTTGTTGGCTACATGTGAATGCACTTTTAGAAGTGAGTGTTCCTTTTCTCAGTACAAGCTTTACTTTGAAAGATAATCGCGTTCTTATGAAAGTTTATTAATTTCACGAAAGCTTAGTAAGAAATGCACATGCGTTTTTTGTAAAGACAAGCAGTTATTTGCTACGTGTGAAAACACTGTTAGAAATGAGATCAGTGTTCCTTTTCTCAGTACAAGCTTTACTTTGAAACATAATCGCGTTCTTTTGAAAGTTTATTAATTTCACGAAAGCTTTTGTAAGAGAGGCACATGTGTTTCTTTGTAAAGACAAGCAGTTGTTTGCTACGTGTGAAAGCACTCTTAGAACTGAGATGAGTGTTCCTTTTCTCAGTACAAGCTTTACTTTGAAACATAATCGCGTTCTTTTGAAAGTTTATTAATTTCACGAAAGCTTTTGTAAGAAACGCACATGAGTTTCTTTGTAAAGACAAGCAGTGTTTTGCTACGTGGGAAAGCACTGTTAGAACTGAGATGAGTGTTCCTTTTCTCAGTACAGGCTTTACTTTGAAAGATAATTGCGTTCTTATGAAAGATTATTAATTTCACGAAAGCATTAGTAAGAAACACTAATGCGTTACATTTTAGAGACAAGCAGTATTTGATACGTGTGAAATCACTGTTAGAACTGAGATGAGTGTTCCTTTTCTCAATACAAGCTTAACTTTGGAAGGTAATCGCGTTCTGTTGAAAGTTTATTAATATCACGATAGCTTTAGTAAGAAACGCACATGCGTTTCTTTGTAAAGACAAGCAGTTGTTTGCTACGTGTTAAAGCACTGTTAGAACTGAGATGAGTGTTCCTTTTCTCAGTACAAGCTTTACTTTGAAAGATAATCGCGTTCTTTTGAAAGATTATTAATTTCACAAAAGCTTTGTTAAGAAACGCACATGCGTTTCTTTGTAAAGGCAAGCAGTTGTTTGCTACGTGTGAAAGCACTGTTAGAACTGAGATGAGTGTTCCTTTTCTCAGTACAAGCTTTGAAAGATAATCGCATTCTTTTGAAAGTTTATTAATTTCACGAAAGCTTTAGTAAGAAACACTAATGCGTTACATTATAGAGACAAGCAGTATTTGATACGTGTGAAAGCACTGTTAGAACTGAGATCAGTGTTCCTTTTCTCAGTACAAGCTTTACTTTGAAAGATAATCTCGTTCTTTTGAAAGTTTATTAATATCACGATAGCTTTAGTAAGAAACGCACATGCGTTTCTTTGTAAAGACAAGCAGTTGTTTGCTACGTGTGAAAGCACTGTTAGAACTGAGATGAGTGTTCCTTTTCTCAGTACAAACCTTACTTTGAAAGATAATCGCCTTCTTTTGAAAGATTATTAATTTCACAAAAGCTTTGTTAAGAAACGCACATGCGTTTCTTTGTAAAGACAAGCAGTTGTTTGCTACGTGTGAAAGCACTTTTAGAACTGAGATGAGTGTTCCTTTTCTCAGTACAAGCTTTACTTTCAAAGGTAATCGCGTTCTTTTGAAAGATTATTAATTTCAGGTAAGCTTTAGTAGGAAACACGAATACGTTACATTGTAAAGACAATCAGTGGTTTGCTACGTGTGAAAGCACTGTTAGAACTGAGATGAGTGTTCCTTTTCTCAGTACAAGCTTTACTTTGAAAGATAATCGCATTCTTTTTAAAGTTTATTAATTTCACGAAAGCTTTAGGAAGAAACACACATGAGTTTCTTCGTAAAGACAAGCAGTTGTTGGCTACATGTGAATGCACTGTTAGAACTGAGTGTTCCTTTTCTCAGTACAAGCTTTGCTTTGAAAGATAATCGCGTTCTTATGAAAGTTTATTAATTTCACGCAAGCTTAGTAAGAAATGCACATGCGTTTTTTGTAAAGACAAGCAGTTGTTTGCTACGTGTGAAAGCACTGTTAGAAATGAGATCAGTGTTCCTTTTCTCAGTACAAGCTTTACTTTGAAAGATAATAGCGTTCTTTTGAAAGATTATTAATTTCACAAAAGCTTTGTTAAGAAACGCACATGCGTTTCTTTGTAAAGGCAAGCAGTTGTGTGCTACGTGTAAAAGCACTGTTAGAACTGAGATGAGTGTTCCTTTTCTCAGTACAAGCTTTACTTTCAAAGGTAATCGCGTTCTTTTGAAAGATTATTAATTTCAGGTAAGCTTTAGTAAGAAACACGAATACGTTACATTATAAAGACAATCAGTGGTTTGCTACGTGTGAAAGCACTTTTAGAACTGAGAGGAGTGTTCCTTTTCTCAGTACAAGCTTTACTTTGAAAGATAATCGCATTCTTATGAAAATTTATTAATTTCACGAAAGCTTTAGTAAGAAACGCACATGCGTTTATTTGTAAAGGCAAGCATTTGTTTGCTACGTGTGAAAGCACTGTTAGAACTGAGATGAGTGTTCCTTTTCTCAGTACAAGCTTTACTTTGAAAGATAATCGCGTTCTTAAGAAAGATTATTAATTTCACGAAAGCATTAGTAAGAAACATTAATGCGTTACATTATAGAGAAAAGCAGTATTTGATACGTGTGAAAGCACTGTTATAAGTGAGATGAGTGTTCCTTTTCTCAATACAAGCTTTACTTTGAAAGATAATCGCGTTATTTTAGAAGTTTATTAATTTCACGAGCTTTAGGAAGAAACGCACATGGGTTTCTTTGTAAAGACAAGCAGTTGTTTGCTACGTGTGAAAGCACTGTTAGAACTGAGATGAGTGTTCCTTTTCTCAGTACGAGCTTTGAAAGATAATCGCATTCTTTTGAAAGTTTATTAATTTCACGAAAGCTTTAGTAAGAAACACTAATGCGTTACATTATAGAGACAAGCAGTATTTGATACGTGTGAAAGCACTGTTAGAACTGAGATCAGTGTTCCTTTTCTCAGTACAAGCTTTACTTTGAAAGATAATCTCGTTCTTTTTTTAAAGTTTATTAATATCACGATAGCTTTAGTAAGAAACGCACATGCGTTTCTTTGTAAAGACAAGCAGTTGTTTGCTACGTGTGAAAGCACTGTTAGAATTGAGATGAGTGTTCCTTTTCTCAGTACAAGCTTTACTTATAAAGATATTCGCATTCTTATGAAAGTTTATTAATTTCACGAAAGCTTTAGTAAGAAACGCACTTGTGTTTCTTTGTAAAGGCAAGCAGTTGTTTGCTACGTGTGAAAGCACTGTTAGAACTGAGATGAGTGTTCCTTTTCTCAGTACAAGCTTTACTTTGAAACATAATCGCGTTCTTTTGAAAGTTTATTAATTTCACGAAAGCTTTTGTAAGAAACGCACATGGGTTTCTTTGTAAAGACAAGCAGTGTTTTGCTACGTGTGAAAGCACTGTTAGAACTGAGATGAGTGTTCCTTTTCTCAGTACAAGCTTTACTTTCAAAGGTAATCGCGTTCTTTTGAAAGATTATTAATTTCAGGTAAGCTTTAGTAGGAAACACGAATACGTTACATAATAAAGACAATCAGTGGTTTGCTACGTGTGAAAGCACTGTTAGAACTGAGATGGGTATTCCTTTTCTCAGTACAAGCTTTATTTTGAAAGATAATCGCATTCTTTTTAAAGTTTATTAATTTCACGAAAGCTTTAGGAAGAAACGCACATGCGTTTCTTTGTAAAGACAAGCAGTTGTTGGCTACATGTGAATGCACTGTTAGAACTGAGTGTTCCTTTTCTCAGTACAAGCTTTGCTTTGAAAGATAATCGCGTTCTTATGAAAGTTTATTAATTTCACGCAAGCTTAGTAAGAAATGCACATGCGTTTCTTTGTAAAGACAAGCAGTTGTTTGCTACGTGTTAAAGCACTGTTAGAACTGAGATGAGTGTTCCTTTTCTCAGTACAAGCTTTACTTTGAAACATAATCGCGTTCTTTTGAAAGTTTATTAATTTCACGAAAGCTTTTGTAAGAAAGGCACATGTGTTTCTTTGTAAAGACAAGCAGTTGTTTGCTACGTGTGAAAGCACTGTTAGAACTGAGATCAGTGTTCCTTTTCTCAGTACAAGCTTTACTTTGAAAGATAATCGCTTTCTTTTGAAAGGTTATTAATTTCATGAAAGCTTTAGGATGAAACGCACATGAGTTTCTTTGTAAAGGCAAGCAGTTGTTTGCTACATGTGAAAGCACTGTTAGAACTGAGATGAGTGTTCCTTTTCTCAGTACAAGCTTTACTTTGAAAGATAATCGCGTTCTTTTGAACGTTTATTAATGTCACGAATGCTTTAGTAAGAAACGCACATGCGTTTCTTGTAAAGTCAAGCAGTTGTTTGCTACCTGTGAAAGCACTTTTAGAACTGTGATGAGTGATCCTTTTCTCAATACAAGCTTTACTTTGAAAGATAATCGCGTTCTTATGAAAGTTTATTAATTTCACGAAAGCTTTAGGGAGAAACGCACATGCGTTTCTTTGTAAAGACAAGCAGTTGTTTCCTATGTGTGGAAGCACTGTTAGAACTGAGATGAGTGTTCCTTTTCTCAGTACAAGCTTTACTTTGAAAGATAATCGCGTTCTTTTGAAAGTTTATTAATGTCACGAAAGCTTTAGTAAGAAACACACATGCGTTTCTTTGTAAAGACAAGCAGTTGTTTGCTACATGTGAAAGCACTGTTAGAACTGAGATAAGTATTCTTTTTCTCAGTACAACCTTTACTTTGAAAGATAATCGCGTTCTTTTGCAAGTTTATTAATTTCACGAAAGCTTTAGTAAGAAACGCACATGCGTTTCTTTGTAAAGAGAAGCAGTTGTTACCTACGTGTGAAAGCACTGTTAGAACTGAGATCAGTGTTGCTTTTCTCAGTACAAGCTTTACTTTGAAACATAATCGCGTTCTATTGAAAGTTTATTAATTTCACGAAAGCTTTTGTAAGAAAGGCACATGTGTTTCTTTGTAAAGACAAGCAGTTGTTTGCTACGTGTGAAAGCACTGTTAGAACTGAGATGAGTGTTCCTTTTCTCAGTACAAGCTTTACTTTGAAACATAATCGCGTTCTTTTGAAAGTTTATTAATTTCACGAAAGCTTTTGTAAGAAACGCACATGCGTTTCTTTGTAAAGGCAAGCAGTTGTTTGCTACGTGTGAAAGCACTGTTAGAACTGAGATGAGTGTTCCTTTTCTCAGTACAAGCTTTACTTTCAAAGGTAATCGCGTTCTTTTGAAAGATTATTAATTTCAGGTAAGCTTTAGTAAGAAACACGAATACGTTACGTTATAAAGACAATCAGTGGTTTGCTACGTGTGAAAGCACTGTTAGAACTGAGATGAGTGTTCCTTTTCTCAGTACAAGCTTTACTTTGAACGATAATCGCATTCTTTTTAAAGTTTACTAATTTCACGAAAGCTTTAGGAAGAAACGCACATGCGTTTCTTTGTAAAGACAAGCAGTTGTTGGCTACATGTGAATGCACTTTTAGAAGTGAGTGTTCCTTTTCTCAGTACAAGCTTTACTTTGAAAGATAATCGCGTTCTTATGAAAGTTTATTAATTTCACGAAAGCTTAGTAAGAAATGCACATGCGTTTTTTGTAAAGACAAGCAGTTATTTGCTACGTGTGAAAACACTGTTAGAAATGAGATCAGTGTTCCTTTTCTCAGTACAAGCTTTACTTTGAAACATAATCGCGTTCTTTTGAAAGTTTATTAATTTCACGAAAGCTTTTGTAAGAGAGGCACATGTGTTTCTTTGTAAAGACAAGCAGTTGTTTGCTACGTGTGAAAGCACTCTTAGAACTGAGATGAGTGTTCCTTTTCTCAGTACAAGCTTTACTTTGAAACATAATCGCGTTCTTTTGAAAGTTTATTAATTTCACGAAAGCTTTTGTAAGAAACGCACATGAGTTTCTTTGTAAAGACAAGCAGTGTTTTGCTACGTGTGAAAGCACTGTTAGAACTGAGATGAGTGTTCCTTTTCTCAGTACAGGCTTTACTTTGAAAGATAATTGCGTTCTTATGAAAGATTATTAATTTCACGAAAGCATTAGTAAGAAACACTAATGCGTTACATTTTAGAGACAAGCAGTATTTGATACGTGTGAAATCACTGTTAGAACTGAGATGAGTGTTCCTTTTCTCAATACAAGCTTAACTTTGGAAGGTAATCGCGTTCTGTTGAAAGTTTATTAATATCACGATAGCTTTAGTAAGAAACGCACATGCGTTTCTTTGTAAAGACAAGCAGTTGTTTGCTACGTGTTAAAGCACTGTTAGAACTGAGATGAGTGTTCCTTTTCTCAGTACAAGCTTTACTTTGAAAGATAATCGCGTTCTTTTGAAAGATTATTAATTTCACAAAAGCTTTGTTAAGAAACGCACATGCGTTTCTTTGTAAAGGCAAGCAGTTGTTTGCTACGTGTGAAAGCACTGTCAGAACTGAGATGAGTGTTCCTTTTCTCAGTACAAGCTTTGAAAGATAATCGCATTCTTTTGAAAGTTTATTAATTTCACGAAAGCTTTAGTAAGAAACACTAATGCGTTACATTATAGAGACAAGCAGTATTTGATACGTGTGAAAGCACTGTTAGAACTGAGATCAGTGTTCCTTTTCTCAGTACAAGCTTTACTTTGAAAGATAATCTCGTTCTTTTGAAAGTTTATTAATATCACGATAGCTTTAGTAAGAAACGCACATGCGTTTCTTTGTAAAGACAAGCAGTTGTTTGCTACGTGTGAAAGCACTGTTAGAACTGAGATGAGTGTTCCTTTTCTCAGTACAAACCTTATTTTTTAAGATAATCGCCTTCTTTTGAAAGATTATTAATTTCACAAAAGCTTTGTTAAGAAACGCACATGCGTTTCTTTGTAAAGGCAAGCAGTTGTTTGCTACGTGTGAAAGCACTTTTAGAACTGAGATGAGTGTTCCTTTTCTCAGTACAAGCTTTACTTTCAAAGGTAATCGCGTTCTTTTGAAAGATTATTAATTTCAGGTAAGCTTTAGTAGGAAACACGAATACGTTACATTGTAAAGACAATCAGTGGTTTGCTACGTGTGAAAGCACTGTTAGAACTGAGATGAGTGTTCCTTTTCTCAGTACAAGCTTTACTTTGAAAGATAATCGCATTCTTTTTAAAGTTTATTAATTTCACGAAAGCTTTAGGAAGAAACACACATGCGTTTCTTCGTAAAGACAAGCAGTTGTTGGCTACATGTGAATGCACTGTTAGAACTGAGTGTTCCTTTTCTCAGTACAAGCTTTGCTTTGAAAGATAATCGCGTTCTTATGAAAGTTTATTAATTTCACGCAAGCTTAGTAAGAAATGCACATGCGTTTTTTGTAAAGACAAGCAGTTGTTTGCTACGTGTGAAAGCACTGTTAGAAATGAGATCAGTGTTCCTTTTCTCAGTACAAGCTTTACTTTGAAAGATAATAGCGTTCTTTTGAAAGATTATTAATTTCACAAAAGCTTTGTTAAGAAACGCACATGCGTTTCTTTGTAAAGGCAAGCAGTTGTGTGCTACGTGTAAAAGCACTGTTAGAACTGAGATGAGTGTTCCTTTTCTCAGTACAAGCTTTACTTTCAAAGGTAATCGCATTCTTTTGAAAGATTATTAATTTCAGGTAAGCTTTAGTAAGAAACAAGAATACGTTACATTATAAAGACAATCAGTGGTTTGCTACGTGTGAAAGCACTTTTAGAACTGAGATGAGTGTTCTTTTTCTCAGTACAAGCTTTACTTTGAAAGATAATCGCATTCTTATGAAAATTTATTAATTTCACGAAAGCTTTAGTAAGAAACGCACATGCGTTTATTTGTAAAGGCAAGCAGTTGTTTGCTACGTGTGAAAGCACTGTTAGAACTGAGATGAGTGTTCCTTTTCTCAGTACAAGCTTTACTTTGAAAGATAATCGCGTTCTTAAGAAAGATTATTAATTTCACGAAAGCATTAGTAAGAAACATTAATGCGTTACATTATAGAGACAAGCAGTATTTGATACGTGTGAAAGCACTGTTATAAGTGAGATGAGTGTTCCTTTTCTCAATACAAGCTTTACTTTGACAGATAATCGCGTTATTTTAGAAGTTTATTAATTTCATGAGCTTTAGGAAGAAACACTAATGCGTTACATTATAGAGACAAGCAGTATTTGATACGTGTGAAAGCACTGTTAGAACTGAGATCAGTGTTCCTTTTCTCAGTACAAGCTTTACTTTGAAAGATAATCTCGTTCTTTTGAAAGTTTATTAATATCACGAAAGCTTTAGTAAGAAACGCACATGCGTTTCTTTGTAAAGACAAGCAGTTGTTTGCTACGTGTGAAAGCACTGTTAGAATTGAGATGAGTGTTCCTTTTCTCAGTACAAGCTTTACTTTGAAAGATATTCGCATTCTTATGAAAGTTTATTAATTTCACGAAAGCTTTAGTAAGAAACGCACTTGTGTTTCTTTGTAAAGTCAAGCAGTTGTTTGCTACGTGTGAAAGCACTTTTAGAACTGTGATGAGTGATCCTTTTCTCAATACAAGCTTTACTTTGAAAGATAATCGCATTCTTATGAAAGTTTATTAATTTCACGAAAGCTTTAGGGAGAAACGCACATGCGTTTCTTTGTAAAGACAAGCAGTTGTTTCCTATGTGTGGAAGCACTGTTAGAACTGAGATGAGTGTTCCTTTTCTCAGTACAAGCTTTACTTTGAAAGATAATCGCGTTCTTTTGAAAGTTTATTAATGTCACGAAAGCTTTAGTAAGAAACACACATGCGTTTCTTTGTAAAGACAAGCAGTTGTTTGCTACATGTGAAAGCACTGTTAGAACTGAGATAAGTATTCTTTTTCTCAGTACAACCTTTACTTTGAAAGATAATCGCGTTCTTTTGCAAGTTTATTAATTTCACGAAAGCTTTAGTAAGAAACGCACATGCGTTTCTTTGTAAAGAGAAGCAGTTGTTACCTACGTGTGAAAGCACTGTTAGAACTGAGATCAGTGTTGCTTTTCTCAGTACAAGCTTTACTTTGAAACATAATCGCGTTCTATTGAAAGTTTATTAATTTCACGAAAGCTTTTGTAAGAAAGGCACATGTGTTTCTTTGTAAAGACAAGCAGTTGTTTGCTACGTGTGAAAGCACTGTTAGAACTGAGATGAGTGTTCCTTTTCTCAGTACAAGCTTTACTTTGAAACATAATCGCGTTCTTTTGAAAGTTTATTAATTTCACGAAAGCTTTTGTAAGAAACGCACATGCGTTTCTTTGTAAAGGCAAGCAGTTGTTTGCTACGTGTGAAAGCACTGTTAGAACTGAGATGAGTGTTCCTTTTCTCAGTACAAGCTTTACTTTCAAAGGTAATCGCGTTCTTTTGAAAGATTATTAATTTCAGGTAAGCTTTAGTAAGAAACACGAATACGTTACATTATAAAGACAATCAGTGGTTTGCTACGTGTGAAAGCACTGTTAGAACTGAGATGAGTGTTCCTTTTCTCAGTACAAGCTTTACTTTGAACGATAATCGCATTCTTTTTAAAGTTTACTAATTTCACGAAAGCTTTAGGAAGAAACGCACATGCGTTTCTTTGTAAAGACAAGCAGTTGTTGGCTACATGTGAATGCACTTTTAGAAGTGAGTGTTCCTTTTCTCAGTACAAGCTTTACTTTGAAAGATAATCGCGTTCTTATGAAAGTTTATTAATTTCACGAAAGCTTAGTAAGAAATGCACATGCGTTTTTTGTAAAGACAAGCAGTTATTTGCTACGTGTGAAAACACTGTTAGAAATGAGATGAGTGTTCCTTTTCTCAGTACAAACCTTACTTTGAAAGATAATCGCCTTCTTTTGAAAGATTATTAATTTCACAAAAGCTTTGTTAAGAAACGCACATGCGTTTCTTTGTAAAGGCAAGCAGTTATTTGCTACGTGTGAAAGCACTTTTAGAACTGAGATGAGTGTTCCTTTTCTCAGTACAAGCTTTACTTTCAAAGGTAATCGCGTTCTTTTGAAAGATTATTAATTTCAGGTAAGCTTTAGTAGGAAACACGAATACGTTACATTGTAAAGACAATCAGTGGTTTGCTACGTGTGAAAGCACTGTTAGAACTGAGATGAGTGTTCCTTTTCTCAGTACAAGCTTTACTTTGAAAGATAATCGCATTCTTTTTAAAGTTTATTAATTTCACGAAAGCTTTAGGAAGAAACACACATGAGTTTCTTCGTAAAGACAAGCAGTTGTTGGCTACATGTGAATGCACTGTTAGAACTGAGTGTTCCTTTTCTCAGTACAAGCTTTGCTTTGAAAGATAATCGCGTTCTTATGAAAGTTTATTAATTTCACGCAAGCTTAGTAAGAAATGCACATGCGTTTTTTGTAAAGACAAGCAGTTGTTTGCTACGTGTGAAAGCACTGTTAGAAATGAGATCAGTGTTCCTTTTCTCAGTACAAGCTTTACTTTGAAAGATAATAGCGTTCTTTTGAAAGATTATTAATTTCACAAAAGCTTTGTTAAGAAACGCACATGCGTTTCTTTGTAAAGGCAAGCAGTTGTGTGCTACGTGTAAAAGCACTGTTAGAACTGAGATGAGTGTTCCTTTTCTCAGTACAAGCTTTACTTTCAAAGGTAATCGCGTTCTTTTGAAAGATTATTAATTTCAGGTAAGCTTTAGTAAGAAACACGAATACGTTACATTATAAAGACAATCAGTGGTTTGCTACGTGTGAAAGCACTTTTAGAACTGAGATGAGTGTTCCTTTTCTCAGTACAAGCTTTACTTTGAAAGATAATCGCATTCTTATGAAAATTTATTAATTTCACGAAAGCTTTAGTAAGAAACGCACATGCGTTTATTTGTAAAGGCAAGCATTTGTTTGCTACGTGTGAAAGCACTGTTAGAACTGAGATGAGTGTTCCTTTTCTCAGTACAAGCTTTACTTTGAAAGATAATCGCGTTCTTAAGAAAGATTATTAATTTCACGAAAGCATTAGTAAGAAACATTAATGCGTTACATTATAGAGAAAAGCAGTATTTGATACGTGTGAAAGCACTGTTAGAAGTGAGATGAGTGTTCCTTTTCTCAATACAAGCTTTACTTTGAAAGATAATCGCGTTATTTTAGAAGTTTATTAATTTCACGAGCTTTAGGAAGAAACGCACATGGGTTTCTTTGTAAAGACAAGCAGTTGTTTGCTACGTGTGAAAGCACTGTTAGAACTGAGATGAGTGTTCCTTTTCTCAGTACGAGCTTTGAAAGATAATCGCATTCTTTTGAAAGTTTATTAATTTCACGAAAGCTTTAGTAAGAAACACTAATGCGTTACATTATAGAGACAAGCAGTATTTGATACGTGTGAAAGCACTGTTAGAACTGAGATCAGTGTTCCTTTTCTCAGTACAAGCTTTACTTTGAAAGATAATCTCGTTCTTTTGAAAGTTTATTAATATCACGATAGCTTTAGTAAGAAACGCACATGCGTTTCTTTGTAAAGACAAGCAGTTGTTTGCTACGTGTGAAAGCACTGTTAGAATTGAGATGAGTGTTCCTTTTCTCAGTACAAGCTTTACTTATAAAGATATTCGCATTCTTATGAAAGTTTATTAATTTCACGAAAGCTTTAGTAAGAAACGCACTTGTGTTTCTTTGTAAAGGCAAGCAGTTGTTTGCTACGTGTGAAAGCACTGTTAGAACTGAGATGAGTGTTCCTTTTCTCAGTACAAGCTTTACTTTGAAACATAATCGCGTTCTTTTGAAAGTTTATTAATTTCACGAAAGCTTTTGTAAGAAACGCACATGGGTTTCTTTGTAAAGACAAGCAGTGTTTTGCTACGTGTGAAAGCACTGTTAGAACTGAGATGAGTGTTCCTTTTCTCAGTACAAGCTTTACTTTCAAAGGTAACCGCGTTCTTTTGAAAGATTATTAATTTCAGGTAAGCTTTAGTAGGAAACACGAATACGTTACATAATAAAGACAATCAGTGGTTTGCTACGTGTGAAAGCACTGTTAGAACTGAGATGGGTATTCCTTTTCTCAGTACAAGCTTTATTTTGAAAGATAATCGCATTCTTTTTAAAGTTTATTAATTTCACGAAAGCTTTAGGAAGAAACGCACATGCGTTTCTTTGTAAAGACAAGCAGTTGTTGGCTACATGTGAATGCACTGTTAGAACTGAGTGTTCCTTTTCTCAGTACAAGCTTTGCTTTGAAAGATAATCGCGTTCTTATGAAAGTTTATTAATTTCACGAAAGCTTTTGTAAGAAACGCACAATGGGTTTCTTTGTAAAGAGAAGCAGTTGTTTGCTACGTGTGAAAGCACTGTTAGAACTGAGATGAGTGTTCCTTTTCTCAGTACAAGCTTTACTTTGAAAGATATTCGCATTCTTATGAAAGTTTATTAATTTCACGAAAGCTTTAGTAAGAAACGCATTTGTGTTTCTTTGTAAAGGCAAGCAGTTGTTTGCTACGTGTGAAAGCACTGTTAGAACTGAGATGAGTGTTCCTTTTCTCAGTACAAGCTTTACTTTGAAACATAATCGCGTTCTTTTGAAAGTTTATTAATTTCACGAAAGCTTTTGTAAGAAACGCACATGAGTTTCTTTGTAAAGACAAGCAGTGTTTTGCTACGTGGGAAAGCACTGTTAGAACTGAGATGAGTGTTCCTTTTCTCAGTACAGGCTTTACTTTGAAAGATAATTGCGTTCTTATGAAAGATTATTAATTTCACGAAAGCATTAGTAAGAAACACTAATGCGTTACATTTTAGAGACAAGCAGTATTTGATACGTGTGAAATCACTGTTAGAACTGAGATGAGTGTTCCTTTTCTCAATACAAGCTTAACTTTGGAAGGTAATCGCGTTCTGTTGAAAGTTTATTAATATCACGATAGCTTTAGTAAGAAACGCACATGCGTTTCTTTGTAAAGACAAGCAGTTGTTTGCTACGTGTTAAAGCACTGTTAGAACTGAGATGAGTGTTCCTTTTCTCAGTACAAGCTTTACTTTGAAAGATAATCGCGTTCTTTTGAAAGATTATTAATTTCACAAAAGCTTTGTTAAGAAACGCACATGCGTTTCTTTGTAAAGGCAAGCAGTTGTTTGCTACGTGTGAAAGCACTGTTAGAACTGAGATGAGTGTTCCTTTTCTCAGTACAAGCTTTGAAAGATAATCGCATTCTTTTGAAAGTTTATTAATTTCACGAAAGCTTTAGTAAGAAACACTAATGCGTTACATTATAGAGACAAGCAGTATTTGCTACGTGTGAAAGCACTGTTAGAACTGAGATCAGTGTTCCTTTTCTCAGTACAAACCTTACTTTGAAAGATAATCGCCTTCTTTTGAAAGATTATTAATTTCACAAAAGCTTTGTTAAGAAACGCACATGCGTTTCTTTGTAAAGGCAAGCAGTTGTTTGCTATGTGTGAAAGCACTTTTAGAACTGAGATGAGTGTTCCTTTTCTCAGTACAAGCTTTACTTTCAAAGGTAATCGCGTTCTTTTGAAAGATTATTAATTTCAGGTAAGCTTTAGTAGGAAACACGAATACGTTACATTGTAAAGACAATCAGTGGTTTGCTACGTGTGAAAGCACTGTTAGAATTGAGATGAGTGTTCCTTTTCTCAGTACAAGCTTTACTTTGAAAGATAATCGCATTCTTTTTAAAGTTTATTAATTTCACGAAAGCTTTAGGAAGAAACACACATGCGTTTCTTCGTAAAGACAAGCAGTTGTTGGCTACATGTGAATGCACTGTTAGAACTGAGTGTTCCTTTTCTCAGTACAAGCTTTGCTTTGAAAGATAATCGCGTTCTTATGAAAGTTTATTAATTTCACGCAAGCTTAGTAAGAAATGCACATGCGTTTTTTGTAAAGACAAGCAGTTGTTTGCTACGTGTGAAAGCACTGTTAGAAATGAGATCAGTGTTCCTTTTCTCAGTACAAGCTTTACTTTGAAAGATAATAGCGTTCTTTTGAAAGATTATTAATTTCACAAAAGCTTTGTTAAGAAACGCACATGCGTTTCTTTGTAAAGGCAAGCAGTTGTGTGCTACGTGTAAAAGCACTGTTAGAACTGAGATGAGTGTTCCTTTTCTCAGTACAAGCTTTACTTTCAAAGGTAATCGCGTTCTTTTGAAAGATTATTAATTTCAGGTAAGCTTTAGTAAGAAACACGAATACGTTACATTATAAAGACAATCAGTGGTTTGCTACGTGTGAAAGCACTTTTAGAACTGAGATGAGTGTTCCTTTTCTCAGTACAAGCTTTACTTTGAAAGATAATCGCATTCTTATGAAAATTTATTAATTTCACGAAAGCTTTAGTAAGAAACGCACATGCGTTTATTTGTAAAGGCAAGCAGTTGTTTGCTACGTGTGAAAGCACTGTTAGAACTGAGATGAGTGTTCCTTTTCTCAGTACAAGCTTTACTTTGAAAGATAATCGCGTTCTTAAGAAAGATTATTAATTTCACGAAAGCATTAGTAAGAAACATTAATGCGTTACATTATAGAGACAAGCAGTATTTGATATGTGTGAAAGCACTGTTATAAGTGAGATGAGTGGTCCTTTTCTCAATACAAGCTTTACTTTGACAGATAATCGCGTTATTTTAGAAGTTTATTAATTTCACGAGCTTTAGGAAGAAACGCACATGGGTTTCTTTTTAAAGACAAGCAGTTGTTTGCTACGTGTGAAAGCACTGTTAGAACTGAGATGAGTGTTCCTTTTCTCAGTACAAGCTTTGAAAGATAATCGCATTCTTTTGAAAGTTTATTAATTTCACGAAAGCTTTTGTAAGAAACGCACATGGGTTTCTTTGTAAATACAAGCAGTGTTTTGCTACGTGTGAAAGCACTGTTAGAACTGAGATGAGTGTTCCTTTTCTCAGTACAAGCTTTACTTTGAAAGATAATCGCATTCTTTTTAAAGTTTATTAATTTCACGAAAGCTTTAGGAAGAAACACACATGAGTTTCTTCGTAAAGACAAGCAGTTGTTGGCTACATGTGAATGCACTGTTAGAACTGAGTGTTCCTTTTCTCAGTACAAGCTTTGCTTTGAAAGATAATCGCGTTCTTATGAAAGTTTATTAATTTCACGCAAGCTTAGTAAGAAATGCACATGCGTTTTTTGTAAAGACAAGCAGTTGTTTGCTACGTGTGAAAGCACTGTTAGAAATGAGATCAGTGTTCCTTTTCTCAGTACAAGCTTTACTTTGAAAGATAATAGCGTTCTTTTGAAAGATTATTAATTTCACAAAAGCTTTGTTAAGAAACGCACATGCGTTTCTTTGTAAAGGCAAGCAGTTGTGTGCTACGTGTAAAAGCACTGTTAGAACTGAGATGAGTGTTCCTTTTCTCAGTACAAGCTTTACTTTCAAAGGTAATCGCGTTCTTTTGAAAGATTATTAATTTCAGGTAAGCTTTAGTAAGAAACACGAATACGTTACATTATAAAGACAATCAGTGGTTTGCTACGTGTGAAAGCACTTTTAGAACTGAGATGAGTGTTCCTTTTCTCAGTACAAGCTTTACTTTGAAAGATAATCGCATTCTTATGAAAATTTATTAATTTCACGAAAGCTTTAGTAAGAAACGCACATGCGTTTATTTGTAAAGGCAAGCAGTTGTTTGCTACGTGTGAAAGCACTGTTAGAACTGAGATGAGTGTTCCTTTTCTCAGTACAAGCTTTACTTTGAAAGATAATCGCGTTCTTAAGAAAGATTATTAATTTCACGAAAGCATTAGTAAGAAACATTAATGCGTTACATTATAGAGACAAGCAGTATTTGATACGTGTGAAAGCACTGTTATAAGTGAGATGAGTGTTCCTTTTCTCAATACAAGCTTTACTTTGACAGATAATCGCGTTATTTTAGAAGTTTATTAATTTCACGAGCTTTAGGAAGAAACGCACATGGGTTTCTTTGTAAAGACAAGCAGTTGTTTGCTACGTGTGAAAGCACTGTTAGAACTGAGATGAGTGTTCCTTTTCTCAGTACAAGCTTTGAAAGATAATCGCATTCTTTTGAAAGTTTATTAATTTCACGAAAGCTTTAGTAAGAAACACTAATGCGTTACATTATAGAGACAAGCAGTATTTGATACGTGTGAAAGCACTGTTAGAACTGAGATCAGTGTTCCTTTTCTCAGTACAAGCTTTACTTTGAAAGATAATCTCGTTCTTTTGAAAGTTTATTAATATCACGATAGCTTTAGTAAGAAACGCACATGCGTTTCTTTGTAAAGACAAGCAGTTGTTTGCTACGTGTGAAAGCACTGTTAGAATTGAGATGAGTGTTCCTTTTCTCAGTACAAGCTTTACTTTGAAAGATATTCGCATTCTTATGAAAGTTTATTAATTTCACGAAAGCTTTAGTAAGAAACGCACTTGTGTTTCTTTGTAAAGGCAAGCAGTTGTTTGCTACGTGTGAAAGCACTGTTAGAACTGAGATGAGTGTTCCTTTTCTCAGTACAAGCTTTACTTTGAAACATAATCGCGTTCTTTTGAAAGTTTATTAATTTCACGAAAGCTTTTGTAAGAAACGCACATGGGTTTCTTTGTAAAGACAAGCAGTGTTTTGCTACGTGTGAAAGCACTGTTAGAACTGAGATGAGTGTTCCTTTTCTCAGTACAAGCTTTACTTTGAAAGATAATCGCATTCTTTTTAAAGTTTATTAATTTCACGAAAGCTTTAGGAAGAAACACACATGCGTTTCTTCGTAAAGACAAGCAGTTGTTGGCTACATGTGAATGCACTGTTAGAACTGAGTGTTCCTTTTCTCAGTACAAGCTTTGCTTTGAAAGATAATCGCGTTCTTATGAAAGTTTATTAATTTCACGCAAGCTTAGTAAGAAATGCACATGCGTTTTTTGTAAAGACAAGCAGTTGTTTGCTACGTGTGAAAGCACTGTTAGAAATGAGATCAGTGTTCCTTTTCTCAGTACAAGCTTTACTTTGAAAGATAATAGCGTTCTTTTGAAAGATTATTAATTTCACAAAAGCTTTGTTAAGAAACGCACATGCGTTTCTTTGTAAAGGCAAGCAGTTGTGTGCTACGTGTAAAAGCACTGTTAGAACTGAGATGAGTGTTCCTTTTCTCAGTACAAGCTTTACTTTCAAAGGTAATCGCGTTCTTTTGAAAGATTATTAATTTCAGGTAAGCTTTAGTAAGAAACACGAATACGTTACATTATAAAGACAATCAGTGGTTTGCTACGTGTGAAAGCACTTTTAGAACTGAGATGAGTGTTCCTTTTCTCAGTACAAGCTTTACTTTGAAAGATAATCGCATTCTTATGAAAATTTATTAATTTCACGAAAGCTTTAGTAAGAAACGCACATGCGTTTATTTGTAAAGGCAAGCAGTTGTTTGCTACGTGTGAAAGCACTGTTAGAACTGAGATGAGTGTTCCTTTTCTCAGTACAAGCTTTACTTTGAAAGATAATCGCGTTCTTAAGAAAGATTATTAATTTCACGAAAGCATTAGTAAGAAACATTAATGCGTTACATTATAGAGACAAGCAGTATTTGATACGTGTGAAAGCACTGTTATAAGTGAGATGAGTGTTCCTTTTCTCAATACAAGCTTTACTTTGACAGATAATCGCGTTATTTTAGAAGTTTATTAATTTCACGAGCTTTAGGAAGAAACGCACTTGTGTTTCTTTGTAAAGGCAAGCAGTTGTTTGCTACGTGTGAAAGCACTGTTAGAACTGAGATGAGTGTTCCTTTTCTCAGTACAAGCTTTACTTTGAAACATAATCGCGTTCTTTTGAAAGTTTATTAATTTCACGAAAGCTTTTGTAAGAAACGCACATGGGTTTCTTTGTAAAGACAAGCAGTGTTTTGCTACGTGTGAAAGCACTGTTAGAACTGAGATGAGTGTTCCTTTTCTCAGTACAAGCTTTACTTTCAAAGGTAATCGCGATCTTTTGAAAGATTATTAATTTCAGGTAAGCTTTAGTAGGAAACACGAATACGTTACATAATAAAGACAATCAGTGGTTTGCTACGTGTGAAAGCACTGTTAGAACTGAGATGGGTATTCCTTTTCTCAGTACAAGCTTTATTTTGAAAGATAATCGCATTCTTTTTAAAGTTTATTAATTTCACGAAAGCTTTAGGAAGAAACGCACATGCGTTTCTTTGTAAAGACAAGCAGTTGTTGGCTACATGTGAATGCACTGTTAGAACTGAGTGTTCCTTTTCTCAGTACAAGCTTTACTTTGAAAGATAATCGCGTTCTTTTGAAAGATTATTAATTTCACAAAAGCTTTGTTAAGAAACGCACATGCGTTTCTTTGTAAAGACAATCAGTTGTTTGCTACGTGTGAAAGCACTGTTAGAACTGAGATGAGTGTTCCTTTTAAAGTACAAGCTTTACTTTGAAACATAATCGCGTTCTTTTGAAAGTTTATTAACTTCACTAAAGCTTTTGTAAGAAACGCACATGCGTTTCTTTGTAAAGACAAGCAGTTGTTTGCTACATGTGAAAGCACTGTTAGAACTGAGTGTTCCTTTTCTCAGTACAAGCTTTACTTTGAAAGATAATCGCGTTCTTATTAAAGTTTATTAATTTCTCGAAAGCTTTAGTAAGAAACGCACATGCGTTTCTTTGTAAAGGCAAGCAGTTGTTTGCTACGTGGGAAAGCACTGTTAGAACTGAGATGAGTGTTCCTTTTCTCTGTACAAGCTTTACTTTGAAACATAATCGCGTTCTTTTGAAAGTTTATTAATTTCACGAAAGCTTTTGTAAGAAAGGCACATGTGTTTCTTTGTAAAGACAAGCAGTTGTTTGCTACGTGTGAAAGCACTGTTAGAACTGAGATCAGTGTTCCTTTTCTCAGTACAAGCTTTACTTTGAAAGATAATCGCTTTCTTTTGAAAGGTTATTAATTTCATGAAAGCTTTAGCATGAAGCGCACATGCGTTTCTTTGTAAAGGCAAGCAGTTGTTTGCTACATGTGAAAGCACTGTTAGAACTGAGATGAGTGTTCCTTTTCTCAGTACAAGCTTTACTTTGAAAGATAATCGCGTTCTTTTGAACGTTTATTAATGTCACGAATGCTTTAGTAAGCAACGCACATGCGTTTCTTGTAAAGTCAAGCAGTTGTTTGCTACCTGTGAAAGCACTTTTAGAACTGTGATGAGTGATCCTTTTCTCAATACAAGCTTTACTTTGAAAGATAATCGCGTTCTTATGAAAGTTTATTAATTTCACGAAAGCTTTAGGGAGAAACGCACATGCGTTTCTTTGTAAAGACAAGCAGTTGTTTCCTATGTGTGGAAGCACTGTTAGAACTGAGATGAGTGTTCCTTTTCTCACTACAAGCTTTACTTTGAACGATAATCGCGTTCTTTTGAAAGTTTATTAATGTCACGAAAGCTTTAGTAAGAAACACACATGCGTTTCTTTGTAAAGACAAGCAGTTGTTTGCTACGTGGGAAAGCACTGTTAGAACTGAGATAAGTATTCTTTTTCTTAGTACAACCTTTACTTTGAAAGATAATCGCGTTCTTTTGCAAGTTTATTAATTTCACGAAAGCTTTAGTAAGAAACGCACATGCGTTTCTTTGTAAAGAGAAGCAGTTGTTACCTACGTGTGAAAGCACTGTTAGAACTGAGATCAGTGTTGCTTTTCTCAGTACAAGCTTTACTTTGAAACATAATCGCGTTCTATTGAAAGTTTATTAATTTCACGAAAGCTTTTGTAAGAAAGGCACATGTGTTTCTTTGTAAAGACAAGCAGTTGTTTGCTACGTGTGAAAGCACTGTTAGAACTGAGATGAGTGTTCCTTTTCTCAGTACAAGCTTTACTTTGAAAGATATTCGCATTCTTATGAAAGTTTATTAATTTCACGAAAGCTTTAGTAAGAAACGCATTTGTGTTTCTTTGTAAAGGCAAGCAGTTGTTTGCTACGTGTGAAAGCACTGTTAGAACTGAGATGAGTGTTCCTTTTCTCAGTACAAGCTTTACTTTGAAACATAATCGCGTTCTTTTGAAAGTTTATTAATTTCACGAAAGCTTTTGTAAGAAACGCACATGGGTTTCTTTGTAAAGAAAAGCAGTGTTTTGCTACGTGTGAAAGCACTGTTAGAACTGAGATGAGTGTTCCTTTTCTCAGTACAAGCTTTACTTTGAAAGATAATTGCGTTCTTATGAAAGATTATTAATTTCACGAAAGCATTAGTAAGAAACACTAATGCGTTACATTTTAGAGACAAGCAGTATTTGATACGTGTGAAATCACTGTTAGAACTGAGATGAGTGTTCCTTTTCGCAATACAAGCTTAACTTTGGAAGGTAATCGCGTTCTGTTGAAAGTTTATTAATATCACGATAGCTTTAGTAAGAAACGCACATGCGTTTCTTTGTAAAGACAAGCAGTTGTTTGCTACGTGTTAAAGCACTGTTAGAACTGAGATGAGTGTTTCTTTTCTCAGTACAAGCTTTATTTTGAAAGATAATAGCATATTTTTGAAAGATTATTAATTACACGAAAGCTTTAGTAAGAAACACACATGCGTTTCTTTGTAAAGACAAGCAGTTGTTTGCTACGTGTTAAAGCACTGTTAGAACTGAGATGAGTGTTTCTTTTCTCAGTACAAGCTTTATTTTGAAAGATAATAGCATATTTTTGAAAGATTATTAATTACACGAAAGCTTTAGTAAGAAACACACATGCGTTTCTTTGTAAAGACAAGCAGTTGTTTGCTACGTGTGAAAGCACTGTTAGAACTGAGATAAGTATTCTTTTTCTCAGTACAACCTTTACTTTGAAAGATAATCGCGTTCTTTTGCAAGTTTATTAATTTCACGAAAGCTTTAGTAAGAAACGCACATGCGTTTCTTTGTAAAGAGAAGCAGTTGTTACCTACGTGTGAAAGCACTGTTAGAACTGAGATCAGTGTTGCTTTTCTCAGTACAAGCTTTACTTTGAAACATAATCGCGTTCTATTGAAAGTTTATTAATTTCACGAAAGCTTTTGTAAGAAAGGCACATGTGTTTCTTTGTAAAGACAAGCAGTTGTTTGCTACGTGTGAAAGCACTGTTAGAACTGAGATGAGTGTTCCTTTTCTCAGTACAAGCTTTACTTTGAAAGATATTCGCATTCTTATGAAAGTTTATTAATTTCACGAAAGCTTTAGTAAGAAACGCATTTGTGTTTCTTTGTAAAGGCAAGCAGTTGTTTGCTACGTGTGAAAGCACTGTTAGAACTGAGATGAGTGTTCCTTTTCTCAGTACAAGCTTTACTTTGAAACATAATCGCGTTCTTTTGAAAGTTTATTAATTTCACGAAAGCTTTTGTAAGAAACGCACATGGGTTTCTTTGTAAAGAAAAGCAGTGTTTTGCTACGTGTGAAAGCACTGTTAGAACTGAGATGAGTGTTCCTTTTCTCAGTACAAGCTTTACTTTGAAAGATAATTGCGTTCTTATGAAAGATTATTAATTTCACGAAAGCATTAGTAAGAAACACTAATGCGTTACATTTTAGAGACAAGCAGTATTTGATACGTGTGAAATCACTGTTAGAACTGAGATGAGTGTTCCTTTTCGCAATACAAGCTTAACTTTGGAAGGTAATCGCGTTCTGTTGAAAGTTTATTAATATCACGATAGCTTTAGTAAGAAACGCACATGCGTTTCTTTGTAAAGGCAAGCAGTTGTTTGCTACGTGTGAAAGCACTGTTAGAACTGAGATGAGTGTTCCTTTTCTCAGTACAAGCTTTACTTTCAAAGGTAATCGCGTTCTTTTGAAAGATTATTAATTTCAGGTAAGCTTTAGTAAGAAACACGAATACGTTACATTATAAAGACAATCAGTGGTTTGCTACGTGTGAAAGCACTGTTAGAACTGAGATGAGTGTTCCTTTTCTCAGTACAAGCTTTACTTTGAAAGATAATCGCATTCTTTTTAAAGTTTATTAATTTCACGAAAGATTTAGGAAGAAACGCACATGCGTTTCTTTGTAAAGACAAGCAGTTGTTGGCTACATGTGAATGCACTGTTAGAACTGAGTGTTCCTTTTCTCAGTACAAGCTTTACTTTGAAAGATAATCGCGTTCTTATGAAAGTTTATTAATTTCACGAAAGCTTAGTAAGAAATGCACATGCGTTTTTTGTAAAGACAAGCAGTTGTTTGCTACATGTTAAAGCACTGTTAGAACTGAGATGAGTGTTCCTTTTCTTAGTACAAGCTTAACTTTGAAAGGTAATCGCGTTCTGTTGAAAGTTTATTAATGTCACGAAAGCTGTAGGAAGAAACGCACATGCGTTTCTTTGTAAAGACAAGCAGTTGTTTGCTACGTGTGAAAGCACTGTTAGAACTGAGATGAGTGTTCCTTTTCTCAGTACAAGCTTTACTTTGAAAGATAATCGCATTCTTTTGAAAGTTTATTAATTTCACGAAAGCTTTAGTAACAAAAACTAATGTGTTACATTATAAAGACAAGCAGTATTTGATACGTGTGAAAGCACTGTTAGAACTGAGATGAGTGTTCCTTTTCTCAATACAAGCTTTACTTTGAAAGATAATCGCGTTCTTTTGAAAGTTTATTAATTTCACGAAAGCTTTAGGAAGAAACCCACATGCGTTTCTTTGTAAAGACAAGCAGTTGTTTGCTACATGTGAAAGCACTGTTAGAACTGAGATCAGTGTTCCTTTTCTCAGTACAAGCTTTACTTTGAAAGATAATCGCGTTCTTTTGAAAGTTTATTAATTTCACGAAAGCTTTAGTAAGAAACATTTATGCGTTACATTATAGACACAAGCAGTTTTTGATACGTGTGAAAGCACTGTTAGAACTGAGTTCAGTGTTCCTATTCTCAGTACAAGCTTTACTTTGAAACATAGTCGCGTTCTTTTGAAAGTTTATTAATGTCACGAAAGCTTTAGTAAGAAACGCACATGCGTTTCTTTCTAGAGGCAAGTAGTTGTTTGTTATGTGTGAAAGCATTGATAGAACTGAGATGAGTGTTCCTGTTCTCAGTAGAAGCTTTACTTTTAAAGATAATCGCGTTCTTATGAAAGATTATTAATTTCACGAAAGCTTTAGGAAGAAACGCACATGCGTTTCTTTGTAAAGACAAGTAGTTGTTTGCTACATGTGAAAGCACTGTTAGAACTGAGTGTTCCTTTTCTGAGTACAAGCTTTACTTTGAAAGATAATCGCGTTCTTTTGAAAGTTTATTAATTTCACGAAAGCTTTCGGAAGAAACGCACATGCGTTTCTTTGTAAAGAAAAGCAGTTGTTTGCTACGTGTGAAAGCACTGTTAGAAATGAGATCAGTGTTGCTTTTCTCAGTACAAGCTTTAATTTGAAACATAATCGCGTTCTTTTCAAAGTTTATTAATTTCACGAAAGCTTTTGTAAGAAAGGCACATGCGTTTCTTTGTAAAGGCAAGCAGTTGTTTGCTACATGTGAAAGCACTGTTAGAACTGAGTGTTCCTTTTCTCAGTACAAGCTTTACTTTGAAAGATAATCGCGTTCTTATGAAAGTTTATTAATTTCACGAAAGCTTTAGGGAGAAACGCACATGCGTTTCTTTGTAAAGACAAGCAGTTGTTTCCTATGTGTGGAAGCACTGTTAGAACTGAGATGAGTGTTCCTTTTCTCAGTACAAGCTTTACTTTGAAAGATAATCGCGTTCTTTTGAAAGTTTATTAATGTCACGAAAGCTTTAGTAAGAAACACACATGCGTTTCTTTGTAAAGACAAGCAGTTGTTTGCTGCATGTGAAAGCACTGTTAGAACTGAGATAAGTATTCTTTTTCTCAGTACAACCTTTACTTTGAAAGATAATCGCGTTCTTTTGCAAGTTTATTAATTTCACGAAAGCTTTAGTAAGAAACGCACATGCGTTTCTTTGTAAAGAGAAGCAGTTGTTACCTACGTGTGAAAGCACTGTTAGAACTGAGATCAGTGTTGCTTTTCTCAGTACAAGCTTTACTTTGAAACATAATCGCGTTCTATTGAAAGTTTATTAATTTCACGAAAGCTTTTGTAAGAAAGGCACATGTGTTTCTTTGTAAAGACAAGCAGTTGTTTGCTACGTGTGAAAGCACTGTTAGAACTGAGATGAGTGTTCCTTTTCTCAGTACAAGCTTTACTTTGAAAGATATTCGCATTCTTATGAAAGTTTATTAATTTCACGAAAGCTTTAGTAAGAAACGCATTTGTGTTTCTTTGTAAAGGCAAGCAGTTGTTTGCTACGTGTGAAAGCACTGTTAGAACTGAGATGAGTGTTCCTTTTCTCAGTACAAGCTTTACTTTGAAACATAATCGCGTTCTTTTGAAAGTTTATTAATTTCACGAAAGCTTTTGTAAGAAACGCACATGGGTTTCTTTGTAAAGAAAAGCAGTGTTTTGCTACGTGTGAAAGCACTGTTAGAACTGAGATGAGTGTTCCTTTTCTCAGTACAAGCTTTACTTTGAAAGATAATTGCGTTCTTATGAAAGATTATTAATTTCACGAAAGCATTAGTAAGAAACACTAATGCATTACATTTTAGAGACAAGCAGTTTTTGATACGTGTGAAATCACTGTTAGAACTGAGATGAGTGTTCCTTTTCGCAATACAAGCTTAACTTTGGAAGGTAATCGCGTTCTGTTGAAAGTTTATTAATATCACGATAGCTTTAGTAAGAAACGCACATGCGTTACTTTGTAAAGACAAGCAGTTGTTTGCTACGTGTTAAAGCACTGTTAGAACTGAGATGAGTGTTCCTTTTCTCAGTACAAGCTTTACTTTGAAAGATAATCGCGTTCTTTTGAAAGATTATTAATTTCACAAAAGCTTTGTTAAGAAACGCACATGCGTTTCTTTGTAAAGGCAAGCAGTTGTTTGCTACGTGTGAAAGCACTGTTAGAACTGAGATGAGTGTTCCTTTTCTCAGTACAAGCTTTACTTTCAAAGGTAATCGCGTTCTTTTGAAAGATTATTAATTTCAGGTAAGCTTTAGTAAGAAACACGAATACGTTACATTATAAAGACAATCAGTGGTTTGTTACGTGTGAAAGCACTGTTAGAACTGAGATGAGTGTTCCTTTTCTCAGTACAAGCTTTACTTTGAACGATAATCGCATTCTTTTTAAAGTTTACTAATTTCACGAAAGCTTTAGGAAGAAACGCACATGCGTTTCTTTGTAAAGACAAGCAGTTGTTGGCTACATGTGAATGCACTTTTAGAAGTGAGTGTTCCTTTTCTCAGTACAAGCTTTACTTTGAAAGATAATCGCGTTCTTATGAAAGTTTATTAATTTCACGAAAGCTTAGTAAGAAATGCACATGCGTTTTTTGTAAAGACAAGCAGTTATTTGCTACGTGTGAAAGCACTGTTAGAAATGAGATCAGTGTTCCTTTTCTCAGTACAAGCTTTACTTTGAAACATAATCGCGTTCTTTTGAAAGTTTATTAATTTCACGAAAGCTTTTGTAAGAGAGGCACACGTGTTTCTTTGTAAAGACAAGCAGTTGTTTGCTACGTGTGAAAGCACTCTTAGAACTGAGATGAGTGTTCCTTTTCTCAGTACAAGCTTTACTTTGAAAGATAATCGCGTTCGTTTGAACGTTTATTAATGTCACGAATGCTTTAGTAAGAAACGCACATGCGTTTCTTGTAAAGTCAAGCAGTTGTTTGCTACGTGTGAAAGCACTTTTAGAACTGTGATGAGTGATCCTTTTCTCAGTACAAGCTTTACTTTGAAAGGTAATCGCGTTCTGTTGAAAGTTTATTAATATCACGATAGCTTTAGTAAGAAACGCACATGCGTTTCTTTGTAAAGACAAGCAGTTGTTTGCTACGTGTTAAAGCACTGTTAGAACTGAGATGAGTGTTTCTTTTCTCAGTACAAGCTTTATTTTGAAAGATAATAGCATATTTTTGAAAGATTATTAATTACACGAAAGCTTTAGTAAGAAACACACATGCGTTTCTTTGTAAAGACAAGCAGTTGTTTACTACGTGTTAAAGCACTGTTAGAACTGAGATGAGTGTTTCTTTTCTCAGTACAAGCTTTATTTTGAAAGATAATAGCATATTTTTGAAAGATTATTAATTACACGAAAGCTTTAGTAAGAAACACACATGCGTTTCTTTGTAAAGACAAGCAGTTGTGTGCTACGTGTGAAAGCACTGTTAGAACTGAGATAAGTATTCTTTTTCTCAGTACAACCTTTACTTTGAAAGATAATCGCGTTCTTTTGCAAGTTTATTAATTTCACGAAAGCTTTAGTAAGAAACGCACATGCGTTTCTTTGTAAAGAGAAGCAGTTGTTACCTACGTGTGAAAGCACTGTTAGAACTGAGATCAGTGTTGCTTTTCTCAGTACAAGCTTTACTTTGAAACATAATCGCGTTCTATTGAAAGTTTATTAATTTCACGAAAGCTTTTGTAAGAAAGGCACATGTGTTTCTTTGTAAAGACAAGCAGTTGTTTGCTACGTGTGAAAGCACTGTTAGAACTGAGATGAGTGTTCCTTTTCTCAGTACAAGCTTTACTTTGAAAGATATTCGCATTCTTATGAAAGTTTATTAATTTCACGAAAGCTTTATTAAGAAACGCATTTGTGTTTCTTTGTAAAGGCAAGCAGTTGTTTGCTACGTGTGAAAGCACTGTTAGAACTGAGATGAGTGTTCCTTTTCTCAGTACAAGCTTTACTTTGAAACATAATCGCGTTCTTTTGAAAGTTTATTAATTTCACGAAAGCTTTTGTAAGAAACGCACATGGGTTTCTTTGTAAAGAAAAGCAGTGTTTTGCTACGTGTGAAAGCACTGTTAGAACTGAGATGAGTGTTCCTTTTCTCAGTACAAGCTTTACTTTGAAAGATAATTGCGTTCTTATGAAAGATTATTAATTTCACGAAAGCATTAGTAAGAAACACTAATGCGTTACATTTTAGAGACAAGCAGTATTTGATACGTGTGAAATCACTGTTAGAACTGAGATGAGTGTTCCTTTTCGCAATACAAGCTTAACTTTGGAAGGTAATCGCGTTCTGTTGAAAGTTTATTAATATCACGATAGCTTTAGTAAGAAACGCACATGCGTTTCTTTGTAAAGGCAAGCAGTTGTTTGCTACGTGTGAAAGCACTGTTAGAACTGAGATGAGTGTTCCTTTTCTCAGTACAAGCTTTACTTTCAAAGGTAATCGCGTTCTTTTGAAAGATTATTAATTTCAGGTAAGCTTTAGTAAGAAACACGAATACGTTACATTATAAAGACAATCAGTGGTTTGCTACGTGTGAAAGCACTGTTAGAACTGAGATGAGTGTTCCTTTTCTCAGTACAAGCTTTACTTTGAAAGATAATCGCATTCTTTTTAAAGTTTATTAATTTCACGAAAGCTTTAGGAAGAAACGCACATGCGTTTCTTTGTAAAGACAAGCAGTTGTTGGCTACATGTGAATGCACTGTTAGAACTGAGTGTTCCTTTTCTCAGTACAAGCTTTACTTTGAAAGATAATCGCGTTCTTTTGAAAGTTTATTAATTTCACGAAAGCTTTTGTAAGAAACGCACATGAGTTTCTTTGTAAAGAGAAGCAGTTGTTACCTACGTGTGAAAGCACTGTTAGAACTGAGATCAGTGTTGCTTTTCTCAGTACAAGCTTTACTTTGAAACATAATCGCGTTCTATTGAAAGTTTATTAATTTCACGAAAGCTTTTGTAAGAAAGGCACATGTGTTTCTTTGTAAAGACAAGCAGTTGTTTGCTACGTGTGAAAGCACTGTTAGAACTGAGATGAGTGTTCCTTTTCTCAGTACAAGCTTTACTTTGAAAGATATTCGCATTCTTATGAAAGTTTATTAATTTCACGAAAGCTTTAGTAAGAAACGCATTTGTGTTTCTTTGTAAAGGCAAGCAGTTGTTTGCTACGTGTGAAAGCACTGTTAGAACTGAGATGAGTGTTCCTTTTCTCAGTACAAGCTTTACTTTGAAAGATAATCGCATTCTTTTGAAAGTTTATTAATTTCACGAAAGCTTTAGTAACAAAAACTAATGTGTTACATTATAAAGACAAGCAGTATTTGATACGTGTGAAAGCACTGTTAGAACTGAGATGAGTGTTCCTTTTCTCAATACAAGCTTTACTTTGAAAGATAATCGCGTTCTTTTGAAAGTTTATTAATTTCACGAAAGCTTTAGGAAGAAACCCACATGCGTTTCTTTGTAAAGACAAGCAGTTGTTTGCTACATGTGAAAGCACTGTTAGAACTGAGATCAGTGTTCCTTTTCTCAGTACAAGCTTTACTTTGAAAGATAATCGCGTTCTTTTGAAAGTTTATTAATTTCACGAAAGCTTTAGTAAGAAACATTTATGCGTTACATTATAGACACAAGCAGTTTTTGATACGTGTGAAAGCACTGTTAGAACTGAGTTCAGTGTTCCTATTCTCAGTACAAGCTTTACTTTGAAACATAGTCGCGTTCTTTTGAAAGTTTATTAATGTCATGAAAGCTTTAGTAAGAAACGCACATGCGTTTCTTTCTAGAGGCAAGTAGTTGTTTGTTATGTGTGAAAGCATTGATAGAACTGAGATGAGTGTTCCTGTTCTCAGTAGAAGCTTTACTTTTAAAGATAATCGCGTTCTTATGAAAGATTATTAATTTCACGAAAGCTTTAGGAAGAAACGCACATGCGTTTCTTTGTAAAGACAAGTAGTTGTTTGCTACATGTGAAAGCACTGTTAGAACTGAGTGTTCCTTTTCTGAGTACAAGCTTTACTTTGAAAGATAATCGCGTTCTTTTGAAAGTTTATTAATTTCACGAAAGCTTTCGGAAGAAACGCACATGCGTTTCTTTGTAAAGAAAAGCAGTTGTTTGCTACGTGTGAAAGCACTGTTAGAAATGAGATCAGTGTTGCTTTTCTCAGTACAAGCTTTAATTTGAAACATAATCGCGTTCTTTTCAAAGTTTATTAATTTCACGAAAGCTTTTGTAAGAAAGGCACATGCGTTTCTTTGTAAAGGCAAGCAGTTGTTTGCTACATGTGAAAGCACTGTTAGAACTGAGTGTTCCTTTTCTCAGTACAAGCTTTACTTTGAAAGATAATCGCGTTCTTATGAAAGTTTATTAATTTCACGAAAGCTTTAGGGAGAAACGCACATGCGTTTCTTTGTAAAGACAAGCAGTTGTTTCCTATGTGTGGAAGCACTGTTAGAACTGAGATGAGTGTTCCTTTTCTCAGTACAAGCTTTACTTTGAAAGATAATCGCGTTCTTTTGAAAGTTTATTAATGTCACGAAAGCTTTAGTAAGAAACACACATGCGTTTCTTTGTAAAGACAAGCAGTTGTTTGCTGCATGTGAAAGCACTGTTAGAACTGAGATAAGTATTCTTTTTCTCAGTACAACCTTTACTTTGAAAGATAATCGCGTTCTTTTGCAAGTTTATTAATTTCACGAAAGCTTTAGTAAGAAACGCACATGCGTTTCTTTGTAAAGAGAAGCAGTTGTTACCTACGTGTGAAAGCACTGTTAGAACTGAGATCAGTGTTGCTTTTCTCAGTACAAGCTTTACTTTGAAACATAATCGCGTTCTATTGAAAGTTTATTAATTTCACGAAAGCTTTTGTAAGAAAGGCACATGTGTTTCTTTGTAAAGACAAGCAGTTGTTTGCTACGTGTGAAAGCACTGTTAGAACTGAGATGAGTGTTCCTTTTCTCAGTACAAGCTTTACTTTGAAAGATATTCGCATTCTTATGAAAGTTTATTAATTTCACGAAAGCTTTAGTAAGAAACGCATTTGTGTTTCTTTGTAAAGGCAAGCAGTTGTTTGCTACGTGTGAAAGCACTGTTAGAACTGAGATGAGTGTTCCTTTTCTCAGTACAAGCTTTACTTTGAAACATAATCGCGTTCTTTTGAAAGTTTATTAATTTCACGAAAGCTTTTGTAAGAAACGCACATGGGTTTCTTTGTAAAGAAAAGCAGTGTTTTGCTACGTGTGAAAGCACTGTTAGAACTGAGATGAGTGTTCCTTTTCTCAGTACAAGCTTTACTTTGAAAGATAATTGCGTTCTTATGAAAGATTATTAATTTCACGAAAGCATTAGTAAGAAACACTAATGCATTACATTTTAGAGACAAGCAGTTTTTGATACGTGTGAAATCACTGTTAGAACTGAGATGAGTGTTCCTTTTCGCAATACAAGCTTAACTTTGGAAGGTAATCGCGTTCTGTTGAAAGTTTATTAATATCACGATAGCTTTAGTAAGAAACGCACATGCGTTACTTTGTAAAGACAAGCAGTTGTTTGCTACGTGTTAAAGCACTGTTAGAACTGAGATGAGTGTTCCTTTTCTCAGTACAAGCTTTACTTTGAAAGATAATCGCGTTCTTTTGAAAGATTATTAATTTCACAAAAGCTTTGTTAAGAAACGCACATGCGTTTCTTTGTAAAGGCAAGCAGTTGTTTGCTACGTGTGAAAGCACTGTTAGAACTGAGATGAGTGTTCCTTTTCTCAGTACAAGCTTTACTTTCAAAGGTAATCGCGTTCTTTTGAAAGATTATTAATTTCAGGTAAGCTTTAGTAAGAAACACGAATACGTTACATTATAAAGACAATCAGTGGTTTGTTACGTGTGAAAGCACTGTTAGAACTGAGATGAGTGTTCCTTTTCTCAGTACAAGCTTTACTTTGAACGATAATCGCATTCTTTTTAAAGTTTACTAATTTCACGAAAGCTTTAGGAAGAAACGCACATGCGTTTCTTTGTAAAGACAAGCAGTTGTTGGCTACATGTGAATGCACTTTTAGAAGTGAGTGTTCCTTTTCTCAGTACAAGCTTTACTTTGAAAGATAATCGCGTTCTTATGAAAGTTTATTAATTTCACGAAAGCTTAGTAAGAAATGCACATGCGTTTTTTGTAAAGACAAGCAGTTATTTGCTACGTGTGAAAGCACTGTTAGAAATGAGATCAGTGTTCCTTTTCTCAGTACAAGCTTTACTTTGAAACATAATCGCGTTCTTTTGAAAGTTTATTAATTTCACGAAAGCTTTTGTAAGAGAGGCACACGTGTTTCTTTGTAAAGACAAGCAGTTGTTTGCTACGTGTGAAAGCACTCTTAGAACTGAGATGAGTGTTCCTTTTCTCAGTACAAGCTTTACTTTGAAAGATAATCGCGTTCGTTTGAACGTTTATTAATGTCACGAATGCTTTAGTAAGAAACGCACATGCGTTTCTTGTAAAGTCAAGCAGTTGTTTGCTACGTGTGAAAGCACTTTTAGAACTGTGATGAGTGATCCTTTTCTCAGTACAAGCTTTACTTTGAAAGGTAATCGCGTTCTGTTGAAAGTTTATTAATATCACGATAGCTTTAGTAAGAAACGCACATGCGTTTCTTTGTAAAGACAAGCAGTTGTTTGCTACGTGTTAAAGCACTGTTAGAACTGAGATGAGTGTTTCTTTTCTCAGTACAAGCTTTATTTTGAAAGATAATAGCATATTTTTGAAAGATTATTAATTACACGAAAGCTTTAGTAAGAAACACACATGCGTTTCTTTGTAAAGACAAGCAGTTGTTTACTACGTGTTAAAGCACTGTTAGAACTGAGATGAGTGTTTCTTTTCTCAGTACAAGCTTTATTTTGAAAGATAATAGCATATTTTTGAAAGATTATTAATTACACGAAAGCTTTAGTAAGAAACACACATGCGTTTCTTTGTAAAGACAAGCAGTTGTGTGCTACGTGTGAAAGCACTGTTAGAACTGAGATAAGTATTCTTTTTCTCAGTACAACCTTTACTTTGAAAGATAATCGCGTTCTTTTGCAAGTTTATTAATTTCACGAAAGCTTTAGTAAGAAACGCACATGCGTTTCTTTGTAAAGAGAAGCAGTTGTTACCTACGTGTGAAAGCACTGTTAGAACTGAGATCAGTGTTGCTTTTCTCAGTACAAGCTTTACTTTGAAACATAATCGCGTTCTATTGAAAGTTTATTAATTTCACGAAAGCTTTTGTAAGAAAGGCACATGTGTTTCTTTGTAAAGACAAGCAGTTGTTTGCTACGTGTGAAAGCACTGTTAGAACTGAGATGAGTGTTCCTTTTCTCAGTACAAGCTTTACTTTGAAAGATATTCGCATTCTTATGAAAGTTTATTAATTTCACGAAAGCTTTATTAAGAAACGCATTTGTGTTTCTTTGTAAAGGCAAGCAGTTGTTTGCTACGTGTGAAAGCACTGTTAGAACTGAGATGAGTGTTCCTTTTCTCAGTACAAGCTTTACTTTGAAACATAATCGCGTTCTTTTGAAAGTTTATTAATTTCACGAAAGCTTTTGTAAGAAACGCACATGGGTTTCTTTGTAAAGAAAAGCAGTGTTTTGCTACGTGTGAAAGCACTGTTAGAACTGAGATGAGTGTTCCTTTTCTCAGTACAAGCTTTACTTTGAAAGATAATTGCGTTCTTATGAAAGATTATTAATTTCACGAAAGCATTAGTAAGAAACACTAATGCGTTACATTTTAGAGACAAGCAGTATTTGATACGTGTGAAATCACTGTTAGAACTGAGATGAGTGTTCCTTTTCGCAATACAAGCTTAACTTTGGAAGGTAATCGCGTTCTGTTGAAAGTTTATTAATATCACGATAGCTTTAGTAAGAAACGCACATGCGTTTCTTTGTAAAGGCAAGCAGTTGTTTGCTACGTGTGAAAGCACTGTTAGAACTGAGATGAGTGTTCCTTTTCTCAGTACAAGCTTTACTTTCAAAGGTAATCGCGTTCTTTTGAAAGATTATTAATTTCAGGTAAGCTTTAGTAAGAAACACGAATACGTTACATTATAAAGACAATCAGTGGTTTGCTACGTGTGAAAGCACTGTTAGAACTGAGATGAGTGTTCCTTTTCTCAGTACAAGCTTTACTTTGAAAGATAATCGCATTCTTTTTAAAGTTTATTAATTTCACGAAAGCTTTAGGAAGAAACGCACATGCGTTTCTTTGTAAAGACAAGCAGTTGTTGGCTACATGTGAATGCACTGTTAGAACTGAGTGTTCCTTTTCTCAGTACAAGCTTTACTTTGAAAGATAATCGCGTTCTTTTGAAAGTTTATTAATTTCACGAAAGCTTTTGTAAGAAACGCACATGAGTTTCTTTGTAAAGAGAAGCAGTTGTTACCTACGTGTGAAAGCACTGTTAGAACTGAGATCAGTGTTGCTTTTCTCAGTACAAGCTTTACTTTGAAACATAATCGCGTTCTATTGAAAGTTTATTAATTTCACGAAAGCTTTTGTAAGAAAGGCACATGTGTTTCTTTGTAAAGACAAGCAGTTGTTTGCTACGTGTGAAAGCACTGTTAGAACTGAGATGAGTGTTCCTTTTCTCAGTACAAGCTTTACTTTGAAAGATATTCGCATTCTTATGAAAGTTTATTAATTTCACGAAAGCTTTAGTAAGAAACGCATTTGTGTTTCTTTGTAAAGGCAAGCAGTTGTTTGCTACGTGTGAAAGCACTGTTAGAACTGAGATGAGTGTTCCTTTTCTCAGTACAAGCTTTACTTTGAAACATAATCGCGTTCTTTTGAAAGTTTATTAATTTCACGAAAGCTTTTGTAAGAAACGCACATGGGTTTCTTTGTAAAGAAAAGCAGTGTTTTGCTACGTGTGAAAGCACTGTTAGAACTGAGATGAGTGTTCCTTTTCTCAGTACAAGCTTTACTTTGAAAGATAATTGCGTTCTTATGAAAGATTATTAATTTCACGAAAGCATTAGTAAGAAACACTAATGCGTTACATTTTAGAGACAAGCAGTATTTGATACGTGTGAAATCACTGTTAGAACTGAGATGAGTGTTCCTTTTCGCAATACAAGCTTAACTTTGGAAGGTAATCGCGTTCTGTTGAAAGTTTATTAATATCACGATAGCTTTAGTAAGAAACGCACATGCGTTTCTTTGTAAAGGCAAGCAGTTGTTTGCTACGTGTGAAAGCACTGTTAGAACTGAGATGAGTGTTCCTTTTCTCAGTACAAGCTTTACTTTCAAAGGTAATCGCGTTCTTTTGAAAGATTATTAATTTCAGGTAAGCTTTAGTAAGAAACACGAATACGTTACATTATAAAGACAATCAGTGGTTTGCTACGTGTGAAAGCACTGTTAGAACTGAGATGAGTGTTCCTTTTCTCAGTACAAGCTTTACTTTGAAAGATAATCGCATTCTTTTTAAAGTTTATTAATTTCACGAAAGCTTTAGGAAGAAACGCACATGCGTTTCTTTGTAAAGACAAGCAGTTTTTGGCTACATGTGAATGCACTGTTAGAACTGAGTGTTCCTTTTCTCAGTACAAGCTTTACTTTGAAAGATAATCGCGTTCTTATGAAAGTTTATTAATTTCACGAAAGCTTAGTAAGAAATGCACATGCGTTTTTTGTAAAGACAAGCAGTTGTTTGCTACATGTTAAAGCACTGTTAGAACTGAGATGAGTGTTCCTTTTCTCAGTACAAGCTTAACTTTGAAAGGTAATCGCGTTCTGTTGAAAGTTTATTAATGTCACGAAAGCTGTAGGAAGAAACGCACATGCGTTTCTTTGTAAAGACAAGCAGTTGTTTGCTACGTGTGAAAGCACTGTTAGAACTGAGATGAGTGTTCCTTTTCTCAGTACAAGCTTTACTTTGAAAGATAATCGCATTCTTTTGAAAGTTTATTAATTTCACGAAAGCTTTAGTAACAAAAACTAATGCGTTACATTATAAAGACAAGCAGTATTTGATACGTGTGAAAGCACTGTTAGAACTGAGATGAGTGTTCCTTTTCTCAATACAAGCTTTACTTTGAAAGATAATCGCGTTCTTTTGAAAGTTTATTAATTTCACGAAAGCTGTAGGAAGAAACGCACATGCGTTTCTTTGTAAAGACAAGCAGTTGTTTGCTACGTGTGAAAGCACTGTTAGAACTGAGATGAGTGTTCCTTTTCTCAGTACAAGCTTTACTTTGAAAGATAATCGCGTTCTTTTGAAAGTTTATTAATTTCACGAAAGCTTTTGTAAGAAACGCACATGAGTTTCTTTGTAAAGAGAAGCAGTTGTTACCTACGTGTGAAAGCACTGTTAGAACTGAGATCAGTGTTGCTTTTCTCAGTACAAGCTTTACTTTGAAACATAATCGCGTTCTATTGAAAGTTTATTAATTTCACGAAAGCTTTTGTAAGAAAGGCACATGTGTTTCTTTGTAAAGACAAGCAGTTGTTTGCTACGTGTGAAAGCACTGTTAGAACTGAGATGAGTGTTCCTTTTCTCAGTACAAGCTTTACTTTGAAAGATATTCGCATTCTTATGAAAGTTTATTAATTTCACGAAAGCTTTAGTAAGAAACGCATTTGTGTTTCTTTGTAAAGGCAAGCAGTTGTTTGCTACGTGTGAAAGCACTGTTAGAACTGAGATGAGTGTTCCTTTTCTCAGTACAAGCTTTACTTTGAAACATAATCGCGTTCTTTTGAAAGTTTATTAATTTCACGAAAGCTTTTGTAAGAAACGCACATGGGTTTCTTTGTAAAGAAAAGCAGTGTTTTGCTACGTGTGAAAGCACTGTTAGAACTGAGTGTTCCTTTTCTCAGTACAAGCTTTACTTTGAAAGATAATTGCGTTCTTATGAAAGATTATTAATTTCACGAAAGCATTAGTAAGAAACACTAATGCGTTACATTTTAGAGACAAGCAGTATTTGATACGTGTGAAATCACTGTTAGAACTGAGATGAGTGTTCCTTTTCGCAATACAAGCTTAACTTTGGAACGTAATCGCGTTCTGTTGAAAGTTTATTAATATCACGATAGCTTTAGTAAGAAACGCACATGCGTTTCTTTGTAAAGGCAAGCAGTTGTTTGCTACGTGTGAAAGCACTGTTAGAACTGAGATGAGTGTTCCTTTTCTCAGTACAAGCTTTACTTTCAAAGGTAATCGCGTTCTTTTGAAAGATTATTAATTTCAGGTAAGCTTTAGTAAGAAACACGAATACGTTACATTATAAAGACAATCAGTGGTTTGCTACGTGTGAAAGCACTGTTAGAACTGAGATGAGTGTTCCTTTTCTCAGTACAAGCTTTACTTTGAAAGATAATCGCATTCTTTTTAAAGTTTATTAATTTCACGAAAGCTTTAGGAAGAAACGCACATGCGTTTCTTTGTAAAGACAAGCAGTTGTTGGCTACATGTGAATGCACTGTTAGAACTGAGTGTTCCTTTTCTCAGTACAAGCTTTACTTTGAAAGATAATTGCGTTCTTATGAAAGTTTATTAATTTCACGAAAGCTTAGTAAGAAATGCACATGCGTTTTTTGTAAAGACAAGCAGTTGTTTGCTACATGTTAAAGCACTGTTAGAACTGAGATGAGTGTTCCTTTTCTCAGTACAAGCTTAACTTTGAAAGGTAATCGCGTTCTGTTGAAAGTTTATTAATGTCACGAAAGCTGTAGGAAGAAACGCACATGCGTTTCTTTGTAAAGACAAGCAGTTGTTTGCTACGTGTGAAAGCACTGTTAGAACTGAGATGAGTGTTCCTTTTCTCAGTACAAGCTTTACTTTGAAAGATAATCGCATTCTTTTGAAAGTTTATTAATTTCACGAAAGCTTTAGTAACAAAAACTAATGCGTTACATTATAAAGACAAGCAGTATTTGATACGTGTGAAAGCACTGTTAGAACTGAGATGAGTGTTCCTTTTCTCAATACAAGCTTTACTTTGAAAGATAATCGCGTTCTTTTGAAAGTTTATTAATTTCACGAAAGCTTTAGGAAGAAACCCACATGCGTTTCTTTGTAAAGACAAGCAGTTGTTTGCTACATGTGAAAGCACTGTTAGAACTGAGATCAGTGTTCCTTTTCTCAGTACAAGCTTTACTTTGAAAGATAATCGCGTTCTTTTGAAAGTTTATTAATTTCACGAAAGCTTTAGTAAGAAACATTTATGCGTTACATTATAGACACAAGCAGTTTTTGATACGTGTGAAAGCACTGTTAGAACTGAGTTCAGTGTTCCTATTCTCAGTACAAGCTTTACTTTGAAACATAGTCGCGTTCTTTTGAAAGTTTATTAATGTCACGAAAGCTTTAGTAAGAAACGCACATGCGTTTCTTTCTAGAGGCAAGTAGTTGTTTGCTATGTGTGAAAGCATTGATAGAACTGAGATGAGTGTTCCTGTTCTCAGTAGAAGCTTTACTTTTAAAGATAATCGCGTTCTTATGAAAGATTATTAATTTCACGAAAGCTTTAGGAAGAAACGCACATGCGTTTCTTTGTAAAGACAAGTAGTTGTTTGCTACATGTGAAAGCACTGTTAGAACTGAGTGTTCCTTTTCTGAGTACAAGCTTTACTTTGAAAGATAATCGCGTTCTTTTGAAAGTTTATTAATTTCACGAAAGCTTTTGGAAGAAACGCACATGCGTTTCTTTGTAAAGAAAAGCAGTTGTTTGCTACGTGTGAAAGCACTGTTAGAAATGAGATCAGTGTTGCTTTTCTCAGTACAAGCTTTAATTTGAAACATAATCGCGTTCTTTTCAAAGTTTATTAATTTCACGAAAGCTTTTGTAAGAAAGGCACATGCGTTTCTTTGTAAAGGCAAGCAGTTGTTTGCTACATGTGAAAGCACTGTTAGAACTGAGATGAGTGTTCCTTTTAAAGTACAAGCTTTACTTTGAAACATAATCGCGTTCTTTTGAAAGTTTATTAACTTCACTAAAGCTTTTGTAAGAAACGCACATGCGTTTCTTTGTAAAGACAAGCAGTTGTTTGCTACATGTGAAAGCACTGTTAGAACTGAGTGTTCCTTTTCTCAGTACAAGCTTTACTTTGAAAGATAATCGCGTTCTTATTAAAGTTTATTAATTTCTCGAAAGCTTTAGTAAGAAACGCACATGCGTTTCTTTGTAAAGAGAAGCAGTTGTTACCTACGTGTGAAAGCACTGTTAGAACTGAGATCAGTGTTGCTTTTCTCAGTACAAGCTTTACTTTGAAACATAATCGCGTTCTATTGAAAGTTTATTAATTTCACGAAAGCTTTTGTAAGAAAGGCACATGTGTTTCTTTGTAAAGACAAGCAGTTGTTTGCTACATGTGAAAGCACTGTTAGAACTGAGATGAGTGTTCCTTTTCTCAGTACAAGCTTTACTTTGAAAGATATTCGCATTCTTATGAAAGTTTATTAATTTCACGAAAGCTTTAGTAAGAAACGCATTTGTGTTTCTTTGTAAAGGCAAGCAGTTGTTTGCTACGTGTGAAAGCACTGTTAGAACTGAGATGAGTGTTCCTTTTCTCAGTACAAGCTTTACTTTGAAACATAATCGCGTTCTTTTGAAAGTTTATTAATTTCACGAAAGCTTTTGTAAGAAACGCACATGGGTTTCTTTGTAAAGAAAAGCAGTGTTTTGCTACGTGTGAAAGCACTGTTAGAACTGAGATGAGTGTTCCTTTTCTCAGTACAAGCTTTACTTTGAAAGATAATTGCGTTCTTATGAAAGATTATTAATTTCACGAAAGCATTAGTAAGAAACACTAATGCGTTACATTTTAGAGACAAGCAGTATTTGATACGTGTGAAATCACTGTTAGAACTGAGATGAGTGTTCCTTTTCGCAATACAAGCTTAACTTTGGAAGGTAATCGCGTTCTGTTGAAAGTTTATTAATATCACGATAGCTTTAGTAAGAAACGCACATGCGTTTCTTTGTAAAGGCAAGCAGTTGTTTGCTACGTGTGAAAGCACTGTTAGAACTGAGATGAGTGTTCCTTTTCTCAGTACAAGCTTTACTTTCAAAGGTAATCGCGTTCTTTTGAAAGATTATTAATTTCAGGTAAGCTTTAGTAAGAAACACGAATACGTTACATTATAAAGACAATCAGTGGTTTGCTACGTGTGAAAGCACTGTTAGAACTGAGATGAGTGTTCCTTTTCTCAGTACAAGCTTTACTTTGAAAGATAATCGCATTCTTTTTAAAGTTTATTAATTTCACGAAAGCTTTAGGAAGAAACGCACATGCGTTTCTTTGTAAAGACAAGCAGTTGTTGGCTACATGTGAATGCACTGTTAGAACTGAGTGTTCCTTTTCTCAGTACAAGCTTTACTTTGAAAGATAATCGCGTTCTTATGAAAGTTTATTAATTTCACGAAAGCTTAGTAAGAAATGCACATGCGTTTTTTGTAAAGACAAGCAGTTGTTTGCTACATGTTAAAGCACTGTTAGAACTGAGATGAGTGTTCCTTTTCTCAGTACAAGCTTAACTTTGAAAGGTAATCGCGTTCTGTTGAAAGTTTATTAATGTCACGAAAGCTGTAGGAAGAAACGCACATGCGTTTCTTTGTAAAGACAAGCAGTTGTTTGCTACGTGTGAAAGCACTGTTAGAACTGAGATGAGTGTTCCTTTTCTCAGTACAAGCTTTACTTTGAAAGATAATCGCATTCTTTTGAAAGTTTATTAATTTCACGAAAGCTTTAGTAACAAAAACTAATGCGTTACATTATAAAGACAAGCAGTATTTGATACGTGTGAAAGCACTGTTAGAACTGAGATGAGTGTTCCTTTTCTCAATACAAGCTTTACTTTGAAAGATAATCGCGTTCTTTTGAAAGTTTATTAATTTCACGAAAGCTTTAGGAAGAAACCCACATGCGTTTCTTTGTAAAGACAAGCAGTTGTTTGCTACATGTGAAAGCACTGTTAGAACTGAGATCAGTGTTCCTTTTCTCAGTACAAGCTTTACTTTGAAAGATAATCGCGTTCTTTTGAAAGTTTATTAATTTCACGAAAGCTTTAGTAAGAAACATTTATGCGTTACATTATAGACACAAGCAGTTTTTGATACGTGTGAAAGCACTGTTAGAACTGAGTTCAGTGTTCCTATTCTCAGTACAAGCTTTACTTTGAAACATAGTCGCGTTCTTTTGAAAGTTTATTAATGTCACGAAAGCTTTAGTAAGAAACGCACATGCGTTTCTTTCTATAGGCAAGTAGTTGTTTGCTATGTGTGAAAGCATTGATAGAACTGAGATGAGTGTTCCTGTTCTCAGTAGAAGCTTTACTTTTAAAGATAATCGCGTTCTTATGAAAGATTATTAATTTCACGAAAGCTTTAGGAAGAAACGCACATGCGTTTCTTTGTAAAGACAAGTAGTTGTTTGCTACATGTGAAAGCACTGTTAGAACTGAGTGTTCCTTTTCTGAGTACAAGCTTTACTTTGAAAGATAATCGCGTTCTTTTGAAAGTTTATTAATTTCACGAAAGCTTTCGGAAGAAACGCACATGCGTTTCTTTGTAAAGAAAAGCAGTTGTTTGCTACGTGTGAAAGCACTGTTAGAAATGAGATCAGTGTTGCTTTTCTCAGTACAAGCTTTAATTTGAAACATAATCGCGTTCTTTTCAAAGTTTATTAATTTCACGAAAGCTTTTGTAAGAAAGGCACATGCGTTTCTTTGTAAAGGCAAGCAGTTGTTTGCTACATGTGAAAGCACTGTTAGAACTGAGATGAGTGTTCCTTTTAAAGTACAAGCTTTACTTTGAAACATAATCGCGTTCTTTTGAAAGTTTATTAACTTCACTAAAGCTTTTGTAAGAAACGCACATGCGTTTCTTTGTAAAGACAAGCAGTTGTTTGCTACATGTGAAAGCACTGTTAGAACTGAGTGTTCCTTTTCTCAGTACAAGCTTTACTTTGAAAGATAATCGCGTTCTTATTAAAGTTTATTAATTTCTCGAAAGCTTTAGTAAGAAACGCACATGCGTTTCTTTGTAAAGGCAAGCAGTTGTTTGCTACGTGTGAAAGCACTGTTAGAACTGAGATCAGTGTTCCTTTTCTCAGTACAAGCTTTACTTTGAAAGATAATCGCTTTCTTTTGAAAGGTTATTAATTTCATGAAAGCTTTAGCATGAAACGCACATGCGTTTCTTTGTAAAGGCAAGCAGTTGTTTGCTACATGTGAAAGCACTGTTAGAACTGAGATGAGTGTTCCTTTTCTCAGTACAAGCTTTACTTTGAAAGATAATCGCGTTCGTTTGAACGTTTATTAATGTCACGAATGCTTTAGTAAGAAACGCACATGCGTTTCTTGTAAAGTCAAGCAGTTGTTTGCTACGTGTGAAAGCACTTTTAGAACTGTGATGAGTGATCCTTTTCTCAATACAAGCTTTACTTTGAAAGATAATCGCGTTCTTATGAAAGTTTATTAATTTCACGAAAGCTTTAGGGAGAAACGCACATGCGTTTCTTTGTAAAGACAAGCAGTTGTTTCCTATGTGTGGAAGCACTGTTAGAACTGAGATGAGTGTTCCTTTTCTCAGTACAAGCTTTACTTTGAAAGATAATCGCGTTCTTTTGAAAGTTTATTAATGTCACGAAAGCTTTAGTAAGAAACACACATGCGTTTCTTTGTAAAGACATGCAGTTGTTTGCTACATGTGAAAGCACTGTTAGAACTGAGATAAGTATTCTTTTTCTCAGTACAACCTTTACTTTGAAAGATAATCGCGTTCTTTTGCAAGTTTATTAATTTCACGAAAGCTTTAGTAAGAAACGCACATGCGTTTCTTTGTAAAGAGAAGCAGTTGTTACCTACGTGTGAAAGCACTGTTAGAACTGAGATCAGTGTTGCTTTTCTCAGTACAAGCTTTACTTTGAAACATAATCGCGTTCTATTGAAAGTTTATTAATTTCACGAAAGCTTTTGTAAGAAAGGCACATGTGTTTCTTTGTAAAGACAAGCAGTTGTTTGCTACGTGTGAAAGCACTGTTAGAACTGAGATGAGTGTTCCTTTTCTCAGTACAAGCTTTACTTTGAAAGATATTCGCATTCTTATGAAAGTTTATTAATTTCACGAAAGCTTTAGTAAGAAACGCATTTGTGTTTCTTTGTAAAGGCAAGCAGTTGTTTGCTACGTGTGAAAGCACTGTTAGAACTGAGATGAGTGTTCCTTTTCTCAGTACAAGCTTTACTTTGAAACATAATCGCGTTCTTTTGAAAGTTTATTAATTTCACGAAAGCTTTTGTAAGAAACGCACATGGGTTTCTTTGTAAAGAAAAGCAGTGTTTTGCTACGTGTGAAAGCACTGTTAGAACTGAGATGAGTGTTCCTTTTCTCAGTACAAGCTTTACTTTGAAAGATAATTGCGTTCTTATGAAAGATTATTAATTTCACGAAAGCATTAGTAAGAAACACTGATGCGTTACATTTTAGAGACAAGCAGTATTTGATACGTGTGAAATCACTGTTAGAACTGAGATGAGTGTTCCTTTTCGCAATACAAGCTTAACTTTGGAAGGTAATCGCGTTCTGTTGAAAGTTTATTAATATCACGATAGCTTTAGTAAGAAACGCACATGCGTTTCTTTGTAAAGACAAGCAGTTGTTTGCTACGTGTTAAAGCACTGTTAGAACTGAGATGAGTGTTCCTTTTCTCAGTACAAGCTTTACTTTGAAAGATAATCGCGTTCTTTTGAAAGATTATTAATTTCACAAAAGCTTTGTTAAGAAACGCACATGCGTTTCTTTGTAAAGGCAAGCAGTTGTTTGCTACGTGTGAAAGCACTGTTAGAACTGAGATGAGTGTTCCTTTTCTCAGTACAAGCTTTACTTTCAAAGGTAATCGCGTTCTTTTGAAAGATTATTAATTTCAGGTAAGCTTTAGTAAGAAACACGAATACGTTACATTATAAAGACAATCAGTGGTTTGTTACGTGTGAAAGCACTGTTAGAACTGAGATGAGTGTTCCTTTTCTCAGTACAAGCTTTACTTTGAACGATAATCGCATTCTTTTTAAAGTTTACTAATTTCACGAAAGCTTTAGGAAGAAACGCACATGCGTTTCTTTGTAAAGACAAGCAGTTGTTGGCTACATGTGAATGCACTTTTAGAAGTGAGTGTTCCTTTTCTCAGTACAAGCTTTACTTTGAAAGATAATCGCGTTCTTATGAAAGTTTATTAATTTCACGAAAGCTTAGTAAGAAATGCACATGCGTTTTTTGTAAAGACAAGCAGTTATTTGCTACGTGTGAAAGCACTGTTAGAAATGAGATCAGTGTTCCTTTTCTCAGTACAAGCTTTACTTTGAAACATAATCGCGTTCTTTTGAAAGTTTATTAATTTCACGAAAGCTTTTGTAAGAGAGGCACACGTGTTTCTTTGTAAAGACAAGCAGTTGTTTGCTACGTGTGAAAGCACTCTTAGAACTGAGATGAGTGTTCCTTTTCTCAGTACAAGCTTTACTTTGAAAGATAATCGCATTCTTATGAAAGTTTATTAATTTCACGAAAGCTTTAGTAAGAAACGCATTTGTGTTTCTTTGTAAAGGCAAGCAGTTGTTTGCTACGTGTGAAAGCACTGTTAGAACTGAGATGAGTGTTCCTTTTCTCAGTACAAGCTTTACTTTGAAAGATAATCGCGTTCTTTTGAAAGATTATTAATTTCACAAAAGCTTTGTTAAGAAACGCACATGCGTTTCTTTGTAAAGGCAAGCAGTTGTTTGCTACGTGTGAAAGCACTGTTAGAACTGAGATGAGTGTTCCTTTTCTCAGTACAAGCTTTACTTTCAAAGGTAATCGCGTTCTTTTGAAAGATTATTAATTTCAGGTAAGCTTTAGTAAGAAACACGAATACGTTACATTATAAAGACAATCAGTGGTTTGTTACGTGTGAAAGCACTGTTAGAACTGAGATGAGTGTTCCTTTTCTCAGTACAAGCTTTACTTTGAACGATAATCGCATTCTTTTTAAAGTTTACTAATTTCACGAAAGCTTTAGGAAGAAACGCACATGCGTTTCTTTGTAAAGACAAGCAGTTGTTGGCTACATGTGAATGCACTTTTAGAAGTGAGTGTTCCTTTTCTCAGTACAAGCTTTACTTTGAAAGATAATCGCGTTCTTATGAAAGTTTATTAATTTCACGAAAGCTTAGTAAGAAATGCACATGCGTTTTTTGTAAAGACAAGCAGTTATTTGCTACGTGTGAAAGCACTGTTAGAAATGAGATCAGTGTTCCTTTTCTCAGTACAAGCTTTACTTTGAAACATAATCGCGTTCTATTGAAAGTTTATTAATTTCACGAAAGCTTTTGTAAGAGAGGCACACGTGTTTCTTTGTAAAGACAAGCAGTTGTTTGCTACGTGTGAAAGCACTCTTAGAACTGAGATGAGTGTTCCTTTTCTCAGTACAAGCTTTACTTTGAAAGATAATCGCATTCTTATGAAAGTTTATTAATTTCACGAAAGCTTTAGTAAGAAACGCACATGCGTTTATTTGTAAAGGCAAGCAGTTGTTTGCTACTTGTGAAAGCACTGTTAGAACTGAGATGAGTGTTCCTTTTCTCAGTACAAGCTTTACTTTGAAAGATATTCGCATTCTTATGAAAGTTTTTTAATTTCACGAAGGCTTTAGTAAGAAACGCACTTGTGTTTCTTTGTAAAGGCAAGCAGTTGTTTGCTACGTGTGAAAGCACTGTTAGAACTGAGATGAGTGTTCCTTTTCTCAGTACAAGCTTTACTTTGAAAGATAATCGCGTTCTTTTGAACGTTTTTTAATGTCACGAATGCTTTAGTAAGAAACGCACATGCGTTTCTTGTAAAGTCAAGCAGTTGTTTGCTACGTGTGAAAGCACTTTTAGAACTGTGATGAGTGATCCTTTTCTCAATACAAGCTTTACTTTGAAAGATAATCCCGTTCTTATGAAAGTTTATTAATTTCACGAAAGCTTTAGGGAGAAACGCACATGCGTTTCTTTGTAAAGGCAAGCAGTTGTTTGCTACGTGTGAAAGCACTGTTAGAACTGAGATGAGTGTTCCTTTTCTCAGTACAAGCTTTACTTTGAAACATAATCGCGTTCTTTTGAAAGTTTATTAATTTCACGAAAGCTTTTGTAAGAAACGCACATGGGTTTCTTTGTAAAGAAAAGCAGTGTTTTGCTACGTGTGAAAGCACTGTTAGAACTGAGATGAGTGTTCCTTTTCTCAGTACAAGCTTTACTTTGAAAGATAATTGCGTTCTTATGAAAGATTATTAATTTCACGAAAGCATTAGTAAGAAACACTAATGCGTTACATTTTAGAGACAAGCAGTATTTGATACGTGTGAAATCACTGTTAGAACTGAGATGAGTGTTCCTTTTCGCAATACAAGCTTAACTTTGGAAGGTAATCGCGTTCTGTTGAAAGTTTATTAATATCACGATAGCTTTAGTAAGAAACGCACATGCGTTTCTTTGTAAAGACAAGCAGTTGTTTGCTACGTGTTAAAGCACTGTTAGAACTGAGATGAGTGTTCCTTTTCTCAGTACAAGCTTTACTTTGAAACATAATCGCGTTCTTTTGAAAGTTTATTAATTTCACGAAAGCTTTTGTAAGAAACGCACATGGGTTTCTTTGTAAAGACAAGCAGTTGTTTGCTACTTGTGAAAGCACTGTTAGAACTGAGATGAGTGTTCCTTTTCTCAGTACAAGCTTTACTTTGAAAGATAATCGCGTTCTTTTGAAAGTTTATTAATGTCACGAAAGCTTTAGTAAGAAACACACATGCGTTTCTTTGTAAAGACAAGCAGTTGTTTGCTACGTGTGAAAGCACTGTTAGAACTGAGATAAGTATTCTTTTTCTCAGTACAACCTTTACTTTGAAAGATAATCGCGTTCTTTTGCAAGTTTATTAATTTCACGAAAGCTTTAGTAAGAAACGCACATGCGTTTCTTTGTAAAGAGAAGCAGTTGTTACCTACGTGTGAAAGCACTGTTAGAACTGAGATCAGTGTTGCTTTTCTCAGTACAAGCTTTACTTTGAAACATAATCGCGTTCTATTGAAAGTTTATTAATTTCACGAAAGCTTTTGTAAGAAAGGCACATGTGTTTCTTTGTAAAGACAAGCAGTTGTTTGCTACGTGGGAAAGCACTCTTAGAACTGAGATGAGTGTTCCTTTTCTCAGTACAAGCTTTACTTTGAAAGATAATCGCATTCTTATGAAAGTTTATTAATTTCACGAAAGCTTTAGTAAGAAACGCACATGCGTTTATTTGTAAAGGCAAGCAGTTGTTTGCTACGTGTGAAAGCACTGTTAGAACTGAGATGAGTGTTCCTTTTCTCAGTACAAGCTTTACTTTGAAACATAATCGCGTTCTTTTGAAAGTTTATTAATTTCACGAAAGCTTTTGTAAGAAACGCACATGGGTTTCTTTGTAAAGACAAGCAGTTGTTTGCTACGTGTGAAAGCACTGTTAGAACTGAGATGAGTGTTCCTTTTCTCAGTACAAGCTTTACTTTGAAAGATATTCGCATTCTTATGAAAGTTTATTAATTTCACGAAGGCTTTAGTAAGAAACGCACTTGTGTTTCTTTGTAAAGGCAAGCAGTTGTTTGCTACGTGTGAAAGCACTGTTAGAACTGAGATGAGTGTTCCTTTTCTCAGTACAAGCTTTACTTTGAAAGATAATCGCGTTCTTTTGAACGTTTATTAATGTCACGAATGCTTTAGTAAGAAACGCACATGCGTTTCTTGTAAAGTCAAGCAGTTGTTTGCTACGTGTGAAAGCACTTTTAGAACTGTGATGAGTGATCCTTTTCTCAATACAAGCTTTACTTTGAAAGATAATCGCGTTCTTATGAAAGTTTATTAATTTCACGAAAGCTTTAGGGAGAAACGCACATGCGTTTCTTTGTAAAGACAAGCAGTTGTTTCCTATGTGTGGAAGCACTGTTAGAACTGAGATGAGTGTTCCTTTTCTCAGTACAAGCTTTACTTTGAAAGATAATCGCGTTCTTTTGAAAGTTTATTAATGTCACGAAAGCTTTAGTAAGAAACACACATGCGTTTCTTTGTAAAGACAAGCAGTTGTTTGCTACGTGTGAAAGCACTGTTAGAACTGAGATAAGTATTCTTTTTCTCAGTACAACCTTTACTTTGAAAGATAATCGCGTTCTTTTGCAAGTTTATTAATTTCACGAAAGCTTTAGTAAGAAACGCACATGCGTTTCTTTGTAAAGAGAAGCAGTTTTTACCTACGTGTGAAAGCACTGTTAGAACTGAGATCAGTGTTGCTTTTCTCAGTACAAGCTTTACTTTGAAACATAATCGCGTTCTATTGAAAGTTTATTAATTTCACGAAAGCTTTTGTAAGAAAGGCACATGTGTTTCTTTGTAAAGACAAGCAGTTGTTTGCTACGTGTGAAAGCACTGTTAGAACTGAGATGAGTGTTCCTTTTCTCAGTACAAGCTTTACTTTGAAAGATATTCGCATTCTTATGAAAGTTTATTAATTTCACGAAAGCTTTAGTAAGAAACGCATTTGTGTTTCTTTGTAAAGGCAAGCAGTTGTTTGCTACGTGTGAAAGCACTGTTAGAACTGAGATGAGTGTTCCTTTTCTCAGTACAAGCTTTACTTTGAAACATAATCGCGTTCTTTTGAAAGTTTATTAATTTCACGAAAGCTTTTGTAAGAAACGCACATGGGTTTCTTTGTAAAGAAAAGCAGTGTTTTGCTACGTGTGAAAGCACTGTTAGAACTGAGATGAGTGTTCCTTTTCTCAGTACAAGCTTTACTTTGAAAGATAATTGCGTTCTTATGAAAGATTATTAATTTCACGAAAGCATTAGTAAGAAACACTAATGCGTTACATTTTAGAGACAAGCAGTATTTGATACGTGTGAAATCACTGTTAGAACTGAGATGAGTGTTCCTTTTCGCAATACAAGCTTAACTTTGGAAGGTAATCGCGTTCTGTTGAAAGTTTATTAATATCACGATAGCTTTAGTAAGAAACGCACATGCGTTTCTTTGTAAAGACAAGCAGTTGTTTGCTACGTGTTAAAGCACTGTTAGAACTGAGATGAGTGTTTCTTTTCTCAGTACAAGCTTTATTTTGAAAGATAATAGCATATTTTTGAAAGATTATTAATTACACGAAAGCTTTAGTAAGAAACACACATGCGTTTCTTTGTAAAGACAAGCAGTTGTTTGCTACGTGTTAAAGCACTGTTAGAACTGAGATGAGTGTTTCTTTTCTCAGTACAAGCTTTATTTTGAAAGATAATAGCATATTTTTGAAAGATTATTAATTACACGAAAGCTTTAGTAAGAAACACACATGCGTTTCTTTGTAAAGACAAGCAGTTGTTTGCTACGTGTGAAAGCACTGTTAGAACTGAGATAAGTATTCTTTTTCTCAGTACAACCTTTACTTTGAAAGATAATCGCGTTCTTTTGCAAGTTTATTAATTTCACGAAAGCTTTAGTAAGAAACGCACATGCGTTTCTTTGTAAAGAGAAGCAGTTGTTACCTACGTGTGAAAGCACTGTTAGAACTGAGATCAGTGTTGCTTTTCTCAGTACAAGCTTTACTTTGAAACATAATCGCGTTCTATTGAAAGTTTATTAATTTCACGAAAGCTTTTGTAAGAAAGGCACATGTGTTTCTTTGTAAAGACAAGCAGTTGTTTGCTACGTGTGAAAGCACTGTTAGAACTGAGATGAGTGTTCCTTTTCTCAGTACAAGCTTTACTTTGAAAGATATTCGCATTCTTATGAAAGTTTATTAATTTCACGAAAGCTTTTGTAAGAAACGCACATGGGTTTCTTTGTAAAGAAAAGCAGTGTTTTGCTACGTGTGAAAGCACTGTTAGAACTGAGATGAGTGTTCCTTTTCTCAGTACAAGCTTTACTTTGAAAGATAATTGCGTTCTTATGAAAGATTATTAATTTCACGAAAGCATTAGTAAGAAACACTAATGCGTTACATTTTAGAGACAAGCAGTATTTGATACGTGTGAAATCACTGTTAGAACTGAGATGAGTGTTCCTTTTCGCAATACAAGCTTAACTTTGGAAGGTAATCGCGTTCTGTTGAAAGTTTATTAATATCACGATAGCTTTAGTAAGAAACGCACATGCGTTTCTTTGTAAAGACAAGCAGTTGTTTGCTACGTGTTAAAGCACTGTTAGAACTGAGATGAGTGTTTCTTTTCTCAGTACAAGCTTTATTTTGAAAGATAATAGCATATTTTTGAAAGATTATTAATTACACGAAAGCTTTAGTAAGAAACACACATGCGTTTCTTTGTAAAGACAAGCAGTTGTTTGCTACGTGTTAAAGCACTGTTAGAACTGAGATGAGTGTTTCTTTTCTCAGTACAAGCTTTATTTTGAAAGATAATAGCATATTTTTGAAAGATTATTAATTACACGAAAGCTTTAGTAAGAAACACACATGCGTTTCTTTGTAAAGACAAGCAGTTGTTTGCTACGTGTGAAAGCACTGTTAGAACTGAGATAAGTATTCTTTTTCTCAGTACAACCTTTACTTTGAAAGATAATCGCGTTCTTTTGCAAGTTTATTAATTTCACGAAAGCTTTAGTAAGAAACGCACATGCGTTTCTTTGTAAAGAGAAGCAGTTGTTACCTACATGTGAAAGCACTGTTAGAACTGAGATCAGTGTTGCTTTTCTCAGTACAAGCTTTACTTTGAAACATAATCGCGTTCTATTGAAAGTTTATTAATTTCACGAAAGCTTTTGTAAGAAAGGCACATGTGTTTCTTTGTAAAGACAAGCAGTTGTTTGCTACGTGTGAAAGCACTGTTAGAACTGAGATGAGTGTTCCTTTTCTCAGTACAAGCTTTACTTTGAAAGATATTCGCATTCTTATGAAAGTTTATTAATTTCACGAAAGCTTTAGTAAGAAACGCATTTGTGTTTCTTTGTAAAGGCAAGCAGTTGTTTGCTACGTGTGAAAGCACTGTTAGAACTGAGATGAGTGTTCCTTTTCTCAGTACAAGCTTTACTTTGAAACATAATCGCGTTCTTTTGAAAGTTTATTAATTTCACGAAAGCTTTTGTAAGAAACGCACATGCGTTTCTTTGTAAAGAAAAGCAGTGTTTTGCTACGTGTGAAAGCACTGTTAGAACTGAGATGAGTGTTCCTTTTCTCAGTACAAGCTTTACTTTGAAAGATAATTGCGTTCTTATGAAAGATTATTAATTTCACGAAAGCATTAGTAAGAAACACAAATGCGTTACATTTTAGAGACACGCAGTATTTGATACGTGTGAAATCACTGTTAGAACTGAGATGAGTGTTCCTTTTCGCAATACAAGCTTAACTTTGGAAGGTAATCGCGTTCTGTTGAAAGTTTATTAATATCACGATATCTTTAGTAATAAACGCACATGCGTTTCTTTGTAAAGGCAAGCAGTTGTTTGCTACGTGTGAAAGCACTGTTAGAACTGAGATGAGTGTTCCTTTTCTCAGTACAAGCTTTACTTTCAAAGGTAATCGCGTTCTTTTGAAAGATTATTAATTTCAGGTAAGCTTTAGTAAGAAACACGAATACGTTACATTATAAAGACAATCAGTGGTTTGCTACGTGTGAAAGCACTGTTAGAACTGAGATGAGTGTTCCTTTTCTCAGTACAAGCTTTACTTTGAAAGATAATCGCATTCTTTTTAAAGTTTATTAATTTCACGAAAGCTTTAGGAAGAAACGCACATGCGTTTCTTTGTAAAGACAAGCAGTTGTTGGCTACATGTGAATGCACTGTTAGAACTGAGTGTTCCTTTTCTCAGTACAAGCTTTACTTTGAAAGATAATCGCGTTCTTATGAAAGTTTATTAATTTCACGAAAGCTTAGTAAGAAATGCACATGCGTTTTTTGTAAAGACAAGCAGTTGTTTGCTACATGTTAAAGCACTGTTAGAACTGAGATGAGTGTTCCTTTTCTCAGTACAAGCTTAACTTTGAAAGGTAATCGCGTTCTATTGAAAGTTTATTAATGTCACGATAGCTGTAGGAAGAAACGCACATGCGTTTCTTTGTAAAGACAAGCAGTTGTTTGCTACGTGTGAAAGCACTGTTAGAACTGAGATGAGTGTTCCTTTTCTCAGTACAAGCTTTACTTTGAAAGATAATCGCATTCTTTTGAAAGTTTATTAATTTCACGAAAGCTTTAGTAACAAAAACTAATGCGTTACATTATAAAGACAAGCAGTATTTGATACGTGTGAAAGCACTGTTAGAACTGAGATGAGTGTTCCTTTTCTCAATACAAGCTTTACTTTCAAAGATAATCGCGTTCTTTTGAAAGTTTATTAATTTCACGAAAGCTTTAGGAAGAAACCCACATGCGTTTCTTTGTAAAGACAAGCAGTTGTTTGCTACATGTGAAAGCACTGTTAGAACTGAGATCAGTGTTCCTTTTCTCAGTACAAGCTTTACTTTGAAAGATAATCGCGTTCTTTTGAAAGTTTATTAATTTCACGAAAGCTTTAGTAAGAAACATTTATGCGTTACATTATAGACACAAGCAGTTTTTGATACGTGTGAAAGCACTGTTAGAACTGAGTTCAGTGTTCCTATTCTCAGTACAAGCTTTACTTTGAAACATAGTCGCGTTCTTTTGAAAGTTTATTAATGTCACGAAAGCTTTAGTAAGAAACGCACATGCGTTTCTTTCTAGAGGCAAGTAGTTGTTTGCTATGTGTGAAAGCATTGATAGAACTGAGATGAGTGTTCCTGTTCTCAGTAGAAGCTTTACTTTTAAAGATAATCGCGTTCTTATGAAAGATTATTAATTTCACGAAAGCTTTAGGAAGAAACGCACATGCGTTTCTTTGTAAAGACAAGTAGTTGTTTGCTACATGTGAAAGCACTGTTAGAACTGAGTGTTCCTTTTCTGAGTACAAGCTTTACTTTGAAAGATAATCGCGTTCTTTTGAAAGTTTATTAATTTCACGAAAGCTTTCGGAAGAAACGCACATGCGTTTCTTTGTAAAGAAAAGCAGTTGTTTGCTACGTGTGAAAGCACTGTTAGAAATGAGATCAGTGTTGCTTTTCTCAGTACAAGCTTTAATTTGAAACATAATCGCGTTCTTTTCAAAGTTTATTAATTTCACGAAAGCTTTTGTAAGAAAGGCACATGCGTTTCTTTGTAAAGGCAAGCAGTTGTTTGCTACATGTGAAAGCACTGTTAGAACTGAGATGAGTGTTCCTTTTAAAGTACAAGCTTTACTTTGAAACATAATCGCGTTCTTTTTAAAGTTTATTAATTTCACGAAAGCTTTAGGAAGAAACGCACATGCGTTTCTTTGTAAAGACAAGCAGTTGTTGGCTACATGTGAATGCACTGTTAGAACTGAGTGTTCCTTTTCTCAGTACAAGCTTTACTTTGAAAGATATTCGCATTCTTATGAAAGTTTATTAATTTCACGAAAGCTTTAGTAAGAAACGCATTTGTGTTTCTTTGTAAAGGCAAGCAGTTGTTTGCTACGTGTGAAAGCACTGTTAGAACTGAGATGAGTGTTCCTTTTCTCAGTACAAGCTTTACTTTGAAACATAATCGCGTTCTTTTGAAAGTTTATTAATTTCACGAAAGCTTTTGTAAGAAACGCACATGGGTTTCTTTGTAAAGAAAAGCAGTGTTTTGCTACGTGTGAAAGCACTGTTAGAACTGAGATGAGTGTTCCTTTTCTCAGTACAAGCTTTACTTTGAAAGATAATTGCGTTCTTATGAAAGATTATTAATTTCACGAAAGCATTAGTAAGAAACACAAATGCGTTACATTTTAGAGACACGCAGTATTTGATACGTGTGAAATCACTGTTAGAACTGAGATGAGTGTTCCTTTTCGCAATACAAGCTTAACTTTGGAAGGTAATCGCGTTCTGTTGAAAGTTTATTAATATCACGATATCTTTAGTAATAAACGCACATGCGTTTCTTTGTAAAGGCAAGCAGTTGTTTGCTACGTGTGAAAGCACTGTTAGAACTGAGATGAGTGTTCCTTTTCTCAGTACAAGCTTTACTTTCAAAGGTAATCGCGTTCTTTTGAAAGATTATTAATTTCAGGTAAGCTTTAGTAAGAAACACGAATACGTTACATTATAAAGACAATCAGTGGTTTGCTACGTGTGAAAGCACTGTTAGAACTGAGATGAGTGTTCCTTTTCTCAGTACAAGCTTTACTTTGAAAGATAATCGCATTCTTTTTAAAGTTTATTAATTTCACGAAAGCTTTAGGAAGAAACGCACATGCGTTTCTTTGTAAAGACAAGCAGTTGTTGGCTACATGTGAATGCACTGTTAGAACTGAGTGTTCCTTTTCTCAGTACAAGCTTTACTTTGAAAGATAATCGCGTTCTTATGAAAGTTTATTAATTTCACGAAAGCTGTAGGAAGAAACGCACATGCGTTTCTTTGTAAAGACAAGCAGTTGTTTGCTACGTGTGAAAGCACTGTTAGAACTGAGATCAGTGTTCCTTTTCTCAGTACAAGCTTTACTTTGAAAGATAATCGCTTTCTTTTGAAAGGTTATTAATTTCATGAAAGCTTTAGCATGAAACGCACATGCGTTTCTTTGTAAAGGCAAGCAGTTGTTTGCTACATGTGAAAGCACTGTTAGAACTGAGATGAGTGTTCCTTTTCTCAGTACAAGCTTTACTTTGAAAGATAATCGCGTTCGTTTGAACGTTTATTAATGTCACGAATGCTTTAGTAAGAAACGCACATGCGTTTCTTGTAAAGTCAAGCAGTTGTTTGCTACGTGTGAAAGCACTTTTAGAACTGTGATGAGTGATCCTTTTCTCAGTACAAGCTTTACTTTGAAAGATAATCGCGTTCTTTTGAAAGTTTATTAATTTCACGAAAGCTTTAGTAAGAAACATTTATGCGTTACATTATAGACACAAGCAGTTTTTGATACGTGTGAAAGCACTGTTAGAACTGAGTTCAGTGTTCCTATTCTCAGTACAAGCTTTACTTTGAAACATAGTCGCGTTCTTTTGAAAGTTTATTAATGTCACGAAAGCTTTAGTAAGAAACGCACATGCGTTTCTTTCTAGAGGCAAGTAGTTGTTTGCTATGTGTGAAAGCATTGATAGAACTGAGATGAGTGTTCCTGTTCTCAGTAGAAGCTTTACTTTTAAAGATAATCGCGTTCTTATGAAAGATTATTAATTTCACGAAAGCTTTAGGAAGAAACGCACATGCGTTTCTTTGTAAAGACAAGTAGTTGTTTGCTACATGTGAAAGCACTGTTAGAACTGAGTGTTCCTTTTCTGAGTACAAGCTTTACTTTGAAAGATAATCGCGTTCTTTTGAAAGTTTATTAATTTCACGAAAGCTTTCGGAAGAAACGCACATGCGTTTCTTTGTAAAGAAAAGCAGTTGTTTGCTACGTGTGAAAGCACTGTTAGAAATGAGATCAGTGTTGCTTTTCTCAGTACAAGCTTTAATTTGAAACATAATCTCGTTCTTTTCAAAGTTTATTAATTTCACGAAAGCTTTTGTAAGAAAGGCACATGCGTTTCTTTGTAAAGGCAAGCAGTTGTTTGCTACATGTGAAAGCACTGTTAGAACTGAGATGAGTGTTCCTTTTAAAGTACAAGCTTTACTTTGAAACATAATCGCGTTCTTTTGAAAATTTATTAACTTCACTAAAGCTTTTGTAAGAAACGCACATGCGTTTCTTTGTAAAGACAAGCAGTTGTTTGCTACATGTGAAAGCACTGTTAGAACTGAGTGTTCCTTTTCTCAGTACAAGCTTTACTTTGAAAGATAATCGCGTTCTTATTAAAGTTTATTAATTTCTCGAAAGCTTTAGTAAGAAACGCACATGCGTTTCTTTGTAAAGGCAAGCAGTTGTTTGCTACGTGGGAAAGCACTGTTAGAACTGAGATGAGTGTTCCTTTTCTCTGTACAAGCTTTACTTTGAAACATAATCGCGTTCTTTTGAAAGTTTATTAATTTCACGAAAGCTTTTGTAAGAAAGGCACATGTGTTTCTTTGTAAAGACAAGCAGTTGTTTGCTACGTGTGAAAGCACTGTTAGAACTGAGATCAGTGTTCCTTTTCTCAGTACAAGCTTTACTTTGAAAGATAATCGCTTTCTTTTGAAAGGTTATTAATTTCATGAAAGCTTTAGCATGAAACGCACATGCGTTTCTTTGTAAAGGCAAGCAGTTGTTTGCTACATGTGAAAGCACTGTTAGAACTGAGATGAGTGTTCCTTTTCTCAGTACAAGCTTTACTTTGAAAGATAATCGCGTTCGTTTGAACGTTTATTAATGTCACGAATGCTTTAGTAAGAAACGCACATGCGTTTCTTGTAAAGTCAAGCAGTTGTTTGCTACGTGTGAAAGCACTTTTAGAACTGTGATGAGTGATCCTTTTCTCAATACAAGCTTTACTTTGAAAGATAATCGCGTTCTTATGAAAGTTTATTAATTTCACGAAAGCTTTAGGAAGAAACGCACATGCGTTTCTTTGTAAAGACAAGCAGTTGTTGGCTACATGTGAATGCACTGTTAGAACTGAGTGTTCCTTTTCTCAGTACAAGCTTTACTTTGAAAGATAATCGCGTTCTTTTGAAAGTTTATTAATGTCACGAAAGCTTTAGTAAGAAACACACATGCGTTTCTTTGTAAAGACAAGCAGTTGTTTGCTACATGTGAAAGCACTGTTAGAACTGAGATAAGTATTCTTTTTCTCAGTACAACCTTTACTTTGAAAGATAATCGCGTTCTTTTGCAAGTTTATTAATTTCACGAAAGCTTTAGTAAGAAACGCACATGCGTTTCTTTGTAAAGAGAAGCAGTTGTTACCTACGTGTGAAAGCACTGTTAGAACTGAGATCAGTGTTGCTTTTCTCAGTACAAGCTTTACTTTGAAACATAATCGCGTTCTATTGAAAGTTTATTAATTTCACGAAAGCTTTTGTAAGAAAGGCACATGTGTTTCTTTGTAAAGACAAGCAGTTGTTTGCTACGTGTGAAAGCACTGTTAGAACTGAGATGAGTGTTCCTTTTCTCAGTACAAGCTTTACTTTGAAAGATAATTGCGTTCTTATGAAAGATTATTAATTTCACGAAAGCATTAGTAAGAAACACTAATGCGTTACATTTTAGAGACAAGCAGTATTTGATACGTGTGAAATCACTGTTAGAACTGAGATGAGTGTTCCTTTTCGCAATACAAGCTTAACTTTGGAAGGTAATCGCGTTCTGTTGAAAGTTTATTAATATCACGATAGCTTTAGTAAGAAACGCACATGCGTTTCTTTGTAAAGACAAGCAGTTGTTTGCTACGTGTTAAAGCACTGTTAGAACTGAGATGAGTGTTCCTTTTCTCAGTACAAGCTTTACTTTGAAAGATAATCGCGTTCTTTTGAAAGATTATTAATTTCACAAAAGCTTTGTTAAGAAACGCACATGCGTTTCTTTGTAAAGGCAAGCAGTTGTTTGCTACGTGTGAAAGCACTGTTAGAACTGAGATGAGTGTTCCTTTTCTCAGTACAAGCTTTACTTTCAAAGGTAATCGCGTTCTTTTGAAAGATTATTAATTTCAGGTAAGCTTTAGTAAGAAACACGAATACGTTACATTATAAAGACAATCAGTGGTTTGTTACGTGTGAAAGCACTGTTAGAACTGAGATGAGTGTTCCTTTTCTCAGTACAAGCTTTACTTTGAACGATAATCGCATTCTTTTTAAAGTTTACTAATTTCACGAAAGCTTTAGGAAGAAACGCACATGCGTTTCTTTGTAAAGACAAGCAGTTGTTGGCTACATGTGAATGCACTTTTAGAAGTGAGTGTTCCTTTTCTCAGTACAAGCTTTACTTTGAAAGATAATCGCGTTCTTATGAAAGTTTATTAATTTCACGAAAGCTTAGTAAGAAATGCACATGCGTTTTTTGTAAAGACAAGCAGTTATTTGCTACGTGTGAAAGCACTGTTAGAAATGAGATCAGTGTTCCTTTTCTCAGTACAAGCTTTACTTTGAAACATAATCGCGTTCTTTTGAAAGTTTATTAATTTCACGAAAGCTTTTGTAAGAGAGGCACACGTGTTTCTTTGTAAAGACAAGCAGTTGTTTGCTACGTGTGAAAGCACTCTTAGAACTGAGATGAGTGTTCCTTTTCTCAGTACAAGCTTTACTTTGAAAGATAATCGCATTCTTATGAAAGTTTATTAATTTCACGAAAGCTTTAGTAAGAAACGCATTTGTGTTTCTTTGTAAAGGCAAGCAGTTGTTTGCTACGTGTGAAAGCACTGTTAGAACTGAGATGAGTGTTCCTTTTCTCAGTACAAGCTTTACTTTGAAAGATAATCGCGTTCTTTTGAAAGATTATTAATTTCACAAAAGCTTTGTTAAGAAACGCACATGCGTTTCTTTGTAAAGGCAAGCAGTTGTTTGCTACGTGTGAAAGCACTGTTAGAACTGAGATGAGTGTTCCTTTTCTCAGTACAAGCTTTACTTTCAAAGGTAATCGCGTTCTTTTGAAAGATTATTAATTTCAGGTAAGCTTTAGTAAGAAACACGAATACGTTACATTATAAAGACAATCAGTGGTTTGCTACGTGTGAAAGCACTGTTAGAACTGAGATGAGTGTTCCTTTTCTCAGTACAAGCTTTACTTTGAAAGATAATCGCATTCTTTTTAAAGTTTATTAATTTCACGAAAGCTTTAGGAAGAAACGCACATGCGTTTCTTTGTAAAGACAAGCAGTTGTTGGCTACATGTGAATGCACTGTTAGAACTGAGTGTTCCTTTTCTCAGTACAAGCTTTACTTTGAAAGATAATCGCGTTCTTATGAAAGTTTATTAATTTCACGAAAGCTTAGTAAGAAATGCACATGCGTTTTTTGTAAAGACAAGCAGTTGTTTGCTACATGTTAAAGCACTGTTAGAACTGAGATGAGTGTTCCTTTTCTCAGTACAAGCTTAACTTTGAAAGGTAATCGCGTTCTGTTGAAAGTTTATTAATGTCACGAAAGCTGTAGGAAGAAACGCACATGCGTTTCTTTGTAAAGACAAGCAGTTGTTTGCTACGTGTGAAAGCACTGTTAGAACTGAGATGAGTGTTCCTTTTCTCAGTACAAGCTTTACTTTGAAAGATAATCGCATTCTTTTGAAAGTTTATTAATTTCACGAAAGCTTTAGTAACAAAAACTAATGCGTTACATTATAAAGACAAGCAGTATTTGATACGTGTGAAAGCACTGTTAGAACTGAGATGAGTGTTCCTTTTCTCAATACAAGCTTTACTTTGAAAGATAATCGCGTTCTTTTGAAAGTTTATTAATTTCACGAAAGCTTTAGGAAGAAACCCACATGCGTTTCTTTGTAAAGACAAGCAGTTGTTTGCTACATGTGAAAGCACTGTTAGAACTGAGATCAGTGTTCCTTTTCTCAGTACAAGCTTTACTTTGAAAGATAATCGCGTTCTTTTGAAAGTTTATTAATTTCACGAAAGCTTTAGTAAGAAACATTTATGCGTTACATTATAGACACAAGCAGTTTTTGATACGTGTGAAAGCACTGTTAGAACTGAGTTCAGTGTTCCTATTCTCAGTACAAGCTTTACTTTGAAACATAGTCGCGTTCTTTTGAAAGTTTATTAATGTCACGAAAGCTTTAGTAAGAAACGCACATGCGTTTCTTTCTAGAGGCAAGTAGTTGTTTGCTATGTGTGAAAGCATTGATAGAACTGAGATGAGTGTTCCTGTTCTCAGTAGAAGCTTTACTTTTAAAGATAATCGCGTTCTTATGAAAGATTATTAATTTCACGAAAGCTTTAGGAAGAAACGCACATGCGTTTCTTTGTAAAGACAAGTAGTTGTTTGCTACATGTGAAAGCACTGTTAGAACTGAGTGTTCCTTTTCTGAGTACAAGCTTTACTTTGAAAGATAATCGCGTTCTTTTGAAAGTTTATTAATTTCACGAAAGCTTTCGGAAGAAACGCACATGCGTTTCTTTGTAAAGAAAAGCAGTTGTTTGCTACGTGTGAAAGCACTGTTAGAAATGAGATCAGTGTTGCTTTTCTCAGTACAAGCTTTAATTTGAAACATAATCTCGTTCTTTTCAAAGTTTATTAATTTCACGAAAGCTTTTGTAAGAAAGGCACATGCGTTTCTTTGTAAAGGCAAGCAGTTGTTTGCTACATGTGAAAGCACTGTTAGAACTGAGATGAGTGTTCCTTTTAAAGTACAAGCTTTACTTTGAAACATAATCGCGTTCTTTTGAAAATTTATTAACTTCACTAAAGCTTTTGTAAGAAACGCACATGCGTTTCTTTGTAAAGACAAGCAGTTGTTTGCTACATGTGAAAGCACTGTTAGAACTGAGTGTTCCTTTTCTCAGTACAAGCTTTACTTTGAAAGATAATCGCGTTCTTATTAAAGTTTATTAATTTCTCGAAAGCTTTAGTAAGAAACGCACATGCGTTTCTTTGTAAAGGCAAGCAGTTGTTTGCTACGTGGGAAAGCACTGTTAGAACTGAGATGAGTGTTCCTTTTCTCTGTACAAGCTTTACTTTGAAACATAATCGCGTTCTTTTGAAAGTTTATTAATTTCACGAAAGCTTTTGTAAGAAAGGCACATGTGTTTCTTTGTAAAGACAAGCAGTTGTTTGCTACGTGTGAAAGCACTGTTAGAACTGTGATGAGTGATCCTTTTCTCAATACAAGCTTTACTTTGAAAGATAATCGCGTTCTTATGAAAGTTTATTAATTTCACGAAAGCTTTAGGAAGAAACGCACATGCGTTTCTTTGTAAAGACAAGCAGTTGTTGGCTACATGTGAATGCACTGTTAGAACTGAGTGTTCCTTTTCTCAGTACAAGCTTTACTTTGAAAGATAATCGCGTTCTTTTGAAAGTTTATTAATGTCACGAAAGCTTTAGTAAGAAACACACATGCGTTTCTTTGTAAAGACAAGCAGTTGTTTGCTACATGTGAAAGCACTGTTAGAACTGAGATAAGTATTCTTTTTCTCAGTACAACCTTTACTTTGAAAGATAATCGCGTTCTTTTGCAAGTTTATTAATTTCACGAAAGCTTTAGTAAGAAACGCACATGCGTTTCTTTGTAAAGAGAAGCAGTTGTTACCTACGTGTGAAAGCACTGTTAGAACTGAGATCAGTGTTGCTTTTCTCAGTACAAGCTTTACTTTGAAACATAATCGCGTTCTATTGAAAGTTTATTAATTTCACGAAAGCTTTTGTAAGAAAGGCACATGTGTTTCTTTGTAAAGACAAGCAGTTGTTTGCTACGTGTGAAAGCACTGTTAGAACTGAGATGAGTGTTCCTTTTCTCAGTACAAGCTTTACTTTGAAAGATAATTGCGTTCTTATGAAAGATTATTAATTTCACGAAAGCATTAGTAAGAAACACTAATGCGTTACATTTTAGAGACAAGCAGTATTTGATACGTGTGAAATCACTGTTAGAACTGAGATGAGTGTTCCTTTTCGCAATACAAGCTTAACTTTGGAAGGTAATCGCGTTCTGTTGAAAGTTTATTAATATCACGATAGCTTTAGTAAGAAACGCACATGCGTTTCTTTGTAAAGACAAGCAGTTGTTTGCTACGTGTGAAAGCACTGTTAGAACTGAGATGAGTGTTCCTTTTCTCAGTACAAGCTTTACTTTGAACGATAATCGCATTCTTTTTAAAGTTTACTAATTTCACGAAAGCTTTAGGAAGAAACGCACATGCGTTTCTTTGTAAAGACAAGCAGTTGTTGGCTACATGTGAATGCACTTTTAGAAGTGAGTGTTCCTTTTCTCAGTACAAGCTTTACTTTGAAAGATAATCGCGTTCTTATGAAAGTTTATTAATTTCACGAAAGCTTAGTAAGAAATGCACATGCGTTTTTTGTAAAGACAAGCAGTTATTTGCTACGTGTGAAAGCACTGTTAGAAATGAGATCAGTGTTCCTTTTCTCAGTACAAGCTTTACTTTGAAACATAATCGCGTTCTTTTGAAAGTTTATTAATTTCACGAAAGCTTTTGTAAGAGAGGCACACGTGTTTCTTTGTAAAGACAAGCAGTTGTTTGCTACGTGTGAAAGCACTCTTAGAACTGAGATGAGTGTTCCTTTTCTCAGTACAAGCTTTACTTTGAAAGATAATCGCATTCTTATGAAAGTTTATTAATTTCACGAAAGCTTTAGTAAGAAACGCATTTGTGTTTCTTTGTAAAGGCAAGCAGTTGTTTGCTACGTGTGAAAGCACTGTTAGAACTGAGATGAGTGTTCCTTTTCTCAGTACAAGCTTTACTTTGAAAGATAATCGCGTTCTTTTGAAAGATTATTAATTTCACAAAAGCTTTGTTAAGAAACGCACATGCGTTTCTTTGTAAAGGCAAGCAGTTGTTTGCTACGTGTGAAAGCACTGTTAGAACTGAGATGAGTGTTCCTTTTCTCAGTACAAGCTTTACTTTCAAAGGTAATCGCGTTCTTTTGAAAGATTATTAATTTCAGGTAAGCTTTAGTAAGAAACACGAATACGTTACATTATAAAGACAATCAGTGGTTTGCTACGTGTGAAAGCACTGTTAGAACTGAGATGAGTGTTCCTTTTCTCAGTACAAGCTTTACTTTGAAAGATAATCGCATTCTTTTTAAAGTTTATTAATTTCACGAAAGCTTTAGGAAGAAACGCACATGCGTTTCTTTGTAAAGACAAGCAGTTGTTGGCTACATGTGAATGCACTGTTAGAACTGAGTGTTCCTTTTCTCAGTACAAGCTTTACTTTGAAAGATAATCGCGTTCTTATGAAAGTTTATTAATTTCACGAAAGCTTAGTAAGAAATGCACATGCGTTTTTTGTAAAGACAAGCAGTTGTTTGCTACATGTTAAAGCACTGTTAGAACTGAGATGAGTGTTCCTTTTCTCAGTACAAGCTTAACTTTGAAAGGTAATCGCGTTCTGTTGAAAGTTTATTAATGTCACGAAAGCTGTAGGAAGAAACGCACATGCGTTTCTTTGTAAAGACAAGCAGTTGTTTGCTACGTGTGAAAGCACTGTTAGAACTGAGATGAGTGTTCCTTTTCTCAGTACAAGCTTTACTTTGAAAGATAATCGCATTCTTTTGAAAGTTTATTAATTTCACGAAAGCTTTAGTAACAAAAACTAATGCGTTACATTATAAAGACAAGCAGTATTTGATACGTGTGAAAGCACTGTTAGAACTGAGATGAGTGTTCCTTTTCTCAATACAAGCTTTACTTTGAAAGATAATCGCGTTATTTTGAAAGTTTATTAATTTCACGAAAGCTTTAGGAAGAAACCCACATGCGTTTCTTTGTAAAGACAAGCAGTTGTTTGCTACATGTGAAAGCACTGTTAGAACTGAGATCAGTGTTCCTTTTCTCAGTACAAGCTTTACTTTGAAAGATAATCGCGTTCTTTTGAAAGTTTATTAATTTCACGAAAGCTTTAGTAAGAAACATTTATGCGTTACATTATAGACACAAGCAGTTTTTGATACGTGTGAAAGCACTGTTAGAACTGAGTTCAGTGTTCCTATTCTCAGTACAAGCTTTACTTTGAAACATAGTCGCGTTCTTTTGAAAGTTTATTAATGTCACGAAAGCTTTAGTAAGAAACGCACATGCGTTTCTTTCTAGAGGCAAGTAGTTGTTTGCTATGTGTGAAAGCATTGATAGAACTGAGATGAGTGTTCCTGTTCTCAGTAGAAGCTTTACTTTTAAAGATAATCGCGTTCTTATGAAAGATTATTAATTTCACGAAAGCTTTAGGAAGAAACGCACATGCGTTTCTTTGTAAAGACAAGTAGTTGTTTGCTACATGTGAAAGCACTGTTAGAACTGAGTGTTCCTTTTCTGAGTACAAGCTTTACTTTGAAAGATAATCGCGTTCTTTTGAAAGTTTATTAATTTCACGAAAGCTTTCGGAAGAAACGCACATGCGTTTCTTTGTAAAGAAAAGCAGTTGTTTGCTACGTGTGAAAGCACTGTTAGAAATGAGATCAGTGTTGCTTTTCTCAGTACAAGCTTTAATTTGAAACATAATCGCGTTCTTTTCAAAGTTTATTAATTTCACGAAAGCTTTTGTAAGAAAGGCACATGCGTTTCTTTGTAAAGGCAAGCAGTTGTTTGCTACATGTGAAAGCACTGTTAGAACTGAGATGAGTGTTCCTTTTAAAGTACAAGCTTTACTTTGAAACATAATCGCGTTCTTTTGAAAGTTTATTAACTTCACTAAAGCTTTTGTAAGAAACGCACATGCGTTTCTTTGTAAAGACAAGCAGTTGTTTGCTACATGTGAAAGCACTGTTAGAACTGAGTGTTCCTTTTCTCAGTACAAGCTTTACTTTGAAAGATAATCGCGTTCTTATTAAAGTTTATTAATTTCTCGAAAGCTTTAGTAAGAAACGCACATGCGTTTCTTTGTAAAGGCAAGCAGTTGTTTGCTACGTGGGAAAGCACTGTTAGAACTGAGATGAGTGTTCCTTTTCTCTGTACAAGCTTTACTTTGAAACATAATCGCGTTCTTTTGAAAGTTTATTAATTTCACGAAAGCTTTTGTAAGAAAGGCACATGTGTTTCTTTGTAAAGACAAGCAGTTGTTTGCTACGTGTGAAAGCACTGTTAGAACTGAGATCAGTGTTCCTTTTCTCAGTACAAGCTTTACTTTGAAAGATAATCGCTTTCTTTTGAAAGGTTATTAATTTCATGAAAGCTTTAGCATGAAACGCACATGCGTTTCTTTGTAAAGGCAAGCAGTTGTTTGCTACATGTGAAAGCACTGTTAGAACTGAGATGAGTGTTCCTTTTCTCAGTACAAGCTTTACTTTGAAAGATAATCGCGTTCGTTTGAACGTTTATTAATGTCACGAATGCTTTAGTAAGAAACGCACATGCGTTTCTTGTAAAGTCAAGCAGTTGTTTGCTACGTGTGAAAGCACTTTTAGAACTGTGATGAGTGATCCTTTTCTCAATACAAGCTTTACTTTGAAAGATAATCGCGTTCTTATGAAAGTTTATTAATTTCACGAAAGCTTTAGGAAGAAACGCACATGCGTTTCTTTGTAAAGACAAGCAGTTGTTGGCTACATGTGAATGCACTGTTAGAACTGAGTGTTCCTTTTCTCAGTACAAGCTTTACTTTGAAAGATAATCGCGTTCTTATGAAAGTTTATTAATTTCACGAAAGCTTAGTAAGAAATGCACATGCGTTTTTTGTAAAGACAAGCAGTTGTTTGCTACATGTTAAAGCACTGTTAGAACTGAGATGAGTGTTCCTTTTCTCAGTACAAGCTTAACTTTGAAAGGTAATCGCGTTCTGTTGAAAGTTTATTAATGTCACGAAAGCTGTAGGAAGAAACGCACATGCGTTTCTTTGTAAAGACAAGCAGTTGTTTGCTACGTGTGAAAGCACTGTTAGAACTGAGATGAGTGTTCCTTTTCTCAGTACAAGCTTTACTTTGAAAGATAATCGCATTCTTTTGAAAGTTTATTAATTTCACGAAAGCTTTAGTAACAAAAACTAATGCGTTACCTTATAAAGACAAGCAGTATTTGATACGTGTGAAAGCACTGTTAGAACTGAGATGAGTGTTCCTTTTCTCAATACAAGCTTTACTTTGAAAGATAATCGCGTTCTTTTGAAAGTTTATTAATTTCACGAAAGCTTTAGGAAGAAACCCACATGCGTTTCTTTGTAAAGACAAGCAGTTGTTTGCTACATGTGAAAGCACTGTTAGAACTGAGATCAGTGTTCCTTTTCTCAGTACAAGCTTTACTTTGAAAGATAATCGCGTTCTTTTGAAAGTTTATTAATTTCACGAAAGCTTTAGTAAGAAACATTTATGCGTTACATTATAGACACAAGCAGTTTTTGATACGTGTGAAAGCACTGTTAGAACTGAGTTCAGTGTTCCTATTCTCAGTACAAGCTTTACTTTGAAACATAGTCGCGTTCTTTTGAAAGTTTATTAATGTCACGAAAGCTTTAGTAAGAAACGCACATGCGTTTCTTTCTAGAGGCAAGTAGTTGTTTGCTATGTGTGAAAGCATTGATAGAACTGAGATGAGTGTTCCTGTTCTCAGTAGAAGCTTTACTTTTAAAGATAATCGCGTTCTTATGAAAGATCATTAATTTCACGAAAGCTTTAGGAAGAAACGCACATGCGTTTCTTTGTAAAGACAAGTAGTTGTTTGCTACATGTGAAAGCACTGTTAGAACTGAGTGTTCCTTTTCTGAGTACAAGCTTTACTTTGAAAGATAATCGCGTTCTTTTGAAAGTTTATTAATTTCACGAAAGCTTTCGGAAGAAACGCACATGCGTTTCTTTGTAAAGAAAAGCAGTTGTTTGCTACGTGTGAAAGCACTGTTAGAAATGAGATCAGTGTTGCTTTTCTCAGTACAAGCTTTAATTTGAAACATAATCTCGTTCTTTTCAAAGTTTATTAATTTCACGAAAGCTTTTGTAAGAAAGGCACATGCGTTTCTTTGTAAAGGCAAGCAGTTGTTTGCTACATGTGAAAGCACTGTTAGAACTGAGATGAGTGTTCCTTTTAAAGTACAAGCTTTACTTTGAAACATAATCGCGTTCTTTTGAAAATTTATTAACTTCACTAAAGCTTTTGTAAGAAACGCACATGCGTTTCTTTGTAAAGACAAGCAGTTGTTTGCTACATGTGAAAGCACTGTTAGAACTGAGTGTTCCTTTTCTCAGTACAAGCTTTACTTTGAAAGATAATCGCTTTCTTTTGAAAGGTTATTAATTTCATGAAAGCTTTAGCATGAAACGCACATGCGTTTCTTTGTAAAGGCAAGCAGTTGTTTGCTACATGTGAAAGCACTGTTAGAACTGAGATGAGTGTTCCTTTTCTCAGTACAAGCTTTACTTTGAAAGATAATCGCGTTCGTTTGAACGTTTATTAATGTCACGAATGCTTTAGTAAGAAACGCACATGCGTTTCTTGTAAAGTCAAGCAGTTGTTTGCTACGTGTGAAAGCACTTTTAGAACTGTGATGAGTGATCCTTTTCTCAATACAAGCTTTACTTTGAAAGATAATCGCGTTCTTATGAAAGTTTATTAATTTCACGAAAGCTTTAGGAAGAAACGCACATGCGTTTCTTTGTAAAGACAAGCAGTTGTTGGCTACATGTGAATGCACTGTTAGAACTGAGTGTTCCTTTTCTCAGTACAAGCTTTACTTTGAAAGATAATCGCGTTCTTTTGAAAGTTTATTAATGTCACGAAAGCTTTAGTAAGAAACACACATGCGTTTCTTTGTAAAGACAAGCAGTTGTTTGCTACATGTGAAAGCACTGTTAGAACTGAGATAAGTATTCTTTTTCTCAGTACAACCTTTACTTTGAAAGATAATCGCGTTCTTTTGCAAGTTTATTAATTTCACGAAAGCTTTTGTAAGAAAGGCACATGTGTTTCTTTGTAAAGACAAGCAGTTGTTTGCTACGTGTGAAAGCACTGTTAGAACTGAGATGAGTGTTCCTTTTCTCAGTACAAGCTTTACTTTGAAAGATAATTGCGTTCTTATGAAAGATTATTAATTTCACGAAAGCATTAGTAAGAAACACTAATGCGTTACATTTTAGAGACAAGCAGTATTTGATACGTGTGAAATCACTGTTAGAACTGAGATGAGTGTTCCTTTTCGCAATACAAGCTTAACTTTGGAAGGTAATCGCGTTCTGTTGAAAGTTTATTAATATCACGATAGCTTTAGTAAGAAACGCACATGCGTTTCTTTGTAAAGACAAGCAGTTGTTTGCTACGTGTTAAAGCACTGTTAGAACTGAGATGAGTGTTCCTTTTCTCAGTACAAGCTTTACTTTGAAAGATAATCGCGTTCTTTTGAAAGATTATTAATTTCACAAAAGCTTTGTTAAGAAACGCACATGCGTTTCTTTGTAAAGGCAAGCAGTTGTTTGCTACGTGTGAAAGCACTGTTAGAACTGAGATGAGTGTTCCTTTTCTCAGTACAAGCTTTACTTTCAAAGGTAATCGCGTTCTTTTGAAAGATTATTAATTTCAGGTAAGCTTTAGTAAGAAACACGAATACGTTACATTATAAAGACAATCAGTGGTTTGTTACGTGTGAAAGCACTGTTAGAACTGAGATGAGTGTTCCTTTTCTCAGTACAAGCTTTACTTTGAACGATAATCGCATTCTTTTTAAAGTTTACTAATTTCACGAAAGCTTTAGGAAGAAACGCACATGCGTTTCTTTGTAAAGACAAGCAGTTGTTGGCTACATGTGAATGCACTTTTAGAAGTGAGTGTTCCTTTTCTCAGTACAAGCTTTACTTTGAAAGATAATCGCGTTCTTATGAAAGTTTATTAATTTCACGAAAGCTTAGTAAGAAATGCACATGCGTTTTTTGTAAAGACAAGCAGTTATTTGCTACGTGTGAAAGCACTGTTAGAAATGAGATCAGTGTTCCTTTTCTCAGTACAAGCTTTACTTTGAAACATAATCGCGTTCTTTTGAAAGTTTATTAATTTCACGAAAGCTTTTGTAAGAGAGGCACACGTGTTTCTTTGTAAAGACAAGCAGTTGTTTGCTACGTGTGAAAGCACTCTTAGAACTGAGATGAGTGTTCCTTTTCTCAGTACAAGCTTTACTTTGAAAGATAATCGCATTCTTATGAAAGTTTATTAATTTCACGAAAGCTTTAGTAAGAAACGCATTTGTGTTTCTTTGTAAAGGCAAGCAGTTGTTTGCTACGTGTGAAAGCACTGTTAGAACTGAGATGAGTGTTCCTTTTCTCAGTACAAGCTTTACTTTGAAAGATAATCGCGTTCTTTTGAAAGATTATTAATTTCACAAAAGCTTTGTTAAGAAACGCACATGCGTTTCTTTGTAAAGGCAAGCAGTTGTTTGCTACGTGTGAAAGCACTGTTAGAACTGAGATGAGTGTTCCTTTTCTCAGTACAAGCTTTACTTTCAAAGGTAATCGCGTTCTTTTGAAAGATTATTAATTTCAGGTAAGCTTTAGTAAGAAACACGAATACGTTACATTATAAAGACAATCAGTGGTTTGTTACGTGTGAAAGCACTGTTAGAACTGAGATGAGTGTTCCTTTTCTCAGTACAAGCTTTACTTTGAACGATAATCGCATTCTTTTTAAAGTTTACTAATTTCACGAAAGCTTTAGGAAGAAACGCACATGCGTTTCTTTGTAAAGACAAGCAGTTGTTGGCTACATGTGAATGCACTTTTAGAAGTGAGTGTTCCTTTTCTCAGTACAAGCTTTACTTTGAAAGATAATCGCGTTCTTATGAAAGTTTATTAATTTCACGAAAGCTTAGTAAGAAATGCACATGCGTTTTTTGTAAAGACAAGCAGTTATTTGCTACGTGTGAAAGCACTGTTAGAAATGAGATCAGTGTTCCTTTTCTCAGTACAAGCTTTACTTTGAAACATAATCGCGTTCTTTTGAAAGTTTATTAATTTCACGAAAGCTTTTGTAAGAGAGGCACACGTGTTTCTTTGTAAAGACAAGCAGTTGTTTGCTACGTGTGAAAGCACTCTTAGAACTGAGATGAGTGTTCCTTTTCTCAGTACAAGCTTTACTTTGAAAGATAATCGCATTCTTATGAAAGTTTATTAATTTCACGAAAGCTTTAGTAAGAAACGCACATGCGTTTATTTGTAAAGGCAAGCAGTTGTTTGCTACGTGTGAAAGCACTGTTAGAACTGAGATGAGTGTTCCTTTTCTCAGTACAAGCTTTACTTTGAAACATAATCGCGTTCTTTTGAAAGTTTATTAATTTCACGAAAGCTTTTGTAAGAAACGCACATGGGTTTCTTTGTAAAGACAAGCAGTTGTTTGGTACTTGTGAAAGCACTGTTAGAACTGAGATGAGTGTTCCTTTTCTCAGTACAAGCTTTACTTTGAAAGATAATCGCGTTCTTTTGAACGTTTTTTAATGTCACGAATGCTTTAGTAAGAAACGCACATGCGTTTCTTGTAAAGTCAAGCAGTTGTTTGCTACGTGTGAAAGCACTTTTAGAACTGTGATGAGTGATCCTTTTCTCAATACAAGCTTTACTTTGAAAGATAATCGCGTTCTTATGAAAGTTTATTAATTTCACGAAAGCTTTAGGGAGAAACGCACATGCGTTTCTTTGTAAAGACAAGCAGTTGTTTCCTATGTGTGGAAGCACTGTTAGAACTGAGATGAGTGTTCCTTTTCTCAGTACAAGCTTTACTTTGAAAGATAATCGCGTTCTTTTGAAAGTTTATTAATGTCACGAAAGCTTTAGTAAGAAACACACATGCGTTTCTTTGTAAAGACAAGCAGTTGTTTGCTACGTGTGAAAGCACTGTTAGAACTGAGATAAGTATTCTTTTTCTCAGTACAACCTTTACTTTGAAAGATAATCGCGTTCTTTTGCAAGTTTATTAATTTCACGAAAGCTTTAGTAAGAAACGCACATGCGTTTCTTTGTAAAGAGAAGCAGTTGTTACCTACGTGTGAAAGCACTGTTAGAACTGAGATCAGTGTTGCTTTTCTCAGTACAAGCTTTACTTTGAAACATAATCGCGTTCTATTGAAAGTTTATTAATTTCACGAAAGCTTTTGTAAGAAAGGCACATGTGTTTCTTTGTAAAGACAAGCAGTTGTTTGCTACGTGGGAAAGCACTCTTAGAACTGAGATGAGTGTTCCTTTTCTCAGTACAAGCTTTACTTTGAAAGATAATCGCATTCTTATGAAAGTTTATTAATTTCACGAAAGCTTTAGTAAGAAACGCACATGCGTTTATTTGTAAAGGCAAGCAGTTGTTTGCTACGTGTGAAAGCACTGTTAGAACTGAGATGAGTGTTCCTTTTCTCAGTACAAGCTTTACTTTGAAACATAATCGCGTTCTTTTGAAAGTTTATTAATTTCACGAAAGCTTTTGTAAGAAACGCACATGGGTTTCTTTATAAAGACAAGCAGTTGTTTGCTACGTGTGAAAGCACTGTTAGAACTGAGATGAGTGTTCCTTTTCTCAGTACAAGCTTTACTTTGAAAGATATTCGCATTCTTATGAAAGTTTATTAATTTCACGAAGGCTTTAGTAAGAAACGCACTTGTGTTTCTTTGTAAAGGCAAGCAGTTGTTTGCTACGTGTGAAAGCACTGTTAGAAGTGAGATGAGTGTTCCTTTTCTCAGTACAAGCTTTACTTTGAAAGATAATCGCGTTCTTTTGAACGTTTATTAATGTCACGAATGCTTTAGTAAGAAACGCACATGCGTTTCTTGTAAAGTCAAGCAGTTGTTTGCTACGTGTGAAAGCACTTTTAGAACTGTGATGAGTGATCCTTTTCTCAATACAAGCTTTACTTTGAAAGATAATCGCGTTCTTATGAAAGTTTATTAATTTCACGAAAGCTTTAGGGAGAAACGCACATGCGTTTCTTTGTAAAGACAAGCAGTTGTTTCCTATGTGTGGAAGCACTGTTAGAACTGAGATGAGTGTTCCTTTTCTCAGTACAAGCTTTACTTTGAAAGATAATCGCGTTCTTTTGAAAGTTTATTAATGTCACGAAAGCTTTAGTAAGAAACACACATGCGTTTCTTTGTAAAGACAAGCAGTTGTTTGCTACGTGTGAAAGCACTGTTAGAACTGAGATAAGTATTCTTTTTCTCAGTACAACCTTTACTTTGAAAGATAATCGCGTTCTTTGCAAGTTTATTAATTTCACGAAAGCTTTAGTAAGAAACGCACATGCGTTTCTTTGTAAAGAGAAGCAGTTGTTACCTACGTGTGAAAGCACTGTTAGAACTGAGATCAGTGTTGCTTTTCTCAGTACAAGCTTTACTTTGAAACATAATCGCGTTCTATTGAAAGTTTATTAATTTCACGAAAGCTTTTGTAAGAAAGGCACATGTGTTTCTTTGTAAAGACAAGCAGTTGTTTGCTACGTGTGAAAGCACTGTTAGAACTGAGATGAGTGTTCCTTTTCTCAGTACAAGCTTTACTTTGAAAGATATTCGCATTCTTATGAAAGTTTATTAATTTCACGAAAGCTTTAGTAAGAAACGCATTTGTGTTTCTTTGTAAAGGCAAGCAGTTGTTTGCTACGTGTGAAAGCACTGTTAGAACTGAGATGAGTGTTCCTTTTCTCAGTACAAGCTTTACTTTGAAACATAATCGCGTTCTTTTGAAAGTTTATTAATTTCACGAAAGCTTTTGTAAGAAACGCACATGGGTTTCTTTGTAAAGAAAAGCAGTGTTTTGCTACGTGTGAAAGCACTGTTAGAACTGAGATGAGTGTTCCTTTTCTCAGTACAAGCTTTACTTTGAAAGATAATTGCGTTCTTATGAAAGATTATTAATTTCACGAAAGCATTAGTAAGAAACACTAATGCGTTACATTTTAGAGACAAGCAGTATTTGATACGTGTGAAATCACTGTTAGAACTGAGATGAGTGTTCCTTTTCGCAATACAAGCTTAACTTTGGAAGGTAATCGCGTTCTGTTGAAAGTTTATTAATATCACGATAGCTTTAGTAAGAAACGCACATGCGTTTCTTTGTAAAGACAAGCAGTTGTTTGCTACGTGTTAAAGCACTGTTAGAACTGAGATGAGTGTTTCTTTTCTCAGTACAAGCTTTATTTTGAAAGATAATAGCATATTTTTGAAAGATTATTAATTACACGAAAGCTTTAGTAAGAAACACACATGCGTTTCTTTGTAAAGACAAGCAGTTGTTTGCTACGTGTGAAAGCACTGTTAGAACTGAGATAAGTATTCTTTTTCTCAGTACAACCTTTACTTTGAAAGATAATCGCGTTCTTTTGCAAGTTTATTAATTTCACGAAAGCTTTAGTAAGAAACGCACATGCGTTTCTTTGTAAAGAGAAGCAGTTGTTACCTACATGTGAAAGCACTGTTAGAACTGAGATCAGTGTTGCTTTTCTCAGTACAAGCTTTACTTTGAAACATAATCGCGTTCTATTGAAAGTTTATTAATTTCACGAAAGCTTTTGTAAGAAAGGCACATGTGTTTCTTTGTAAAGACAAGCAGTTGTTTGCTACGTGTGAAAGCACTGTTAGAACTGAGATGAGTGTTCCTTTTCTCAGTACAAGCTTTACTTTGAAAGATATTCGCATTCTTATGAAAGTTTATTAATTTCACGAAAGCTTTAGTAAGAAACGCATTTGTGTTTCTTTGTAAAGGCAAGCAGTTGTTTGCTACGTGTGAAAGCACTGTTAGAACTGAGATGAGTGTTCCTTTTCTCAGTACAAGCTTTACTTTGAAACATAATCGCGTTCTTTTGAAAGTTTATTAATTTCACGAAAGCTTTTGTAAGAAACGCACATGGGTTTCTTTGTAAAGAAAAGCAGTGTTTTGCTACGTGTGAAAGCACTGTTAGAACTGAGATGAGTGTTCCTTTTCTCAGTACAAGCTTTACTTTGAAAGATAATTGCGTTCTTATGAAAGATTATTAATTTCACGAAAGCATTAGTAAGAAACACAAATGCGTTACATTTTAGAGACACGCAGTATTTGATACGTGTGAAATCACTGTTAGAACTGAGATCAGTGTTCCTTTTCGCAATACAAGCTTAACTTTGGAAGGTAATCGCGTTCTGTTGAAAGTTTATTAATATCACGATAGCTTTAGTAATAAACGCACATGCGTTTCTTTGTAAAGGCAAGCAGTTGTTTGCTACGTGTGAAAGCACTGTTAGAACTGAGATGAGTGTTCCTTTTCTCAGTACAAGCTTTACTTTCAAAGGTAATCGCGTTCTTTTGAAAGATTATTAATTTCAGGTTAGCTTTAGTAAGAAACACGAATACGTTACATTATAAAGACAATCAGTGGTTTGCTACGTGTGAAAGCACTGTTAGAACTGAGATGAGTGTTCCTTTTCTCAGTACAAGCTTTACTTTGAAAGATAATCGCATTCTTTTTAAAGTTTATTAATTTCACGAAAGCTTTAGGAAGAAACGCACATGCGTTTCTTTGTAAAGACAAGCAGTTGTTGGCTACATGTGAATGCACTGTTAGAACTGAGTGTTCCTTTTCTCAGTACAAGCTTTACTTTGAAAGATAATCGCGTTCTTATGAAAGTTTATTAATTTCACGAAAGCTTAGTAAGAAATGCACATGCGTTTTTTGTAAAGACAAGCAGTTGTTTGCTACATGTTAAAGCACTGTTAGAACTGAGATGAGTGTTCCTTTTCTCAGTACAAGCTTAACTTTGAAAGGTAATCGCGTTCTGTTGAAAGTTTATTAATGTCACGAAAGCTGTAGGAAGAAAGGCACATGCGTTTCTTTGTAAAGGCAAGCAGTTGTTTGCTACATGTGAAAGCACTGTTAGAACTGAGATGAGTGTTCCTTTTAAAGTACAAGCTTTACTTTGAAACATAATCGCGTTCTTTTGAAAGTTTATTAACTTCACTAAAGCTTTTGTAAGAAACGCACATGCGTTTCTTTGTAAAGACAAGCAGTTGTTTGCTACATGTGAAAGCACTGTTAGAACTGAGTGTTCCTTTTCTCAGTACAAGCTTTACTTTGAAACATAATCGCGTTCTTATTAAAGTTTATTAATTTCTCGAAAGCTTTAGTAAGAAACGCACATGCGTTTCTTTGTAAAGGCAAGCAGTTGTTTGCTACGTGGGAAAGCACTGTTAGAACTGAGATGAGTGTTCCTTTTCTCTGTACAAGCTTTACTTTGAAACATAATCGCGTTCTTTTGAAAGTTTATTAATTTCACGAAAGCTTTTGTAAGAAAGGCACATGTGTTTCTTTGTAAAGACAAGCAGTTGTTTGCTACGTGTGAAAGCACTGTTAGAACTGAGATCAGTGTTCCTTTTCTCAGTACAAGCTTTACTTTGAAAGATAATCGCTTTCTTTTGAAAGGTTATTAATTTCATGAAAGCTTTAGCATGAAACGCACATGCGTTTCTTTGTAAAGACAAGCAGTTGTTTCCTATGTGTGGAAGCACTGTTAGAACTGAGATGAGTGTTCCTTTTCTCAGTACAAGCTTTACTTTGAAAGATAATCGCGTTCTTTTGAAAGTTTATTAATGTCACGAAAGCTTTAGTAAGAAACACACATGCGTTTCTTTGTAAAGACAAGCAGTTGTTTGCTACGTGTGAAAGCACTGTTAGAACTGAGATAAGTATTCTTTTTCTCAGTACAACCTTTACTTTGAAAGATAATCGCGTTCTTTTGCAAGTTTATTAATTTCACGAAAGCTTTAGTAAGAAACGCACATGCGTTTCTTTGTAAAGAGAAGCAGTTGTAACCTACGTGTGAAAGCACTGTTAGAACTGAGATCAGTGTTGCTTTTCTCAGTACAAGCTTTACTTTGAAACATAATCGCGTTCTATTGAAAGTTTATTAATTTCACGAAAGCTTTTGTAAGAAAGGCACATGTGTTTCTTTGTAAAGACAAGCAGTTGTTTGCTACGTGTGAAAGCACTGTTAGAACTGAGATGAGTGTTCCTTTTCTCAGTACAAGCTTTACTTTGAAAGATATTCGCATTCTTATGAAAGTTTATTAATTTCACGAAAGCTTTAGTAAGAAACGCATTTGTGTTTCTTTGTAAAGGCAAGCAGTTGTTTGCTACGTGTGAAAGCACTGTTAGAACTGAGATGAGTGTTCCTTTTCTCAGTACAAGCTTTACTTTGAAACATAATCGCGTTCTTTTGAAAGTTTATTAATTTCACGAAAGCTTTTGTAAGAAACGCACATGGGTTTCTTTGTAAAGAAAAGCAGTGTTTTGCTACGTGTGAAAGCACTGTTAGAACTGAGATGAGTGTTCCTTTTCTCAGTACAAGCTTTACTTTGAAAGATAATTGCGTTCTTATGAAAGATTATTAATTTCACGAAAGCATTAGTAAGAAACACTAATGCGTTACATTTTAGAGACAAGCAGTATTTGATACGTGTGAAATCACTGTTAGAACTGAGATGAGTGTTCCTTTTCGCAATACAAGCTTAACTTTGGAAGGTAATCGCGTTCTGTTGAAAGTTTATTAATATCACGATAGCTTTAGTAAGAAACGCACATGCGTTTCTTTGTAAAGACAAGCAGTTGTTTGCTACGTGTTAAAGCACTGTTAGAACTGAGATGAGTGTTCCTTTTCTCAGTACAAGCTTTACTTTGAAAGATAATCGCGTTCTTTTGAAAGATTATTAATTTCACAAAAGCTTTGTTAAGAAACGCACATGCGTTTCTTTGTAAAGGCAAGCAGTTGTTTGCTACGTGTGAAAGCACTGTTAGAACTGAGATGAGTGTTCCTTTTCTCAGTACAAGCTTTACTTTCAAAGGTAATCGCGTTCTTTTGAAAGATTATTAATTTCAGGTAAGCTTTAGTAAGAAAAACGAATACGTTACATTATAAAGACAATCAGTGGTTTGTTACGTGTGAAAGCACTGTTAGAACTGAGATGAGTGTTCCTTTTCTCAGTACAAGCTTTACTTTGAAACATAATCGCGTTCTTTTGAAAGTTTATTAATTTCACGAAAGCTTTTGTAAGAAACGCACATGCGTTTCTTGTAAAGACAAGCAGTTGTTTGCTACGTGTGAAAGCACTTTTAGAACTGTGATTAGTGATCCTTTTCTCAATACAAGTTTTTCTTTGAAAGATAATCGCGTTCTTTTGAAAGTTTATTAATTTCACGAAAGCTTTAGTGAGAAACGCACATGCGTTTCTTTGTAAAGACAAGCAGTTGTTTCCTATGTGTGAAAGCACTGTTAGAACTTAGATGAGTGTTCCTTTTCTCAGTACAAGCTTTAATTTAAAAGATAATCGCGTTCTTTTGAAAGTTTATTAATGTCACGAAAGCTTTAGTAAGAAACGCACATGCGTTTCTTTGTAAAGACAAGCAGTTGTTTCTTACGTGTGAAAGCAGTGTTAGAACTGAGATAAGTATTCTTTTTCTCAGTACATGCTTTACTTTGAAAGATAATCGCGTTCTTTTGCAAGTTTATTAATTTCACGAAAGCTTTAGTAAGAAACGCACATGCATTTCTTTGTAAAGACAGCAGTTTTTTCCTACCTGTGAAAGCACTGTTAGAACTGAGATCAGTGTTGCTTTTCTCAGTACAAGCTTTACTTTGAAACATAATCGCGTTCTTTTGAAAGTTTATTAATTTCACGAAAGCTTTTGTAAGAAACGCACATGCGTTTCTTTGTAAAGGCAAGCAGTTGTTTGCTACGTGTGAAAGCACTGTTAGAACTGAGATGAGTGTTCCTTTTCTCAGTACAAGATTTACTTTGAAAGATAATCGCGTTCTTATGAAAGATTAATAATTTCACGAAAGCATTAGTAAGAAACACTAATGCGTTACATTATAGAGACAAGCAGTATTTGATACGTGTGAAAGCACTGTTAGAACTGAGATTAGTGTTCCTTATGTCAATACAAGCTTTACATTGAAAGATAATCGCATTCTATTGAAAGTTTATTAATTTCACGAAAGCTTTAGGAAGAAACTCTCATGTGTTTCTTTGTAAAGACAAGCAGTTGTTTGCTACGTGTGAAAGCACTGTTAGAACTGAGATGAGTGTTCCTTTTCTCAGTACAAGCTTTACTTTGAAAGATAATCGCGTTCTTTTGAAAGTTTATTAATTTCACGAAAGCTTTAGGAAGAAACGCACATGCGTTTCTTTGTAAAGGCAAGCAGTTGTTTGCTATGTTTGCAAGCACTGTTAGAACTGAGATTAGTGTTCCTTTTCTCAGTACAAGCTTTACTTTGAAAGATAATCGCGTTCTTATGAAAGATAATTAATTTCACGAAAGCATTAGGAAGAAACAATAATGCTTTACATTATAGAGACAAGCAGTATTTGATACGTGTGAAAGCACTGTTAGAACTGAGATGAGTGTTCCTTTTCTCAGTACAAGCTTTACTTTGAAAGATAATCGCGTTCTTTTGAAAGTTTATTAATTTCACGAAAGCTTTAGGAAGAAACGCACATGCGTTTCTTTGTAAAGACAAGCAGTTGTTTGCTACGTGTGAAAGCACTGTTAGAACTGAGATGAGTGTTCCTTTTCTCAGTACAAGCTTTACTTTGAAAGATAATTGCGTTCTTTTGAAAGTTTATTAATGTCATGAAAGCTTTAGTAAGAAACGCACATGCGTTTCTTTGTAAAGACAAGCAGTTGTTTGATACGTGTGAAAGCACTCTTAGAACTGAGATCAGTGTTGTTTTTCTCCTTACAAGCTTTCCTTTGAAAGGTTATCGCGTTCTTTGGAAAGATTATTTCAGGAAAGCTTTAGTAAAAAACACGAATGCGTCACATTATAAAGACAAGCACTTGTTTGCTATGTGTGAAAGCACTCAGAACTGAGATGAGTGTTCCTTTTCTCAGTACAAGCTTTATTTTAAAAGATAATTGCGTTCTTTTGAAAGTTTATTAATTTCACAAAAGCTTTAGGAAGAAACGCACATGAGTTTCTTTGTAAGGACAAGCACTTGTTTTCTACGTGTGAAAGCACTGTTAGAACTGAGATGAGTGTTCCTTTTCTCAGTACAAGCTTTACTTTGAAAGGTAATCGCGTTCTTTTGAAAGTTTATTAATGTCACGAAAGCTTTAGTAAGAAACGCACATGCGTTTCCTTGTAAAGACAAGCAGTTGTTTGCTACGTGTGAAAGCACTGTTAGAACTGAGATGAGTGTTCCTTTTCTCTGTACAATCTTTACTTTGAAACATAATCGCGTTCGTTTGAAAGTTTATTAATTTCACGAAAGCTTTTGTAAGAAAGGCACATGTGTTCCTTTGTAAAGACAAGCAGTTGTTTGCTACGTGTGAAAGCACTTTTAGAACTGTGATTAGTGATCCTTTTCTCAGTACAAGTTTTTCTTTGAAGGATAATCGCGTTCTTTTGAAAGTTTATTAATTTCACGAAAGCTTTAGTGAGAAACGCACATGCGTTTCTTTGTAAAGACAAGCAGTTGTTTCCTTATGTGTGAAAGCACTGTTAGAACTTAGATGAGTGTTCCTTTTCTCAGTACAAGCTTTAATTTGAAAGATAATCGTGTTCTTTTGAAAGTTTATTAATGTCACGAAAGCTTTAGTAAGAAACGCACATGTGTTTCTTTGTAAATGCAAGCAGTTGTTTGCTACGTGTGAAAGCACTGTTAGAACTTAGTTGAGTGTTCCTTTTCTCAGTACAAGCTTTACTTTGAAAGATAATCGCGTTCTTTTGAAAGTTTATTAATTTCACGAAAGCTTTAGGAAGAAACGCACATGCGTTTCTTTGTAAAGACAAGCAGTTGTTTGCTACGTGTGAAAGCACTGTTAGAACTGAGATGAGTGTTCCTTTTCTCAGTACAAGCTTTACTTTGAAAGATAATTGCGTTCTTTTGAAAGTTTATTAATGTCACGAAAGCTTTAGTAAGAAACGCACATGCGTTTCTTTGTATAGACAAGCAGTTGTTTGATACGTGTGAAAGCACTCTTAGAACTGAGATCAGTGTTGTTTTTCTCCTTACAAGCTTTCCTTTGAAAGGTTATCGCGTTCTTTTGAAAGATTATTTATTTCAGGAAAGCTTTAGTAAGAAACACGAATGCGTCACATTATAAAGACAAGCACTTGTTTGCTACGTGTGAAAGCACTGTTGGAACTGAGATGAGTGTTCCTTTTCTCAGTACAAGCTTTAATTTGAAAGATAATCGCGTTCTTATGAAAGTTTTTAATTTCACGAAAGCTTTAGTAAGAAACACACATGCGTTTCTTTGTAAAGACAAGCAGTTGTTTGCTACATGGGAAAGCACTGTTAGAAGTGATATAAGTGTTCCTTTTCTCAGTACAAGCTTTACTTTGAAAGATAATCGCGTTCTTATGAAAGTTTATTAATTTCACGAAAGCTTTAGTAAGAAACGCACATGCGTTTCTTTGTAATGACAAGCAGTTGTTTGCTACGTGTGAAAACACTGTTAGAACTGAGATAAGTGTTCCTTTTCCCAGTACAAGCTTTACTTTGAAAGATAATCGTGTTGTTTTGAAAGTTTATTAATTTCACGAAAGCTTTAGGAAGAAACGCACATGCGTTTCTTTGTAAAGACAAGCAGTTGTTTGCTACGTGTGAAAGCCCTGTTAGAACTGAGATGAGTGTTCCTTTTTTCAGTACAAGCTTTACTTTGAAAGATAATGGGGTTCTTTTGAAAGTTTATTAATGTCAGGAAAGCTTTAGTAAGAAACGCACATGCATTTCTTTGTAAAGACAAGCAGTTGTTTGTTACGTGTGAAAGCACTGTTAGAACTGAGATGAGTGTTCCTTCTCACAGTACAAGCCTTACTTTGAAAGATAATCGTGTTCTTTTGAAAGATTATTAATTTCACGAAAGCTTAAGGATGAAACGCACATGCGTTTCTTTGTAAAGACAAGCAGTTGTTTGCTACCTGTGAAAGCACTGTTAGAACTGAGATGAGTGTTCCTTTTCTCAGTACAAGCTTTACTTTGAAAGATAATCGTGTTCTTTTGAAAGTTTATTAATGTCACGAAAGCTATAGTAAGAAACGCACATGCGTTTCTTTCTAGAGGCAAGTAGTTGTTTGCTATGTGTGAAAGCATTGATAGAACTGAGATGAGTGTTCCTGTTCTCAGTAGAAGCTTTACTCTTAAAGATAATCGCGTTCTTATGAAAGATTATTAATTTCACGAAAGCTTTAGGAAGAAACGCACATGCGTTTCTTTGTAAAGACAAGTAGTTGTTTGCTACATGTGAAAGCACTGTTAGAACTGAGTGTTCCTTTTCTGAGTACAAGCTTTACTTTGAAAGATAATCGCGTTCTTTTGAAAGTTTATTAATTTCACGAAAGCTTTCGGAAGAAACGCACATGCGTTTCTTTGTAAAGAAAAGCAGTTGTTTGCTACGTGTGAAAGCACTGTTAGAAATGAGATCAGTGTTGCTTTTCTCAGTACAAGCTTTAATTTGAAAGATAATCGTGTTCTTTTGAAAGTTTATTAATGTCACGAAAGCTTTAGTAAGAAACGCACATGTGTTTCTTTGTAAATGCAAGCAGTTGTTTGCTACGTGTGAAAGCACTGTTAGAACTTAGTTGAGTGTTCCTTTTCTCAGTACAAGCTTTACTTTGAAAGATAATCGCGTTCTTTTGAAAGTTTATTAATTTCACGAAAGCTTTAGGAAGAAACGCACATGCGTTTCTTTGTAAAGACAAGCAGTTGTTTGCTACGTGTGAAAGCACTGTTAGAACTGAGATGAGTGTTCCTTTTCTCAGTACAAGCTTTACTTTGAAAGATAATTGCGTTCTTTTGAAAGTTTATTAATGTCACGAAAGCTTTAGTAAGAAACGCACATGCGTTTCTTTGTATAGACAAGCAGTTGTTTGATACGTGTGAAAGCACTCTTAGAACTGAGATCAGTGTTGTTTTTCTCCTTACAAGCTTTCCTTTGAAAGGTTATCGCGTTCTTTTGAAAGATTATTTATTTCAGGAAAGCTTTAGTAAGAAACACGAATGCGTCACATTATAAAGACAAGCACTTGTTTGCTACGTGTGAAAGCACTGTTGGAACTGAGATGAGTGTTCCTTTTCTCAGTACAAGCTTTAATTTGAAAGATAATCGCGTTCTTATGAAAGTTTTTAATTTCACGAAAGCTTTAGTAAGAAACACACATGCGTTTCTTTGTAAAGACCAGCAGTTGTTTGCTACATGGGAAAGCACTGTTAGAAGTGATATAAGTGTTCCTTTTCTCAGTACAAGCTTTACTTTGAAAGATAATCGCGTTCTTATGAAAGTTTATTAATTTCACGAAAGCTTTAGTAAGAAACGCACATGCGTTTCTTTGTAATGACAAGCAGTTGTTTGCTACGTGTGAAAACACTGTTAGAACTGAGATAAGTGTTCCTTTTCCCAGTACAAGCTTTACTTTGAAAGATAATCGTGTTGTTTTGAAAGTTTATTAATTTCACGAAAGCTTTAGGAAGAAACGCACATGCGTTTCTTTGTAAAGACAAGCAGTTGTTTGCTACGTGTGAAAGCCCTGTTAGAACTGAGATGAGTGTTCCTTTTTTCAGTACAAGCTTTACTTTGAAAGATAATGGGGTTCTTTTGAAAGTTTATTAATGTCAGGAAAGCTTTAGTAAGAAACGCACATGCATTTCTTTGTAAAGACAAGCAGTTGTTTGTTACGTGTGAAAGCACTGTTAGAACTGAGATGAGTGTTCCTTCTCACAGTACAAGCCTTACTTTGAAAGATAATCGTGTTCTTTTGAAAGATTATTAATTTCACGAAAGCTTAAGGATGAAACGCACATGCGTTTCTTTGTAAAGACAAGCAGTTGTTTGCTACCTGTGAAAGCACTGTTAGAACTGAGATGAGTGTTCCTTTTCTCAGTACAAGCTTTACTTTGAAAGATAATCGTGTTCTTTTGAAAGTTTATTAATGTCACGAAAGCTATAGTAAGAAACGCACATGCGTTTCTTTCTAGAGGCAAGTAGTTGTTTGCTATGTGTGAAAGCATTGATAGAACTGAGATGAGTGTTCCTGTTCTCAGTAGAAGCTTTACTTTTAAAGATAATCGCGTTCTTATGAAAGATTATTAATTTCACGAAAGCTTTAGGAAGAAACGCACATGCGTTTCTTTGTAAAGACAAGTAGTTGTTTGCTACATGTGAAAGCACTGTTAGAACTGAGTGTTCCTTTTCTGAGTACAAGCTTTACTTTGAAAGATAATCGCGTTCTTTTGAAAGTTTATTAATTTCACGAAAGCTTTCGGAAGAAACGCACATGCGTTTCTTTGTAAAGAAAAGCAGTTGTTTGCTACGTGTGAAAGCACTGTTAGAAATGAGATCAGTGTTGCTTTTCTCAGTACAAGCTTTAATTTGAAACATAATCGCGTTCTTTTCAAAGTTTATTAATTTCACGAAAGCTTTTGTAAGAAAGGCACATGCGTTTCTTTGTAAAGGCAAGCAGTTGTTTGCTACATGTGAAAGCACTGTTAGAACTGAGATGAGTGTTCCTTTTAAAGTACAAGCTTTACTTTGAAACATAATCGCGTTCTTTTGAAAGTTTATTAACTTCACTAAAGCTTTTGTAAGAAACGCACATGTGTTTCTTTGTAAAGACAAGCAGTTGTTTGCTACGTGTGAAAGCACTGTTAGAAGAGAGATGAGTGTTCCTTTTCTCAGTACAAGCTTTACTTTGAAAGATAATCGCGTTCTTATGAAGGATTATTAATTTCACGAAAGCATTAGTAAAAACACTAATGCGTTACATTATAAAGACAAGCAGTATTTGATACTTCTGAAAGCACTGTTAGAACTGAGATGAGTGTTCCTTTTCTCAGTACAAGCTTTACTTTGAAAGATAATCGCGTTCTTTTGAAAGTTTATTAATGTCACGAAAGCTTTAGTAAGAAACACACATGCGTTTCTTTGTAAAGACAAGCAGTTGTTTGCTACGTGGGAAAGCACTGTTAGAACTGAGATAAGTATTCTTTTTCTCAGTACAACCTTTACTTTAAAAGATAATCGCGTTCTTTTGCAAGTTTATTAATTTCACGAAAGCTTTAGTAAGAAACGCACATGCGTTTCTTTGTAAAGAGAAGCAGTTGTTACCTACGTGTGAAAGCACTGTTAGAACTGAGATCAGTGTTGCTTTTCTCAGTACAAGCTTTACTTTGAAACATAATCGCGTTCTATTGAAAGTTTATTAATTTCACGAAAGCTTTTGTAAGAAAGGCACATGTGTTTCTTTGTAAAGACAAGCAGTTGTTTGCTACGTGTGAAAGAACTGTTAGAACTGAGATGAGTGTTCCTTTTCTCAGTACAAGCTTTACTTTGAAAGATATTCGCATTCTTATGAAAGTTTATTAATTTCACGAAAGCTTTAGTAAGAAAAGCATTTGTGTTTCTTTGTAAAGGCAAGCAGTTGTTTGCTACGTGTGAAAGCACTGTTAGAACTGAGTGTTCCTTTTCTCAGTACAAGCTTTACTTTGAAACATAATCGCGTTCTTTTGAAAGTTTATTAATTTCACGAAAGCTTTTGTAAGAAACGCACATGGGTTTCTTTGTAAAGAAAAGCAGTGTTTTGCTACGTGTGAAAGCACTGTTAGAACTGAGATGAGTGTTCCTTTTCTCAGTACAAGCTTTACTTTGAAAGATAATTGCGATCTTATGAAAGATTATTAATTTCACGAAAGCATTAGTAAGAAACACTAATGCGTTACATTTTAGAGACAAGCAGTATTTGATACGTGTGAAATCACTGTTAGAACTGAGATGAGTGTTCCTTTTCGCAATACAAGCTTAACTTTGGAAGGTAATCGCGTTCTGTTGAAAGTTTATTAATATCACGATAGCTTTAGTAAGAAACGCACATGCGTTTCTTTGTAAAGACAAGCAGTTGTTTGCTACGTGTTAAAGCACTGTTAGAACTGAGATGAGTGTTCCTTTTCTCAGTACAAGCTTTACTTTGAAAGATAATCGCGTTCTTTTGAAAGATTATTAATTTCACAAAAGCTTTGTTAAGAAACGCACATGCGTTTCTTTGTAAAGGCAAGCAGTTGTTTGCTACGTGTGAAAGCACTGTTAGAACTGAGATGAGTGTTCCTTTTCTCAGTACAAGCTTTACTTTCAAAGGTAATCGCGTTCTTTTGAAAGATTATTAATTTCAGGTAAGCTTTAGTAAGAAACACGAATACGTTACATTATAAAGACAATCAGTGGTTTGCTACGTGTGAAAGCACTGTTAGAACTTAGATGAGTGTTCCTTTTCTCAGTACAAGCTTTACTTTGAACGATAATCGCATTCTTTTTAAAGTTTACTAATTTCACGAAAGCTTTAGGAAGAAACGCACATGCGTTTCTTTGTAAAGACAAGCAGTTGTTGGCTACATGTGAATGCACTTTTAGAAGTGAGTGTTCCTTTTCTCAGTACAAGCTTTACTTTGAAAGATAATCGCGTTCTTATGAAAGTTTATTAATTTCACGAAAGCTTAGTAAGAAATGCACATGCGTTTTTTGTAAAGACAAGCAGTTATTTGCTACGTGTGAAAGCACTCTTAGAACTGAGATGAGTGTTCCTTTTCTCAGTACAAGCTTTACTTTGAAAGATAATCGCATTCTTATGAAAGTTTATTAATTTCACGAAAGCTTTAGTAAGAAACGCACATGCGTTTATTTGTAAAGGCAAGCAGTTGTTTGCTACGTGTGAAAGCACTGTTAGAACTGAGATGAGTGTTCCTTTTCTCAGTACAAGCTTTACTTTGAAACATAATCGCGTTCTTTTGAAAGTTTATTAATTTCACGAAAGCTTTTGTAAGAAACGCACATGGGTTTCTTTGTAAAGACAAGCAGTTGTTTGCTACGTGTGAAAGCACTGTTAGAACTGAGATGAGTGTTCCTTTTCTCAGTACAAGCTTTACTTTGAAAGATATTCGCATTCTTATGAAAGTTTATTAATTTCACGAAGGCTTTAGTAAGAAATGCACTTGTGTTTCTTTGTAAAGGCAAGCAGTTGTTTGCTACGTGTGAAAGCACTGTTAGAACTGAGATGAGTGTTCCTTTTCTCAGTACAAGCTTTACTTTGAAACATAATCGCGTTCTTTTGAAAGTTTATTAATTTCACGAAAGCTTTTGTAAGAAACGCACATGCGTTTCTTGTAAAGACAAGCAGTTGTTTGCTACGTGTGAAAGCACTTTTAGAACTGTGATTAGTGATCCTTTTCTCAATACAAGTTTTTCTTTGAAAGATAATCGCGTTCTTTTGAAAGTTTATTAATTTCACGAAAGCTTTAGTGAGAAACGCACATGCGTTTCTTTGTAAAGACAAGCAGTTGTTTCCTATGTGTGAAAGCACTGTTAGAACTTAGATGAGTGTTCCTTTTCTCAGTACAAGCTTTAATTTGAAAGATAATCGCGTTCTTTTGAAAGTTTATTAATGTCACGAAAGCTTTAGTAAGAAACGCACATGCGTTTCTTTGTAAAGACAAGCAGTTGTTTCTTACGTGTGAAAGCAGTGTTAGAACTGAGATAAGTATTCTTTTTCTCAGTACATGCTTTACTTTGAAAGATAATCGCGTTCTTTTGCAAGTTTATTAATTTCACGAAAGCTTTAGTAAGAAACGCACATGCATTTCTTTGTAAAGACAGCAGTTTTTTCCTACCTGTGAAAGCACTGTTAGAACTGAGATCAGTGTTGCTTTTCTCAGTACAAGCTTTACTTTGAAACATAATCGCGTTCTTTTGAAAGTTTATTAATTTCACGAAAGCTTTTGTAAGAAACGCACATGCGTTTCTTTTTAAAGGCAAGCAGTTGTTTGCTACGTGTGAAAGCACTGTTAGAACTGAGATGAGTGTTCCTTTTCTCAGTACAAGATTTACTTTGAAAGATAATCGCGTTCTTATGAAAGATTAATAATTTCACGAAAGCATTAGTAAGAAACACTAATGCGTTACATTATAGAGACAAGCAGTATTTGATACGTGTGAAAGCACTGTTAGAACTGAGATTAGTGTTCCTTATGTCAATACAAGCTTTACATTGAAAGATAATCGCGTTCTATTGAAAGTTTATTAATTTCACGAAAGCTTTAGGAAGAAACTCTCATGTGTTTCTTTGTAAAGACAAGCAGTTGTTTGCTACGTGTGAAAGCATTGTTAGAACTGAGATGAGTGTTCCTTTTCTCAGTACAAGCTTTACTTTGAAAGATAATCGCGTTCTTTTGAAAGTTTATTAATTTCACGAAAGCTTAAGGAAGAAACGCACATGCGTTTCTTTGTAAAGGCAAGCAGTTGTTTGCTATGTTTGCAAGCACTGTTAGAACTGAGATTAGTGTTCCTTTTCTCAGTACAAGCTTTACTTTGAAAGATAATCGCGTTCTTATGAAAGATAATTAATTTCATGAAAGCATTAGGAAGAAACAATAATGCTTTACATTATAGAGACAAGCAGTATTTGATACGTGTGAAAGCACTGTTAGAACTGAGATGAGTGTTCCTTTTCTCAATACAAGCTTTACTTTGAAAGATAATCGCGTTCTTTTGAAAGTTTATTAATTTCACGAAAGCTTTTGTAAGAAACGCACATGCGTTTCTTTGTAAAGACAAGCAGTTGTTACCTACGTTGAAAGCACTGTTAGAACTGAGATCAGTGTTGCTTTTCTCAGTACAAGCTTTACTTTGAAACATAATCGCGTTCTTTTGAAAGTTTATTAATTTCACGAAAGCTTTTGTAAGAAAGGCACATGTATTTCTTTGTAAAGACAAGCAGTTGTTTGCTACGTGTGAAAGCACTGTTAGAACTGAGATCAGTGTTGCTTTTCTCAGTACAAGCTTGACCTTGAAACATAATCGCGTTCTTTTAAAAGTTTATTAATTTCACGAAAGCTTTAGGAAGAAACGCACATGCGTTTCTTTGTTAAGACAAGCAGTTGTTTGCTACCTGTGAAAGCACTGTTAGAACTGAGATGAGTGTTCCTTTTCTCAGTACAAGCTTTACTTTGAAAGATAATCGTGTTCTTTTGAAAGTTTATTAATGTCACGAAAGCTATAGTAAGAAATGCACATGCGTTTCTTTCTAGAGGCAAGTAGTTGTTTGCTATGTGTGAAAGCATTGATAGAACTGAGATGAGTGTTCCTGTTCTCAGTAGAAGCTTTACTTTTAAAGATAATCGCGTTCTTATGAAAGATTATTAAATTCACGAAAGCTTTAGGAAGAAACGCACATGCGTTTCTTTGTAAAGACAAGTAGTTGTTTGCTACATGTGAAAGCACTGTTAGAACTGAGTGTTCCTTTTCTGAGTACAAGCTTTACTTTGAAAGATAATCGCGTTCTTTTGAAAGTTTATTAATTTCACGAAAGCTTTCGGAAGAAACGCACATGCGTTTCTTTGTAAAGAAAAGCAGTTGTTTGCTACGTGTGAAAGCACTGTTAGAAATGAGATCAGTGTTTCTTTTCTCAGTACAAGCTTTAATTTGAAACATAATCGCGTTCTTTTCAAAGTTTATTAATTTCACGAAAGCTTTTGTAAGAAAGGCACATGCGTTTCTTTGTAAAGGCAAGCAGTTGTTTGCTACATGTGAAAGCACTGTTAGAACTGAGATGAGTGTTCCTTTTAAAGTACAAGCTTTACTTTGAAACATAATCGCGTTCTTTTGAAAGTTTATTAACTTCACTAAAGCTTTTGTAAGAAACGCACATGTGTTTCTTTGTAAAGACAAGCAGTTGTTTGCTACGTGTGAAAGCACTGTTAGAAGAGAGATGAGTGTTCCTTCTCTCAGTACAAGCTTTACTTTGAAAGATAATCGCGTTCTTATGAAGGATTATTAATTTCACGAAAGCATTAGTAAAAACACTAATGCGTTACATCATAAAGACAAGCAGTATTTGATACTTCTGAAAGCACTGTTAGAACTGAGATGAGTGTTCCTTTTCTCAGTACAAGCTTTACTTTGAAAGATAATCGCGTTCTTTTGAAAGTTTATTAATTTCACGAAAGCTTTAAGAAGAAACGCACATGCGTTTCTTTGTAAAGACAAGCAGTTGTTTGCTACATGTGAAAGCACTGTTAGAACTGAGTGTTCCTTTTCTCAGTACAAGCTTTACTTTGAAAAATAATCGCGTTCTTATTAAAGTTTATTAATTTCTCGAAAGCTTTAGTAAGAAACGCACATGCGTTTCTTTGTAAAGGCAAGCAGTTGTTTGCTACGTGGGAAAGCACTGTTAGAACTGAGATGAGTGTTCCTTTTCTCTGTACAAGCTTTACTTTGAAACATAATCGCGTTCTTTTGAAAGTTTATTAATTTCACGAAAGCTTTTGTAAGAAAGGCACATGTGTTTCTTTGTAAAGACAAGCAGTTGTTTGCTACGTGTGAAAGCACTGTTAGAACTGAGATCAGTGTTCCTTTTCTCAGTACAAGCTTTACTTTGAAAGATAATCGCGTTCTTATGAAAGTTTATTAATTTCACGAAAGCTTTAGGGAGAAACGCACATGCGTTTCTTTGTAAAGACAAGCAGTTGTTTCCTATGTGTGGAAGCACTGTTAGAACTAAGATGAGTGTTCCTTTTCTCAGTACAAGCTTTACTTTGAAAGATAATCGCGTTCTTTTGCAAGTTTATTATTTTCACGAAAGCTTTAGTAAGAAACGCACATGCGTTTCTTTGTAAAGAGAAGCAGTTGTTACCTACGTGTGAAAGCACTGTTAGAACTGAGATCAGTGTTGCTTTTCTCAGTACAAGCTTTACTTTGAAACATAATCGCGTTCTATTGAAAGTTTATTAATTTCACGAAAGCTTTTGTAAGAAAGGCACATGTGTTTCTTTGTAAAGACAAGCAGTTGTTGGCTACATGTGAATGCACTTTTAGAAGTGAGTGTTCCTTTTCTCAGTACAAGCTTTACTTTGAAAGATAATCGCGTTCTTATGAAAGTTTATTAATTTCACGAAAGCTTAGTAAGAAATGCACATGCGTTTTTTGTAAAGACAAGCAGTTATTTGCTACGTGTGAAAGCACTGTTAGAAATGAGATCAGTGTTCCTTTTCTCAGTACAAGCTTTACTTTGAAACATAATCGCGTTCTTTTGAAAGTTTATTAATTTCACGAAAGCTTTTGTAAGAGAGGCACACGTGTTTCTTTGTAAAGACAAGCAGTTGTTTGCTACGTGTGAAAGCACTCTTAGAACTGAGATGAGTGTTCCTTTTCTCAGTACAAGCTTTACTTTGAAAGATAATCGCATTCTTATGAAAGTTTATTAATTTCACGAAAGCTTTAGTAAGAAACGCACATGCGTTTATTTGTAAAGGCAAGCAGTTGTTTGCTACGTGTGAAAGCACTGTTAGAACTGAGATGAGTGTTCCTTTTCTCAGTACAAGCTTTACTTTGAAACATAATCGCGTTCTTTTGAAAGTTTATTAATTTCACGAAAGCTTTTGTAAGAAACGCACATGGGTTTCTTTGTAAAGACAAGCAGTTGTTTGCTACTTGTGAAAGCACTGTTAGAACTGAGATGAGTGTTCCTTTTCTCAGTACAAGCTTTACTTTGAAAGATAATCGCGTTCTTTTGAACGTTTTTTAATGTCACGAATGCTTTAGTAAGAAACGCACATGCGTTTCTTGTAAAGTCAAGCAGTTGTTTGCTACGTGTGAAAGCACTTTTAGAACTGTGATGAGTGATCCTTTTCTCAATACAAGCTTTACTTTGAAAGATAATCGCGTTCTTATGAAAGTTTATTAATTTCACGAAAGCTTTAGGGAGAAACGCACATGCGTTTCTTTGTAAAGACAAGCAGTTGTTTCCTATGTGTGGAAGCACTGTTAGAACTGAGATGAGTGTTCCTTTTCTCAGTACAAGCTTTACTTTGAAAGATAATCGCGTTCTTTTGAAAGTTTATTAATGTCACGAAAGCTTTAGTAAGAAACACACATGCGTTTCTTTGTAAAGACAAGCAGTTGTTTGCTACGTGGGAAAGCACTCTTAGAACTGAGATGAGTGTTCCTTTTCTCAGTACAAGCTTTACTTTGAAAGATAATCGCATTCTTATGAAAGTTTATTAATTTCACGAAAGCTTTAGTAAGAAACGCACATGCGTTTATTTGTAAAGGCAAGCAGTTGTTTGCTACGTGTGAAAGCACTGTTAGAACTGAGATGAGTGTTCCTTTTCTCAGTACAAGCTTTACTTTGAAACATAATCGCGTTCTTTTGAAAGTTTATTAATTTCACGAAAGCTTTTGTAAGAAACGCACATGGGTTTCTTTATAAAGACAAGCAGTTGTTTGCTACGTGTGAAAGCACTGTTAGAACTGAGATGAGTGTTCCTTTTCTCAGTACAAGCTTTACTTTGAAAGATATTCGCATTCTTATGAAAGTTTATTAATTTCACGAAGGCTTTAGTAAGAAACGCACTTGTGTTTCTTTGTAAAGGCAAGCAGTTGTTTGCTACGTGTGAAAGCACTGTTAGAAGTGAGATGAGTGTTCCTTTTCTCAGTACAAGCTTTACTTTGAAAGATAATCGCGTTCTTTTGAACGTTTATTAATGTCACGAATGCTTTAGTAAGAAACGCACATGCGTTTCTTGTAAAGTCAAGCAGTTGTTTGCTACGTGTGAAAGCACTTTTAGAACTGTGATGAGTGATCCTTTTCTCAATACAAGCTTTACTTTGAAAGATAATCGCGTTCTTATGAAAGTTTATTAATTTCACGAAAGCTTTAGGGAGAAACGCACATGCGTTTCTTTGTAAAGACAAGCAGTTGTTTCCTATGTGTGGAAGCACTGTTAGAACTGAGATGAGTGTTCCTTTTCTCAGTACAAGCTTTACTTTGAAAGATAATCGCGTTCTTTTGAAAGTTTATTAATGTCACGAAAGCTTTAGTAAGAAACACACATGCGTTTCTTTGTAAAGACAAGCAGTTGTTTGCTACGTGTGAAAGCACTGTTAGAACTGAGATAAGTATTCTTTTTCTCAGTACAACCTTTACTTTGAAAGATAATCGCGTTCTTTTGCAAGTTTATTAATTTCACGAAAGCTTTAGTAAGAAACGCACATGCGTTTCTTTGTAAAGAGAAGCAGTTGTTACCTACGTGTGAAAGCACTGTTAGAACTGAGATCAGTGTTGCTTTTCTCAGTACAAGCTTTACTTTGAAACATAATCGCGTTCTATTGAAAGTTTATTAATTTCACGAAAGCTTTTGTAAGAAAGGCACATGTGTTTCTTTGTAAAGACAAGCAGTTGTTTGCTACGTGTGAAAGCACTGTTAGAACTGAGATGAGTGTTCCTTTTCTCAGTACAAGCTTTACTTTGAAAGATATTCGCATTCTTATGAAAGTTTATTAATTTCACGAAAGCTTTAGTAAGAAACGCATTTGTGTTTCTTTGTAAAGGCAAGCAGTTGTTTGCTACGTGTGAAAGCACTGTTAGAACTGAGATGAGTGTTCCTTTTCTCAGTACAAGCTTTACTTTGAAACATAATCGCGTTCTTTTGAAAGTTTATTAATTTCACGAAAGCTTTTGTAAGAAACGCACATGGGTTTCTTTGTAAAGAAAAGCAGTGTTTTGCTACGTGTGAAAGCACTGTTAGAACTGAGATGAGTGTTCCTTTTCTCAGTACAAGCTTTACTTTGAAAGATAATTGCGTTCTTATGAAAGATTATTAATTTCACGAAAGCATTAGTAAGAAACACTAATGCGTTACATTTTAGAGACAAGCAGTATTTGATACGTGTGAAATCAATGTTAGAACTGAGATGAGTGTTCCTTTTCGCAATACAAGCTTAACTTTGGAAGGTAATCGCGTTCTGTTGAAAGTTTATTAATATCACGATAGCTTTAGTAAGAAACGCACATGCGTTTCTTTGTAAAGACAAGCAGTTGTTTGCTACGTGTTAAAGCACTGTTAGAACTGAGATGAGTGTTTCTTTTCTCAGTACAAGCTTTATTTTGAAAGATAATAGCATATTTTTGAAAGATTATTAATTACACGAAAGCTTTAGTAAGAAACACACATGCGTTTCTTTGTAAAGACAAGCAGTTGTTTGCTACGTGTTAAAGCACTGTTAGAACTGAGATGAGTGTTTCTTTTCTCAGTACAAGCTTTATTTTGAAAGATAATAGCATATTTTTGAAAGATTATTAATTACACGAAAGCTTTAGTAAGAAACACACATGCGTTTCTTTGTAAAGACAAGCAGTTGTTTGCTACGTGTGAAAGCACTGTTAGAACTTAGATAAGTATTCTTTTTCTCAGTACAACCTTTACTTTGAAAGATAATCGCGTTCTTTTGCAAGTTTATTAATTTCACGAAAGCTTTAGTAAGAAACGCACATGCGTTTCTTTGTAAAGAGAAGCAGTTGTTACCTACGTGTGAAAGCACTGTTAGAACTGAGATCAGTGTTGCTTTTCTCAGTACAAGCTTTACTTTGAAACATAATCGCGTTCTATTGAAAGTTTATTAATTTCACGAAAGCTTTTGTAAGAAAGGCACATGTGTTTCTTTGTAAAGACAAGCAGTTGTTTGCTACGTGTGAAAGCACTGTTAGAACTGAGATGAGTGTTCCTTTTCTCAGTACAAGCTTTACTTTGAAAGATATTCGCATTCTTATGAAAGTTTATTAATTTCACGAAAGCTTTAGTAAGAAACGCATTTGTGTTTCTTTGTAAAGGCAAGCAGTTGTTTGCTACGTGTGAAAGCACTGTTAGAACTGAGATGAGTGTTCCTTTTCTCAGTACAAGCTTTACTTTGAAACATAATCGCGTTCTTTTGAAAGTTTATTAATTTCACGAAAGCTTTTGTAAGAAACGCACATGGGTTTCTTTGTAAAGAAAAGCAGTGTTTTGCTACGTGTGAAAGCACTGTTAGAACTGAGATGAGTGTTCCTTTTCTCAGTACAAGCTTTACTTTGAAAGATAATTGCGTTCTTATGAAAGATTATTAATTTCACGAAAGCATTAGTAAGAAACACTAATGCGTTACATTTTAGAGACAAGCAGTATTTGATACGTGTGAAATCACTGTTAGAACTGAGATGAGTGTTCCTTTTCGCAATACAAGCTTAACTTTGGAAGGTAATCGCGTTCTGTTGAAAGTTTATTAATATCACGATAGCTTTAGTAAGAAACGCACATGCGTTTCTTTGTAAAGACAAGCAGTTGTTTGCTACGTGTTAAAGCACTGTTAGAACTGAGATGAGTGTTTCTTTTCTCAGTACAAGCTTTATTTTGAAAGATAATAGCATATTTTTGAAAGATTATTAATTACACGAAAGCTTTAGTAAGAAACACACATGCGTTTCTTTGTAAAGACAAGCAGTTGTTTGCTACGTGTGAAAGCACTGTTAGAACTGAGATAAGTATTCTTTTTCTCAGTACAACCTTTACTTTGAAAGATAATCGCGTTCTTTTGCAAGTTTATTAATTTCACGAAAGCTTTAGTAAGAAACGCACATGCGTTTCTTTGTAAAGAGAAGCAGTTGTTACCTACATGTGAAAGCACTGTTAGAACTGAGATCAGTGTTGCTTTTCTCAGTACAAGCTTTACTTTGAAACATAATCGCGTTCTATTGAAAGTTTATTAATTTCACGAAAGCTTTTGTAAGAAAGGCACATGTGTTTCTTTGTAAAGACAAGCAGTTGTTTGCTACGTGTGAAAGCACTGTTAGAACTGAGATGAGTGTTCCTTTTCTCAGTACAAGCTTTACTTTGAAAGATATTCGCATTCTTATGAAAGTTTATTAATTTCACGAAAGCTTTAGTAAGAAACGCATTTGTGTTTCTTTGTAAAGGCAAGCAGTTGTTTGCTACGTGTGAAAGCACTGTTAGAACTGAGATGAGTGTTCCTTTTCTCAGTACAAGCTTTACTTTGAAACATAATCGCGTTCTTTTGAAAGTTTATTAATTTCACGAAAGCTTTTGTAAGAAACGCACATGGGTTTCTTTGTAAAGAAAAGCAGTGTTTTGCTACGTGTGAAAGCACTGTTAGAACTGAGATGAGTGTTCCTTTTCTCAGTACAAGCTTTACTTTGAAAGATAATTGCGTTCTTATGAAAGATTATTAATTTCACGAAAGCATTAGTAAGAAACACAAATGCGTTACATTTTAGAGACACGCAGTATTTGATACGTGTGAAATCACTGTTAGAACTGAGATCAGTGTTCCTTTTCGCAATACAAGCTTAACTTTGGAAGGTAATCGCGTTCTGTTGAAAGTTTATTAATATCACGATAGCTTTAGTAATAAACGCACATGCGTTTCTTTGTAAAGGCAAGCAGTTGTTTGCTACGTGTGAAAGCACTGTTAGAACTGAGATGAGTGTTCCTTTTCTCAGTACAAGCTTTACTTTCAAAGGTAATCGCATTCTTTTGAAAGATTATTAATTTCAGGTTAGCTTTAGTAAGAAACACGAATACGTTACATTATAAAGACAATCAGTGGTTTGCTACGTGTGAAAGCACTGTTAGAACTGAGATGAGTGTTCCTTTTCTCAGTACAAGCTTAACTTTGAAAGGTAATCGCGTTCTGTTGAAAGTTTATTAATGTCACGAAAGCTGTAGGAAGAAAGGCACATGCGTTTCTTTGTAAAGGCAAGCAGTTGTTTGCTACATGTGAAAGCACTGTTAGAACTGAGATGAGTGTTCCTTTTAAAGTACAAGCTTTACTTTGAAACATAATCGCGTTCTTTTGAAAGTTTATTAACTTCACTAAAGCTTTTGTAAGAAACGCACATGCGTTTCTTTGTAAAGACAAGCAGTTGTTTGCTACATGTGAAAGCACTGTTAGAACTGAGTGTTCCTTTTCTCAGTACAAGCTTTACTTTGAAACATAATCGCGTTCTTATTAAAGTTTATTAATTTCTCGAAAGCTTTAGTAAGAAACGCACATGCGTTTCTTTGTAAAGGCAAGCAGTTGTTTGCTACGTGGGAAAGCACTGTTAGAACTGAGATGAGTGTTCCTTTTCTCTGTACAAGCTTTACTTTGAAACATAATCGCGTTCTTTTGAAAGTTTATTAATTTCACGAAAGCTTTTGTAAGAAAGGCACATGTGTTTCTTTGTAAAGACAAGCAGTTGTTTGCTACGTGTGAAAGCACTGTTAGAACTGAGATCAGTGTTCCTTTTCTCAGTACAAGCTTTACTTTGAAAGATAATCGCTTTCTTTTGAAAGGTTATTAATTTCATGAAAGCTTTAGCATGAAACGCACATGCGTTTCTTTGTAAAGACAAGCAGTTGTTTCCTATGTGTGGAAGCACTGTTAGAACTGAGATGAGTGTTCCTTTTCTCAGTACAAGCTTTACTTTGAAAGATAATCGCGTTCTTTTGAAAGTTTATTAATGTCACGAAAGCTTTAGTAAGAAACACACATGCGTTTCTTTGTAAAGACAAGCAGTTGTTTGCTACGTGTGAAAGCACTGTTAGAACTGAGATAAGTATTCTTTTTCTCAGTACAACCTTTACTTTGAAAGATAATCGCGTTCTTTTGCAAGTTTATTAATTTCACGAAAGCTTTAGTAAGAAACGCACATGCGTTTCTTTGTAAAGAGAAGCAGTTGTAACCTACGTGTGAAAGCACTGTTAGAACTGAGATCAGTGTTGCTTTTCTCAGTACAAGCTTTACTTTGAAACATAATCGCGTTCTATTGAAAGTTTATTAATTTCACGAAAGCTTTTGTAAGAAAGGCACATGTGTTTCTTTGTAAAGACAAGCAGTTGTTTGCTACGTGTGAAAGCACTGTTAGAACTGAGATGAGTGTTCCTTTTCTCAGTACAAGCTTTACTTTGAAAGATATTCGCATTCTTATGAAAGTTTATTAATTTCACGAAAGCTTTAGTAAGAAACGCATTTGTGTTTCTTTGTAAAGGCAAGCAGTTGTTTGCTACGTGTGAAAGCACTGTTAGAACTGAGATGAGTGTTCCTTTTCTCAGTACAAGCTTTACTTTGAAACATAATCGCGTTCTTTTGAAAGTTTATTAATTTCACGAAAGCTTTTGTAAGAAACGCACATGGGTTTCTTTGTAAAGAAAAGCAGTGTTTTGCTACGTGTGAAAGCACTGTTAGAACTGAGATGAGTGTTCCTTTTCTCAGTACAAGCTTTACTTTGAAAGATAATTGCGTTCTTATGAAAGATTATTAATTTCACGAAAGCATTAGTAAGAAACACTAATGCGTTACATTTTAGAGACAAGCAGTATTTGATACGTGTGAAATCACTGTTAGAACTGAGATGAGTGTTCCTTTTCGCAATACAAGCTTAACTTTGGAAGGTAATCGCGTTCTGTTGAAAGTTTATTAATATCACGATAGCTTTAGTAAGAAACGCACATGCGTTTCTTTGTAAAGACAAGCAGTTGTTTGCTACGTGTTAAAGCACTGTTAGAACTGAGATGAGTGTTCCTTTTCTCAGTACAAGCTTTACTTTGAAAGATAATCGCGTTCTTTTGAAAGATTATTAATTTCACAAAAGCTTTGTTAAGAAACGCACATGCGTTTCTTTGTAAAGGCAAGCAGTTGTTTGCTACGTGTGAAAGCACTGTTAGAACTGAGATGAGTGTTCCTTTTCTCAGTACAAGCTTTACTTTCAAAGGTAATCGCGTTCTTTTGAAAGATTATTAATTTCAGGTAAGCTTTAGTAAGAAAAACGAATACGTTACATTATAAAGACAATCAGTGGTTTGTTACGTGTGAAAGCACTGTTAGAACTGAGATGAGTGTTCCTTTTCTCAGTACAAGCTTTACTTTGAAACATAATCGCGTTCTTTTGAAAGTTTATTAATTTCACGAAAGCTTTTGTAAGAAACGCACATGCGTTTCTTGTAAAGACAAGCAGTTGTTTGCTACGTGTGAAAGCACTTTTAGAACTGTGATTAGTGATCCTTTTCTCAATACAAGTTTTTCTTTGAAAGATAATCGCGTTCTTTTGAAAGTTTATTAATTTCACGAAAGCTTTAGTGAGAAACGCACATGCGTTTCTTTGTAAAGACAAGCAGTTGTTTCCTATGTGTGAAAGCACTGTTAGAACTTAGATGAGTGTTCCTTTTCTCAGTACAAGCTTTAATTTAAAAGATAATCGCGTTCTTTTGAAAGTTTATTAATGTCACGAAAGCTTTAGTAAGAAACGCACATGCGTTTCTTTGTAAAGACAAGCAGTTGTTTCTTACGTGTGAAAGCAGTGTTAGAACTGAGATAAGTATTCTTTTTCTCAGTACATGCTTTACTTTGAAAGATAATCGCGTTCTTTTGCAAGTTTATTAATTTCACGAAAGCTTTAGTAAGAAACGCACATGCATTTCTTTGTAAAGACAGCAGTTTTTTCCTACCTGTGAAAGCACTGTTAGAACTGAGATCAGTGTTGCTTTTCTCAGTACAAGCTTTACTTTGAAACATAATCGCGTTCTTTTGAAAGTTTATTAATTTCACGAAAGCTTTTGTAAGAAACGCACATGCGTTTCTTTGTAAAGGCAAGCAGTTGTTTGCTACGTGTGAAAGCACTGTTAGAACTGAGATGAGTGTTCCTTTTCTCAGTACAAGATTTACTTTGAAAGATAATCGCGTTCTTATGAAAGATTAATAATTTCACGAAAGCATTAGTAAGAAACACTAATGCGTTACATTATAGAGACAAGCAGTATTTGATACGTGTGAAAGCACTGTTAGAACTGAGATTAGTGTTCCTTATGTCAATACAAGCTTTACATTGAAAGATAATCGCATTCTATTGAAAGTTTATTAATTTCACGAAAGCTTTAGGAAGAAACTCTCATGTGTTTCTTTGTAAAGACAAGCAGTTGTTTGCTACGTGTGAAAGCACTGTTAGAACTGAGATGAGTGTTCCTTTTCTCAGTACAAGCTTTACTTTGAAAGATAATCGCGTTCTTTTGAAAGTTTATTAATTTCACGAAAGCTTTAGGAAGAAACGCACATGCGTTTCTTTGTAAAGGCAAGCAGTTGTTTGCTATGTTTGCAAGCACTGTTAGAACTGAGATTAGTGTTCCTTTTCTCAGTACAAGCTTTACTTTGAAAGATAATCGCGTTCTTATGAAAGATAATTAATTTCACGAAAGCATTAGGAAGAAACAATAATGCTTTACATTATAGAGACAAGCAGTATTTGATACGTGTGAAAGCACTGTTAGAACTGAGATGAGTGTTCCTTTTCTCAGTACAAGCTTTACTTTGAAAGATAATCGCGTTCTTTTGAAAGTTTATTAATTTCACGAAAGCTTTAGGAAGAAACGCACATGCGTTTCTTTGTAAAGACAAGCAGTTGTTTGCTACGTGTGAAAGCACTGTTAGAACTGAGATGAATGTTCCTTTTCTCAGTACAAGCTTTACTTTGAAAGATAATTGCGTTCTTTTGAAAGTTTATTAATGTCATGAAAGCTTTAGTAAGAAACGCACATGCGTTTCTTTGTAAAGACAAGCAGTTGTTTGATACGTGTGAAAGCACTCTTAGAACTGAGATCAGTGTTGTTTTTCTCCTTACAAGCTTTCCTTTGAAAGGTTATCGCGTTCTTTGGAAAGATTATTTCAGGAAAGCTTTAGTAAGAAACACGAATGCGTCACATTATAAAGACAAGCACTTGTTTGCTATGTGTGAAAGCACTCAGAACTGAGATGAGTGTTCCTTTTCTCAGTACAAGCTTTATTTTAAAAGATAATTGCGTTCTTTTGAAAGTTTATTAATTTCACAAAAGCTTTAGGAAGAAACGCACATGAGTTTCTTTGTAAGGACAAGCACTTGTTTTCTACGTGTGAAAGCACTGTTAGAACTGAGATGAGTGTTCCTTTTCTCAGTACAAGCTTTACTTTGAAAGATAATCGCGTTCTTTTGAAAGTTTATTAATGTCACGAAAGCTTTAGTAAGAAACGCACATGCGTTTCCTTGTAAAGACAAGCAGTTGTTTGCTACGTGTGAAAGCACTGTTAGAACTGAGATGAGTGTTCCTTTTCTCTGTACAATCTTTACTTTGAAACATAATCGCGTTCGTTTGAAAGTTTATTAATTTCACGAAAGCTTTTGTAAGAAAGGCACATGTGTTCCTTTGTAAAGACAAGCAGTTGTTTGCTACGTGTGAAAGCACTGTTAGAACTGAGATGAGTGTTCCTTTTCTCAGTACAAGCTTTACTTTGAAAGATAATCGCGTTCTTTTGAAAGTTTATTAATGTCACGAATGCTTTAGTCAGAAACGCACATGCATTTCTTGTAAAGACAAGCAGTTGTTTGCTACGTGTGAAAGCACTTTTAGAACTGTGATTAGTGATCCTTTTCTCAGTACAAGTTTTTCTTTGAAGGATAATCGCGTTCTTTTGAAAGTTTATTAATTTCACGAAAGCTTTAGTGAGAAACGCACATGCGTTTCTTTGTAAAGACAAGCAGTTGTTTCCTTATGTGTGAAAGCACTGTTAGAACTTAGATGAGTGTTCCTTTTCTCAGTACAAGCTTTAATTTGAAAGATAATCGCGTTCTTTTGAAAGTTTATTAATGTCACGAAAGCTTTAGTAAGAAACGCACATGTGTTTCTTTGTAAATGCAAGCAGTTGTTTGCTACGTGTGAAAGCACTGTTAGAACTTAGTTGAGTGTTCCTTTTCTCAGTACAAGCTTTACTTTGAAAGATAATCGCGTTCTTTTGAAAGTTTATTAATTTCACGAAAGCTTTAGGAAGAAACGCACATGCGTTTCTTTGTAAAGACAAGCAGTTGTTTGCTACGTGTGAAAGCACTGTTAGAACTGAGATGAGTGTTCCTTTTCTCAGTACAAGCTTTACTTTGAAAGATAATTGCGTTCTTTTGAAAGTTTATTAATGTCACGAAAGCTTTAGTAAGAAACGCACATGCGTTTCTTTGTATAGACAAGCAGTTGTTTGATACGTGTGAAAGCACTCTTAGAACTGAGATCAGTGTTGTTTTTCTCCTTACAAGCTTTCCTTTGAAAGGTTATCGCGTTCTTTTGAAAGATTATTTATTTCAGGAAAGCTTTAGTAAGAAACACGAATGCGTCACATTATAAAGACAAGCACTTGTTTGCTACGTGTGAAAGCACTGTTGGAACTGAGATGAGTGTTCCTTTTCTCAGTACAAGCTTTAATTTGAAAGATAATCGCGTTCTTATGAAAGTTTTTAATTTCACGAAAGCTTTAGTAAGAAACACACATGCGTTTCTTTGTAAAGACAAGCAGTTGTTTGCTACATGGGAAAGCACTGTTAGAAGTGATATAAGTGTTCCTTTTCTCAGTACAAGCTTTACTTTGAAAGATAATCGCGTTCTTATGAAAGTTTATTAATTTCACGAAAGCTTTAGTAAGAAACGCACATGCGTTTCTTTGTAATGACAAGCAGTTGTTTGCTACGTGTGAAAACACTGTTAGAACTGAGATAAATGTTCCTTTTCCCAGTACAAGCTTTACTTTGAAAGATAATCGTGTTGTTTTGAAAGTTTATTAATTTCACGAAAGCTTTAGGAAGAAACGCACATGCGTTTCTTTGTAAAGACAAGCAGTTGTTTGCTACGTGTGAAAGCCCTGTTAGAACTGAGATGAGTGTTCCTTTTTTCAGTACAAGCTTTACTTTGAAAGATAATGGGGTTCTTTTGAAAGTTTATTAATGTCAGGAAAGCTTTAGTAAGAAACGCACATGCATTTCTTTGTAAAGACAAGCAGTTGTTTGTTACGTGTGAAAGCACTGTTAGAACTGAGATGAGTGTTCCTTCTCACAGTACAAGCCTTACTTTGAAAGATAATCGTGTTCTTTTGAAAGATTATTAATTTCACGAAAGCTTAAGGATGAAACGCACATGCGTTTCTTTGTAAAGACAAGCAGTTGTTTGCTACCTGTGAAAGCACTGTTAGAACTGAGATGAGTGTTCCTTTTCTCAGTACAAGCTTTACTTTGAAAGATAATCGTGTTCTTTTGAAAGTTTATTAATGTCACGAAAGCTATAGTAAGAAACGCACATGCGTTTCTTTCTAGAGGCAAGTAGTTGTTTGCTATGTGTGAAAGCATTGATAGAACTGAGATGAGTGTTCCTGTTCTCAGTAGAAGCTTTACTTTTAAAGATAATCGCGTTCTTATGAAAGATTATTAATTTCACGAAAGCTTTAGGAAGAAACGCACATGCGTTTCTTTGTAAAGACAAGTAGTTGTTTGCTACATGTGAAAGCACTGTTAGAACTGAGTGTTCCTTTTCTGAGTACAAGCTTTACTTTGAAAGATAATCGCGTTCTTTTGAAAGTTTATTAATTTCACGAAAGCTTTCGGAAGAAACGCACATGCGTTTCTTTGTAAAGAAAAGCAGTTGTTTGCTACGTGTGAAAGCACTGTTAGAAATGAGATCAGTGTTGCTTTTCTCAGTACAAGCTTTAATTTGAAACATAATCGCGTTCTTTTCAAAGTTTATTAATTTCACGAAAGCTTTTGTAAGAAAGGCACATGCGTTTCTTTGTAAAGGCAAGCAGTTGTTTGCTACATGTGAAAGCACTGTTAGAACTGAGATGAGTGTTCCTTTTAAAGTACAAGCTTTACTTTGAAACATAATCGCGTTCTTTTGAAAGTTTATTAACTTCACTAAAGCTTTTGTAAGAAACGCACATGTGTTTCTTTGTAAAGACAAGCAGTTGTTTGCTACGTGTGAAAGCACTGTTAGAAGAGAGATGAGTGTTCCTTTTCTCAGTACAAGCTTTACTTTGAAAGATAATCGCGTTCTTATGAAGGATTATTAATTTCACGAAAGCATTAGTAAAAACACTAATGCGTTACATTATAAAGACAAGCAGTATTTGATACTTCTGAAAGCACTGTTAGAACTGAGATGAGTGTTCCTTTTCTCAGTACAAGCTTTACTTTGAAAGATAATCGCGTTCTTTTGAAAGTTTATTAATGTCACGAAAGCTTTAGTAAGAAACACACATGCGTTTCTTTGTAAAGACAAGCAGTTGTTTGCTACGTGGGAAAGCACTGTTAGAACTGAGATAAGTATTCTTTTTCTCAGTACAACCTTTACTTTAAAAGATAATCGCGTTCTTTTGCAAGTTTATTAATTTCACGAAAGCTTTAGTAAGAAACGCACATGCGTTTCTTTGTAAAGAGAAGCAGTTGTTACCTACGTGTGAAAGCACTGTTAGAACTGAGATCAGTGTTTCTTTTCTCAGTACAAGCTTTACTTTGAAACATAATCGCGTTCTATTGAAAGTTTATTAATTTCACGAAAGCTTTTGTAAGAAAGGCACATGTGTTTCTTTGTAAAGACAAGCAGTTGTTTGCTACGTGTGAAAGAACTGTTAGAACTGAGATGAGTGTTCCTTTTCTCAGTACAAGCTTTACTTTGAAAGATATTCGCATTCTTATGAAAGTTTATTAATTTCACGAAAGCTTTAGTAAGAAAAGCATTTGTGTTTCTTTGTAAAGGCAAGCAGTTGTTTGCTACGTGTGAAAGCACTGTTAGAACTGAGATGAGTGTTCCTTTTCTCAGTACAAGCTTTACTTTGAAACATAATCGCGTTCTTTTGAAAGTTTATTAATTTCACGAAAGCTTTTGTAAGAAACGCACATGGGTTTCTTTGTAAAGAAAAGCAGTGTTTTGCTACGTGTGAAAGCACTGTTAGAACTGAGATGAGTGTTCCTTTTCTCAGTACAAGCTTTACTTTGAAAGATAATTGCGATCTTATGAAAGATTATTAATTTCACGAAAGCATTAGTAAGAAACACTAATGCGTTACATTTTAGAGACAAGCAGTATTTGATACGTGTGAAATCACTGTTAGAACTGAGATGAGTGTTCCTTTTCGCAATACAAGCTTAACTTTGGAAGGTAATCGCGTTCTGTTGAAAGTTTATTAATATCACGATAGCTTTAGTAAGAAACGCACATGCGTTTCTTTGTAAAGACAAGCAGTTGTTTGCTACGTGTTAAAGCACTGTTAGAACTGAGATGAGTGTTCCTTTTCTCAGTACAAGCTTTACTTTGAAAGATAATCGCGTTCTTTTGAAAGATTATTAATTTCACAAAAGCTTTGTTAAGAAACGCACATGCGTTTCTTTGTAAAGGCAAGCAGTTGTTTGCTACGTGTGAAAGCACTGTTAGAACTGAGATGAGTGTTCCTTTTCTCAGTACAAGCTTTACTTTCAAAGGTAATCGCGTTCTTTTGAAAGATTATTAATTTCAGGTAAGCTTTAGTAAGAAACACGAATACGTTACATTATAAAGACAATCAGTGGTTTGCTACGTGTGAAAGCACTGTTAGAACTTAGATGAGTGTTCCTTTTCTCAGTACAAGCTTTACTTTGAACGATAATCGCATTCTTTTTAAAGTTTACTAATTTCACGAAAGCTTTAGGAAGAAACGCACATGCGTTTCTTTGTAAAGACAAGCAGTTGTTGGCTACATGTGAATGCACTTTTAGAAGTGAGTGTTCCTTTTCTCAGTACAAGCTTTACTTTGAAAGATAATCGCGTTCTTATGAAAGTTTATTAATTTCACGAAAGCTTAGTAAGAAATGCACATGCGTTTTTGTAAAGACAAGCAGTTATTTGCTACGTGTGAAAGCACTCTTAGAACTGAGATGAGTGTTCCTTTTCTCAGTACAAGCTTTACTTTGAAAGATAATCGCATTCTTATGAAAGTTTATTAATTTCACGAAAGCTTTAGTAAGAAACGCACATGCGTTTATTTGTAAAGGCAAGCAGTTGTTTGCTACGTGTGAAAGCACTGTTAGAACTGAGATGAGTGTTCCTTTTCTCAGTACAAGCTTTACTTTGAAACATAATCGCGTTCTTTTGAAAGTTTATTAATTTCACGAAAGCTTTTGTAAGAAACGCACATGGGTTTCTTTGTAAAGACAAGCAGTTGTTTGCTACGTGTGAAAGCACTGTTAGAACTGAGATGAGTGTTCCTTTTCTCAGTACAAGCTTTACTTTGAAAGATATTCGCATTCTTATGAAAGTTTATTAATTTCACGAAGGCTTTAGTAAGAAATGCACTTGTGTTTCTTTGTAAAGGCAAGCAGTTGTTTGCTACGTGTGAAAGCACTGTTAGAACTGAGATGAGTGTTCCTTTTCTCAGTACAAGCTTTACTTTGAAACATAATCGCGTTCTTTTGAAAGTTTATTAATTTCACGAAAGCTTTTGTAAGAAACGCACATGCGTTTCTTGTAAAGACAAGCAGTTGTTTGCTACGTGTGAAAGCACTTTTAGAACTGTGATTAGTGATCCTTTTCTCAATACAAGTTTTTCTTTGAAAGATAATCGCGTTCTTTTGAAAGTTTATTAATTTCTCGAAAGCTTTAGTGAGAAACGCACATGCGTTTCTTTGTAAAGACAAGCAGTTGTTTCCTATGTGTGAAAGCACTGTTAGAACTTAGATGAGTGTTCCTTTTCTCAGTACAAGCTTTAATTTGAAAGATAATCGCGTTCTTTTGAAAGTTTATTAATGTCACGAAAGCTTTAGTAAGAAACGCACATGCGTTTCTTTGTAAAGACAAGCAGTTGTTTCTTACGTGTGAAAGCAGTGTTAGAACTGAGATAAGTATTCTTTTTCTCAGTACATGCTTTACTTTGAAAGATAATCGCGTTCTTTTGCAAGTTTATTAATTTCACGAAAGCTTTAGTAAGAAACGCACATGCATTTCTTTGTAAAGACAGCAGTTTTTTCCTACCTGTGAAAGCACTGTTAGAACTGAGATCAGTGTTGCTTTTCTCAGTACAAGCTTTACTTTGAAACATAATCGCGTTCTTTTGAAAGTTTATTAATTTCAAGAAAGCTTTTGTAAGAAACGCACATGCGTTTCTTTGTAAAGGCAAGCAGTTGTTTGCTACGTGTGAAAGCACTGTTAGAACTGAGATGAGTGTTCCTTTTCTCAGTACAAGATTTACTTTGAAAGATAATCGCGTTCTTATGAAAGATTAATAATTTCACGAAAGCATTAGTAAGAAACACTAATGCGTTACATTATAGAGACAAGCAGTATTTGATACGTGTGAAAGCACTGTTAGAACTGAGATTAGTGTTCCTTATGTCAATACAAGCTTTACATTGAAAGATAATCGCGTTCTATTGAAAGTTTATTAATTTCACGAAAGCTTTAGGAAGAAACTCTCATGTGTTTCTTTGTAAAGACAAGCAGTTGTTTGCTACGTGTGAAAGCATTGTTAGAACTGAGATGAGTGTTCCTTTTCTCAGTACAAGCTTTACTTTGAAAGATAATCGCGTTCTTTTGAAAGTTTATTAATTTCACGAAAGCTTTAGGAAGAAACGCACATGCGTTTCTTTGTAAAGGCAAGCAGTTGTTTGCTATGTTTGAAAGCACTGTTAGAACTGAGATTAGTGTTCCTTTTCTCAGTACAAGCTTTACTTTGAAAGATAATCGCGTTCTTATGAAAGATAATTAATTTCACGAAAGCATTAGGAAGAAACAATAATGCTTTACATTATAGAGACAAGCAGTATTTGATACGAGTGAAAGCACTGTTAGAACTGAGATGAGTGTTCCTTTTCTCAATACAAGCTTTACTTTGAAAGATAATCGCGTTCTTTTGAAAGTTTATTAATTTCACGAAAGCTTTTGTAAGAAACGCACATGCGTTTCTTTGTAAAGACAAGCAGTTGTTACCTACGTTGAAAGCACTGTTAGAACTGAGATCAGTGTTGCTTTTCTCAGTACAAGCTTTACTTTGAAACATAATCGCGTTCTTTTGAAAGTTTATTAATTTCACGAAAGATTTTGTAAGAAAGGCACATGTGTTTCTTTGTAAAGACAAGCAGTTGTTTGCTACGTGTGAAAGCACTGTTAGAACTGAGATCAGTGTTGCTTTTCTCAGTACAAGCTTGACCTTGAAACATAATCGCGTTCTTTTAAAAGTTTATTAATTTCACGAAAGCTTTAGGAAGAAACGCACATGCGTTTCTTTGTAAAGACAAGCAGTTGTTTGCTACCTGTGAATGCACTGTTAGAAATGAGATGAGTGTTCCTTTTCTCAGTACAAGCTTTACTTTGAAAGATAATCGTGTTCTTTTGAAAGTTTATTAATGTCACGAAAGCTATAGTAAGAAACGCACATGCGTTTCTTTCTAGAGGCAAGTAGTTGTTTGCTATGTGTGAAAGCATTGATAGAACTGAGATGAGTGTTCCTGTTCTCAGTAGAAGCTTTACTTTTAAAGATAATCGCGTTCTTATGAAAGATTATTAATTTCACGAAAGCTTTCGGAAGAAACGCACATGCGTTTCTTTGTAAAGAAAAGCAGTTGTTTGCTACGTGTGTAAGCACTGTTAGAAATGAGATCAGTGTTGCTTTTCTCAGTACAAGCTTTAATTTGAAACATAATCGCGTTCTTTTCAAAGTTTATTAATTTCACGAAAGCTTTTGTAAGAAAGGCACATGCGTTTCTTTGTAAAGGCAAGCAGTTGTTTGCTACATGTGAAAGCACTGTTAGAACTGAGATGAGTGTTCCTTTTAAAGTACAAGCTTTACTTTGAAACATAATCGCGTTCTTTTGAAAGTTTATTAACTTCACTAAAGCTTTTGTAAGAAACGCACATGTGTTTCTTTGTAAAGACAAGCAGTTGTTTGCTACGTGTGAAAGCACTGTTAGAAGAGAGATGAGTGTTCCTTTTCTCAGTACAAGCTTTACTTTGAAAGATAATCGCGTTCTTATGAAGGATTATTAATTTCACGAAAGCTTTAGGGAGAAACGCACATGCGTTTCTTTGTAAAGACAAGCAGTTGTTTCCTATGTGTGGAAGCACTGTTAGAACTGAGATGAGTGTTCCTTTTCTCAGTACAAGCTTTACTTTGAAAGATAATCGCGTTCTTTTGAAAGTTTATTAATTTCACGAAAGCTTTAAGAAGAAACGCACATGCGTTTCTTTGTAAAGACAAGCAGTTGTTTGCTACATGTGAAAGCACTGTTAGAACTGAGTGTTCCTTTTCTCAGTACAAGCTTTACTTTGAAAGATAATCGCGTTCTTATTAAAGTTTATTAATTTCTCGAAAGCTTTAGTAAGAAACGCACATGCGTTTCTTTGTAAGGCAAGCAGTTGTTTGCTACGTGGGAAAGCACTGTTAGAACTGAGATGAGTGTTCCTTTTCTCTGTACAAGCTTTACTTTGAAACATAATCGCGTTCTTTTGAAAGTTTATTAATTTCACGAAAGCTTTTGTAAGAAAGGCACATGTGTTTCTTTGTAAAGACAAGCAGTTGTTTGCTACGTGTGAAAGCACTGTTAGAACTGAGATCAGTGTTCCTTTTCTCAGTACAAGCTTTACTTTGAAAGATAATCGCTTTCTTTTGAAAGGTTATTAATTTCATGAAAGCTTTAGCATGAAACGCACATGCGTTTCTTTGTAAAGGCAAGCAGTTGTTTGCTACATGTGAAAGCACTGTTAGAACTGAGATGAGTGTTCCTTTTCTCAGTACAAGCTTTACTTTGAAAGATAATCGCGTTCTTTTGAACGTTTATTAATGTCAAGAATGCTTTAGTAAGAAACGCACATGCGTTTCTTGTAAAGTCAAGCAGTTGTTTGCTACGTGTGAAAGCACTTTTAGAACTGTGATGAGTGATTCTTTTCTCAATACAAGCTTTACTTTGAAAGATAATCGCGTTCTTATGAAAGTTTATTAATTTCACGAAAGCTTTAGGGAGAAACGCACATGCGTTTCTTTGTAAAGACAAGCAGTTGTTTCCTATGTGTGGAAGCACTGTTAGAACTGAGATGAGTGTTCCTTTTCTCAGTACAAGCTTTACTTTGAAAGATAATCGCGTTCTTTTGAAAGTTTATTAATGTCACGAAAGCTTTAGTAAGAAACACACATGCGTTTCTTTGTAAAGACAAGCAGTTGTTTGCTACGTGTGAAAGCACTGTTAGAACTGAGATAAGTATTCTTTTTCTCAGTACAACCTTTACTTTGAAAGATAATCGCGTTCTTTTGCAAGTTTATTAATTTCACGAAAGCTTTAGTAAGAAACGCACATGCGTTTCTTTGTAAAGAGAAGCAGTTGTTACCTACGTGTGAAAGCACTGTTAGAACTGAGATCAGTGTTGCTTTTCTCAGTACAAGCTTTACTTTGAAAGATAATCGCATTCTTATGAAAGTTTAATAATTTCATGAAAACTTTAGTAAGAAACGCACAATCGTTTCTTTGTAAAGACAAGCAGTTGTTTGCTACGTGTGAAAGCACTGTTAGAACTGAGAAGAGTATTCCTTTTCTCAGTACAAGCTTTACTTTGAATGATCATCGCGTTCTTTTGAAAGTTTATTAATTTCACGAAAGCTTTAGTAAGAACCGCACATGCGTTTTTGTAAAGACAAGCAGTTGTTTGCTACGTATGAAAGCACTGTTAGAACTGAGATGAGTATTCCTTTTCTCAATACAAGCTTAACTTTGAAAGGTAATCGCGTTCTGTTGAAAGTTTATTAATTTCACGAACGCTGTAGGAAGAAACGCACATGCGTTTCTTTGTAAAGACAAGCAGTTGTTTGCTACGTGTGAAAGCACTGTTAGAACTGAGATGAGTGTTCCTTTTCTCAGTACAAGCATTTTTTTAAAAGATAATCGCGTTCTTTTGAAAGTTTATTAATTTCACAAAAGCTTTAGGAAGAAACGCACATGAGTTTCTTTGTAAGGACAAGCAGTTGTTTGCTACATGTGAAAGCACTGTTAGAACTGAGATGAGTGATCCTTTTCTCAGTACAAGCTTTACTTTGAAAGATAATCGCGTTCTTTTGAAAGTTTATTAATTTCACGAAAGCTTTAGGAAGAAACGCACATGCGTTTCTTTGTAAAGACAAGCAGTTGTTTGCTACGTGTGAAAGCACTGTTAGAACTGAGTTGAGTGTTCCTTTTCTCAGTACAAGCTTTACTTTGAAAGATAATTGCGTTCTTTTGAAAGTTTATTAATGTCACGAAAGCTTTAGTAAGAAACGCAATGCGTTTCTTTGTAAAGACAAGCAGTTGTTTGATACGTGTGAAAGCACTCTTAGAACTGAGATCAGTGTTGTTTTTCTCCTTACAAGCTTTCCTTTGAAAGGTTATCGCGTTCTTTTGAAAGATTATTTATTTCAGGAAAGCTTTAGTAAGAAACACGAATGCGTCACATTATAAAGACAAGCACTTGTTTGCTACGTGTGAAAGCACTCTTAGAACTGAGATGAGTGTTCCTTTTCTCAGTACAAGCTTTATTTTAAAAGATAATCGCGTTCTTTTGAAAGTTTATTAATTTCACAAAAGCTTTAGGAAGAAACGCACATGAGTTTCTTTGTAAGGACAAGCAGTTGTTTGCTACGTGTGAAAGCACTGTTAGAACTGAGATGAGTGTTACTTTTCTCTGTACAATCTTTACTTTGAAACATAATCGCGTTCTTTTGAAAGTTTATTAATTTCACGAAAGCTTTTGTAAGAAAGGCACATGTGTTTCTTTGTAAAGACAAGCAGTTGTTTGCTACGTGTGAAAGCACTGTTAGAACTGAGTTGAGTGTTCCTTTTCTCAGTACAAGCTTTACTTTGAAACATAATCGCGTTCTTTTGAAAGTTTATTAATTTCACGAAAGCTTTTGTAAGAAACGCACATGTGTTTCTTTGTAAAGACAAGCAATTTTTTGCTACGTGTGACAGCACTGTTAGAACTGAGATGAGTGTTCCTTTTCTCAATCCAAGCTTAACTTTGAAAGGTAAACGCGTTCTGTTGAAAGTTTATTAATTTCACGAAAGCTCTAGGTAGAAACGCACATGCGTTTCTTTGTAAAGACAAGCAGTTGTTTGCTACATGTGAAAGCACTGTTAGAAGTGAGATGAGTGTTCCCTTTCTCAGTACAAGCTTTACTTTGAAACATAATCGCGTTCTTTTGAAAGTTTATTAATTTCACGAAAACTTTTGTAAGAAATGTACATGCGTTTTTTTGTAAAGACAAGCAGTTGTTTGCTACGTGTGAAAGCACTGTTAGAACTGAGATGAGTGTTCCTTTTCTCAGTACAAGCTTTACTTTGAAAGATAATCGCGTTCTTTTTACGGTTTATTAATTTCACGAAAGCTTTAGGAAGAAACGCACATGCGTTTCTTTGTAAAGACAAGCAGTTGTGTACTACGTGTGAAAGCACTCTTAGAACTGAGATCAGTGTTGTTTTTCTCCTTACAAGCTTTCCTTTGAAAGGTTATCGCGTTCTTTTGAAAGATTATTTATTTCAGGAAAGCTTTAGTAAGAAACACGAATGCGTCACATTATAAAGACAAGCAGTTGTTTGCTACGTGTGAAAGCACTGTTAGAACTGAGATGAGTGTTCCTTTTCTCAATACAAGCTTAACTTTGAAGGTAATCGCGTTCTGTTGAAAGTTTATTAATTTCACGAAAGCTGTAGGAAGAAACGCACATGCGTTTCTTTGTAAAGACAAGCAGTTGTTTGCTACGTGTGAAAGCACTGTTAGAACTGAGATGAGTGTTCCTTTTCTCAGTACAAGCATTATTTTAAAAGATAATCGCGTTCTTTTGAAACTTTATTAATTTCACAAAAGCTTTAGGAAGAAACACACATGAGTATCTTTGTAAGGACAAGCAGTTGTTTGCTACGTGTGAAAGCACTGTTAGAACTGAGATGAGTGTTCCTTTTCTCAGTACAAGCTTTACTTTGAAAGATAATCGCGTTCTTTTGAAAGTTTATTAATTTCCCGAAAGCTTTAGGAAGAAACGCACATGCGTTTCTTTGTAAAGACAAGCAGTTGTTTGCTACGTGTGAAAGCACTGTTAGAACTGAGATGAGTGTTCCTTTTCTCAGTACAAGCTTTACTTTGAAAGATAATTGCATTCTTTTGAAAGTTTATTAATGTCACGAAAGCTTTAGTAAGAAACGCACATGCGTTTCTTTGTAAAGACAAGCAGTTGTTTGATACGTGTGAAAGCACTCGTAGAACTGAGATCAGTGTTGTTTTTCTCCTTAGAAGCTTTCCTTTGAAAGGTTATCGCGTTCTTTTGAAAGATTATTTATTTCAGGAAAGCTTTAGTAAGAAACACGAATGCGTCACATTATAAAGACAAGCACTTGTTTGCTACGTGTGAAAGCACTGTTAGAACTGAGATGAGTGTTCCTTTTCTCAGTACAAGCTTTAATTTGAAAGATAATCGCATTCTTATGAAAGTTTATTAATTTCACGAAAGCTTTAGGAAGAAACGCACATGCGTTTCTTTGTAAAGACAAGCAGTTGTTTGCTACATGGGAAAGCACTGTTAGAAGTGATATAAGTGTTCCTTTTCTCAGTACAAGCTTTACTTTGAAAGATAATCGCGTTCTTATGAAAGTTTATTAATTTCACGAAAGCTTTAGTAAGAAACGCACATGCGTTTCTTTGTAATGACAAGCAGTTGTTTGCTACGTGTGAAAACACTGTTAGAACTGAGATAAGTGTTCCTTTTCTCAGTACAAGCTTTACTTTGAAAGATAATCGTGTTGTTTTGAAAGTTTATTAATTTCACGAAAGCTTTAGGAAGAAACGCACATGCGTTTCTTTGCAAAGACAAGCAGTTGTTTGCTACGTGTGAAAGCACTGTTAGAACTGAGATGAGTGTTCCTTTTTTCAGTACAAGCTTTACTTTGAAAGATAATGGTGTTCTTTTGAAAGATTATTAATGTCAGGAAAGCTTTAGTAAGAAACGCACATGCATTTCTTTGTAAAGACAAGCAGTTGTTTGCTACGTGTGAAAGCACTGTTAGAACTGAGATGAGTGTTCCTTCTCACAGTACAAGCCTTACTTTGAAAGATAATCGTGTTCTTTTGAAAGATTATTAATTTCACGAAAGCTTAAGGATGAAACGCCCATGCGTTTCTTTGTAAAGGCAAGCAGTTGTTTGCTACGTGTGAAAGCACTGTTAGAACTGAAATGAGTGTTCCTTTTCTCAGTACAAGCCTTACTTTGAAAGATAATCGCGTTCTTTTGAAAGTTTATTAATGTCACGAAAGCTTTAGTAAGAAACGCACATGCGTTTCTTTGTAAAGACAAGCAGTTGTTTGCTACATGGGAAAGCACTGTTAGAAGTGATATAAGTGTTCCTTTTCTCAGTACAAGCTTTACTTTGAATGATCATCGCGTTCTTTTGAAAGTTTATTAATTTCACGAAAGCTTTAGTAAGAACCGCACATGCGTTTTTGTAAAGACAAGCAGTTGTTTGCTACGTATGAAAGCACTGTTAGAACTGAGATGAGTATTCCTTTTCTCAATACAAGCTTAACTTTGAAAGGTAATCGCGTTCTGTTGAAAGTTTATTAATTTCACGAACGCTGTAGGAAGAAACGCACATGCGTTTCTTTGTAATGACAAGCAGTTGTTTGCTACGTGTGAAAGCACTGTTAGAACTGAGATGAGTGTTCCTTTTCTCAGTACAAGCATTTTTTTAAAAGATAATCGCGTTCTTTTGAAAGTTTATTAATTTCACAAAAGCTTTAGGAAGAAACGCACATGAGTTTCTTTGTAAGGACAAGCAGTTGTTTGCTACATGTGAAAGCACTGTTAGAACTGAGATGAGTGTTCCTTTTCTCAGTACAAGATTTACTTTGAAAGATAATCGCGTTCTTTTGAAAGTTTATTAATTTCACGAAAGCTTTAGGAAGAAACGCACATGCGTTTCTTTGTAAAGACAAGCAGTTGTTTGCTACGTGTGAAAGCACTGTTAGAACTGAGATGAGTGTTCCTTTTCTCAGTACAAGCTTTACTTTGAAAGATAATTGCGTTCTTTTGAAAGTTTATTAATGTCACGAAAGCTTTAGTAAGAAACGCACATGCGTTTCTTTGTAAAGACAAGCAGTTGTTTGATACGTGTGAAAGCACTCTTAGAACTGAGATCAGTGTTGTTTTTCTCCTTACAAGCTTTCCTTTGAAAGGTTATCGCGTTCTTTTGAAAGATTATTTATTTCAGGAAAGCTTTAGTAAGAAACACGAATGCGTCACATTATAAAGACAAGCACTTGCTTGCTACGTGTGAAAGCACTCTTAGAACTGAGATGAGTGTTCCTTTTCTCAGTACAAGCTTTATTTTAAAAGATAATCGCGTTCTTTTGAAAGTTTATTAATTTCACAAAAGCTTTAGGAAGAAACGCACATGAGTTTCTTTGTAAGGACAAGCAGTTGTTTGCTACGTGTGAAAGCACTGTTAGAACTGAGATGAGTGTTACTTTTCTCTGTACAATCTTTACTTTGAAACATAATCGCGTTCTTTTGAAAGTTTATTAATTTCACGAAAGCTTTTGTAAGAAAGGCACATGTGTTTCTTTGTAAAGACAAGCAGTTGTTTGCTACGTGTGAAAGCACTGTTAGAACTGAGTTGAGTGTTCCTTTTCTCAGTACAAGCTTTACTTTGAAACATAATCGCGTTCTTTTGAAAGTTTATTAATTTCACGAAAGCTTTTGTAAGAAACGCACATGTGTTTCTTTGTAAAGACAAGCAATTTTTTGCTACGTGTGAAAGCACTGTTAGAACTGAGATGAGTGTTCCTTTTCTCAATCCAAGCTTAACTTTGAAAGGTAAACGCGTTCTGTTGAAAGTTTATTAATTTCACGAAAGCTCTAGGTAGAAACGCACATGCGTTTCTTTGTAAAGACAAGCAGTTGTTTGCTACATGTGAAAGCACTGTTAGAAGTGAGATGAGTGTTCCTTTTCTCAGTACAAGCTTTACTTTGAAACATAATCGCGTTCTTTTGAAAGTTTATTAATTTCACGAAAACTTTTGTAAGAAATGCACATGCGTTTTTTTGTAAAGACAAGCAGTTGTTTGCTACGTGTGAAAGCACTGTTAGAACTGAGATGAGTGTTCCTTTTCTCAGTACAAGCTTTACTTTGAAAGATAATCGCGTTCTTTTTACGGTTTATTAATTTCACGAAAGCTTTAGGAAGAAACGCACATGCGTTTCTTTGTAAAGACAAGCAGTTGTGTACTACGTGTGAAAGCACTCTTAGAACTGAGATCAGTGTTGTTTTTCTCCTTACAAGCTTTCCTTTGAAAGGTTATCGCGTTCTTTTGAAAGATTATTTATTTCAGGAAAGCTTTAGTAAGAAACACGAATGCGTCACATTATAAAGACAAGCAGTTGTTTGCTACGTGTGAAAGCACTGATAGAACTGAGATGAGTGTTCCTTTTCTCAGTACAAGCTTTATTTTAAAAGATATTCGCGTTTTTTGAAAGTTTATTAATTTCACAAAAGCTTTAGGAAGAAACGCACATGAGTTTCTTTGTAAGGACAAGCAGTTGTTTTCTACGTGTGAAAGCACTGTTAGAACTGAGATGAGTGATCCTTTTCTCAGTACAAGCTTTACTTTGAAAGATAATCGGGTTCTTTTGAAAGATTATTAATTTCACGAAAGCTTTAGTAAGAAACAATAATGCGTTACATTATAAAGACAAGCAGTTGTTTGCTATGTGTGAAAGCACTGTTAGAAGTGAGATGTGTGTTCCTTTTCTCAGTACAAGTTTTATTTTGAAAGATAATCGCGTTCTTTTGAAAGTTTATTAATTTCACGATAGCTTTAGGAAGAAACGCACATGCGTTTCTTTGTAAGGACAAGCAGTTGTTTGCTACATGTGAAAGCACTGTTAGAACTGAGATGAGTGTTCCTTTTCTTAGTATAAGCTTTACTTTGAAAGATAATCGCGTTCTTTTGAAAGGTTATTAATTTCATGAAAGCTTTAGGATGAAACGCACAGGCGTTTCTTTGTAAAGGCAAGCAGTTGTTTGCTACGTGTGAAAGCACTGTTAGAACTGAGATGAGTGTTCCTTTTCTCAGTACAAGCTTTACTTTGAAAGATAATCACGTTCTTTTGAAAGTTTATTAATGTCACAAATGCTTTAGTAAGAAACGCACATGCGTTTCTTGTAAAGACAATCAGTTGTTTGCTATGTGTGAAAGCACTGTTAGAAGTGAGATGAGTGTTCCTTTTCTCAGTACAAGTTTTATTTTGAAAGATAATCGCGTTCTTTTGAAAGTTTATTAATTTCACGATAGCTTTAGGAAGAAACGCACATGCGTTTCTTTGTAAGGACAAGCAGTTGTTTGCTACATGTGAAAGCACTGTTAGAACTGAGATGAGTGTTCCTTTTCTTAGTACAAGCTTTACTTTGAAAGATAATCGCGTTCTTTTTACGGTTTATTAATTTCACGAAAGCTTTAGGATGAAACGCACATGCGTTTCTTTGTAAAGACAAGCAGTTGTGTGCTATGTGTGAAAGCACTGTTAGAACTGAGATGAGTGTTCCTTCTCTCATTACAAGCTTTACTTAGAAAGATAATCGCGTTCTTTAAAAAGTTTATTAATGTCACGAAAGATTTAGTAAGAAACGCACATGCGTTTCTTTGTAAAGACAAGCAGTTGTTTGATACGTGTGAAAGCACTCTTAGAACTGAGATCAGTGTTGTTTTTCTCCTTACAAGCTTTCCTTTGAAAGGTTATCGCGTTCTTTTGAAAGATTATTTATTTCAGGAAAGCTTTAGTAAGAAACACGAATGCGTCACATTATAAAGACAAGCACTTGTTTGCTACGTGTGAAAGCACTGTTAGAACTGAGATGAGTGATCCTTTTCTCAGTACAAGCTTTATTTTAAAAGATAATCGCGTTTTTTGAAAGTTTATTAATTTCACAAAAGCTTTAGGAAGAAACGCACATGAGTTTCTTTGTAAGGACAAGCAGTTGTTTTCTACGTGTGAAAGCACTGTTAGAACTGAGATGAGTGTTCCTTTTCTCAGTACAAGCTTTACTTTGAAAGATAATCGGGTTCTTTTGAAAGATTATTAATTTCACGAAAGCTTTAGTAAGAAACAATAATGCGTTACATTATAAAGACAAGCAGTTGTTTGCTATGTGTGAAAGCACTGTTAGAAGTGAGATGAGTGTTCCTTTTCTCAGTACAAGTTTTATTTTGAAAGATAATCGCGTTCTTTTGAAAGTTTATTAATTTCACGATAGCTTTAGGAAGAAACGCACATGCGTTTCTTTGTAAGGACAAGCAGTTGTTTGCTACATGTGAAAGCACTGTTAGAACTGAGATGAGTGTTCCTTTTCTTAGTATAAGCTTTACTTTGAAAGATAATCGCGTTCTTTTTACGGTTTATTAATTTCACGAAAGCTTTAGGACGAAACGCACATGCGTTTCTTTGTAAAGGCAAGCAGTTGTTTGATACGTGTGAAAGCACTGTTAGAACTGAGATGAGTGTTCCTTCTCTCATTACAAGCTTTACTTTGAAAGATAATCGCGTTCTTTAAAAAGTTTATTTAATGTCACGAAAGATTTAGTAAGAAACGCACATGCGTTTCTTTGTAAAGACAAGCAGTTGTTTGCTACGTGTGAAAGCACTGTTAGAACTGAAATGAGTGCTCCTTTTCTCAGTACAAGCTTTTCTTTGAAACATAAACGCGTTCTTATGAAAGCTTATTAATTTCACGAAAGCTTTAGGATGAAACGCACAGGCGTTTCTTTGTAAAGGCAAGCAGTTGTTTGCTACATGTGAAAGCACTGTTAGAACTGAGATGAGTGTTCCTTTTCTCAGTACAAGCTTTACTTTGAAAGATAATCGCGTTCTTTTGAAAGTTTATTAATGTCACGAATGCTTTAGTAAGAAACGCACTTGCGTTTCTTGTAAAGACAAGCAGTTGTTTGCTACGTGTGAAGGCACTTATCACATTAGAACTGTGATGAGTGATCCTTTTCTCAATACAAGTTTTTCTTTGAAAGATAATCGCGTTCTTTTGAAAGTTTATTAATTTCACGAAAGCTTTAGTGAGAAACGTACATGCGTTTCTTTGTAAAGACAAGCAGTTGTTTCCTATGTGTGAAAGCACTGTTAGAACTGAGATGAGTGTTCCTTTTCTCAGTACAAGCTTTACTTTGAAAGATAATCGCGTTCTTTTGAAAGTTTATTAATGTCACGAAAGCTTTAGTAAGAAACGCACATGCGTTTCTTTGTAAAGACAAGCAGTTGTTTGCTACGTGAGAAAGCAGTGTTAGAACTGAGATAAGTATTCTTTTTCTCAGTACATGCTTTACTTTGAAAGATAATCGCGTTCTTTTGAAAGATTATTTATTTCAGGAAAGCTTTAGTAAGAAACACGAATGCGTCACATTATAAAGACAAGCACTTGTTTGCTACGTGTGAAAGCACTGTTAGAACTGAGATGAGTGTTCCTTCTCACAGTACAAGCCTTACTTTGAAAGATAATCGTGTTCTCTTGAAAGATTATTAATTTCACGAAAGCTTAAGGATGAAACGCCCATGCGTTTCTTTGTAAAGGCAAGCAGTTGTTTGCTACGTGTGAAAGCACTGTTAGAAGTGAGATGAGTGTTCCTTTTCTCAGTACAAGCTTTTATTTGAAACATAATCGCGTTCTTTTGAAAGTTTATTAATTTCACGAAAGCTTTAGTAAGAAACGCACATGCGTTTCTTTGTAAAGACAAGCAGTTGTTTGCTACGTGTGAAAGCACTGTTAGAACTGAGATGAGTATTCCTTTTCTCAGTACAAGCTTTACTTTGAAAGATCATCGCGTTCTTTTGAAAGTTTATTAATTTCACGAAAGCTTTAGTAAGAAACGCACATGCGTTTTTGTAAAGACAAGCAGTTGTTTGCTACGTGTGAAAGCACTGTTAGAACTGAGATGAGTGTTCCTTTTCTCAGTACAAGCTTTACTTTGAAAGATAATCGCGTTCTTTTGAAAGGTTATTAATTTCATGAAAGCTTTAGGATGAAACGCAAATGCGTTTCTTTGTAAAGGCAAGCAGTTGTTTGCTACGTGTGAAAGCACTGTTAGAACTGAGATGTGTGTTCCTTTTCTCAGTACAAGCTTTACTTTGAAAGATAATCGCGTTCTTTTGAAAGATTATTAATTTCACGAAAGCTTTAGTAAGAAACAATAATGCGTTACATTATAAAGACAGTTGTTTGCTATGTGTGAAAGCACTGTTAGAAGTGAGATGAGTGTTCCTTTTCTCAGTACAAGTTTTATTTTGAAAGATAATCGCGTTCTTTTGAAAGATTATTTCAGGAAAGCTTTAGTAAGAAACAGGAATGCGTCACATTATAAAGACAAGCAGTTGTTTGCTACGTGTGAAAGCACTGTTAGAACTGAGATGGGTGTTCCTTTTCTCAGTACAAGCTTTATTTTAAAAGATAATCGCGTTCTTTTGAAAGTTTATTAACTTCACGAAAGCTTTAGGAAGAAACGCACATGAGTTTCTTTGTAAGGACAAGCAGTTGTTTTCTACGTGTGAAAGCACTGTTAGAACTGAGATGAGTGTTCCTTTTCTCAGTACAAGCTTTACTTTGAAAGGTAATCGCGTTCTTTTGAAAGTTTATTAATTTCACGAAAGCTTTAGGAAGAAACGCACATGCGTTTCTTTGTAAAGACAAGCAGTTGTTTGCTACTTGTGAAAGAACTGTTAGAACTGAGATGAGTGTTCCTTTTCTCAGTACAAGCTTTACTTTGAAAGATAATCGCGTTCTTTTGAAAGATTATTAATTTCACGAAAGCTTTAGTAAGAAACACTAATGCGTTACATTATAAAGACAAGCAGTTGTTTGCTACATGTGAAAGCACTGTTAGAAGTGAGATGAGTGTTCCTTTTCTCAGTACAAGCTTTTATTTGAAACATAATCGCGTTCTTTTGAAAGTTTATTAATTTCACGAAAGCTTTAGTAAGAAACGCACATGCGTTTCTTTGTAAAGACAAGCAGTTGTTTGCTACGTGTGAAAGCACTGTTAGAACTGAGATGAGTATTCCTTTTCTCAGTACAAGCTTTACTTTGAAAGATCATCGCGTTCTTTTGAAAGTTTATTAATTTCACGAAAGCTTTAGTAAGAAACGCACATGCGTTTTTGTAAAGACAAGCAGTTGTTTACTACGTGTGAAAGCACTGTTAGAAGTGAGATGAGTGTTCCTTTTCTCAGTACAAGTTTTATTTTGAAAGATAATCGCGTTCTTTTGAAAGTTTATTAATTTCACGATAGCTTTAGGAAGAAACGCACATGCGTTTCTTTGTAAGGACAAGCAGTTGTTTGCTACATGTGAAAGCACTGTTAGAACTGAGATGAGTGTTCCTTTTCTTAGTACAAGCTTTACTTTGAAAGATAATCGCGTTCTTTTTACGGTTTATTAATTTCACGAAAGCTTTAGGATGAAACGCACATGCGTTTCTTTGTAAAGACAAGCAGTTGTGTGCTATGTGTGAAAGCACTGTTAGAACTGAGATGAGTGTTCCTTCTCTCATTACAAGCTTTACTTAGAAAGATAATCGCGTTCTTTAAAAAGTTTATTAATGTCACGAAAGATTTAGTAAGAAACGCACATGCGTTTCTTTGTAAAGACAAGCAGTTGTTTGATACGTGTGAAAGCACTCTTAGAACTGAGATCAGTGTTGTTTTTCTCCTTACAAGCTTTCCTTTGAAAGGTTATCGCGTTCTTTTGAAAGATTATTTATTTCAGGAAAGCTTTAGTAAGAAACACGAATGCGTCACATTATAAAGACAAGCACTTGTTTGCTACGTGTGAAAGCACTGTTAGAACTGAGATGAGTGATCCTTTTCTCAGTACAAGCTTTATTTTAAAAGATAATCGCGTTTTTTGAAAGTTTATTAATTTCACAAAAGCTTTAGGAAGAAACGCACATGAGTTTCTTTGTAAGGACAAGCAGTTGTTTTCTACGTGTGAAAGCACTGTTAGAACTGAGATGAGTGTTCCTTTTCTCAGTACAAGCTTTACTTTGAAAGATAATCGGGTTCTTTTGAAAGATTATTAATTTCACGAAAGCTTTAGTAAGAAACAATAATGCGTTACATTATAAAGACAAGCAGTTGTTTGCTATGTGTGAAAGCACTGTTAGAAGTGAGATGAGTGTTCCTTTTCTCAGTACAAGTTTTATTTTGAAAGATAATCGCGTTCTTTTGAAAGTTTATTAATTTCACGATAGCTTTAGGAAGAAACGCACATGCGTTTCTTTGTAAGGACAAGCAGTTGTTTGCTACATGTGAAAGCACTGTTAGAACTGAGATGAGTGTTCCTTTTCTTAGTATAAGCTTTACTTTGAAAGATAATCGCGTTCTTTTTACGGTTTATTAATTTCACGAAAGCTTTAGGACGAAACGCACATGCGTTTCTTTGTAAAGGCAAGCAGTTGTTTGATACGTGTGAAAGCACTGTTAGAACTGAGATGAGTGTTCCTTCTCTCATTACAAGCTTTACTTTGAAAGATAATCGCGTTCTTTAAAAAGTTTATTTAATGTCACGAAAGATTTAGTAAGAAACGCACATGCGTTTCTTTGTAAAGACAAGCAGTTGTTTGCTACGTGTGAAAGCACTGTTAGAACTGAAATGAGTGCTCCTTTTCTCAGTACAAGCTTTTCTTTGAAACATAAACGCGTTCTTATGAAAGCTTATTAATTTCACGAAAGCTTTAGGATGAAACGCACAGGCGTTTCTTTGTAAAGGCAAGCAGTTGTTTGCTACATGTGAAAGCACTGTTAGAACTGAGATGAGTGTTCCTTTTCTCAGTACAAGCTTTACTTTGAAAGATAATCGCGTTCTTTTGAAAGTTTATTAATGTCACGAATGCTTTAGTAAGAAACGCACTTGCGTTTCTTGTAAAGACAAGCAGTTGTTTGCTACGTGTGAAGGCACTTATCACATTAGAACTGTGATGAGTGATCCTTTTCTCAATACAAGTTTTTCTTTGAAAGATAATCGCGTTCTTTTGAAAGTTTATTAATTTCACGAAAGCTTTAGTGAGAAACGTACATGCGTTTCTTTGTAAAGACAAGCAGTTGTTTCCTATGTGTGAAAGCACTGTTAGAACTGAGATGAGTGTTCCTTTTCTCAGTACAAGCTTTACTTTGAAAGATAATCGCGTTCTTTTGAAAGTTTATTAATGTCACGAAAGCTTTAGTAAGAAACGCACATGCGTTTCTTTGTAAAGACAAGCAGTTGTTTGCTACGTGAGAAAGCAGTGTTAGAACTGAGATAAGTATTCTTTTTCTCAGTACATGCTTTACTTTGAAAGATAATCGCGTTCTTTTGAAAGATTATTTATTTCAGGAAAGCTTTAGTAAGAAACACGAATGCGTCACATTATAAAGACAAGCACTTGTTTGCTACGTGTGAAAGCACTGTTAGAACTGAGATGAGTGTTCCTTCTCACAGTACAAGCCTTACTTTGAAAGATAATCGTGTTCTCTTGAAAGATTATTAATTTCACGAAAGCTTAAGGATGAAACGCCCATGCGTTTCTTTGTAAAGGCAAGCAGTTGTTTGCTACGTGTGAAAGCACTGTTAGAACTGAGATGAGTATTCCTTTTCTCAGTACAAGCTTTACTTTGAAAGATCATCGCGTTCTTTTGAAAGTTTATTAATTTCACGAAAGCTTTAGTAAGAAACGCACATGCGTTTTTGTAAAGACAAGCAGTTGTTTGCTACGTGTGAAAGCACTGTTAGAACTGAGATGAGTGTTCCTTTTCTCAGTACAAGCTTTACTTTGAAAGATAATCGCGTTCTTTTGAAAGGTTATTAATTTCATGAAAGCTTTAGGATGAAACGCAAATGCGTTTCTTTGTAAAGGCAAGCAGTTGTTTGCTACGTGTGAAAGCACTGTTAGAACTGAGATGTGTGTTCCTTTTCTCAGTACAAGCTTTACTTTGAAAGATAATCGCGTTCTTTTGAAAGATTATTAATTTCACGAAAGCTTTAGTAAGAAACAATAATGCGTTACATTATAAAGACAGTTGTTTGCTATGTGTGAAAGCACTGTTAGAAGTGAGATGAGTGTTCCTTTTCTCAGTACAAGTTTTATTTTGAAAGATAATCGCGTTCTTTTGAAAGATTATTTCAGGAAAGCTTTAGTAAGAAACAGGAATGCGTCACATTATAAAGACAAGCAGTTGTTTGCTACGTGTGAAAGCACTGTTAGAACTGAGATGGGTGTTCCTTTTCTCAGTACAAGCTTTATTTTAAAAGATAATCGCGTTCTTTTGAAAGTTTATTAACTTCACGAAAGCTTTAGGAAGAAACGCACATGAGTTTCTTTGTAAGGACAAGCAGTTGTTTTCTACGTGTGAAAGCACTGTTAGAACTGAGATGAGTGTTCCTTTTCTCAGTACAAGCTTTACTTTGAAAGGTAATCGCGTTCTTTTGAAAGTTTATTAATTTCACGAAAGCTTTAGGAAGAAACGCACATGCGTTTCTTTGTAAAGACAAGCAGTTGTTTGCTACTTGTGAAAGAACTGTTAGAACTGAGATGAGTGTTCCTTTTCTCAGTACAAGCTTTACTTTGAAAGATAATCGCGTTCTTTTGAAAGATTATTAATTTCACGAAAGCTTTAGTAAGAAACACTAATGCGTTACATTATAAAGACAAGCAGTTGTTTGCTACATGTGAAAGCACTGTTAGAAGTGAGATGAGTGTTCCTTTTCTCAGTACAAGCTTTTATTTGAAACATAATCGCGTTCTTTTGAAAGTTTATTAATTTCACGAAAGCTTTAGTAAGAAACGCACATGCGTTTCTTTGTAAAGACAAGCAGTTGTTTGCTACGTGTGAAAGCACTGTTAGAACTGAGATGAGTATTCCTTTTCTCAGTACAAGCTTTACTTTGAAAGATCATCGCGTTCTTTTGAAAGTTTATTAATTTCACGAAAGCTTTAGTAAGAAACGCACATGCGTTTTTGTAAAGACAAGCAGTTGTTTACTACGTGTGAAAGCACTGTTAGAACTGAGATGAGTGTTCCTTTTCTCAGTACAAGCTTTACTTTGAAAGATAATCGCGTTCTTTTGAAAGGTTATTAATTTCATGAAAGCTTTAGGATGAAACGCACAGGCGTTTCTTTGTAAAGGCAAGCAGTTGTTTGCTACGTGTGAAAGCACTGTTAGAACTGAAATGAGTGCTCCTTTTCTCAGTACAAGCTTTTCTTTGAAACATAATCGCGTTCTTATGAAAGCTTATTAATTTCACGAAAGCTTTAGTAAGAAACGCACATGCCTTTTTGTAAAGACAAGCAGTTGTTTACTACGTGTGAAAGCACTGTTAGAACTGAGATGAGTGTTCCTTTTCTCAGTACAAGCTTTACTTTGAAAGATAATCGCGTTCTTTTGAAAGGTTATTAATTTCATGAAAGCTTTAGGATGAAACGCACAGGCGTTTCTTTGTAAAGGCAAGCAGTTGTTTGATACGTGTGAAAGCACTGTTAGAACTGAAATGAGTGCTCCTTTTCTCAGTACAAGCTTTTCTTTGAAACATAATCGCGTTCTTATGAAAGCTTATTAATTTCACGAAAGCTATAGGATGAAACGCACATGCGTTCCTTTGTAAAGACAAGCAGTTATTTGCTACGTGTGAAAGCACTGTTAGAACTGAGATGAGTGTTCCTTCTCTCAGTACAAGCTTTACTTTGAAAGATAATCGCGTTCTTTTGAAAGTTTATTAATTTCACGAAAGCTTTAGTAAGAAACGCACATGCGTTTCTTTGTAAAGACAAGTAGTTGTTTGCTACATGTGAAAGCACTGTTAGAAGTGAGATGAGTGTTCCTTTTCTCAGTACAAGCTTTTATTTGAAACATAATCGCGTTCTTTTGAAAGTTTATTAATTTCACGAAAGCTTTAGTAAGAAACGCACATGCGTTTCTTTGTAAAGACAAGCAGTTGTTTGCTACGTGTGAAAGCACTGTTAGAACTGAGATGAGTATTCCTTTTCTCAGTACAAGCTTTACTTTGAAAGATCATCGCGTTCTTTTGAAAGTTTATTAATTTCACGAAAGCTTTAGTAAGAAACGCACATGCGTTTTTGTAAAGACAAGCAGTTGTTTGCTACGTGTGAAAGCACTGTTAGAACTGAGATGAGTGTTCCTTTTCTCAGTACAAGCTTTACTTTGAAAGATAATCGCGTTCTTTTGAAAGGTTATTAATTTCATGAAAGCTTTAGGATGAAACGCACAGGCGTTTCTTTGTAAAGGCAAGCAGTTGTTTGCTACGTGTGAAAGCACTGTTAGAACTGAGATGAGTGTTCCTTTTCTCAGTACAAGCTTTACTTTGAAAGATAATCACGTTCTTTTGAAAGTTTATTAATGTCACGAATGCTTTAGTAAGAAACGCACATGCGTTTCTTGTAAAGACAAGCAGTTGTTTGCTACGTGTGAAAGCACTTTTAGAACTGTGATGAGTGATCCTTTTCTCAATACAAGTTTTTCTTTGAAAGATAATCGCGTTCTTTTGAAAGTTTATTAATTTCACGAAAGCTTTAGTGAGAAACGCACATGCGTTTCTTTGTAAAGACAAGCAGTTGTTTCTTATGTGTGAAAGCACTGTTAGAACTGAGATGAGTGTTCCTTTTCTCAGTACAAGCTTTACTTTGAAAGGTAATCGCGTTCTTTTGAAAGTTTATTAATTTCACGAAAGCTTTAGGAAGAAACGCACATGCGTTTCTTTGTAAAGACAAGCAGTTGTTTGCTACTTGTGAAAGAACTGTTAGAACTGAGATGAGTGTTCCTTTTCTCAGTACAAGCTTTACTTTGAAAGATAATCGCGTTCTTTTGAAAGATTATTAATTTCACGAAAGCTTTAGTAAGAAACACTAATGCGTTACATTATAAAGACAAGCAGTTGTTTGCTACATGTGAAAGCACTGTTAGAAGTGAGATGAGTGTTCCTTTTCTCAGTACAAGCTTTTATTTGAAACATAATCGCGTTCTTTTGAAAGTTTATTAATTTCACGAAAGCTTTAGTAAGAAACGCACATGCGTTTCTTTGTAAAGACAAGCAGTTGTTTGCTACGTGTGAAAGCACTGTTAGAACTGAGATGAGTATTCCTTTTCTCAGTACAAGCTTTACTTTGAAAGATCATCGCGTTCTTTTGAAAGTTTATTAATTTCACGAAAGCTTTAGTAAGAAACGCACATGCGTTTTTGTAAAGACAAGCAGTTGTTTACTACGTGTGAAAGCACTGTTAGAACTGAGATGAGTGTTCCTTTTCTCAGTACAAGCTTTACTTTGAAAGATAATCGCGTTCTTTTGAAAGGTTATTAATTTCATGAAAGCTTTAGGATGAAACGCACAGGCGTTTCTTTGTAAAGGCAAGCAGTTGTTTGCTACGTGTGAAAGCACTGTTAGAACTGAAATGAGTGCTCCTTTTCTCAGTACAAGCTTTTCTTTGAAACATAATCGCGTTCTTATGAAAGCTTATTAATTTCACGAAAGCTTTAGTAAGAAACGCACATGCCTTTTTGTAAAGACAAGCAGTTGTTTACTACGTGTGAAAGCACTGTTAGAACTGAGATGAGTGTTCCTTTTCTCAGTACAAGCTTTACTTTGAAAGATAATCGCGTTCTTTTGAAAGGTTATTAATTTCATGAAAGCTTTAGGATGAAACGCACAGGCGTTTCTTTGTAAAGGCAAGCAGTTGTTTGATACGTGTGAAAGCACTGTTAGAACTGAAATGAGTGCTCCTTTTCTCAGTACAAGCTTTTCTTTGAAACATAATCGCGTTCTTATGAAAGCTTATTAATTTCACGAAAGCTATAGGATGAAACGCACATGCGTTCCTTTGTAAAGACAAGCAGTTATTTGCTACGTGTGAAAGCACTGTTAGAACTGAGATGAGTGTTCCTTCTCTCAGTACAAGCTTTACTTTGAAAGATAATCGCGTTCTTTTGAAAGTTTATTAATTTCACGAAAGCTTTAGTAAGAAACGCACATGCGTTTCTTTGTAAAGACAAGTAGTTGTTTGCTACATGTGAAAGCACTGTTAGAAGTGAGATGAGTGTTCCTTTTCTCAGTACAAGCTTTTATTTGAAACATAATCGCGTTCTTTTGAAAGTTTATTAATTTCACGAAAGCTTTAGTAAGAAACGCACATGCGTTTCTTTGTAAAGACAAGCAGTTGTTTGCTACGTGTGAAAGCACTGTTAGAACTGAGATGAGTATTCCTTTTCTCAGTACAAGCTTTACTTTGAAAGATCATCGCGTTCTTTTGAAAGTTTATTAATTTCACGAAAGCTTTAGTAAGAAACGCACATGCGTTTTTGTAAAGACAAGCAGTTGTTTGCTACGTGTGAAAGCACTGTTAGAACTGAGATGAGTGTTCCTTTTCTCAGTACAAGCTTTACTTTGAAAGATAATCGCGTTCTTTTGAAAGGTTATTAATTTCATGAAAGCTTTAGGATGAAACGCACAGGCGTTTCTTTGTAAAGGCAAGCAGTTGTTTGCTACGTGTGAAAGCACTGTTAGAACTGAGATGAGTGTTCCTTTTCTCAGTACAAGCTTTACTTTGAAAGATAATCACGTTCTTTTGAAAGTTTATTAATGTCACGAATGCTTTAGTAAGAAACGCACATGCGTTTCTTGTAAAGACAAGCAGTTGTTTGCTACGTGTGAAAGGACTTTTAGAACTGTGATGAGTGATCCTTTTCTCAATACAAGTTTTTCTTTGAAAGATAATCGCGTTCTTTTGAAAGTTTATTAATTTCACGAAAGCTTTAGTGAGAAACGCACATGCGTTTCTTTGTAAAGACAAGCAGTTGTTTCTTATGTGTGAAAGCACTGTTAGAACTGAGATGAGTGTTCCTTTTCTCAGTACAAGCTTTACTTTGAAAGATAATCGCGTTCTTTTGAAAGGTTATTAATGTCACGAAAGCTTTAGTAAGAAACGCACATGCGTTTCTTTGTAAAGACAAGCAGTTGTTTGCTACGTGTGAAAGCAGTGTTAGAACTGAGATAAGTATTCTTTTTCTCAGTACATGCTTTACTTTGAAAGATAATCGCGTTCTTTGCAAGTTTATTAATTTCACGAAAGCTTTAGGAAGAAACGCACATGCGTTTCTTTGTAAAGACAAGCAGTTGTTTGCTACGTGTGAAAGAACTGTTAGAACTGAGATGAGTGTTCCTTTTCTCAGTACAAGCTTTACTTTGAAAGATAATCGCGTTCTTTTGAAAGATTATTAATTTCACGAAAGCTTTAGTAAGAAACACTAATGCGTTACATTATAAAGACAAGCAGTTGTTTGCTATGTGTGAAAGCACTGTTAGAAGTGAGATGAGTGTTCCTTTTCTCAGTACAAGTTTTATTTTGAAAGATAATCGCGTTCTTTTGAAAGTTTATTAATTTCACGATAGCTTTAGGAAGAAACGCACATGCGTTTCTTTGTAAGGACAAGCAGTTGTTTGCTACATGTGAAAGCACTGTTAGAACTGAGATGAGTGTTCCTTTTCTTAGTACAAGCTTTACTTTGAAAGATAATCGCGTTCTTATTACGGTTTATTAATTTCACGAAAGCTTTAGGATGAAACGCACATGCGTTTCTTTGTAAAGACAAGCAGTTGTGTGCTATGTGTGAAAGCACTGTTAGAACTGAGATGAGTGTTCCTTCTCTCATTACAAGCTTTACTTTGAAAGATAATCGCGTTCTTTAAAAAGTTTATTAATGTCACGAAAGATTTAGTAAGAAACGCACATGCGTTTCTTTGTAAAGACAAGCAGTTGTTTGATACGTGTGAAAGCACTCTTAGAACTGAAATCAGTGTTGTTTTTCTCGTTACAAGCTTTCCTTTGAAAGGTTATCGCGTTCTTTTGAAAGATTATTTATTTCAGGAAAGCTTTAGTAAGAAACACGAATGCGTCACATTATAAAGACAAGCACTTGTTTGCTACGTGTGAAAGCACTGTTAGAACTGAGATGAGTGATCCTTTTCTCAGTACAAGCTTTATTTTAAAAGATAATCGCGTTCTTTTGAAAGTTTATTAATTTCACAAAAGCTTTAGGAAGAAACGCACATGAGTTTCTTTGTAAGGACAAGCAGTTGTTTTCTACGTGTGAAAGCACTGTTAGAACTGAGATGAGTGTTCCTTTTCTCAGTACAAGCTTTACTTTGAAAGATAATCGCGTTCTTTTGAAAGTTTATTAATGTCACGAAAGCTTTAGTAAGAAACGCACATGCGTTTCTTTGTAAAGACAAGGAGTTGTTTGCTACGTGTGAAAGCAGTGTTAGAACTGAGATAAGTATTCTTTTTCTCAGTACATGCTTTACTTTGAAAGATAATCGCGTTCTTTGCAAGTTTATTAATTTCACGAAAGCTTTAGGAAGAAACGCACATGCGTTTCTTTGTAAAGACAAGAAGTTGTTTGCTACGTGTGAAAGAACTGTTAGAACTGAGATGAGTGTTCCTTTTCTCAGTACAAGCTTTACTTTGAAAGATAATCGCGTTCTTTTGAAAGATTATTAATTTCACGAAAGCTTTAGTAAGAAACACTAATGCGTTACATTATAAAGACAAGCAGTTGTTTGCTATGTGTGAAAGCACTGTTAGAAGTGAGATGAGTGTTCCTTTTCTCAGTACAAGTTTTATTTTGAAAGATAATCGCGTTCTTTTGAAAGTTTATTAATTTCACGATACCTTTAGGAAGAAACGCACATGCGTTTCTTTGTGAGGACAAGCAGTTGTTTGCTACATGTGAAAGCACTGTTAGAACTGAGATGAGTGTTCCTTTTCTTAGTAAAAGCCTTACTTTGAAAGATAATCGCGTTCTTTTTACGGTTTATTAATTTCACGAAAGCTTTAGGAAGAAACGCACATGCGTTTCTTTGTAAAGACAAGCAGTTGTGTACTACGTGTGAAAGCACTGTTAGAACTGAGATGAGTGTTCCTTCTCTCATTACAAGCTTTACTTTGAAAGATAATCGCGTTCTTTAAAAAGTTTATTAATGTCACGAAAGATTTAGTAAGAAACGCACATGCGTTTCTTTGTAAAGACAAGCAGTTGTTTGCTACGTGTGAAAGCACTGTTAGAACTGAAATGAGTGCTCCTTTTCTCAGTACAAGCTTTTCTTTGAAACATAATCGCGTTCTTATGAAAGCTTATTAATTTCACGAAAGCTATATAATGAAACGCACATGCGTTCCTTTGTAAAGACAAGCAGTTATTTGCTACGTGTGAAAGCACTGTTAGAACTGAGATGAGTGTTCCTTCTGTCAGTACAAGCTTCACTTTGAAAGATAATCGCGTTCTTTTGAAAGTTTATTAATTTCACGAAAGCTTTAGTAAGAAACGCACATGCGTTTCTTTGTAAAGACAAGCAGTTGTTTGCTACATGTGAAAGCACTGTTAGAAGTGAGATGAGTGTTCCTTTTCTCAGTACAAGCTTTTATTTGAAAGATAATCGCGTTCTTTTGAAAGTTTATTAATTTCACGAAAGCTTTAGTAAGAAACGCACATGCGTTTTTGTAAAGACAAGCAGTTGTTTACTACGTGTGAAAGCACTGTTAGAACTGAGATGAGTGTTCCTTTTCTCAGTACAAGCTTTACTTTGAAAGATAATCGCGTTCTTTTGAAAGGTTATTAATTTCATGAAAGCTTTAGGATGAAACGCACAGGCGTTTCTTTGTAAAGGCAAGCAGTTGTTTGATACGTGTGAAAGCACTGTTAGAACTGAAATGAGTGCTCCTTTTCTCAGTACAAGCTTTTCTTTGAAACATAATCGCGTTCTTATGAAAGCTTATTAATTTCACGAAAGCTATAGGATGAAACGCACATGCGTTCCTTTGTAAAGACAAGCAGTTATTTGCTACGTGTGAAAGCACTGTTAGAACTGAGATGAGTGTTCCTTCTCTCAGTACAAGCTTTACTTTGAAAGATAATCGCGTTCTTTTGAAAGTTTATTAATTTCACGAAAGCTTTAGTAAGAAACGCACATGCGTTTCTTTGTAAAGACAAGTAGTTGTTTGCTACATGTGAAAGCACTGTTAGAAGTGAGATGAGTGTTCCTTTTCTCAGTACAAGCTTTTATTTGAAACATAATCGCGTTCTTTTGAAAGTTTATTAATTTCACGAAAGCTTTAGTAAGAAACGCACATGCGTTTCTTTGTAAAGACAAGCAGTTGTTTGCTACGTGTGAAAGCACTGTTAGAACTGAGATGAGTATTCCTTTTCTCAGTACAAGCTTTACTTTGAAAGATCATCGCGTTCTTTTGAAAGTTTATTAATTTCACGAAAGCTTTAGTAAGAAACGCACATGCGTTTTTGTAAAGACAAGCAGTTGTTTGCTACGTGTGAAAGCACTGTTAGAACTGAGATGAGTGTTCCTTTTCTCAGTACAAGCTTTACTTTGAAAGATAATCGCGTTCTTTTGAAAGGTTATTAATTTCATGAAAGCTTTAGGATGAAACGCACAGGCGTTTCTTTGTAAAGGCAAGCAGTTGTTTGCTACGTGTGAAAGCACTGTTAGAACTGAGATGAGTGTTCCTTTTCTCAGTACAAGCTTTACTTTGAAAGATAATCACGTTCTTTTGAAAGTTTATTAATGTCACGAATGCTTTAGTAAGAAACGCACATGCGTTTCTTGTAAAGACAAGCAGTTGTTTGCTACGTGTGAAAGGACTTTTAGAACTGTGATGAGTGATCCTTTTCTCAATACAAGTTTTTCTTTGAAAGATAATCGCGTTCTTTTGAAAGTTTATTAATTTCACGAAAGCTTTAGTGAGAAACGCACATGCGTTTCTTTGTAAAGACAAGCAGTTGTTTCTTATGTGTGAAAGCACTGTTAGAACTGAGATGAGTGTTCCTTTTCTCAGTACAAGCTTTACTTTGAAAGATAATCGCGTTCTTTTGAAAGGTTATTAATGTCACGAAAGCTTTAGTAAGAAACGCACATGCGTTTCTTTGTAAAGACAAGCAGTTGTTTGCTACGTGTGAAAGCAGTGTTAGAACTGAGATAAGTATTCTTTTTCTCAGTACATGCTTTACTTTGAAAGATAATCGCGTTCTTTGCAAGTTTATTAATTTCACGAAAGCTTTAGGAAGAAACGCACATGCGTTTCTTTGTAAAGACAAGCAGTTGTTTGCTACGTGTGAAAGAACTGTTAGAACTGAGATGAGTGTTCCTTTTCTCAGTACAAGCTTTACTTTGAAAGATAATCGCGTTCTTTTGAAAGATTATTAATTTCACGAAAGCTTTAGTAAGAAACACTAATGCGTTACATTATAAAGACAAGCAGTTGTTTGCTATGTGTGAAAGTACTGTTAGAAGTGAGATGAGTGTTCCTTTTCTCAGTACAAGTTTTATTTTGAAAGATAATCGCGTTCTTTTGAAAGTTTATTAATTTCACGATAGCTTTAGGAAGAAACGCACATGCGTTTCTTTGTAAGGACAAGCAGTTGTTTGCTACATGTGAAAGCACTGTTAGAACTGAGATGAGTGTTCCTTTTCTTAGTACAAGCTTTACTTTGAAAGATAATCGCGTTCTTATTACGGTTTATTAATTTCACGAAAGCTTTAGGATGAAACGCACATGCGTTTCTTTGTAAAGACAAGCAGTTGTGTGCTATGTGTGAAAGCACTGTTAGAACTGAGATGAGTGTTCCTTCTCTCATTACAAGCTTTACTTTGAAAGATAATCGCGTTCTTTAAAAAGTTTATTAATGTCACGAAAGATTTAGTAAGAAACGCACATGCGTTTCTTTGTAAAGACAAGCAGTTGTTTGATACGTGTGAAAGCACTCTTAGAACTGAAATCAGTGTTGTTTTTCTCGTTACAAGCTTTCCTTTGAAAGGTTATCGCGTTCTTTTGAAAGATTATTTATTTCAGGAAAGCTTTAGTAAGAAACACGAATGCGTCACATTATAAAGACAAGCACTTGTTTGCTACGTGTGAAAGCACTGTTAGAACTGAGATGAGTGATCCTTTTCTCAGTACAAGCTTTATTTTAAAAGATAATCGCGTTCTTTTGAAAGTTTATTAATTTCACAAAAGCTTTAGGAAGAAACGCACATGAGTTTCTTTGTAAGGACAAGCAGTTGTTTTCTACGTGTGAAAGCACTGTTAGAACTGAGATGAGTGTTCCTTTTCTCAGTACAAGCTTTACTTTGAAAGATAATCGCGTTCTTTTGAAAGTTTATTAATGTCACGAAAGCTTTAGTAAGAAACGCACATGCGTTTCTTTGTAAAGACAAGCAGTTGTTTGCTACGTGTGAAAGCAGTGTTAGAACTGAGATAAGTATTCTTTTTCTCAGTACATGCTTTACTTTGAAAGATAATCGCGTTCTTTGCAAGTTTATTAATTTCACGAAAGCTTTAGGAAGAAACGCACATGCGTTTCTTTGTAAAGACAAGAAGTTGTTTGCTACGTGTGAAAGAACTGTTAGAACTGAGATGAGTGTTCCTTTTCTCAGTACAAGCTTTACTTTGAAAGATAATCGCGTTCTTTTGAAAGATTATTAATTTCACGAAAGCTTTAGTAAGAAACACTAATGCGTTACATTATAAAGACAAGCAGTTGTTTGCTATGTGTGAAAGCACTGTTAGAAGTGAGATGAGTGTTCCTTTTCTCAGTACAAGTTTTATTTTGAAAGATAATCGCGTTCTTTTGAAAGTTTATTAATTTCACGATACCTTTAGGAAGAAACGCACATGCGTTTCTTTGTGAGGACAAGCAGTTGTTTGCTACATGTGAAAGCACTGTTAGAACTGAGATGAGTGTTCCTTTTCTTAGTAAAAGCCTTACTTTGAAAGATAATCGCGTTCTTTTTACGGTTTATTAATTTCACGAAAGCTTTAGGAAGAAACGCACATGCGTTTCTTTGTAAAGACAAGCAGTTGTGTACTACGTGTGAAAGCACTGTTAGAACTGAGATGAGTGTTCCTTCTCTCATTACAAGCTTTACTTTGAAAGATAATCGCGTTCTTTAAAAAGTTTATTAATGTCACGAAAGATTTAGTAAGAAACGCACATGCGTTTCTTTGTAAAGACAAGCAGTTGTTTGCTACGTGTGAAAGCACTGTTAGAACTGAAATGAGTGCTCCTTTTCTCAGTACAAGCTTTTCTTTGAAACATAATCGCGTTCTTATGAAAGCTTATTAATTTCACGAAAGCTATAGGATGAAACGCACATGCGTTCCTTTGTAAAGACAAGCAGTTATTTGCTACGTGTGAAAGCACTGTTAGAACTGAGATGAGTGTTCCTTCTGTCAGTACAAGCTTCACTTTGAAAGATAATCGCGTTCTTTTGAAAGTTTATTAATTTCACGAAAGCTTTAGTAAGAAACGCACATGCGTTTCTTTGTGAAGACAAGCAGTTGTTTGCTACATGTGAAAGCACTGTTAGAAGTGAGATGAGTGTTCCTTTTCTCAGTACAAGCTTTTATTTGAAAGATAATCGCGTTCTTTTGAAAGTTTATTAATTTCACGAAAGCTTTAGTAAGAAACGCACATGCGTTTTTGTAAAGACAAGCAGTTGTTTACTACGTGTGAAAGCACTGTTAGAACTGAGATGAGTGTTCCTTTTCTCAGTACAAGCTTTACTTTGAAAGATAATCGCGTTCTTTTGAAAGGTTATTAATTTCATGAAAGCTTTAGGATGAAACGCACAGGCGTTTCTTTGTAAAGGCAAGCAGTTGTTTGCTACGTGTGAAAGCACTGTTAGAAGTGAGATGAGTGTTCCTTTTCTCAGTACAAGCTTTACTTTGAAAGATAATCACGTTCTTTTGAAAGTTTATTAATGTCACGAATGCTTTAGTAAGAAACGCACATGCGTTTCTTGTAAAGACAAGCAGTTGTTTGCTACATGTGAAAGCACTGTTAGAACTGAGTGATGAGTGATCCTTTTCTCAATACAAGTTTTTCTTTGAAAGATAATCGCGTTCTTTTGAAAGTTTATTAATTTCACGAAAGCTTTTGTAAGAAAGGCACATGTGTTTCTTTGTAAAGACAAGCAGTTGTTTGCTACGTGTGAAAGCACTGTTAGAACTGAGTTGAGTGTTCCTTTTCTCAGTACAAGCTTTACTTTGAAACATAATCGCGTTCTTTTGAAAGTTTATTAATTTCACGAAAGCTTTTGTAAGAAACGCACATGTGTTTCTTTGTAAAGACAAGCAATTTTTTGCTACGTGTGAAAGCACTGTTAGAACTGAGATGAGTGTTCCTTTTCTCAATCCAAGCTTAACTTTGAAAGGTAAACGCGTTCTGTTGAAAGTTTATTAATTTCACGAAAGCTCTAGGTAGAAACGCACATGCGTTTCTTTGTAAAGACAAGCAGTTGTTTGCTACATGTGAAAGCACTGTTAGAAGTGAAATGAGTGTTCCTTTTCTCAGTACAAGCTTTACTTTGAAACATAATCGCGTTCGTTTGAAAGTTTATTAATTTCACGAAAACTTTTGTAAGAAATGCACATGCGTTTTTTTGTAAAGACAAGCAGTTGTTTGCTACGTGTGAAAGCACTGTTAGAACTGAGATGAGTGTTCCTTTTCTCAGTACAAGCTTTACTTTGAAAGATAATCGCGTTCTTTTTACGGTTTATTAATTTCACGAAAGCTTTAGGAAGAAACGCACATGCGTTTCTTTGTAAAGACAAGCAGTTGTGTACTACGTGTGAAAGCACTCTTAGAACTGAGATCAGTGTTGTTTTTCTCCTTACAAGCTTTCCTTTGAAAGGTTATCGCGTTCTTTTGAAAGATTATTTATTTCAGGAAAGCTTTAGTAAGAAACACGAATGCGTCACATTATAAAGACAAGCAGTTGTTTCCTACGTGTGAAAGCACTGATAGAACTGAGATGAGTGTTCCTTTTCTCAGTACAAGCTTTATTTTAAAAGATAATCGCGTTTTTTGAAAGTTTATTAATTTCACAAAAGCTTTAGGAAGAAACGCACATGAGTTTCTCTGTAAGGACAAGCAGTTGTTTTCTACGTGTGAAAGCACTGTTAGAACTGAGATGAATGTTCCTTTTCTCAGTACAAGCTTTACTTTGAAAGATAATCGGGTTCTTTTGAAAGATTATTAATTTCACGAAAGCTTTAGTAAGAAACAATAATGCGTTACATTATAAAGACAAGCAGTTGTTTGCTATGTGTGAAAGCACTGTTAGAAGTGAGATGAGTGTTCCTTTTCTCAGTACAAGTTTTATTTTGAAAGATAATCGCGTTCTTTTGAAAGTTTATTAATTTCACGATAGCTTTAGGAAGAAACGCACATGCGTTTCTTTGTAAGGACAAGCAGTTGTTTGCTACATGTGAAAGCACTGTTAGAACTGAGATGAGTGTTCCTTTTCTTAGTATAAGCTTTACTTTGAAAGATAATCGCGTTCTTTTTACGGTTTATTAATTTCACGAAAGCTTTAGGAAGAAACGCACATGCGTTTCTTTGTAAAGACAAGCAGTTGTGTACTACGTGTGAAAGCACTGTTAGAACTGAGATGAGTGTTCCTTCTCTCAGTACCAGCTTTACTTTGAAAGATAATCGCGTTCTTTTGAAAGTTTATTAATTTCACGAAAGCTTTAGTAAGAAACGCACATGCGTTTCTTTGTAAAGACAAGCCGTTGTTTGCTACGTGTGAAAGCACTGTTAGAACTGAGATGAGTGTTCCTTTTCTCAGTACAAGCTTTACTTTGAAAGATAATCGCGTTCTTTTGAAAGTTTATTAATTTCACGAAAGCTTTAGGAAGAAACGCACATGCGTTTCTTTGTAAAGACAAGCCGTTGTTTGCTACGTGTGAAAGCACTGTTAGAACTGAGATGAGTGTTCCTTTTCTCAGTACAAGCTTTACTTTGAAAGATAATTGCGTTCTTTTGAAAGTTTATTAATGTCACGAAAGCTTTAGTAAGAAACGCACATGCGTTTCTTTGTAAAGACAAGCAGTTGTTTGATACGTGTGAAAGCAGTCTTAGAACTGAGAACAGTGTTGTTTTTCTCCTTACAAGCTTTCCTTTGAAAGGTTATCGCGTTCTTTTGAAAGATTATTTATTTCAGGAAAGCTTTAGTAAGAAACACGAATGCGTCACATTATAAAGACAAGCACTTGTTTGCTATGTGTGAAAGCACTCTTAGAACTGAGATGAGTGTTCCTTTTCTCAGTACAAGCTTTATTTTAAAAGATAATCGCGTTCTTTTGAAAGTTTATTAATTTCACAAAAGCTTTAGGAAGAAACGCACATGAGTTTCTTTGTAAGGACAAGCACTTGTTTTCTACGTGTGAAAGCACTGTTAGAACTGAGATGAGTGTTCCTTTTCTCAGTACAAGCTTTACTTTGAAAGATAATCGCGTTCTTTTGAAAGTTTATTAATGTCACGAAAGCTTTAGTAAGAAACGCACATGCGTTTTTTGTAAAGACAAGCAGTTGTTTGCTACGTGTGAAAGCACTGTTAGAACTGAGATGAGTGTTCCTTTTCTCTGTACAATCTTTACTTTGAAACATAATCACGTTCTTTTGAAAGTTTATTAATTTCACGAAAGCTTTTGTAAGAAAGGCACATGTGTTTCTTTTAAAGACAAGCAGTTGTTTGCTACGTGTGAAAGCACTGTTAGAACTGAGATGAGTGTTCCTTTTCTCAGTACAAGCTTTACTTTGAAAGATAATCGCGTTCTTTTGAAAGTTTATTAATGTCACGAATGCTTTAGTAAGAAACGCACATGCGTTTCTTGTAAAGACAAGCAGTTGTTTGCTACGTGTGAAAGCACTTTTAGAACTGTGATTAGTGATCCTTTTCTCAATACAAGTTTTTCTTTGAAAGATAATCGCGTTCTTTTGAAAGTTTATTAATTTCACGAAAGCTTTAGTGAGAAACGCACATGCGTTTCTTTGTAAAGACAAGCAGTTGTTTCCTATGTGTGAAAGCACTGTTAGAACTTAGATGAGTGTTCCTTTTCTCAGTACAAGCTTTAATTTGAAAGATAATCGCGTTCTTTTGAAAGTTTATTAATGTCACGAAAGCTTTAGTAAGAAACGCACATGCGTTTCTTTGTAAAGACAAGCAGTTGTTTCTTACGTGTGAAAGCAGTGTTAGAACTGAGATAAGTATTCTTTTTCTCAGTACATGCTTTACTTTGAAAGATAATCGCCTTCTTTTGCAAGTTTATTAATTTCACGAAAGCTTTAGTAAGAAACGCACATGCATTTCTTTGTAAAGACAGCAGTTTTTTCCTACCTGTGAAAGCACTGTTAGAACTGAGATCAGTGTTGCTTTTCTCAGTACAAGCTTTACTTTGAAACATAATCGCGTTCTTTTGAAAGTTTATTAATTTCACGAAAGCTTTTGTAAGAAAGGCACATGTGTTTCTTTGTAAAGACAAGCAGTTCTTTGCTACGTGTGAAAGCACTCTTAGAACTGAGATGAGTGTTCCTTTTCTCAGTACAAGCTTTACTTTGAAATATATTCGCATTCTTATGAAAGTTTATTAATTTCACGAAAGCTTTAGTAAGAAACGCACATGTGTTTCTTTGTAAATGCAAGCAGTTGTTTGCTACGTGTGAAAGCACTGTTAGAACTGAGTTGAGTGTTCCTTTTCTCAGTACAAGCTTTACTTTGAAACATAATCGCGTTCTTTTGAAAGTTTATTAATTTCACGAAAGCTTTTGTAAGAAACGCACATGTGTTTCTTTGTAAAGACAAGCAATTTTTTGCTAGGTGTGAAAGCACAGACAAGCAGTTCTTTGCTACGTGTGAAAGCACTCTTAGAACTGAGATGAGTGTTCCTTTTCTCAGTACAAGCTTTACTTTGAAAGATATTCGCATTCTTATGAAAGTATATTAATTTCACGAAAGCTTTAGTAAGAAACGCACATGTGTTTCTTTGTAAATGCAAGCAGTTGTTTGCTACGTGTGAAAGCACTGTTAGAACTTAGTTGAGTGTTCCTTTTCTCAGTACAAGCTTTACTTTGAAACATAATCGCGTTCTTTTGAAAGTTTATTAATTTCACGAAAGTTTTTGTAAGAAACGCACATGTGTTTCTTTGTAAAGACAAGCAATTTTTTGCTACGTGTGAAAGCACTGTTAGAACTGAGATGAGTGTTCCTTTTCTCAATACAAGCTTAACTTTGAAGGTAATCGCGTTCTGTTGAAAGTTTATTAATTTCACGAAAGCTGTAGGAAGAAACGCACATGCGTTTCTTTGTAAAGACAAGCAGTTGTTTGATACGTGTGAAAGCACTCGTAGAACTGAGATCAGTGTTGTTTTTCTCCTTACAAGCTTTCCTTTGAAAGGTTATCGCGTTCTTTTGAAAGATTATTTATTTCAGGAAAGCTTTAGTAAGAAACACGAATGCGTCACATTATAAAGACAAGCACTTGTTTGCTACGTGTGAAAGCACTGTTAGAACTGAGATGAGTGTTCCTTTTCTCAGTACAAGCTTTAATTTGAAAGATAATCGCATTCTTATGAAAGTTTATTAATTTCACAAAAGCTTTAGGAAGAAACGCACATGCGTTTCTTTGTAAAGACAAGCAGTTGTTTGCTACATGGGAAAGCACTGTTAGAAGTGATATAAGTGTTCCTTTTCTCAGTACAAGCTTTACTTTGAAAGATAGTCGCGTTCTTATGAAAGTTTATTAATTTCACGAAAGCTTTAGTAAGAAACGCACATGCGTTTCTTTGTAATGACAAGCAGTTGTTTGCTACGTGTGAAAACACTGTTAGAACTGAGATAAGTGTTCCTTTTCTCAGTACAAGCTTTACTTTGAAAGATAATCGTGTTGTTTTGAAAGTTTATTAATTTCACGAAAGCTTTAGGAAGAAACGCACATGCGTTTCTTTGCAAAGACAAGCAGTTGTTTGCTACGTGTGAAAGCACTGTTAGAACTGAGATGAGTGTTCCTTTTTTCAGTACAAGCTTTACTTTGAAAGATAATGGTGTTCTTTTGAAAGTTTATTAATGTCAGGAAAGCTTTAGTAAGAAACGCACATGCATTTCTTTGTAAAGACAAGCAGTTGTTTGCTACGTGTGAAAGCACTGTTAGAACTGAGATGAGTGTTCCTTCTCACAGTACAAGCCTTACTTTGAAAGATAATCGTGTTCTTTTGAAAGATTATTAATTTCACGAAAGCTTAAGGATGAAACGCCCATGCGTTTCTTTGTAAAAGCAAGCAGTTTTTTGCTACGTGTGAAAGCACTGTTAGAACTGAAATGAGTGTTCCTTTTCTCAGTACAAGCCTTACTTTGAAAGATAATCGCGTTCTTTTGAAAGTTTATTAATGTCACGAAAGCTTTAGTAAGAAACACACATGCGTTTCTTTGTAAAGACAAGCAGTTGTTTGCTACATGGGAAAGCACTGTTAGAAGTGATATAAGTGTTCCTTTTCTCAGTACAAGCTTTACTTTGAAAGATAATGGCATTCTTATGAAAGTTTAATAATTTCATGAAAACTTTAGTAAGAAACGCACAATCGTTTCTTTGTAAAGACAAGCAGTTGTTTGCTACGTGTGAAAGCACTGTTAGAACTGAGATGAGTATTCCTTTTCTCAGTACAAGCTTTACTTTGAATGATCATTGCGTTCTTTTGAAAGTTTATTAATTTCACGAAAGCTTTAGTAAGAACCGCACATGCGTTTTTGTAAAGACAAGCAGTTGTTTGCTACGTATGAAAGCACTGTTAGAACTGAGATGAGTATTCCTTTTCTCAATACAAGCTTAACTTTGAAAGGTAATCGCGTTCTGTTGAAAGTTTATTAATTTCACGAACGCTGTAGGAAGAAACGCACATGCGTTTCTTTGTAAAGACAAGCAGTTGTTTGCTACGTGTGAAAGCACTGTTAGAACTGAGATGAGTGTTCCTTTTCTCAGTACAAGCATTTTTTTAAAAGATAATCGCGTTCTTTTGAAAGTTTATTAATTTCACAAAAGCTTTAGGAAGAAACGCACATGAGTTTCTTTGTAAGGACAAGCAGTTGTTTGCTACATGTGAAAGCACTGTTAGAACTGAGATGAGTGTTCCTTTTCTCAGTACAAGCTTTACTTTGAAAGATAATTGCGTTCTTTTGAAAGTTTATTAATGTCACGAAAGCTTTAGTAAGAAACGCACATGCGTTTCTTTGTAAAGACAAGCAGTTGTTTGATACGTGTGAAAGCACTCTTAGAACTGAGATCAGTGTTGTTTTTCTCCTTACAAGCTTTCCTTTGAAAGGTTATCGCGTTCTTTTGAAAGATTATTTATTTCAGGAAAGCTTTAGTAAGAAACACGAATGCGTCACATTATAAAGACAAGCACTTGTTTGCTACGTGTGAAAGCACTCTTAGAACTGAGATGAGTGTTCCTTTTCTCAGTACAAGCTTTATTTTAAAAGATAATCGCGTTCTTTTGAAAGTTTATTAATTTCACAAAAGCTTTAGGAAGAAACGCACATGAGTTTCTTTGTAAGGACAAGCAGTTGTTTGCTACGTGTGAAAGCACTGTTAGAACTGAGATGAGTGTTACTTTTCTCTGTACAATCTTTACTTTGAAACATAATCGCGTTCTTTTGAAAGTTTATTAATTTCACGAAAGCTTTTGTAAGAAAGGCACATGTGTTTCTTTGTAAAGACAAGCAGTTGTTTGCTACGTGTGAAAGCACTGTTAGAACTGAGTTGAGTGTTCCTTTTCTCAGTACAAGCTTTACTTTGAAACATAATCGCGTTCTTTTGAAAGTTTATTAATTTCACGAAAGCTTTTGTAAGAAACGCACATGTGTTTATTTGTAAAGACAAGCAATTTTTTGCAACGTGTGAAAGCACTGTTAGAACTGAGATGAGTGTTCCTTTTCTCAATCCAAGCTTAACTTTGAAAGGTAAACGCGTTCTGTTGAAAGTTTATTAATTTCACGAAAGCTCTAGGTAGAAACGCACATGCGTTTCTTTGTAAAGACAAGCAGTTGTTTGCTACATGTGAAAGCACTGTTAGAAGTGAGATGAGTGTTCCTTTTCTCAGTACAAGCTTTACTTTGAAACATAATCGCGTTCTTTTGAAAGTTTATTAATTTCACGAAAACTTTTGTAAGAAATGCACATGCGTTTTTTTGTAAAGACAAGCAGTTGTTTGCTACGTGTGAAAGCACTGTTAGAACTGAGATGAGTGTTCCTTTTCTCAGTACAAGCTTTACTTTGAAAGATAATCGCGTTCTTTTTACGGTTTATTAATTTCACGAAAGCTTTAGGAAGAAACGCACATGCGTTTCTTTGTAAAGACAAGCAGTTGTGTACTACGTGTGAAAGCACTCTTAGAACTGAGATCAGTGTTGTTTTTCTCCTTACAAGCTTTCCTTTGAAAGGTTATCGCGTTCTTTTGAAAGATTATTTATTTCAGGAAAGCTTTAGTAAGAAACACGAATGCGTCACATTATAAAGACAAGCAGTTGTTTGCTACGTGTGAAAGCACTGTTAGAACTGAGATGAGTGTTCCTTTTCTCAGTACAAGCTTTACTTTGAAAGATAATCGCGTTCTTTTGAAAGTTTATTAATGTCACGAATGCTTTAGTAAGAAACGCACATGCGTTCCTTGTAAAGACAAGCAGTTGTTTACTACGTGTGAAGGCACTTTTAGAACTGTGATGAGTGATCCTTTTCTCAATACAAGTTTTTCTTTGAAAGATAATCGCGTTCTTTTGAAAGTTTATTAATTTCACGAAAGCTTTAGTGAGAAACGCACATGCGTTTCTTTGTAAAGACAAGCAGTTGTTTCCTATGTGTGAAAGCACTGTTAGAACTGAGATGAGTGTTCCTTTTCTCAGTACAAGCTTTACTTTGAAAGATAATCGCGTTCTTTTGAAAGTTTATTAATGTCACGAAAGCTTTAGTAAGAAACGCACATGCGTTTCTTTGTAAAGACAAGCAGTTGTTTGCTACGTGTGAAAGCAGTGTTAGAACTGAGATAAGTATTCTTTTTCTCAGTACATGCTTTACTTTGAAAGATAATCGCGTTCTTTTGAAAGATTATTTATTTCAGGAAAGCTTTAGTAAGAAACACGAATGCGTCACATTATAAAGACAAGCACTTGTTTGCTACGTGTGAAAGCACTGTTAGAACTGAGATGAGTGTTCCTTCTCACAGTACAAGCCTTACTTTGAAAGATAATCGTGTTCTCTTGAAAGATTATTAATTTCACGAAAGCGTAAGGATGAAACGCCCATGCGTTTCTTTGTAAAGGCAAGCAGTTGTTTGCTACGTGTGAAAGCACTGTTTGAAGTGAGATGAGTGTTCCTTTTCTCAGTACAAGCTTTTATTTGAAACATAATCGCGTTCTTTTGAAAGTTTATTAATTTCACGAAAGCTTTAGTAAGAAACGCACATGCGTTTCTTTGTAAAGACAAGCAGTTGTTTGCTACGTGTGAAAGCACTGTTAGAACTGAGATGAGTATTCCTTTTCTCAGTACAAGCTTTACTTTGAAAGATCATCGCGTTCTTTTGAAAGTTTATTAATTTCACGAAAGCTTTAGTAAGAAACGCACATGCGTTTTTGTAAAGACAAGCAGTTGTTTGCTACGTGTGAAAGCACTGTTAGAACTGAGATGAGTGTTCCTTTTCTCAGTACAAGCTTTACTTTGAAAGATAATTGCGTTCTTTTGAAAGGTTATTAATTTCATGAAAGCTTTAGGATGAAACGCACATGCGTTTCTTTGTAAAGGCAAGCAGTTGTTTGCTACGTGTGAAAGCACTGTTAGAACTGAGATGTGTGTTCCTTTTCTCAGTACAAGCTTTACTTTGAAAGATAATGGCGTTCTTTTGAAAGATTATTAATTTCACGAAAGCTTTAGTAAGAAACAATAATGCGTTACATTATAAAGACAGTTGTTTGCTATGTGTGAAAGCACTGTTAGAAGTGAGATGAGTGTTCCTTTTCTCAGTACAAGTTTTATTTTGAAAGATAATCGCGTTCTTTTGAAAGATTATTTCAGGAAAGCTTTAGTAAGAAACACGAATGCGTCACATTATAAAGACAAGCAGTTGTTTGCTACGTGTGAAAGCACTGTTAGAACTGAGATGGGTGTTCCTTTTCTCAGTACAAGCTTTATTTTAAAAGATAATCGCGTTCTTTTGAAAGTTTATTAACTTCACGAAAGCTTTAGGAAGAAACGCACATGAGTTTCTTTGTAAGGACAAGCAGTTGTTTTCTACGTGTGAAAGCACTGTTAGAACTGAGATGAGTGTTCCTTTTCTCAGTACAAGCTTTACTTTGAAAGGTAATCGCGTTCTTTTGAAAGTTTATTAATTTCACGAAAGCTTTAGGAAGAAACGCACATGCGTTTCTTTGTAAAGACAAGCAGTTGTTTGCTACTTGTGAAAGAACTGTTAGAACTGAGATGAGTGTTCCTTTTCTCAGTACAAGCTTTACTTTGAAAGATAATCGCGTTCTTTTGAAAGATTATTAATTTCACGAAAGCTTTAGTAAGAAACACTAATGCGTTACATTATAAAGACAAGCAGTTGTTTGCTATGTGTGAAAGCACTGTGAGAAGTGAGATGAGTGTTCCTTTTCTCAGTACAAGTTTTATTTTGAAAGATAATCGCGTTCTTTTGAAAGTTTATTAATTTCACGATAGCTTTAATAAGAAACGCACATGCGTTTCTTTGTAAGGACAAGCAGTTGTTTGCTAATGTGAAAGCACTGTTAGAACTGAGATGAGTGTTCCTTCTCTCAGTACAAGCTTTACTTTGAAAGATAATCGCGTTCTTTTGAAAGTTTATTAATTTCATGAAAGCTTTAGTAAGAAACGCACATGCGTTTCTTTGTAAAGACAAGCAGTTGTTTGCTACATGTGAAAGCACTGTTAGAAGTGAGATGAGTGTTCCTTTTCTCAGTACAAGCTTTACTTTGAAACATAATCGCGTTCTTTTGAAAGTTTATTAATTTCACGAAAACTTTTGTAAGAAATGCACATGCGTTTTTTTGTAAAGACAAGCAGTTGTTTGCTACGTGGGAAAGCACTGTTAGAACTGAGATGAGTGTTCCTTTTCTCAGTACAAGCTTTACTTTGAAAGATAATCGCGTTCTTTTTACGGTTTATTAATTTCACGAAAGCTTTAGGAAGAAACGCACATGCGTTTCTTTGTAAAGACAAGCAGTTGTGTACTACGTGTGAAAGCACTCTTAGAACTGAGATCAGTGTTGTTTTTCTCCTTACAAGCTTTCCTTTGAAAGGTTATCGCGTTCTTTTGAAAGATTATTTATTTCAGGAAAGCTTTAGTAAGAAACACGAATGCGTCACATTATAAAGACAAGCAGTTGTTTGCTACGTGTGAAAGCACTGTTAGAACTGAGATTAGTGTTCCTTTTCTCAGTACAAGCTTTATTTTAAAAGATAATCGCGTTTTTTGAAAGTTTATTAATTTCACAAAAGCTTTAGGAAGAAACGCACATGAGTTTCTTTGTAAGGACAAGCAGTTGTTTTCTACGTGTGAAAGCACTGTTAGAACTGAGATGAGTGTTCCTTTTCTCAGTACAAGCTTTACTTTGAAAGATAATCGGGTTCTTTTGAAAGATTATTAATTTCACGAAAGCTTTAGTAAGAAACAATAATGCGTTACATTATAAAGACAAGCAGTTGTTTGGTATGTGTGAAAGCACTGTTAGAAGTGAGATGAGTGTTCCTTTTCTCAGTACAAGTTTTATTTTGAAAGATAATCGCGTTCTTTTGAAAGTTTATTAATTTCACGATAGCTTTAGGAAGAAACGCACATGCGTTTCTTTGTAAGGACAAGCAGTTGTTTGCTACATGTGAAAGCACTGTTAGAACTGAGATGAGTGTTCCTTTTCTTAGTATAAGCTTTACTTTGAAAGATAATCGCGTTCTTTTTACGGTTTATTAATTTCACGAAAGCTTTAGTGAGAAACGCACATGCGTTTCTTTGTAAAGACAAGCAGTTGTTTGCTACGTGTGAAAGCACTTTTATAACTGTGATGAGTGATCCTTTTCTCAATACAAGTTTTTCTTTGAAAGATAATCGCGTTCTTTTGAAAGTTTATTAATTTCACGAAAGCTTTAGTGAGAAACGCACATGCGTTTCTTTGTAAAGACAAGCAGTTGTTTCCTATGTGTGAAAGCACAGTTAGAACTGAGATGAGTGTTCCTTTTCTCAGTACAAGCTTTACTTTGAAAGATAATCGCGTTCTTTTGAAAGTTTATTTATTTCAGGAAAGCTTTAGTAAGAAACTCACATGCGTTTCTTTGTAAAGACAAGCAGTTGTTTGATACGTGTGAAAGCACTCTTAGAACTGAGATCAGTGTTGTTTTTCTCCTTACAAGCTTTCCTTTGAAAGGTTATCGCGTTCTTTTGAAAGATTATTTATTTCAGGAAAGCTTTAGTAAGAAACACGAATGCGTCACATTATAAAGACAAGCACTTGTTTGCTACGTGTGAAAGCACTGTTAGAACTGAGATGAGTGTTCCTTTTCTCAGTACAAGCTTTACTTTGAAAGATAATCGCGTTCTTTTGAAAGTTTATTAATGTCACGAAAGCTTTAGTAAGAAACGCACATGCGTTTCTTTGTAAAGACAAGCAGTTGTTTCCTATGTGTGAAAGCACAGTTAGAACTGAGATGAGTGTTCCTTTTCTCAGTACAAGCTTTACTTTGAAAGATAATCGCGTTCTTTTGAAAGTTTATTTATTTCAGGAAAGCTTTAGTAAGAAACGCACATGCGTTTCTTTGTAAAGACAAGCAGTTGTTTGCTACGTGTGAAAGCAGTGTTAGAACTGAGATAAGTATTCTTTTTCTCAGTACATGCTTTACTTTGAAAGATAATCGCGTTCTTTTGCAAGTTTATTAATTTCACGAAAGCTTTAGTAAGAAACTCACATGCGTTTCTTTGTAAGGACAAGCAGTTGTTTGCTACGTGTGAAAGCACTGTTAGAACTGAGATGAGTGATCCTTTTCTCAGTACAAGCTTTACTTTCAAAGATAATCGCGTTCTTTTGAAAGTTTATTAATTTCACGAAAGCTTTAGGAAGAAACGCACATGCGTTTCTTTGTAAAGACAAGCAGTTGTTTGATATGTGTGAAAGCACTCTTAGAACTGAGATCAGTGTTGTTTTTTTCCTTACAAGCTTTCCTTTGAAAGGTTATCGCGTTCTTTTGAAAGATTATTTATTTCAGGAAAGCTTTAGTAAGAAACACGAATGCGTCACATTATAAAGACAAGCACTTGTTTGCTACGTGTGAAAGCACTGTTAGAACTGAGATGAGTGTTCCTTTTCTCAGTACAAGCTTTACTTTGAAAGATAATCGCGTTCTTTTGAAAGTTTACTAATTTCACGAAAGCTTTAGGAAGAAACGCACATGCGTTTCTTTGTAAAGACAAGCAGTTGTTTGCTACGTGTGAAAGAACTGTTAGAACTGAGATGAGTGTTCCTTTTCTCAGTACAAGCTTTACTTTGAAAGATAATCGCGTTCTTTTGAAAGTTTATTAATTTCACGAAAGCTATAGGATGAAACGCACATGCGTTCCTTTGTAAAGACAAGCAGTTATTTGCTACGTGTGAAAGCACTGTTAGAACTGAGATGAGTGTTCCTTCTCTCAGTACAAGCTTTACTTTGAAAGATAATCGCGTTCTTTTGAAAGTTTATTAATTTCACGAAAGCTTTAGTAAGAAACGCACATGCGTTTCTTTGTAAAGACAAGCAGTTGTTTGCTACATGTGAAAGCACTGTTAGAAGTGAGATGAGTGTTCCTTTTCTCAGTACAAGCTTTTATTTGAAACATAATCGCGTTCTTTTGAAAGTTTATTAATTTCACGAATGCTTTAGTAAGAAACGCACATGCGTTTCTTTGTAAAGACAAGCAGTTGTTTGCTACGTGTGAAAGCACTGTTAGAACTGAGATGAGTATTCCTTTTCTCAGTACAAGCTTTACTTTGAAAGATCATAGCGTTCTTTTGAAAGTTTATTAATTTCACGAAAGCTTTAGGATGAAACGCACAGGCGTTTCTTTGTAAAGGCAAGCAGTTGTTTGCTACGTGTGAAAGCACTGTTAGAACTGAAATGAGTGCTCCTTTTCTCAGTACAAGCTTTTCTTTGAAACATAATCGCGTTCTTATGAAAGCTTATTAATTTCACGAAAGCTTTAGTAAGAAACGCACATGCCTTTTTGTAAAGACAAGCAGTTGTTTACTACGTGTGAAAGCACTGTTAGAACTGAGATGAGTGTTCCTTTTCTCAGTACAAGCTTTACTTTGAAAGATAATCGCGTTCTTTTGAAAGTTTATTAATTTCACGAAAGCTTTAGTAAGAAACGCACATGCGTTTCTTTGTAAAGACAAGCAGTTGTTTGCTACATGTGAAAGCACTGTTAGAAGTGAGATGAGTGTTCCTTTTCTCAGTACAAGCTTTTATTTGAAACATAATCGCGTTCTTTTGAAAGTTTATTAATTTCACGAAAGCTTTAGTAAGAAACGCACATGCGTTTCTTTGTAAAGACAAGCAGTTGTTTGCTACGTGTGAAAGCACTGTTAGAACTGAGATGAGTATTCCTTTTCTCAGTACAAGCTTTACTTTGAAAGATAATCGCGTTCTTTTGAAAGGTTATTAATGTCACGAAAGCTTTAGTAAGAAACGCACATGCGTTTCTTTGTAAAGACAAGCAGTTGTTTGCTACGTGTGAAAGCAGTGTTAGAACTGAGATAAGTATTCTTTTTCTCAGTACAAGCTTTACTTTGAAAGATAATCGCGTTCTTAGCAAGTTTATTAATTTCACGAAAGCTTTAGGAAGAAACGCACATGCGTTTCTTTGTAAAGACAAGCAGTTGTTTGCTACCTGTGAAAGAACTGTTAGAACTGAGATGAGTGTTCCTTTTCTCAGTACAAGCTTTACTTTGAAAGATAATCGCGTTCTTTTGAAAGTTTATTAATTTCACGAAAGCTATAGGATGAAACGCACATGCGTTCCTTTGTAAAGACAAGCAGTTATTTGCTACGTGTGAAAGCACTGTTAGAACTGAGATGAGTGTTCCTTCTCTCAGTACAAGCTTTACTTTGAAAGATAATCGCGTTCTTTTGAAAGTTTATTAATTTCACGAAAGCTTTAGTAAGAAACGCACATGCGTTTCTTTGTAAAGACAAGCAGTTGTTTGCTACATGTGAAAGCACTGTTAGAAGTGAGATGAGTGTTCCTTTTCTCAGTACAAGCTTTTATTTGAAACATAATCGCGTTCTTTTGAAAGTTTATTAATTTCACGAATGCTTTAGTAAGAAACGCACATGCGTTTCTTTGTAAAGACAAGCAGTTGTTTGCTACGTGTGAAAGCACTGTTAGAACTGAGATGAGTATTCCTTTTCTCAGTACAAGCTTTACTTTGAAAGATCATAGCGTTCTTTTGATAGTTTATTAATTTCACGAAAGCTTTAGTAAGAAACGCACATGCGTTTTTGTAAAGACAAGCAGTTGTTTACTACGTGTGAAAGCACTGTTAGAACTGAGATGAGTGTTCCTTTTCTCAGTACAAGCTTTACTTTGAAAGATAATCGCGTTCTTTTGAAAGGTTATTAATTTCATGAAAGCTTTAGGATGAAACGCACAGGCGTTTCTTTGTAAAGGCAAGCAGTTGTTTGCTACGTGTGAAAGCACTGTTAGAACTGAAATGAGTGCTCCTTTTCTCAGTACAAGCTTTTCTTTGAAACATAATCGCGTTCTTATGAAAGCTTATTAATTTCACGAAAGCTTTAGTAAGAAACGCACATGCCTTTTTGTAAAGACAAGCAGTTGTTTACTACGTGTGAAAGCACTGTTAGAACTGAGATGAGTGTTCCTTTTCTCAGTACAAGCTTTACTTTGAAAGATAATCGCGTTCTTTTGAAAGTTTATTAATTTCACGAAAGCTTTAGTAAGAAACGCACATGCGTTTCTTTGTAAAGACAAGCAGTTGTTTGCTACATGTGAAAGCACTGTTAGAAGTGAGATGAGTGTTCCTTTTCTCAGTACAAGCTTTTATTTGAAACATAATCGCGTTCTTTTGAAAGTTTATTAATTTCACGAAAGCTTTAGTAAGAAACGCACATGCGTTTCTTTGTAAAGACAAGCAGTTGTTTGCTACGTGTGAAAGCACTGTTAGAACTGAGATGAGTATTCCTTTTCTCAGTACAAGCTTTACTTTGAAAGATAATCGCGTTCTTTTGAAAGTTTATTAATGTCACGAAAGCTTTAGTAAGAAACGCACATGCGTTTCTTTGTAAAGACAAGCAGTTGTTTGCTACGTGTGAAAGCAGTGTTAGAACTGAGATAAGTATTCTTTTTCTCAGTACATGCTTTACTTTGAAAGATAATCGCGTTCTTAGCAAGTTTATTAATTTCACGAAAGCTTTAGGAAGAAACGCACATGCGTTTCTTTGTAAAGACAAGCAGTTGTTTGATACGTGTGAAAGCACTCTTAGAACTGAGATCAGTGTTGTTTTTCTCCTTACAAGCTTTCCTTTGAAAGGTTATCGCGTTCTTTTGAAAGATTATTTATTTCAGGAAAGCTTTAGTAAGAAACACGAATGCGTCACATTATAAAGACAAGCACTTTTTTGCTACGTGTGAAAGCACTGTTAGAACTGAGATGAGTGTTCCTTTTCTCAGTACAAGCTTTACTTTGAAAGATAATCGCGTTCTTTTGAAAGTTTATTAATTTCACGAAAGCTTTAGGAAGAAACGCACATGCGTTTCTTTGTAAAGACAAGCAGTTGTTTGCTACGTGTGAAAGAACTGTTAGAACTGAGATGAGTGTTCCTTTTCTCAGTACAAGCTTTACTTTGAAAGATAATCGCGTTCTTTTGAAAGTTTATTAATTTCACGAATGCTTTAGTAAGAAACGCACATGCGTTTCTTTGTAAAGACAAGCAGTTGTTTGCTACGTGTGAAAGCACTGTTAGAACTGAGATGAGTATTCCTTTTCTCAGTACAAGCTTTACTTTGAAAGATCATAGCGTTCTTTTGAAAGTTTATTAATTTCACGAAAGCTTTAGTAAGAAACGCACATGCGTTTTTTAAAGACAAGCAGTTGTTTACTACGTGTGAAAGCACTGTTAGAACTGAGATGAGTGTTCCTTTTCTCAGTACAAGCTTTACTTTGAAAGATAATCGCGTTCTTTTGAAAGGTTATTAATTTCATGAAAGCTTTAGGATGAAACGCACAGGCGTTTCTTTGTAAAGGCAAGCAGTTGTTTGATACGTGTGAAAGCACTGTTAGAACTGAAATGAGTGCTCCTTTTCTCAGTACAAGCTTTTCTTTGAAACATAATCGCGTTCTTATGAAAGCTTATTAATTTCACGAAAGCTATAGGATGAAACGCACATGCGTTCCTTTGTAAAGACAAGCAGTTATTTGGTACGTGTGAAAACACTGTTAGAACTGAGATGAGTGTTCCTTCTCTCAGTACAAGCTTTACTTTGAAAGATAATCGCGTTCTTTTGAAAGTTTATTAATTTCACGAAAGCTTTAGTAAGAAACGCACATGCGTTTCTTTGTAAAGACAAGTAGTTGTTTGCTACATGTGAAAGCACTGTTAGAAGTGAGATGAGTGTTCCTTTTCTCAGTACAAGCTTTTATTTGAAACATAATCGCGTTCTTTTGAAAGTTTATTAATTTCACGAAAGCTTTAGTAAGAAACGCACATGCGTTTCTTTGTAAAGACAAGCAGTTGTTTGCTACGTGTGAAAGCACTGTTAGAACTGAGATGAGTGTTCCTTTTCTCAGTACAAGCTTTACTTTGAAAGATAATCGCGTTCTTTTGAAAGGTTATTAATTTCATGAAAGCTTTAGGATGAAACGCACAGGCGTTTCTTTGTAAAGGCAAGCAGTTGTTTGATACGTGTGAAAGCACTGTTAGAACTGAAATGAGTGCTCCTTTTCTCAGTACAAGCTTTTCTTTGAAACATAATCGCGTTCTTATGAAAGCTTATTAATTTCACGAAAGCTATAGGATGAAACGCACATGCGTTCCTTTGTAAAGACAAGCAGTTATTTGGTACGTGTGAAAACACTGTTAGAACTGAGATGAGTGTTCCTTCTCTCAGTACAAGCTTTACTTTAAAAGATAATCGCGTTCTTTTGAAAGTTTATTAATTTCACGAAAGCTTTAGTAAGAAACGCACATGCGTTTCTTTGTAAAGACAAGTAGTTGTTTGCTACATGTGAAAGCACTGTTAGAAGTGAGATGAGTGTTCCTTTTCTCAGTACAAGCTTTTATTTGAAACATAATCGCGTTCTTTTGAAAGGTTATTAATGTCACGAAAGCTTTAGTAAGAAACGCACATGCGTTTCTTTGTAAAGACAAGCAGTTGTTTGCTACGTGTGAAAGCAGTGTTAGAACTGAGATAAGTATTCTTTTTCTCAGTACATGCTTTACTTTGAAAGATAATCGCGTTCTTAGCAAGTTTATTAATTTCACGAAAGCTTTAGGAAGAAACGCACATGCGTTTCTTTGTAAAGACAAGCAGTTGTTTGCTACGTGTGAAAGAACTGTTAGAACTGAGATGAGTGTTCCTTTTCTCAGTACAAGCTTTACTTTGAAAGATAATCGCGTTCTTTTGAAAGATTATTAATTTCACGAAAGCTTTAGTAAGAAACGCACATGCGTTACATTATAAAGACAAGCAGTTGTTTGCTATGTGTGAAAGCACTGTAAGAAGTGAGATGAGTGTTCCTTTTCTCAGTACAAGTTTTATTTTGAAAGATAATCGCGTTCTTTTGAAAGTTTATTAATTTCACGATAGCTTTAGGAAGAAACGCACATGCGTTTCTTTGTAAGGACAAGCAGTTGTTTGCTACATGTGAAAGCACTGTTAGAACTGAGATGAGTGTTCCTTTTCTTAGTACAAGCTTTACTTTGAAAGATAATCGCGTTCTTTTTACGGTTTATTAATTTCACGAAAGCTTTAGGAAGAAACGCACATGCGTTTCTTTGTAAAGACAAGCAGTTGTGTGCTATGTGTGAAAGCACTGTTAGAACTGAGATGAGTGTTCCTTCTCTCATTACAAGCTTTACTTTGAAAGATAATCGCGTTCTTTAAAAAGTTTATTAATGTCACGAAAGATTTAGTAAGAAACGCACATGCATTTCTTTGTAAAGACAAGCAGTTGTTTGATACGTGTGAAAGCACTCTTAGAACTGAAATCAGTGTTGTTTTTCTCCTTACAAGCTTTCCTTTGAAAGGTTATCGCGTTCTTTTGAAAGATTATTTATTTCAGGAAAGCTTTAGTAAGAAACACGAATGCGTCACATTATAAAGACAAGCACTTGTTTGCTACGTGTGAAAGCACTGTTAGAACTGAAATGAGTGCTCCTTTTCTCAGTACAAGCTTTTCTTTGAAACATAATCGCGTTCTTATGAAAGCTTATTAATTTCACGAAAGCTATAGGATGAAACGCACATGCGTTCCTTTGTAAAGACAAGCAGTTATTTGCTACATGTGAAAGCACTGTTAGAACTGAGATGAGTGTTCCTTCTCTCAGTACAAGCTTTACTTTGAAAGATAATCGCGTTCTTTTGAAAGTTTATTAATTTCACGAAAGCTTTAGTAAGAAACGCATGTGCGTTTCTTTGTAAAGACAAGCAGTTGTTTGCTACATGTGAAAGCACTGTTAGAAGTGAGATGAGTGTTCCTTTTCTCAGTACAAGCTTTTATTTGAAAGATAATCGCGTTCTTTTGAAAGTTTATTAATTTCACGAAAGCTTTAGTAAGAAACGCACATGCGTTTTTGTAAAGACAAGCAGTTGTTTACTACGTGTGAAAGCACTGTTAGAACTGAGATGAGTGTTCCTTTTCTCAGTACAAGCTTTACTTTGAAAGATAATCGCGTTCTTTTGAATGGTTATTAATTTCATGAAAGCTTTAGGATGAAACGCACAGGCGTTTCTTTGTAAAGGCAAGCAGTTGTTTGCTACGTGTGAAAGCACTGTTAGAAGTGAGATGAGTGTTCCTTTTCTCAGTACAAGCTTTACTTTGAAAGATAATCACGTTCTTTTGAAAGTTTATTAATGTCACGAATGCTTTAGTAAGAAACGCACATGCGTTTCTTGTAAAGACAAGCAGTTGTTTGCTACATGTGAAAGCACTGTTAGAACTGAGTGATGAGTGATCCTTTTCTCAATACAAGTTTTTCTTTGAAAGATAATCGCGTTCTTTTGAAAGTTTATTAATTTCACGAAAGCTTTTGTAAGAAAGGCACATGTGTTTCTTTGTAAAGACAAGCAGTTGTTTGCTACATGTGAAAGCACTGTTAGAACTGAGATGAGTGTTCCTTCTCTCAGTACAAGCTTTACTTTGAAAGATAATCGCGTTCTTTTGAAAGTTTATTAATTTCACGAAAGCTTTAGTAAGAAACGCACATGCGTTTCTTTGTAAAGACAAGCAGTTGTTTGCTACATGTGAAAGCACTGTTAGAAGTGAGATGAGTGTTCCTTTTCTCAGTACAAGCTTTTATATGAAAGATAATCGCGTTCTTTTGAAAGTTTATTAATTTCACAAAAGCTTTAGTAAGAAACGCACATGAGTTTCTTTGTAAGGACAAGCAGTTGTTTTCTACGTGTGAAAGCACTGTTAGAACTGAGATGAGTGTTCCTTTTCTCAGTACAAGCTTTACTTTGAAAGATAATCGGGTTCTTTTGAAAGATTATTAATTTCACGAAAGCTTTAGTAAGAAACAATAATGCGTTACATTATAAAGACAAGCAGTTGTTTGCTATGTGTGAAAGCACTGTTAGAAGTGAGATGAGTGTTCCTTTTCTCAGTACAAGTTTTATTTTGAAAGATAATCGCGTTCTTTTGAAAGTTTATTAATTTCACGATAGCTTTAGGAAGAAACGCACATGCGTTTCTTTGTAAGGACAAGCAGTTGTTTGCTACATGTGAAAGCACTGTTAGAACTGAGATGAGTGTTCCTTTTCTTAGTATAAGCTTTACTTTGAAAGATAATCGCGTTCTTTTGAAAGTTTATTAATTTCACGAAAGCTTTAGGAAGAAACGCACATGCGTTTCTTTGTAAAGACAAGCAGTTGTGTACTACGTGTGAAAGCACTGTTAGAACTGAGATGAGTGTTCCTTCTCTCAGTACCAGCTTTACTTTGAAAGATAATCGCGTTCTTTTGAAAGTTTATTAATTTCACGAAAGCTTTAGTAAGAAACGCACATGCGTTTCTTTGTAAAGACAAGCCGTTGTTTGCTACGTGTGAAAGCACTGTTAGAACTGAGATGAGTGTTCCTTTTCTCAGTACAAGCTTTACTTTGAAAGATAATTGCGTTCTTTTGAAAGTTTATTAATGTCACGAAAGCTTTAGTAAGAAACGCACATGCGTTTCTTTGTAAAGACAAGCAGTTGTTTGATACGTGTGAAAGCAGTCTTAGAACTGAGATCAGTGTTGTTTTTCTCCTTACAAGCTTTCCTTTGAAAGGTTATCGCGTTCTTTTGAAAGATTATTTATTTCAGGAAAGCTTTAGTAAGAAACACGAATGCGTCACATTATAAAGACAAGCACTTGTTTGCTATGTGTGAAAGCACTCTTAGAACTGAGATGAGTGTTCCTTTTCTCAGTACAAGCTTTATTTTAAAAGATAATCGCGTTCTTTTGAAAGTTTATTAATTTCACAAAAGCTTTAGGAAGAAACGCACATGAGTTTCTTTGTAAGGTCAAGCACTTGTTTTCTACGTGTGAAAGCACTGTTAGAACTGAGATGAGTGTTCCTTTTCTCAGTACAAGCTTTACTTTGAAAGATAATCGCGTTCTTTTGAAAGTTTATTAATGTCACGAAAGCTTTAGTAAGAAACGCACATGCGTTTTTTGTAAAGACAAGCAGTTGTTTGCTACGTGTGAAAGCACTGTTAGAACTGAGATGAGTGTTCCTTTTCTCTGTACAATCTTTACTTTGAAACATAATCGCGTTCTTTTGAAAGTTTATTAATTTCACGAAAGCTTTTGTAAGAAAGGCACATGTGTTTCTTTGTAAAGACAAGCAGTTGTTTGCTACGTGTGAAAGCACTGTTAGAACTGAGATGAGTGTTCCTTTTCTCAGTACAAGCTTTACTTTGAAAGATAATCGCGTTCTTTTGAAAGTTTATTAATGTCACGAATGCTTTAGTAAGAAACGCACATGCGTTTCTTGTAAAGACAAGCAGTTGTTTGCTACGTGTGAAAGCACTTTTAGAACTGTGATTAGTGATCCTTTTCTCAATACAAGTTTTTCTTTGAAAGATAATCGCGTTCTTTTGAAAGTTTATTAATTTCATGAAAGCTTTAGTGAGAAACGCACATGCGTTTCTTTGTAAAGACAAGCAGTTGTTTCCTATGTGTGAAAGCACTGTTAGAACTTAGATGAGTGTTCCTTTTCTCAGTACAAGCTTTAATTTGAAAGATAATCGCGTTCTTTTGAAAGTTTATTAATGTCACGAAAGCTTTAGTAAGAAACGCACATGCGTTTCTTTGTAAAGACAAGCAGTTGTTTCTTACGTGTGAAAGCAGTGTTAGAACTGAGATAAGTATTCTTTTTCTCAGTACATGCTTTACTTTGAAAGATAATCGCCTTCTTTTGCAAGTTTATTAATTTCACGAAAGCTTTAGTAAGAAACGCACATGCATTTCTTTGTAAAGACAGCAGTTTTTTCCTACCTGTGAAAGCACTGTTAGAACTGAGATCAGTGTTGCTTTTCTCAGTACAAGCTTTACTTTGAAACATAATCGCGTTCTTTTGAAAGTTTATTAATTTCACGAAAGCTTTTGTAAGAAAGGCACATGTGTTTCTTTGTAAAGACAAGCAGTTCTTTGCTACGTGTGAAAGCACTCTTAGAACTGAGATGAGTGTTCCTTTTCTCAGTACAAGCTTTACTTTGAAAGATATTCGCATTCTTATGAAAGTTTATTAATTTCACGAAAGCTTTAGTAAGAAACGCACATGTGTTTCTTTGTAAATGCAAGCAGTTGTTTGCTACGTGTGAAAGCACTGTTAGAACTGAGTTGAGTGTTCCTTTTCTCAGTACAAGCTTTACTTTGAAACATAATCGCGTTCTTTTGAAAGTTTATTAATTTCACGAAAGCTTTTGTAAGAAACGCACATGTGTTTCTTTGTAAAGACAAGCAATTTTTTGCTACGTGTGAAAGCACAGACAAGCAGTTCTTTGCTACGTGTGAAAGCACTCTTAGAACTGAGATGAGTGTTCCTTTTCTCAGTACAAGCTTTACTTTGAAAGATAATCGCGTTCTTTTTATGGTTTATTAATTTCACGAAAGCTTTAGGAAGAAACGCACATGCGTTTCTTTGTAAAGACAAGCAGTTGTGTACTACGTGTGAAAGCACTCTTAGAACTGAGATCAGTGTTGTTTTTCTCCTTACAAGCTTTCCTTTGAAAGGTTATCGCGTTCTTTTGAAAGATTATTTATTTCAGGAAAGCTTTAGTAAGAAACACGAATGCGTCACATTATAAAGACAAGCAGTTGTTTGCTACGTGTGAAAGCACTGATAGAACTGAGATGAGTGTTCCTTTTCTCAGTACAAGCTTTATTTTAAAAGATAATCGCGTTTTTTGAAAGTTTATTAATTTCACAAAAGCTTTAGGAAGAAACGCACATGAGTTTCTTTGTAAGGACAAGCAGTTGTTTTCTACGTGTGAAAGCACTGTTAGAACTGAGATGAGTGTTCCTTTTCTCAGTACAAGCTTTACTTTGAAAGATAATCGGGTTCTTTTGAAAGATTATTAATTTCACGAAAGCTTTAGTAAGAAACAATAATGCGTTACATTATAAAGACAAGCAGTTGTTTGCTATGTGTGAAAGCACTGTTAGAACTGAGATGAGTGTTCCTTTTCTCAGTACAAGTTTTATTTTGAAAGATAATCGCATTCTTTTGAAAGTTTATTAATTTCACGATAGCTTAAGGAAGAAACGCACATGCGTTTCTTTGTAAGGACAAGCAGTTGTTTGCTACATGTGAAAGCACTGTTAGAACTGAGATGAGTGTTCCTTTTCTTAGTATAAGCTTTACTTTGAAAGATAATCGCGTTCTTTTTACGGTTTATTAATTTCACGAAAGCTTTAGGAAGAAACGCACATGCGTTTCTTTGTAAAGACAAGCAGTTGTGTACTACGTGTGAAAGCACTGTTAGAACTGAGATGAGTGTTCCTTCTCTCAGTACCAGCTTTACTTTGAAAGATAATCGCGTTCTTTTGAAAGTTTATTAATTTCACGAAAGCTTTAGTAAGAAACGCACATGCGTTTCTTTGTAAAGACAAGCCGTTGTTTGCTACGTGTGAAAGCACTGTTAGAACTGAGATGAGTGTTCCTTTTCTCAGTACAAGCTTTACTTTGAAAGATAATTGCGTTCTTTTGAAAGTTTATTAATGTCACGAAAGCTTTAGTAAGAAACGCACATGCGTTTCTTTGTAAAGACAAGCAGTTGTTTGATACGTGTGAAAGCAGTCTTAGAACTGAGATCAGTGTTGTTTTTCTCCTTACAAGCTTTCCTTTGAAAGGTTATCGCGTTCTTTTGAAAGATTATTTATTTCAGGAAAGCTTTAGTAAGAAACACGAATGCGTCACATTATAAAGACAAGCACTTGTTTGCTATGTGTGAAAGCACTCTTAGAACTGAGATGAGTGTTCCTTTTCTCAGTACAAGCTTTATTTTAAAAGATAATCGCGTTCTTTTGAAAGTTTATTAATTTCACAAAAGCTTTAGGAAGAAACGCACATGAGTTTCTTTGTAAGGACAAGCACTTGTTTTCTACGTGTGAAAGCACTGTTAGAACTGAGATGAGTGTTCCTTTTCTCAGTACAAGCTTTACTTTGAAAGATAATCGCGTTCTTTTGAAAGTTTATTAATGTCACGAAAGCTTTAGTAAGAAACGCACATGCGTTTTTTGTAAAGACAAGCAGTTGTTTGCTACGTGTGAAAGCACTGTTAGAACTGAGATGAGTGTTCCTTTTCTCTGTACAATCTTTACTTTGAAACATAATCGCGTTCTTTTGAAAGTTTATTAATTTCACGAAAGCTTTTGTAAGAAAGGCACATGTGTTTCTTTGTAAAGACAAGCAGTTGTTTGCTACGTGTGAAAGCACTGTTAGAACTGAGATGAGTGTTCCTTTTCTCAGTACAAGCTTTACTTTGAAAGATAATCGCGTTCTTTTGAAAGTTTATTAATGTCACGAATGCTTTAGTAAGAAACGCACATGCGTTTCTTGTAAAGACAAGCAGTTGTTTGCTACGTGTGAAAGCACTTTTAGAACTGTGATTAGTGATCCTTTTCTCAATACAAGTTTTTCTTTGAAAGATAATCGCGTTCTTTTGAAAGTTTATTAATTTCACGAAAGCTTTAGTGAGAAACGCACATGCGTTTCTTTGTAAAGACAAGCAGTTGTTTCCTATGTGTGAAAGCACTGTTAGAACTTAGATGAGTGTTCCTTTTCTCAGTACAAGCTTTAATTTGAAAGATAATCGCGTTCTTTTGAAAGTTTATTAATGTCACGAAAGCTTTAGTAAGAAACGCACATGCGTTTCTTTGTAAAGACAAGCAGTTGTTTCTTACGTGTGAAAGCAGTGTTAGAACTGAGATAAGTATTCTTTTTCTCAGTACATGCTTTACTTTGAAAGATAATCGCCTTCTTTTGCAAGTTTATTAATTTCACGAAAGCTTTAGTAAGAAACGCACATGCATTTCTTTGTAAAGACAGCAGTTTTTTCCTACCTGTGAAAGCACTGTTAGAACTGAGATCAGTGTTGCTTTTCTCAGTACAAGCTTTACTTTGAAACATAATCGCGTTCTTTTGAAAGTTTATTAATTTCACGAAAGCTTTTGTAAGAAAGGCACATGTGTTTCTTTGTAAAGATAAGCAGTTCTTTGCTACGTGTGAAAGCACTCTTAGAACTGAGATGAGTGTTCTTTTTCTCAGTACAAGCTTTACTTTGAAAGATATTCGCATTCTTATGAAAGTTTATTAATTTCACCAAAGCTTTAGTAAGAAACGCACATGTGTTTCTTTGTAAATGCAAGCAGTTGTTTGCTACGTGTGAAAGCACTGTTAGAACTGAGTTGAGTGTTCCTTTTCTCAGTACAAGCTTTACTTTGAAACATAATCGCGTTCTTTTGAAAGTTTATTAATTTCACGAAAGCTTTTGTAAGAAACGCACATGTGTTTCTTTGTAAAGACAAGCAATTTTTTGCTACGTGTGAAAGCACAGACCAGCAGTTCTTTGCTACGTGTGAAAGCACTCTTAGAACTGAGATGAGTGTTCCTTTTCTCAGTACAAGCTTTACTTTGAAAGATATTCGCATTCTTATGAAAGTTTATTAATTTCACGAAAGCTTTAGTAAGAAACGCACATGTGTTTCTTTGTAAATGCAAGCAGTTGTTTGCTACGTGTGAAAGCACTGTTAGAACTTAGTTGAGTGTTCCTTTTCTCAGTACAAGCTTTACTTTGAAACATAATCGCGTTCTTTTGAAAGTTTATTAATTTCACGAAAGTTTTTGTAAGAAACGCACATGTGTTTCTTTGTAAAGACAAGCAATTTTTTGCTACGTGTGAAAGCACTGTTAGAACTGAGATGAGTGTTCCTTTTCTCAATACAAGCTTAACTTTGAAGGTAATCGCGTTCTGTTGAAAGTTTATTAATTTCACGAAAGCTGTAGGAAGAAACGCACATGCGTTTCTTTGTAAAGACAAGCAGTTGTTTGCTACGTGTGAAAGCACTGTTAGAAGTGAGATGAGTGTTCCTTTTCTCAGTACAAGCATTATTTTAAAAGATAATCGCGTTCTTTTGAAACTTTATTAATTTCACAAAAGCTTTAGGAAGAAACACACATGAGTATCTTTGTAAGGACAAGCAGTTGTTTGCTACGTGTGAAAGCACTGTTAGAACTGAGATGAGTGTTCCTTTTCTCAGTACAAGCTTTACTTTGAAAGATAATCGCGTTCTTTTGAAAGTTTATTAATTTCCCGAAAGCTTTAGGAAGAAACGCACATGCGTTTCTTTGTAAAGACAAGCAGTTGTTTGCTACGTGTGAAAGCACTGTTAGAACTGAGATGAGTGTTCCTTTTCTCAGTACAAGCTTTACTTTGAAAGATAATTGCGTTCTTTTGAAAGTTTATTAATGTCACGAAAGCTTTAGTAAGAAACGCACATGCGTTTCTTTGTAAAGACAAGCAGTTGTTTGATACGTGTGAAAGCACTCGTAGAACTGAGATCAGTGTTGTTTTTCTCCTTACAAGCTTTCCTTTGAAAGGTTATCGCGTTCTTTTGAAAGATTATTTATTTCAGGAAAGCTTTAGTAAGAAACACGAATGCGTCACATTATAAAGACAAGCACTTGTTTGCTACGTGTGAAAGCACTGTTAGAACTGAGATGAGTGTTCCTTTTCTCAGTACAAGCTTTAATTTGAAAGATAATGGCATTCTTATGAAAGTTTATTAATTTCACGAAAGCTTTAGGAAGAAACGCACATGCGTTTCTTTGTAAAGACAAGCAGTTGTTTGCTACATGGGAAAGCACTGTTAGAAGTGATATAAGTGTTCCTTTTCTCAGTACAAGCTTTACTTTGAAAGATAATCGCGTTCTTATGAAAGTTTATTAATTTCACGAAAGCTTTAGTAAGAAACGCACATGCGTTTCTTTGTAATGACAAGCAGTTGTTTGCTACGTGTGAAAACACTGTTAGAACTGAGATAAGTGTTCCTTTTCTCAGTACAAGCTTTACTTTGAAAGATAATCGTGTTGTTTTGAAAGTTTATTAATTTCACGAAAGCTTTAGGAAGAAACGCACATGCGTTTCTTTGCAAAGACAAGCAGTTGTTTGCTACGTGTGAAAGCACTGTTAGAACTGAGATGAGTGTTCCTTTTTTCAGTACAAGCTTTACTTTGAAAGATAATGGTGTTCTTTTGAAAGTTTATTAATGTCAGGAAAGCTTTAGTAAGAAACGCACATGCATTTCTTTGTAAAGACAAGCAGTTGTTTGCTACGTGTGAAAGCACTGTTAGAACTGAGATGAGTGTTCCTTCTCACAGTACAAGCCTTACTTTGAAAGATAATCGTGTTCTTTTGAAAGATTATTAATTTCACGAAAGCTTAAGGATGAAACGCCCATGCGTTTCTTTGTAAAGGCAAGCAGTTGTTTGCTACGTGTGAAAGCACTGTTAGAACTGAAATGAGTGTTCCTTTTCTCAGTACAAGCCTTACTTTGAAAGATAATCGCGTTCTTTTGAAAGTTTATTAATGTCACGAAAGCTTTAGTAAGAAACACACATGCGTTTCTTTGTAAAGACAAGCAGTTGTTTGCTACATGGGAAAGCACTGTTAGAAGTGATATAAGTGTTCCTTTTCTCAGTACAAGCTTTACTTTGAAAGATAATGGCATTCTTATGAAAGTTTAATAATTTCATGAAAACTTTAGTAAGAAACGCACAATCGTTTCTTTGTAAAGACAAGCAGTTGTTTGCTACGTGTGAAAGCACTGTTAGAACTGAGATGAGTATTCCTTTTCTCAGTACAAGCTTTACTTTGAATGATCATTGCGTTCTTTTGAAAGTTTATTAATTTCACGAAAGCTTTAGTAAGAACCGCACATGCGTTTTTGTAAAGACAAGCAGTTGTTTGCTACGTATGAAAGCACTGTTAGAACTGAGATGAGTATTCCTTTTCTCAATACAAGCTTAACTTTGAAAGGTAATCGCGTTCTGTTGAAAGTTTATTAATTTCACGAACGCTGTAGGAAGAAACGCACATGCGTTTCTTTGTAAAGACAAGCAGTTGTTTGCTACGTGTGAAAGCACTGTTAGAACTGAGATGAGTGTTCCTTTTCTCAGTACAAGCATTTTTTTAAAAGATAATCGCGTTCTTTTGAAAGTTTATTAATTTCACAAAAGCTTTAGGAAGAAACGCACATGAGTTTCTTTGTAAGGACAAGCAGTTGTTTGCTACATGTGAAAGCACTGTTAGAACTGAGATGAGTGTTCCTTTTCTCAGTACACGCTTTACTTTGAAAGATAATCGCGTTCTTTTGAAAGTTTATTAATTTCACGAAAGCTTTAGGAAGAAACGCACATGCGTTTCTTTGTAAAGACAAGCAGTTGTTTGCTACGTGTGAAAGCACTGTTAGAACTGAGATGAGTGTTCCTTTTCTCAGTACAAGCTTTACTTTGAAAGATAATTGCGTTCTTTTGAAAGTTTATTAATGTCACGAAAGCTTTAGTAAGAAACGCACATGCGTTTCTTTGTAAAGACAAGCAGTTGTTTGATACGTGTGAAAGCACTCTTAGAACTGAGATCAGTGTTGTTTTTCTCCTTACAAGCTTTCCTTTGAAAGGTTATCGCGTTCTTTTGAAAGATTATTTATTTCAGGAAAGCTTTAGTAAGAAACACGAATGCGTCACATTATAAAGACAAGCACTTGTTTGCTACGTGTGAAAGCACTCTTAGAACTGAGATGAGTGTTCCTTTTCTCAGTACAAGCTTTATTTTAAAAGATAATCGCGTTCTTTTGAAAGTTTATTAATTTCACAAAAGCTTTAGGAAGAAACGCACATGAGTTTCTTTGTAAGGACAAGCAGTTGTTTGCTACGTGTGAAAGCACTGTTAGAACTGAGATGAGTGTTACTTTTCTCTGTACAATCTTTACTTTGAAACATAATCGCGTTCTTTTGAAAGTTTATTAATTTCACGAAAGCTTTTGTAAGAAAGGCACATGTGTTTCTTTGTAAAGACAAGCAGTTGTTTGCTACGTGTGAAAGCACTGTTAGAACTGAGTTGAGTGTTCCTTTTCTCAGTACAAGCTTTACTTTGAAACATAATCGCGTTCTTTTGAAAGTTTATTAATTTCACGAAAGCTTTTGTAAGAAACGCACATGTGTTTCTTTGTAAAGACAAGCAATTTTTTGCTACGTCTGAAAGCACTGTTAGAACTGAGATGAGTGTTCCTTTTCTCAATCCAAGCTTAACTTTGAAAGGTAAACGCGTTCTGTTGAAAGTTTATTAATTTCACGAAAGCTCTAGGTAGAAACGCACATGCGTTTCTTTGTAAAGACAAGCAGTTGTTTGCTACATGTGAAAGCACTGTTAGAAGTGAGATGAGTGTTCCTTTTCTCAGTACAAGCTTTACTTTGAAAGATAATCGCGTTCTTTTGAAAGTTTATTAATTTCCCGAAAGCTTTAGGAAGAAACGCACATGCGTTTCTTTGTAAAGACAAGCAGTTGTTTGCTACGTGTGAAAGCACTGTTAGAACTGAGATGAGTGTTCCTTTTCTCAGTACAAGCTTTACTTTGAAAGATAATTGCGTTCTTTTGAAAGTTTATTAATGTCACGAAAGCTTTAGTAAGAAACGCACATGCGTTTCTTTGTAAAGACAAGCAGTTGTTTGATACGTGTGAAAGCACTCGTAGAACTGAGATCAGTGTTGTTTTTCTCCTTACAAGCTTTCCTTTGAAAGGTTATCGCGTTCTTTTGAAAGATTATTTATTTCAGGAAAGCTTTAGTAAGAAACACGAATGCGTCACATTATAAAGACAAGCACTTGTTTGCTACGTGTGAAAGCACTGTTAGAACTGAGATGAGTGTGCCTTTTCTCAGTACAAGCTTTAATTTGAAAGATAATGGCATTCTTATGAAAGTTTATTAATTTCACGAAAGCTTTAGGAAGAAACGCACATGCGTTTCTTTGTAAAGACAAGCAGTTGTTTGCTACATGGGAAAGCACTGTTAGAAGTGATATAAGTATTCCTTTTCTCAGTACAAGCTTTACTTTGAAAGATAATCGCGTTCTTATGAAAGTTTATTAATTTCACGAAAGCTTTAGTAAGAAACGCACATGCGTTTCTTTGTAATGACAAGCAGTTGTTTGCTACGTGTGAAAACACTGTTAGAACTGAGATAAGTGTTCCTTTTCTCAGTACAAGCTTTACTTTGAAAGATAATCGTGTTGTTTTGAAAGTTTATTAATTTCACGAAAGCTTTAGGAAGAAACGCACATGCGTTTCTTTGCAAAGACAAGCAGTTGTTTGCTACGTGTGAAAGCACTGTTAGAACTGAGATGAGTGTTCCTTTTTTCAGTACAAGCTTTACTTTGAAAGATAATGGTGTTCTTTTGAAAGTTTATTAATGTCAGGAAAGCTTTAGTAAGAAACACACATGCATTTCTTTGTAAAGACAAGCAGTTGTTTGCTACGTGTGAAAGCACTGTTAGAACTGAGATGAGTGTTCCTTCTCACAGTACAAGCCTTACTTTGAAAGATAATCGTGTTCTTTTGAAAGATTATTAATTTCACGAAAGCTTAAGGATGAAACGCCCATGCGTTTCTTTGTAAAGGCAAGCAGTTGTTTGCTACGTGTGAAAGCACTGTTAGAACTGAAATGAGTGTTCCTTTTCTCAGTACAAGCCTTACTTTGAAAGATAATCGCGTTCTTTTGAAAGTTTATTAATGTCACGAAAGCTTTAGTAAGAAACACACATGCGTTTCTTTGTAAAGACAAGCAGTTGTTTGCTACATGGGAAAGCACTGTTAGAAGTGATATAAGTGTTCCTTTTCTCAGTACAAGCTTTACTTTGAAAGATAATGGCATTCTTATGAAAGTTTAATAATTTCATGAAAACTTTAGTAAGAAACGCACAATCGTTTCTTTGTAAAGACAAGCAGTTGTTTGCTACGTGTGAAAGCACTGTTAGAACTGAGATGAGTATTCCTTTTCTCAGTACAAGCTTTACTTTGAATGATCATTGCGTTCTTTTGAAAGTTTATTAATTTCACGAAAGCTTTAGTAAGAACCGCACATGCGTTTTTGTAAAGACAAGCAGTTGTTTGCTACGTATGAAAGCACTGTTAGAACTGAGATGAGTATTCCTTTTCTCAATACAAGCTTAACTTTGAAAGGTAATCGCGTTCTGTTGAAAGTTTATTAATTTCACGAACGCTGTAGGAAGAAACGCACATGCGTTTCTTTGTAAAGACAAGCAGTTGTTTGCTACGTGTGAAAGCACTGTTAGAACTGAGATGAGTGTTCCTTTTCTCAGTACAAGCATTTGTTTAAAAGATAATCGCGTTCTTTTGAAAGTTTATTAATTTCACGAAAACTTTTGTAAGAAATGCACATGCGTTTTTTTGTAAAGACAAGCAGTTGTTTGCTACGTGTGAAAGCACTGTTAGAACTGAGATGAGTGTTCCTTTTCTCAGTACAAGCTTTACTTTGAAAGATAATCGCGTTCTTTTTACGGTTTATTAATTTCACGAAAGCTTTAGGAAGAAACGCAAAAGCGTTTCTTTGTAAAGACAAGCAGTTGTGTACTACGTGTGAAAGCACTCTTAGAACTGAGATCAGTGTTGTTTTTCTCCTTACAAGCTTTCCTTTGAAAGGTTATCGCGTTCTTTTGAAAGATTATTTATTTCAGGAAAGCTTTAGTAAGAAACACGAATGCGTCACATTATAAAGACAAGCAGTTGTTTGCTACGTGTGAAAGCACTGTTAGAACTGAGATGAGTGTTCCTTTTCTCAGTACAAGCTTTATTTTAAAAGATAATCGCGTTTTTTGAAAGTTTATTAATTTCACAAAAGCTTTAGGAAGAAACGCACATGAGTTTCTTTGTAAGGACAAGCAGTTGTTTTCTACGTGTGAAAGCACTGTTAGAACTGAGATGAGTGTTCCTTTTCTCAGTACAAGCTTTACTTTGAAAGATAATCGGGTTCTTTTGAAAGATTATTAATTTCACGAAAGCTTTAGTAAGAAACAATAATGCGTTACATTATAAAGACAAGCAGTTGTTTGCTATGTGTGAAAGCACTGTTAGAAGTGAGATGAGTGTTCCTTTTCTCAGTACAAGTTTTATTTTGAAAGATAATCGCGTTCTTTTGAAAGTTTATTAATTTCACGATAGCTTTAGGAAGAAACGCACATGCGTTTCTTTGTAAGGACAAGCAGTTGTTTGCTACATGTGAAAGCACTGTTAGAACTGAGATGAGTTTTCCTTTTCTTAGTATAAGCTTTACTTTGAAAGATAATCGCGTTCTTTTTACGGTTTATTAATTTCACGAAAGCTTTAGGAAGAAACGCACATGCGTTTCTTTGTAAAGACAAGCAGTTGTGTACTACGTGTGAAAGCACTGTTAGAACTGAGATGAGTGTTCCTTCTCTCAGTACCAGCTTTACTTTGAAAGATAATCGCGTTCTTTTGAAAGTTTATTAATTTCACGAAAGCTTTAGTAAGAAACGCACATGCATTTCTTTGTAAAGACAAGCAGTTGTTTGCTACATGTGAAAGCACTGTTAGAAGTGACATGAGTGTTCCTTTTCTCAGTACAAGCTTTTATTTGAAAGATAATCGCATTCTTTTGAAAGTTTATTAATTTCACGAAAGCTTTAGTAAGAAACGCACATGCGTTTCTTTGTAAAGACAAGCAGTTGTTTGCTACTTGTGAAAGCACTGTTAGAACTGAGATGAGTATTCCTTTTCTCAGTACAAGCTTTACTTTGAAAGATCATCGCGTTCTTTTGAAAGTTTATTAATTTCACGAAAGCTTTAGTAAGAAACGCACATGCGTTTTTGTAAAGACAAGCAGTTGTTTGCTACGTGTGAAAGCACTGTTAGAACTGAGATGAGTGTTCCTTTTCTCAGTACAAGCTTTACTTTGAAAGATAATCGCGTTCTTTTGAAAGGTTATTAATTTCATGAAAGCTTTAGGATGAAACGCACAGGCGTTTCTTTGTAAAGGCAAGCAGTTGTTTGCTACATGTGAAAGCACTGTTAGAACTGAGATGAGTGTTCCTTTTCTCAGTACAAGCTTTACTTTGAAAGATAATCGCGTTCTTTTGAAAGTTTATTAATGTCACGAATGCTTTAGTAAGAAACGCACATGCGTTTCTTGTAAAGACAAGCAGTTGTTTGCTACGTGTGAAGGCACTTTTAGAACTGTGATGAGTGATCCTTTTCTCAATACAAGTTTTTCTTTGAAAGATAATCGCGTTCTTTTGAAAGTTTATTAATTTCACGAAAGCTTTAGTGAGAAACGCACATGCGTTTCTTTGTAAAGACAAGCAGTTGTTTCCTATGTGTGAAAGCACTGTTAGAACTGAGATGAGTGTTCCTTTTCTCAGTACAAGCTTTACTTTGAAAGATAATCGCGTTCTTTTGAAAGTTTATTAATGTCACGAAAGCTTTAGTAAGAAACGCACATGCGTTTCTTTGTAAAGACAAGCAGTTGTTTGCTACGTGTGAAAGCAGTGTTAGAACTGAGATAAGTATTCTTTTTCTCAGTACATGCTTTACTTTGAAAGATAATCGCGTTCTTTTGAAAGATTATTTATTTCAGGAAAGCTTTAGTAAGAAACACGAATGCGTCACATTATAAAGACAAGCACTTGTTTGCTACGTGTGAAAGCACTGTTAGAACTGAGATGAGTGTTCCTTCTCACAGTACAAGCCTTACTTTGAAAGATAATCGTGTTCTCTTGAAAGATTATTAATTTCACGAAAGCTTAAGGATGAAACGCTCATGCGTTTCTTTGTAAAGGCAAGCAGTTGTTTGCTACGTGTGAAAGCACTGTTAGAAGTGAGATGAGTGTTCCTTTTCTCAGTACAAGCTTTTATTTGAAACATAATCCCGTTCTTTTGAAAGTTTATTAATTTCACGAAAGCTTTTGTAAGAAACGCACATGCGTTTCTTTGTAAAGACAAGCAGTTGTTTGCTACGTGTGAAAGCACTGTTAGAACTGAGATGAGTATTCCTTTTCTCAGTACAAGCTTTACTTTGAAAGATCATCGCGTTCTTTTGAAAGTTTATTAATTTCACGAAAGCTTTAGTAAGAAACGCACATGCGTTTTTGTAAAGACAAGCAGTTGTTTGCTACGTGTGAAAGCACTGTTAGAACTGAGATGAGTGTTCCTTTTCTCAGTACAAGCTTTACTTTGAAAGATAATTGCGTTCTTTTGAAAGGTTATTAATTTCATGAAAGCTTTAGGATGAAACGCACATGCGTTTCTTTGTAAAGGCAAGCAGTTGTTTGCTACGTGTGAAAGCACTGTTAGAACTGAGATGTGTGTTCCTTTTCTCAGTACAAGCTTTACTTTGAAAGATAATCGCGTTCTTTTGAAAGATTATTAATTTCACGAAAGCTTTAGTAAGAAACAATAATGCGTTACATTATAAAGACAGTTGTTTGCTATGTGTGAAAGCACAGTTAGAAGTGAGATGAGTGTTCCTTTTCTCAGTACAAGTTTTATTTTGAAAGATAATCGCGTTCTTTTGAAAGATTATTTCAGGAAAGCTTTAGTAAGAAACACGAATGCGTCACATTATAAAGACAAGCAGTTGTTTGCTACGTGTGAAAGCACTGTTAGAACTGAGATGGGTGTTCCTTTTCTCAGTACAAGCTTTATTTTAAAAGATAATCGCGTTCTTTTGAAAGTTTATTAACTTCACGAAAGCTTTAGGAAGAAACGCACATGAGTTTCTTTGTAAGGACAAGCAGTTGTTTTCTACGTGTGAAAGCACTGTTAGAACTGAGATGAGTGTTCCTTTTCTCAGTACAAGCTTTACTTTGAAAGGTAATCGCGTTCTATTGAAAGTTTATTAATTTCACGAAAGCTTTAGGAAGAAACGCACATGCGTTTCTTTGTAAAGACAAGCAGTTGTTTGCTACTTGTGAAAGAACTGTTAGAACTGAGATGAGTGTTCCTTTTCTCAGTACAAGCTTTACTTTGAAAGATAATCGCGTTCTTTTGAAAGATTATTAATTTCACGAAAGCTTTAGTAAGAAACACTAATGCGTTACATTATAAAGACAAGCAGTTGTTTGCTATGTGTGAAAGCACTGTTAGAAGTGAGATGAGTGTTCCTTTTCTCAGTACAAGTTTTATTTTGAAAGATAATCGCGTTCTTTTGAAAGTTTATTAATTTCACGATAGCTTTAGGAAGAAACGCACATGCGTTTCTTTGTAAGGACAAGCAGTTGTTTGCTAATGTGAAAGCACTGTTAGAACTGAGATGAGTGTTCCTTCTCTCAGTACAAGCTTTACTTTGAAAGATAATCGCGTTCTTTTGAAAGTTTATTAATTTCATGAAAGCTTTAGTAAGAAACGCACATGCGTTTCTTTGTAAAGACAAGCAGTTGTTTGCTACATGTGAAAGCACTGTTAGAAGTGAGATGAGTGTTCCTTTTCTCAGTACAAGCTTTACTTTGAAACATAATCGCGTTCTTTTGAAAGTTTATTAATTTCACGAAAACTTTTGTAAGAAATGCACATGCGTTTTTTTGTAAAGACAAGCAGTTGTTTGCTACGTGGGAAAGCACTGTTAGAACTGAGATGAGTGTTCCTTTTCTCAGTACAAGCTTTACTTTGAAAGATAATCGCGTTCTTTTTACGGTTTATTAATTTCACGAAAGCTTTAGGAAGAAACGCACATGCGTTTCTTTGTAAAGACAAGCAGTTGTGTACTACGTGTGAAAGCACTCTTAGAACTGAGATCAGTGTTGTTTTTCTCCTTACAAGCTTTCCTTTGAAAGGTTATCGCGTTCTTTTGAAAGATTATTTATTTCAGGAAAGCTTTAGTAAGAAACACGAATGCGTCACATTATAAAGACAAGCAGTTGTTTGCTACGTGTGAAAGCACTGTTAGAACTGAGATGAGTGTTCCTTTTCTCAGTACAAGTTTTATTTTGAAAGATAATCGCGTTCTTTTGAAAGTTTATTAATTTCACGATAGCTTTAGGAAGAAACGCACATGCGTTTCTTTGTAAGGACAAGCAGTTGTTTGCTACATGTGAAAGCACTGTTAGAACTGAGATGAGTGTTCCTTTTCTTAGTATAAGCTTTACTTTGAAAGATAATCGCGTTCTTTTTACGGTTTATTAATTTCACGAAAGCTTTAGGAAGAAACGCACATGCGTTTCTTTGTAAAGACAAGCAGTTGTGTACTACGTGTGAAAGCACTGTTAGAACTGAGATGAGTGTTCCTTCTCTCATTACAAGCTTTACTTTGAAAGATAATCGCGTTCTTTAAAAAGTTTATTAATGTCACGAAAGATTTAGTAAGAAACGCACATGCGTTTCTTTGTAAAGACAAGCAGTTGTTTGCTACGTGTGAAAGCACTCTTAGAACTGAAATGAGTGCTCCTTTTCTCAGTACAAGCTTTTCTTTGAAACATAATCGCGTTCTTATGAAAGCTTATTAATTTCACGAAAGCTATAGGATGAAACTCACATGCGTTCCTTTGTAAAGACAAGCAGTTATTTGCTACGTGTGAAAGCACTGTTAGAACTGAGATGAGTGTTCCTTCTCTCAGTACAAGCTTTACTTTGAAAGATAATCGCGTTCTTTTGAAAGTTTATTAATTTCACGAAAGCTTTAGTAAGAAACGCACATGCGTTTCTTTGTAAAGACAAGCAGTTGTTTGCTACATGTGAAAGCACTGTTAGAAGTGAGATGAGTGTTCCTTTTCTCAGTACAAGCTTTTATTTGAAACATAATCGCGTTCTTTTGAAAGTTTATTAATTTCACGAAAGCTTTAGTAAGAAACGCACATGCGTTTCTTTGTAAAGACAAGCAGTTGTTTGCTACGTGTGAAAGCACTGTTAGAACTGAGATGAGTATTCCTTTTCTCAGTACAAGCTTTACTTTGAAAGATCATCGCGTTCTTTTGAAAGTTTATTAATTTCACGAAAGCTTTAGTAAGAAACGCACATGCGTTTTTGTAAAGACAAGCAGTTGTTTGCTACGTGTGAAAGCACTGTTAGAACTGAGATGAGTGTTCCTTTTCTCAGTACAAGCTTTACTTTGAAAGATAATCGCGTTCTTTTGAAAGGTTATTAATTTCATGAAAGCTTTAGGATGAAACGCACAGGCGTTTCTTTGTAAAGGCAAGCAGTTGTTTGCTACGTGTGAAAGCACTGTTAGAACTGAGATGAGTGTTCCTTTTCTCAGTACAAGCTTTACTTTGAAAGATAATCACGTTCTTTTGAAAGTTTATTAATGTCACGAAAGCTTTAGTTAGAAACGCACATGCGTTTCTTTGTAAAGACAAGCAGTTGTTTGCTACGTGTGAAAGCAGTGTTAGAACTGAGATAAGTATTCTTTTTCTCAGTACATGCTTTACTTTGAAAGATAATCGCGTTCTTTTGCAAGTTTATTAATTTCACGAAAGCTTTAGTAAGAAACTCACATGCGTTTCTTTGTAAGGACAAGCAGTTGTTTGCTACGTGTGAAAGCACTGTTAGAACTGAGATGAGTGATCCTTTTCTCAGTACAAGCTTTACTTTCAAAGATAATCGCGTTCTTTTGAAAGTTTATTAATTTCACGAAAGCTTTAGGAAGAAACGCACATGCGTTTCTTTGTAAAGACAAGCAGTTGTTTGATACGTGTGAAAGCACTCTTAGAACTGAGATCAGTGTTGTTTTTCTCCTTACAAGCTTTCCTTTGAAAGGTTATCGCGTTCTTTTGAAAGATTATTTATTTCAGGAAAGCTTTAGTAAGAAATACGAATGCGTCACATTATAAAGACAAGCACTTGTTTGCTACGTGTGAAAGCACTGTTAGAACTGAGATGAGTGTTCCTTTTCTCAGTACAAGCTTTACTTTGAAAGATAATCGCGTTCTTTTGAAAGTTTATTAATTTCACGAAAGCTTTAGGAAGAAACGCACATGCGTTTCTTTGTAAAGACAAGCAGTTGTTTGCTACGTGTGAAAGAACTGTTAGAACTGAGATGAGTGTTCCTTTTCTCAGTACAAGCTTTACTTTGAAAGATAATCGCGTTCTTTTGAAAGTTTATTAATTTCACGAAAGCTATAGGATGAAACGCACATGCGTTCCTTTGTAAAGACAAGCAGTTATTTGCTACGTGTGAAAGCACTGTTAGAACTGAGATGAGTGTTCCTTCTCTCAGTACAAGCTTTACTTTGAAAGATAATCGTGTTCTTTTGAAAGTTTATTAATTTCACAAAAGCTTTAGTAAGAAACGCACATGCGTTTCTTTGTAAAGACAAGCAGTTGTTTGCTACATGTGAAAGCACTGGAAGAAGTGAGATGAGTGTTCCTTTTCTCAGTACAAGCTTTTATTTGAAACATAATCGCGTTCTTTTGAAAGTTTATTAATTTCACGAAAGCTTTAGTAAGAAACGCACATGCGTTTCTTTGTAAAGACAAGCAGTTGTTTGCTACGAGTGAAAGCACTGGTAGAACTGAGATGAGTATTCCTTTTCTCAGTACAAGCTTTACTTTGAAAGATCATCGCGTTCTTTTGAAAGTTTATTAATTTCACGAAAGCTTTAGTAAGAAACGCACATGCCTTTTTGTAAAGACAAGCAGTTGTTTACTACGTGTGAAAGCACTGTTAGAACTGAGATGAGTGTTCCTTTTCTCAGTACAAGCTTTTCTTTGAAACATAATCGCGTTCTTTTGAAAGTTTATTAATTTCACGAAAACTTTTGTAAGAAATGCACATGCGTTTTTTTGTAAAGACAAGCAGTTGTTTGCTACGTGGGAAAGCACTGTTAGAACTGAGATGAGTGTTCCTTTTCTCAGTACAAGCTTTACTTTGAAAGATAATCGCGTTCTTTTTACGGTTTATTAATTTCACGAAAGCTTTAGTAAGAAACGCACATGCGTTTCTTTGTAAAGACAAGCAGTTGTGTACTACGTGTGAAAGCACTCTTAGAACTGAGATCAGTGTTGTTTTTCTCCTTACAAGCTTTCCTTTGAAAGGTTATCGCGTTCTTTTGAAAGATTATTTATTTCAGGAAAGCTTTAGTAAGAAACACGAATGCGTCACATTATAAAGACAAGCAGTTGTTTGCTACGTGTGAAAGCACTGTTAGAACTGAGATGAGTGTTCCTTTTCTCAGTACAAGCTTTATTTTAAAAGATAATCGCGTTTTTTGAAAGTTTATTAATTTCACAAAAGCTTTAGGAAGAAACGCACATGAGTTTCTTTGTAAGGACAAGCAGTTGTTTTCTACGTGTGAAAGCACTGTTAGAACTGAGATGAGTGTTCCTTTTCTCAGTACAAGCTTTACTTTGAAAGATAATCGGGTTCTTTTGAAAGATTATTAATTTCACGAAAGCTTTAGTAAGAAACAATAATGCGTTACATTATAAAGACAAGCAGTTGTTTGGTATGTGTGAAAGCACTGTTAGAAGTGAGATGAGTGTTCCTTTTCTCAGTACAAGTTTTATTTTGAAAGATAATCGCGTTCTTTTGAAAGTTTATTAATTTCACGATAGCTTTAGGAAGAAACGCACATGCGTTTCTTTGTAAGGACAAGCAGTTGTTTGCTACATGTGAAAGCACTGTTAGAACTGAGATGAGTGTTCCTTTTCTTAGTATAAGCTTTACTTTGAAAGATAATCGCGTTCTTTTTACGGTTTATTAATTTCACGAAAGCTTTAGGAAGAAACGCACATGCGTTTCTTTGTAAAGACAAGCAGTTGTGTACTACGTGTGAAAGCACTGTTAGAACTGAGATGAGTGTTCCTTCTCTCATTACAAGCTTTACTTTGAAAGATAATCGCGTTCTTTAAAAAGTTTATTAATGTCACGAAAGATTTAGTAAGAAACGCACATGCGTTTCTTTGTAAAGACAAGCAGTTGTTTGCTACGTGTGAAAGCACTGTTAGAACTGAAATGAGTGCTCCTTTTCTCAGTACAAGCTTTTCTTTGAAACATAATCGCGTTCTTATGAAAGCTTATTAATTTCACGAAAGCTATAGGATGAAACTCACATGCGTTCCTTTGTAAAGACAAGCAGTTATTTGCTACGTGTGAAAGCACTGTTAGAACTGAGATGAGTGTTCCTTCTCTCAGTACAAGCTTTACTTTGAAAGATAATCGCGTTCTTTTGAAAGTTTATTAATTTCACGAAAGCTTTAGTAAGAAACGCACATGCGTTTCTTTGTAAAGACAAGCAGTTGTTTGCTACATGTGAAAGCACTGTTAGAAGTGAGATGAGTGTTCCTTTTCTCAGTACAAGCTTTTATTTGAAACATAATCGCGTTCTTTTGAAAGTTTATTAATTTCACGAAAGCTTTAGTAAGAAACGCACATGCGTTTCTTTGTAAAGACAAGCAGTTGTTTGCTACGTGTGAAAGCACTGTTAGAACTGAGATGAGTGTTCCTTTTCTCAGTACAAGCTTTTCTTTGAAACATAATCGCGTTCTTTTGAAAGTTTATTAATTTCACGAAAACTTTTGTAAGAAATGCACATGCGTTTTTTTGTAAAGACAAGCAGTTGTTTGCTACGTGGGAAAGCACTGTTAGAACTGAGATGAGTGTTCCTTTTCTCAGTACAAGCTTTACTTTGAAAGATAATCGCGTTCTTTTTACGGTTTATTAATTTCACGAAAGCTTTAGGAAGAAACGCACATGCGTTTCTTTGTAAAGACAAGCAGTTGTGTACTACGTGTGAAAGCACTCTTAGAACTGAGATCAGTGTTGTTTTTCTCCTTACAAGCTTTCCTTTGAAAGGTTATCGCGTTCTTTTGAAAGATTATTTATTTCAGGAAAGCTTTAGTAAGAAACACGAATGCGTCACATTATAAAGACAAGCAGTTGTTTGCTACGTGTGAAAGCACTGTTAGAACTGAGATGAGTGTTCCTTTTCTCAGTACAAGCTTTATTTTAAAAGATAATCGCGTTTTTTGAAAGTTTATTAATTTCACAAAAGCTTTAGGAAGAAATGCACATGAGTTTCTTTGTAAGGACAAGCAGTTGTTTTCTACGTGTGAAAGCACTGTTAGAACTGAGATGAGTGTTCCTTTTCTCAGTACAAGCTTTACTTTGAAAGATAATCGGGTTCTTTTGAAAGATTATTAATTTCACGAAAGCTTTAGTAAGAAACAATAATGCGTTACATTATAAAGACAAGCAGTTGTTTGGTATGTGTGAAAGCACTGTTAGAAGTGAGATGAGTGTTCCTTTTCTCAGTACAAGTTTTATTTTGAAAGATAATCGCGTTCTTTTGAAAGTTTATTAATTTCACGATAGCTTTAGGAAGAAACGCACATGCGTTTCTTTGTAAGGACAAGCAGTTGTTTGCTACATGTGAAAGCACTGTTAGAACTGAGATGAGTGTTCATTTCTTAGTATAAGCTTTACTTTGAAAGATAATCGCGTTCTTTTTACGGTTTATTAATTTCACGAAAGCTTTAGGAAGAAACGCACATGCGTTTCTTTGTAAAGACAAGCAGTTGTGTACTACGTGTGAAAGCACTGTTAGAACTAAGATGAGTGTTCCTTCTCTCATTACAAGCTTTACTTTGAAAGATAATCGCGTTCTTTAAAAAGTTTATTAATGTCACGAAAGATTTAGTAAGAAACGCACATGCGTTTCTTTGTAAAGACAAGCAGTTGTTTGCTACGTGTGAAAGCACTGTTAGAACTGAAATGAGTGCTCCTTTTCTCAGTACAAGCTTTTCTTTGAAACATAATCGCGTTCTTATGAAAGCTTATTAATTTCACGAAAGCTATAGGATGAAACTCACATGCGTTCCTTTGTAAAGACAAGCAGTTATTTGCTACGTGTGAAAGCACTGTTAGAACTGAGATGAGTGTTCCTTCTCTCAGTACAAGCTTTACTTTGAAAGATAATCGCGTTCTTTTGAAAGTTTATTAATTTCACGAAAGCTTTAGTAAGAAACGCACATGCGTTTCTTTGTAAAGACAAGCAGTTGTTTGCTACATGTGAAAGCACTGTTAGAAGTGAGATGAGTGTTCCTTTTCTCAGTACAAGCTTTTATTTGAAACATAATCGCGTTCTTTTGAAAGTTTATTAATTTCACGAAAGCTTTAGTAAGAAACGCACATGCGTTTCTTTGTAAAGACAAGCAGTTGTTTGCTACGTGTGAAAGCACTGTTAGAACTGAGATGAGTATTCCTTTTCTCAGTACAAGCTTTACTTTGAAAGATCATCGCGTTCTTTTGAAAGTTTATTAATTTCACGAAAGCTTTAGTAAGAAACGCACATGCGTTTTTGTAAAGACAAGCAGTTGTTTGCTACGTGTGAAAGCACTGTTAGAACTGAGATGAGTGTTCCTTTTCTCAGTACAAGCTTTACTTTGAAAGATAATCGCGTTCTTTTGAAAGGTTATTAATTTCATGAAAGCTTTAGGATGAAACGCACAGGCGTTTCTTTGTAAAGGCAAGCAGTTGTTTGCTACGTGTGAAAGCACTGTTAGAACTGAGATGAGTGTTCCTTTTCTCAGTACAAGCTTTACTTTGAAAGATAATCACGTTCTTTTGAAAGTTTATTAATGTCACGAAAGCTTTAGTAAGAAACGCACATGCGTTTCTTTGTAAAGACAAGCAGTTGTTTGCTACGTGTGAAAGCAGTGTTAGAACTGAGATAAGTATTCTTTTTCTCAGTACATGCTTTACTTTGAAAGATAATCGCGTTCTTTTGCAAGTTTATTAATTTCACGAAAGCTTTAGTAAGAAACTCACATGCGTTTCTTTGTAAGGACAAGCAGTTGTTTGCTACGTGTGAAAGCACTGTTAGAACTGAGATGAGTGATCCTTTTCTCAGTACAAGCTTTACTTTCAAAGATAATCGCGTTCTTTTGAAAGTTTATTAATTTCACGAAAGCTTTAGGAAGAAACGCACATGCGTTTCTTTGTAAAGACAAGCAGTTGTTTGATACGTGTGAAAGCACTCTTAGAACTGAGATCAGTGTTGTTTTTCTCCTTACAAGCTTTCCTTTGAAAGGTTATCGCGTTCTTTTGAAAGATTATTTATTTCAGGAAAGCTTTAGTAAGAAACACGAATGCGTCACATTATAAAGAAAAGCACTTGTTTGCTACGTGTGAAAGCACTGTTAGAACTGAGATGAGTGTTCCTTTTCTCAGTACAAGCTTTACTTTGAAAGATAATCGCGTTCTTTTGAAAGTTTATTAATTTCACGAAAGCTTTAGGAAGAAACGCACATGCGTTTCTTTGTAAAGACAAGCAGTTGTTTGCTACGTGTGAAAGAACTGTTAGAACTGAGATGAGTGTTCCTTTTCTCAGTACAAGCTTTACTTTGAAAGATAATCGCGTTCTTTTGAAAGTTTATTAATTTCACGAAAGCTATAGGATGAAACGCACATGCGTTCCTTTGTAAAGACAAGCAGTTATTTGCTACGTGTGAAAGCACTGTTAGAACTGAGATGAGTGTTCCTTCTCTCAGTACAAGCTTTACTTTGAAAGATAATCGCGTTCTTTTGAAAGTTTATTAATTTCACAAAAGCTTTAGTAAGAAACGCACATGCGTTTCTTTGTAAAGACAAGCAGTTGTTTGATACGTGTGAAAGCACTGTTAGAACTGAGATGAGTGTTCCTTCTCTCATGACAAGCTTTACTTTGAAAGATAATCGCGTTCTTTAAAAAGTTGATTAATGTCACGAAAGCTTTAGTAAGAAACGCAAATGTGTTTCTTTGTAAAGACAAGCAGTTGTTTGCTACGTGTGAAAGCACTGTTAGAACTGAAATGAGTGCTCCTTTTCTCAGTACAAGCTTTTCTTTGAAACATAATCGCGTTCTTATGAAAGCTTATTAATTTCACGAAAGCTTTAGTAAGAAACGCACATGCCTTTTTGTAAAGACAAGCAGTTGTTTACTACGTGTAAAAGCACTGTTAGAATGAGATGAGTGTTCCTTTTCTCAGTTCAAGCTTTACTTTGAAAGATAATCGCGTTCTTTTGAAAGGTTATTAATTTCATGAAAGCTTTAGGATGAAACGCACAGGCGTTTCTTTGTAAAGGCAAGCAGTTGTTTGATACGTGTGAAAGCACTGTTAGAACTGAAATGAGTGCTCCTTTTCTCAGTACAAGCTTTTCTTTGAAACATAATCGCGTTCTTATGAAAGCTTATTAGTTTCACGAAAGCTATAGGATGAAACGCACATGCGTTCCTTTGTAAAGACAAGCAGTTATTTGCTACGTGTGAAAGCACTGTTAGAACTGAGATGAGTGTTCCTTCTCTCAGTACAAGCTTTACTTTGAAAGATAATCGCGTTCTTTTGAAAGTTTATTAATTTCACGAAAGCTTTAGTAAGAAACGCACATGCGTTTCTTTGTAAAGACAAGTAGTTGTTTGCTACATGTGAAAGCACTGTTAGAAGTGAGATGAGTGTTCCTTTTCTCAGTACAAGCTTTTATTTGAAACATAATCGCGTTCTTTTGAAAGTTTATTAATTTCACGAAAGCTTTAGTAAGAAACGCACATGCGTTTCTTTGTAAAGACAAGCAGTTGTTTGCTACGTGTGAAAGCACTGTTAGAACTGAGATGAGTGTTCCTTTTCTCAGTACAAGCTTTACTTTGAAAGATAATCGCGTTCTTTTGAAAGTTTATTAATTTCACGAAAGCTTTAGGAAGAAACGCACATGCGTTTCTTTGTAAAGACAAGCAGTTGTTTGCTACGTGTGAAAGAACTGTTAGAACTGAGATGAGTGTTCCTTTTCTCAGTACAAGCTTTACTTTGAAAGATAATCGCGTTCTTTTGAAAGTTTATTAATTTCACGAAAGCTATAGGATGAAACGCACATGCGTTCCTTTGTAAAGACAAGCAGTTATTTGCTACGTGTGAAAGCACTGTTAGAACTGAGATGAGTGTTCCTTCTCTCAGTACAAGCTTTACTTTGAAAGATAATCGCGTTCTTTTGAAAGTTTATTAATTTCACAAAAGCTTTAGTAAGAAACGCACATGCGTTTCTTTGTAAAGACAAGCAGTTGTTTGATACGTGTGAAAGCACTGTTAGAACTGAGATGAGTGTTCCTTCTCTCATGACAAGCTTTACTTTGAAATATAATCGCGTTCTTTAAAAAGTTGATTAATGTCACGAAAGCTTTAGTAAGAAACGCAAATGTGTTTCTTTGTAAAGACAAGCAGTTGTTTGCTACGTGTGAAAGCACTGTTAGAACTTAAATGAGTGCTCCTTTTCCCAGTACAAGCTTTTCTTTGAAACATAATCGCGTTCTTATGAAAGCTTATTAATTTCACGAAAGCTTTAGTAAGAAACGCACATGCCTTTTTGTAAAGACAAGCAGTTGTTTACTACGTGTGAAAGCACTGTTAGAATGAGATGAGTGTTCCTTTTCTCAGTACAAGCTTTACTTTGAAAGATAATCGCGTTCTTTTGAAAGGTTATTAATTTCATGAAAGCTTTAGGATGAAACGCACAGGCGTTTCTTTGTAAAGGCAAGCAGTTGTTTGATACGTGTGAAAGCACTGTTAGAACTGAAATGAGTGCTCCTTTTCTCAGTACAAGCTTTTCTTTGAAACATAATCGCGTTCTTATGAAAGCTTATTAATTTCACGAAAGCTATAGGATGAAACGCACATGCGTTCCTTTGTAAAGACAAGCAGTTATTTGCTACGTGTGAAAGCACTGTTAGAACTGAGATGAGTGTTCCTTCTCTCAGTACAAGCTTTACTTTGAAAGATAATCGCGTTCTTTTGAAAGTTTATTAATTTCACGAAAGCTTTAGTAAGAAACGCACATGCGTTTCTTTGTAAAGACAAGTAGTTGTTTGCTACATGTGAAAGCACTGTTAGAAGTGAGATGAGTGTTCCTTTTCTCAGTACAAGCTTTTATTTGAAACATAATCGCGTTCTTTTGAAAGTTTATTAATTTCACGAAAGCTTTAGTAAGAAACGCACATGCGTTTCTTTGTAAAGACAAGCAGCTGTTTGCTACGTGTGAAAGCACTGTTAGAACTGAGATGAGTATTCCTTTTCTCAGTACAAGCTTTACTTTGAAAGATCATCGCGTTCTTTTGAAAGTTTATTAATTTCACGAAAGCTTTAGTAAGAAACGCACATGCGTTTTTGTAAAGACAAGCAGTTGTTTGCTACGTGTGAAAGCACTGTTAGAACTGAGATGAGTGTTCCTTTTCTCAGTACAAGCTTTACTTTGAAAGATAATCGCGTTCTTTTGAAAGGTTATTAATTTCATGAAAGCTTTAGGATGAAACGCACAGGCGTTTCTTTGTAAAGGCAAGCAGTTGTTTGCTACGTGTGAAAGCACTGTTAGAACTGAGATGAGTGTTCCTTTTCTCAGTACAAGCTTTACTTTGAAAGATAATCACGTTCTTTTGAAAGTTTATTAATGTCACGAATGCTTTAGTAAGAAACGCACATGCGTTTCTTGTAAAGACAAGCAGTTGTTTGCTACGTGTGAAAGCACTTTTAGAACTGTGATGAGTGATCCTTTTCTCAATACAAGTTTTTCTTTGAAAGATAATCGCGTTCTTTTGAAAGTTTATTAATTTCACGAAAGCTTTAGTGAGAAACGCACATGCGTTTCTTTGTAAAGACAAGCAGTTGTTTCTTATGTGTGAAAGCACTGTTAGAACTGAGATGAGTGTTCCTTTTCTCAGTACAAGCTTTACTTTGAAATATAATCGCGTTCTTTTGAAAGGTTATTAATGTCACGAAAGCTTTAGTAAGAAACGCTCATGCGTTTCTTTGTAAAGACAAGCAGTTGTTTGCTACGTGTGAAAGCAGTGTTAGAACTGAGATAAGTATTCTTTTTCTCAGTACATGCTTTACTTTGAAAGATAATCGCGTTCTTTGCAAGTTTATTAATTTCACGAAAGCTTTAGGAAGAAACGCACATGCGTTTCTTTGTAAAGACAAGCAGTTGTTTGCTACGTGTGAAAGAACTGTTAGAACTGAGATGAGTGTTCCTTTTCTCAGTACAAGCTTTACTTTGAAAGATAATCGCGTTCTTTTGAAAGATTATTAATTTCACGAAAGCTTTAGTAAGAAACACTAATGCGTTACATTATAAAGACAAGCAGTTGTTTGCTATGTGTGAAAGCACTGTTAGAAGTGAGATGAGTGTTCCTTTTCTCAGTACAAGTTTTATTTTGAAAGATAATCGCGTTCTTTTGAAAGTTTATTAATTTCACAAAAGCTTTAGGAAGAAACGCACATGCGTTTCTTTGTAAGGACAAGCAGTTGTTTGCTACATGTGAAAGCACTGTTAGAACTGAGATGAGTGTTCCTTTTCTTAGTACAAGCTTTACTTTGAAAGATAATCGCGTTCTTTTTACGGTTTATTAATTTCACGAAAGCTTTAGGAAGAAACGCACATGCGTTTCTTTGTAAAGACAAGCAGTTGTGTGCTATGTGTGAAAGCACTGTTAGAACTGAGATGAGTGTTCCTTCTCTCATTACAAGCTTTACTTTGAAAGATAATCGCGTTCTTTAAAAAGTTTATTAATGTCACGAAAGATTTAGTAAGAAACGCACATGCGTTTCTTTGTAAAGACAAGCAGTTGTTTGATACGTGTGAAAGCACTCTTAGAACTGAAATCAGTGTTGTTTTTCTCCTTACAAGCTTTCCTTTGAAAGCTTATCGCGTTCTTTTGAAAGATTATTTATTTCAGGAAAGCTTTAGTAAGAAACACGAATGCGTCACATTATAAAGACAAGCACTTGTTTGCTACGTGTGAAAGCACTGTTAGAACTGAGATGAGTGATCCTTTTCTCAGTACAAGCTTTATTTTAAAAGATAATCGCGTTCTTTTGAATGTTTATTAATTTCACAAAAGCTTTAGGAAGAAACGCACATGAGTTTCTTTGTAAGGACAAGCAGTTGTTTTCTACGTGTGAAAGAACTGTTAGAACTGAGATGAGTGTTCCTTTTCTCAGTACAAGCTTTACTTTGAAAGATAATCGCGTTCTTTTGAAAGATTATTAATTTCACGAAAGCTTTAGTAAGAAACACTAATGCGTTACATTATAAAGACAAGCAGTTGTTTGCTATGTGTGAAAGCACTGTTAGAAGTGAGATGAGTGTTCCTTTTCTCAGTACAAGTTTTATTTTGAAGATAATCGCGTTCTTTTGAAAGTTTATTAATTTCACGATAGCTTTAGGAAGAAACGCACATGCGTTTCTTTGTGAGGACAAGCAGTTGTTTGCTACATGTGAAAGCACTGTTAGAACTGAGATGAGTGTTCCTTTTCTTAGTATAAGCCTTACTTTGAAAGATAATCGCGTTCTTTTTACGGTTTATTAATTTCACGAAAGCTTTAGGAAGAAACGCACATGCGTTTCTTTGTAAAGACAAGCAGTTGTGTACTACGTGTGAAAGCACTGTTAGAACTGAGATGAGTGTTCCTTCTCTCATTACAAGCTTTACTTTGAAAGATAATCGCGTTCTTTAAAAAGTTTATTAATGTCACGAAAGATTTAGTAAGAAACGCACATGCGTTTCTTTGTAAAGACAAGCAGTTGTTTGCTACGTGTGAAAGCACTGTTAGAACTGAAATGAGTGCTCCTTTTCTCAGTACAAGCTTTTCTTTGAAACATAATCGCGTTCTTATGAAAGCTTATTAATTTCACGAAAGCTATAGGATGAAACGCACATGCGTTCCTTTGTAAAGACAAGCAGTTATTTGCTACGTGTGAAAGCACTGTTAGAACTGAGATGAGTGTTCCTTCTCTCAGTACAAGCTTTACTTTGAAAGATAATCGCGTTCTTTTGAAAGTTTATTAATTTCACGAAAGCTTTAGTAAGAAACGCACATGCGTTTCTTTGTAAAGACAAGCAGTTGTTTGCTACATGTGAAAGCACTGTTAGAAGTGAGATGAGTGTTCCTTTTCTCAGTACAAGCTTTTATTTGAAAGATAATCGCGTTCTTTTGAAAGTTTATTAATTTCACGAAAGCTTTAGTAAGAAACGCACATGCGTTTTTGTAAAGACAAGCAGTTGTTTACTACGTGTGAAAGCACTGTTAGAACTGAGATGAGTGTTCCTTTTCTCAGTACAAGCTTTACTTTGAAAGATAATCGCGTTCTTTTGAAAGGTTATTAATTTCATGAAAGCTTTAGGATGAAACGCACAGGCGTTTCTTTGTAAAGGCAAGCAGTTGTTTGCTACGTGTGAAAGCACTGTTAGAAGTGAGATGAGTGTTCCTTTTCTCAGTACAAGCTTTACTTTGAAAGATAATCACGTTCTTTTGAAAGTTTATTAATGTCACGAATGCTTTAGTAAGAAACGCACATGCGTTTCTTGTAAAGACAAGCAGTTGTTTGCTACATGTGAAAGCACTGTTAGAACTGAGTGATGAGTGATCCTTTTCTCAATACAAGTTTTTCTTTGAAAGATAATCGCGTTCTTTTGAAAGTTTATTAATTTCACGAAAGCTTTAGTGAGAAACGCACATGCGTTTCTTTGTAAAGACAAGCAGTTGTTTGCTACGTGTGAAAGCAGTGTTAGAACTGAGATAAGTATTCTTTTTCTCAGTACATGCTTTACTTTGAAAGATAATCGCGTTCTTTTGCAAGTTTATTAATTTCACGAAAGCTTTAGGAAGAAACGCACATGAGTTTCTTTGTAAGGACAAGCAGTTGTTTACTACATGTGAAAGCACTGTTAGAACTGAGATGAGTGTTCCTTTTCTCAGTACAAGCTTTACTTTGAAAGATAATCGCGTTCTTTTGAAAGTTTATTAATTTCACGAAAGCTTTAGGAAGAAACGCACATGCGTTTCTTTGTAAAGACAAGCAGTTGTTTGCTACGTGGGAAAGCACTGTTAGAACTGAGATGAGTGTTCCTTTTCTCAGTACAAGCTTTACTTTGAAAGATAATCGCGTTCTTTTTACGGTTTATTAATTTCACGAAAGCTTTAGTAAGAAACGCACATGCGTTTCTTTGTAAAGACAAGCAGTTGTGTACTACGTGTGAAAGCACTCTTAGAACTGAGATCAGTGTTGTTTTTCTCCTTACAAGCTTTCCTTTGAAAGGTTATCGCGTTCTTTTGAAAGATTATTTATTTCAGGAAAGCTTTAGTAAGAAACACGAATGCGTCACATTATAAAGACAAGCAGTTGTTTGCTACGTGTGAAAGCACTGTTAGAACTGAGATGAGTGTTCCTTTTCTCAGTACAAGCTTTACTTTGAAAGATAATCGCGTTCTTTGCAAGTTTATTAATTTCACGAAAGCTATAGGATGAAACGCACATGCGTTCCTTTGTAAAGACAAGCAGTTATTTGCTACGTGTGAAAGCACTGTTAGAACTGAGATGAGTGTTCCTTCTCTCAGTACAAGCTTTACTTTGAAAGATAATCGCGTTCTTTTGAAAGTTTATTAATTTCACGAAAGCTTTAGTAAGAAACGCACATGCGTTTCTTTGTAAAGACAAGCAGTTGTTTGCTACATGTGAAAGCACTGTTAGAAGTGAGATGAGTGTTCCTTTTCTCAGTACAAGCTTTTATTTGAAACATAATCGCGTTCTTTTGAAAGTTTATTAATTTCACGAAAGCTTTAGTAAGAAACGCACATGCGTTTCTTTGTAAAGACAAGCAGTTGTTTGCTACGTGTGAAAGCACTGTTAGAACTGAGATGAGTATTCCTTTTCTCAGTACAAGCTTTACTTTGAAAGATCATCGCGTTCTTTTGAAAGTTTATTAATTTCACGAAAGCTTTAGTAAGAAACGCACATGCGTTTTTGTAAAGACAAGCAGTTGTTTGCTACGTGTGAAAGCACTTTTAGAACTGAGATGAGTGTTCCTTTTCTCAGTACAAGCTTTACTTTGAAAGATAATCGCGTTCTTTTGAAAGGTTATTAATTTCATGAAAGCTATAGGATGAAACTCACATGCGTTCCTTTGTAAAGACAAGCAGTTATTTGCTACGTGTGAAAGCACTGTTAGAACTGAGATGAGTGTTCCTTCTCTCAGTACAAGCTTTACTTTGAAAGATAATCGCGTTCTTTTGAAAGTTTATTAATTTCACGAAAGCTTTAGTAAGAAACGCACATGCGTTTCTTTGTAAAGACAAGCAGTTGTTTGCTACATGTGAAAGCACTGTTAGAAGTGAGATGAGTGTTCCTTTTCTCAGTACAAGCTTTTATTTGAAACATAATCGCGTTCTTTTGAAAGTTTATTAATTTCACGAAAGCTTTAGTAAGAAACGCACATGCGTTTCTTTGTAAAGACAAGCAGTTGTTTGCTACGTGTGAAAGCACTGTTAGAACTGAGATGAGTGTTCCTTTTCTCAGTGCAAGCTTTTCTTTGAAACATAATCGCGTTCTTTTGAAAGTTTATTAATTTCACGAAAACTTTTGTAAGAAATGCACATGCGTTTTTTTGTAAAGACAAGCAGTTGTTTGCTACGTGGGAAAGCACTGTTAGAACTGAGATGAGTGTTCCTTTTCTCAGTACAAGCTTTACTTTGAAAGATAATCGCGTTCTTTTTACGGTTTATTAATTTCACGAAAGCTTTAGGAAGAAACGCACATGCGTTTCTTTGTAAAGACAAGCAGTTGTGTACTACGTGTGAAAGCACTCTTAGAACTGAGATCAGTGTTGTTTTTCTCCTTACAAGCTTTCCTTTGAAAGGTTATCGCGTTCTTTTGAAAGATTATTTATTTCAGGAAAGCTTTAGTAAGAAACACGAATGCGTCACATTATAAAGACAAGCAGTTGTTTGCTACGTGTGAAAGCACTGTTAGAACTGAGATGAGTGTTCCTTTTCTCAGTACAAGCTTTATTTTAAAAGATAATCGCGTTTTTTGAAAGTTTATTAATTTCACAAAAGCTTTAGGAAGAAACGCACATGAGTTTCTTTGTAAGGACAAGCAGTTGTTTTCTACGTGTGAAAGCACTGTTAGAACTGAGATGAGTGTTCCTTTTCTCAGTACAAGCTTTACTTTGAAAGATAATCGGGTTCTTTTGAAAGATTATTAATTTCACGAAAGCTTTAGTAAGAAACAATAATGCGTTACATTATAAAGACAAGCAGTTGTTTGGTATGTGTGAAAGCACTGTTAGAAGTGAGATGAGTGTTCCTTTTCTCAGTACAAGTTTTATTTTGAAAGATAATCGCGTTCTTTTGAAAGTTTATTAATTTCACGATAGCTTTAGGAAGAAACGCACATGCGTTTCTTTGTAAGGACAAGCAGTTGTTTGCTACATGTGAAAGCACTGTTAGAACTGAGATGAGTGTTCATTTCTTAGTATAAGCTTTACTTTGAAAGATAATCGCGTTCTTTTTACGGTTTATTAATTTCACGAAAGCTTTAGGAAGAAACGCACATGCGTTTCTTTGTAAAGACAAGCAGTTGTGTACTACGTGTGAAAGCACTGTTAGAACTGAGATGAGTGTTCCTTCTCTCATTACAAGCTTTACTTTGAAAGATAATCGCGTTCTTTAAAAAGTTTATTAATGTCACGAAAGATTTAGTAAGAAACGCACATGCGTTTCTTTGTAAAGACAAGCAGTTGTTTGCTACGTGTGAAAGCACTGTTAGAACTGAAATGAGTGCTCCTTTTCTCAGTACAAGCTTTTCTTTGAAACATAATCGCGTTCTTATGAAAGCTTATTAATTTCACGAAAGCTATAGGATGAAACTCACATGCGTTCCTTTGTAAAGACAAGCAGTTATTTGCTACGTGTGAAAGCACTGTTAGAACTGAGATGAGTGTTCCTTCTCTCAGTACAAGCTTTACTTTGAAAGATAATCGCGTTCTTTTGAAAGTTTATTAATTTCACGAAAGCTTTAGTAAGAAACGCACATGCGTTTCTTTGTAAAGACAAGCAGTTGTTTGCTACATGTGAAAGCACTGTTAGAAGTGAGATGAGTGTTCCTTTTCTCAGTACAAGCTTTTATTTGAAACATAATCGCGTTCTTTTGAAAGTTTATTAATTTCACGAAAGCTTTAGTAAGAAACGCACATGCGTTTCTTTGTAAAGACAAGCAGTTGTTTGCTACGTGTGAAAGCACTGTTAGAACTGAGATGAGTATTCCTTTTCTCAGTACAAGCTTTACTTTGAAAGATCATCGCGTTCTTTTGAAAGTTTATTAATTTCACGAAAGCTTTAGTAAGAAACGCACATGCGTTTTTGTAAAGACAAGCAGTTGTTTGCTACGTGTGAAAGCACTGTTAGAACTGAGATGAGTGTTCCTTTTCTCAGTACAAGCTTTACTTTGAAAGATAATCGCGTTCTTTTGAAAGGTTATTAATTTCATGAAAGCTTTAGGATGAAACGCACAGGCGTTTCTTTGTAAAGGCAAGCAGTTGTTTGCTACGTGTGAAAGCACTGTTAGAACTGAGATGAGTGTTCCTTTTCTCAGTACAAGCTTTACTTTGAAAGATAATCACGTTCTTTTGAAAGTTTATTAATGTCACGAAAGCTTTAGTAAGAAACGCACATGCGTTTCTTTGTAAAGACAAGCAGTTGTTTGCTACGTGTGAAAGCAGTGTTAGAACTGAGATAAGTATTCTTTTTCTCAGTACATGCTTTACTTTGAAAGATAATCGCGTTCTTTTGCAAGTTTATTAATTTCACGAAAGCTTTAGGAAGAAACGCACATGAGTTTCTTTGTAAGGACAAGCAGTTGTTTACTACATGTGAAAGCACTGTTAGAACTGAGATGAGTGTTCCTTTTCTCAGTACAAGCTTTACTTTGAAAGATAATCGCGTTCTTTTGAAAGTTTATTAATTTCACGAAAGCTTTAGGAAGAAACGCACATGCGTTTCTTTGTAAAGACAAGCAGTTGTTTGCTACGTGGGAAAGCACTGTTAGAACTGAGATGAGTGTTCCTTTTCTCAGTACAAGCTTTACTTTGAAAGATAATCGCGTTCTTTTTACGGTTTATTAATTTCACGAAAGCTTTAGTAAGAAACGCACATGCGTTTCTTTGTAAAGACAAGCAGTTGTGTACTACGTGTGAAAGCACTCTTAGAACTGAGATCAGTGTTGTTTTTCTCCTTACAAGCTTTCCTTTGAAAGGTTATCGCGTTCTTTTGAAAGATTATTTATTTCAGGAAAGCTTTAGTAAGAAACACGAATGCGTCACATTATAAAGACAAGCAGTTGTTTGCTACGTGTGAAAGCACTGTTAGAACTGAGATGAGTGTTCCTTTTCTCAGTACAAGCTTTATTTTAAAAGATAATCGCGTTTTTTGAAAGTTTATTAATTTCACAAAAGCTTTAGGAAGAAACGCACATGAGTTTCTTTGTAAGGACAAGCAGTTGTTTTCTACGTGTGAAAGCACTGTTAGAACTGAGATGAGTGTTCCTTTTCTCAGTACAAGCTTTACTTTGAAAGATAATCGGGTTCTTTTGAAAGATTATTAATTTCACGAAAGCTTTAGTAAGAAACAATAATGCGTTACATTATAAAGACAAGCAGTTGTTTGGTATGTGTGAAAGCACTGTTAGAAGTGAGATGAGTGTTCCTTTTCTCAGTACAAGTTTTATTTTGAAAGATAATCGCGTTCTTTTGAAAGTTTATTAATTTCACGAAAGCTTTAGGAAGAAACGCACATGCGTTTCTTTGTAAAGACAAGCAGTTGTGTACTACGTGTGAAAGCACTGTTAGAACTGAGATGAGTGTTCCTTCTCTCATTACAAGCTTTACTTTGAAAGATAATCGCGTTCTTTAAAAAGTTTATTAATGTCACGAAAGATTTAGTAAGAAACGCACATGCGTTTCTTTGTAAAGACAAGCAGTTGTTTGCTACGTGTGAAAGCACTGTTAGAACTGAAATGAGTGCTCCTTTTCTCAGTACAAGCTTTTCTTTGAAACATAATCGCGTTCTTATGAAAGCTTATTAATTTCACGAAAGCTATAGGATGAAACTCACATGCGTTCCTTTGTAAAGACAAGCAGTTATTTGCTACGTGTGAAAGCACTGTTAGAACTGAGATGAGTGTTCCTTCTCTCAGTACAAGCTTTACTTTGAAAGATAATCGCGTTCTTTTGAAAGTTTATTAATTTCACGAAAGCTTTAGTAAGAAACGCACATGCGTTTCTTTGTAAAGACAAGCAGTTGTTTGCTACATGTGAAAGCACTGTTAGAAGTGAGATGAGTGTTCCTTTTCTCAGTACAAGCTTTTATTTGAAACATAATCGCGTTCTTTTGAAAGTTTATTAATTTCACGAAAGCTTTAGTAAGAAACGCACATGCGTTTCTTTGTAAAGACAAGCAGTTGTTTGCTACGTGTGAAAGCACTGTTAGAACTGAGATGAGTATTCCTTTTCTCAGTACAAGCTTTACTTTGAAAGATCATCGCGTTCTTTTGAAAGTTTATTAATTTCACGAAAGCTTTAGTAAGAAACGCACATGCGTTTTTGTAAAGACAAGCAGTTGTTTGCTACGTGTGAAAGCACTGTTAGAACTGAGATGAGTGTTCCTTTTCTCAGTACAAGCTTTACTTTGAAAGATAATCGCGTTCTTTTGAAAGGTTATTAATTTCATGAAAGCTTTAGGATGAAACGCACAGGCGTTTCTTTGTAAAGGCAAGCAGTTGTTTGCTACGTGTGAAAGCACTGTTAGAACTGAGATGAGTGTTCCTTTTCTCAGTACAAGCTTTACTTTGAAAGATAATCACGTTCTTTTGAAAGTTTATTAATGTCACGAAAGCTTTAGTAAGAAACGCACATGCGTTTCTTTGTAAAGACAAGCAGTTGTTTGCTACGTGTGAAAGCAGTGTTAGAACTGAGATAAGTATTCTTTTTCTCAGTACATGCTTTACTTTGAAAGATAATCGCGTTCTTTTGCAAGTTTATTAATTTCACGAAAGCTTTAGTAAGAAACTCACATGCGTTTCTTTGTAAGGACAAGCAGTTGTTTGCTACGTGTGAAAGCACTGTTAGAACTGAGATGAGTGATCCTTTTCTCAGTACAAGCTTTACTTTCAAAGATAATCGCGTTCTTTTGAAAGTTTATTAATTTCACGAAAGCTTTAGGAAGAAACGCACATGCGTTTCTTTGTAAAGACAAGCAGTTGTTTGATACGTGTGAAAGCACTCTTAGAACTGAGATCAGTGTTGTTTTTCTCCTTACAAGCTTTCCTTTGAAAGGTTATCGCGTTCTTTTGAAAGATTATTTATTTCAGGAAAGCTTTAGTAAGAAACACGAATGCGTCACATTATAAAGACAAGCACTTGTTTGCTACGTGTGAAAGCACTGTTAGAACTGAGATGAGTGTTCCTTTTCTCAGTACAAGCTTTACTTTGAAAGATAATCGCGTTCTTTTGAAAGTTTATTAATTTCACGAAAGCTTTAGGAAGAAACGCACATGCGTTTCTTTGTAAAGACAAGCAGTTGTTTGCTACGTGTGAAAGAACTGTTAGAACTGAGATGAGTGTTCCTTTTCTCAGTACAAGCTTTACTTTGAAAGATAATCGCGTTCTTTTGAAAGTTTATTAATTTCACGAAAGCTATAGGATGAAACGCACATGCGTTCCTTTGTAAAGACAAGCAGTTATTTGCTACGTGTGAAAGCACTGTTAGAACTGAGATGAGTGTTCCTTCTCTCAGTACAAGCTTTACTTTGAAAGATAATCGCGTTCTTTTGAAAGTTTATTAATTTCACAAAAGCTTTAGTAAGAAACGCACATGCGTTTCTTTGTAAAGACAAGCAGTTGTTTGATACGTGTGAAAGCACTGTTAGAACTGAGATGAGTGTTCCTTCTCTCATGACAAGCTTTACTTTGAAAGATAATCGCGTTCTTTAAAAAGTTGATTAATGTCACGAAAGCTTTAGTAAGAAACGCAAATGTGTTTCTTTGTAAAGACAAGCAGTTGTTTGCTACGTGTGAAAGCACTGTTAGAACTGAAATGAGTGCTCCTTTTCTCAGTACAAGCTTTTCTTTGAAACATAATCGCGTTCTTATGAAAGCTTATTAATTTCACGAAAGCTTTAGTAAGAAACGCACATGCCTTTTTGTAAAGACAAGCAGTTGTTTACTACGTGTGAAAGCACTGTTAGAATGAGATGAGTGTTCCTTTTCTCAGTACAAGCTTTACTTTGAAAGATAATCGCGTTCTTTTGAAAGGTTATTAATTTCATGAAAGCTTTAGGATGAAACGCACAGGCGTTTCTTTGTAAAGGCAAGCAGTTGTTTGATACGTGTGAAAGCACTGTTAGAACTGAAATGAGTGCTCCTTTTCTCAGTACAAGCTTTTCTTTGAAACATAATCGCGTTCTTATGAAAGCTTATTAATTTCACGAAAGCTATAGGATGAAACGCACATGCGTTCCTTTGTAAAGACAAGCAGTTATTTGCTACGTGTGAAAGCACTGTTAGAACTGAGATGAGTGTTCCTTCTCTCAGTACAAGCTTTACTTTGAAAGATAATCGCGTTCTTTTGAAAGTTTATTAATTTCACGAAAGCTTTAGTAAGAAACGCACATGCGTTTCTTTGTAAAGACAAGTAGTTGTTTGCTACATGTGAAAGCACTGTTAGAAGTGAGATGAGTGTTCCTTTTCTCAGTACAAGCTTTTATTTGAAACATAATCGCGTTCTTTTGAAAGTTTATTAATTTCACGAAAGCTTTAGTAAGAAACGCACATGCGTTTCTTTGTAAAGACAAGCAGTTGTTTGCTACGTGTGAAAGCACTGTTAGAACTGAGATGAGTGTTCCTTTTCTCAGTACAAGCTTTACTTTGAAAGATAATCGCGTTCTTTTGAAAGTTTATTAATTTCACGAAAGCTTTAGGAAGAAACGCACATGCGTTTCTTTGTAAAGACAAGCAGTTGTTTGCTACGTGTGAAAGAACTGTTAGAACTGAGATGAGTGTTCCTTTTCTCAGTACAAGCTTTACTTTGAAAGATAATCGCGTTCTTTTGAAAGTTTATTAATTTCACGAAAGCTATAGGATGAAACGCACATGCGTTCCTTTGTAAAGACAAGCAGTTATTTGCTACGTGTGAAAGCACTGTTAGAACTGAGATGAGTGTTCCTTCTCTCAGTACAAGCTTTACTTTGAAAGATAATCGCGTTCTTTTGAAAGTTTATTAATTTCACAAAAGCTTTAGTAAGAAACGCACATGCGTTTCTTTGTAAAGACAAGCAGTTGTTTGATACGTGTGAAAGCACTGTTAGAACTGAGATGAGTGTTCCTTCTCTCATGACAAGCTTTACTTTGAAAGATAATCGCGTTCTTTAAAAAGTTGATTAATGTCACGAAAGCTTTAGTAAGAAACGCAAATGTGTTTCTTTGTAAAGACAAGCAGTTGTTTGCTACGTGTGAAAGCACTGTTAGAACTGAAATGAGTGCTCCTTTTCCCAGTACAAGCTTTTCTTTGAAACATAATCGCGTTCTTATGAAAGCTTATTAATTTCACGAAAGCTTTAGTAAGAAACGCACATGCCTTTTTGTAAAGACAAGCAGTTGTTTACTACGTGTGAAAGCACTGTTAGAATGAGATGAGTGTTCCTTTTCTCAGTACAAGCTTTACTTTGAAAGATAATCGCGTTCTTTTGTATGGTTATTAATTTCATGAAAGCTTTAGGATGAAACGCACAGGCGTTTCTTTGTAAAGGCAAGCAGTTGTTTGATACGTGTGAAAGCACTGTTAGAACTGAAATGAGTGCTCCTTTTCTCAGTACAAGCTTTTCTTTGAAACATAATCGCGTTCTTATGAAAGCTTATTAATTTCACGAAAGCTATAGGATGAAACGCACATGCGTTCCTTTGTAAAGACAAGCAGTTATTTGCTACGTGTGAAAGCACTGTTAGAACTGAGATGAGTGTTCCTTCTCTCAGTACAAGCTTTACTTTGAAAGATAATCGCGTTCTTTTGAAAGTTTATTAATTTCACGAAAGCTTTAGTAAGAAACGCACATGCGTTTCTTTGTAAAGACAAGTAGTTGTTTGCTACATGTGAAAGCACTGTTAGAAGTGAGATGAGTGTTCCTTTTCTCAGTACAAGCTTTTATTTGAAACATAATCGCGTTCTTTTGAAAGTTTATTAATTTCACGAAAGCTTTAGTAAGAAACGCACATGCGTTTCTTTGTAAAGACAAGCAGTTGTTTGCTACGTGTGAAAGCACTGTTAGAACTGAGATGAGTATTCCTTTTCTCAGTACAAGCTTTTATTTGAAACATAATCGCGTTCTTTTGAAAGATTATTAATTTCACGAAAGCTTTAGTAAGAAACACTAATGCGTTACATTATAAAGACAAGCAGTTGTTTGCTATGTGTGAAAGCACTGTTAGAAGTGAGATGAGTGTTCCTTTTCTCAGTACAAGTTTTATTTTGAAAGATAATCGCGTTCTTTTGAAAGTTTATTAATTTCACAAAAGCTTTAGGAAGAAACGCACATGCGTTTCTTTGTAAGGACAAGCAGTTGTTTGCTACATGTGAAAGCACTGTTAGAACTGAGATGAGTGTTCCTTTTCTTAGTACAAGCTTTACTTTGAAAGATAATCGCGTTCTTTTTACGGTTTATTAATTTCACGAAAGCTTTAGGAAGAAACGCACATGCGTTTCTTTGTAAAGACAAGCAGTTGTGTGCTATGTGTGAAAGCACTGTTAGAACTGAGATGAGTGTTCCTTCTCTCATTACAAGCTTTACTTTGAAAGATAATCGCGTTCTTTAAAAAGTTTATTAATGTCACGAAAGATTTAGTAAGAAACGCACATGCGTTTCTTTGTAAAGACAAGCAGTTGTTTGATACGTGTGAAAGCACTCTTAGAACTGAAATCAGTGTTGTTTTTCTCCTTACAAGCTTTCCTTTGAAAGGTTATCGCGTTCTTTTGAAAGATTATTTATTTCAGGAAAGCTTTAGTAAGAAACACGAATGCGTCACATTATAAAGACAAGCACTTGTTTGCTACGTGTGAAAGCACTGTTAGAACTGAGATGAGTGATCCTTTTCTCAGTACAAGCTTTATTTTAAAAGATAATCGCGTTCTTTTGAAAGTTTATTAATTTCACAAAAGCTTTAGGAAGAAACGCACATGAGTTTCTTTGTAAGGACAAGCAGTTGTTTTCTACGTGTGAAAGAACTGTTAGAACTGAGATGAGTGTTCCTTTTCTCAGTACAAGCTTTACTTTGAAAGATAATCGCGTTCTTTTGAAAGATTATTAATTTCACGAAAGCTTTAGTAAGAAACACTAATGCGTTACATTATAAAGACAAGCAGTTGTTTGCTATGTGTGAAAGCACTGTTAGAAGTGAGATGAGTGTTCCTTTTCTCAGTACAAGTTTTATTTTGAAAGATAATCGCGTTCTTTTGAAAGTTTATTAATTTCACGATAGCTTTAGGAAGAAACGCACATGCGTTTCTTTGTGAGGACAAGCAGTTGTTTGCTACATGTGAAAGCACTGTTAGAACTGAAATGAGTGCTCCTTTTCTCAGTACAAGCTTTTCTTTGAAACATAATCGCGTTCTTATGAAAGCTTATTAATTTCACGAAAGCTATAGGATGAAACGCACATGCGTTCCTTTGTAAAGACAAGCAGTTATTTGCTACGTGTGAAAGCACTGTTAGAACTGAGATGAGTGTTCCTTCTCTCAGTACAAGCTTTACTTTGAAAGATAATCGCGTTCTTTTGAAAGTTTATTAATTTCACGAAAGCTTTAGTAAGAAACGCACATGCGTTTCTTTGTAAAGACAAGCAGTTGTTTGCTACATGTGAAAGCACTGTTAGAAGTGAGATGAGTGTTCCTTTTCTCAGTACAAGCTTTTATTTGAAAGATAATCGCGTTCTTTTGAAAGTTTATTAATTTCACGAAAGCTTTAGTAAGAAACGCACATGCGTTTTTGTAAAGACAAGCAGTTGTTTACTACGTGTGAAAGCACTGTTAGAACTGAGATGAGTGTTCCTTTTCTCAGTACAAGCTTTACTTTGAAAGATAATCGCGTTCTTTTGAAAGGTTATTAATTTCATGAAAGCTTTAGGATGAAACGCACAGGCGTTTCTTTGTAAAGGCAAGCAGTTGTTTGCTACGTGTGAAAGCACTGTTAGAAGTGAGATGAGTGTTCCTTTTCTCAGTACAAGCTTTACTTTGAAAGATAATCGCGTTCTTTTGAAAGTTTATTAATGTCACGAATGCTTTAGTAAGAAACGCACATGCGTTTCTTGTAAAGACAAGCAGTTGTTTGCTACGTGTGAAAGCACTTTTAGAACTGTGATTAGTGATCCTTTTCTCAATACAAGTTTTTCTTTGAAAGATAATCGCGTTCTTTTGAAAGTTTATTAATTTCACGAAAGCTTTAGTGAGAAACGCACATGCGTTTCTTTGTAAAGACAAGCAGTTGTTTCCTATGTGTGAAAGCACTGTTAGAACTTAGATGAGTGTTCCTTTTCTCAGTACAAGCTTTAATTTGAAAGATAATCGCGTTCTTTTGAAAGTTTATTAATGTCACGAAAGCTTTAGTAAGAAACGCACATGCGTTTCTTTGTAAAGACAAGCAGTTGTTTCTTACGTGTGAAAGCAGTGTTAGAACTGAGATAAGTATTCTTTTTCTCAGTACATGCTTTACTTTGAAAGATAATCGCCTTCTTTTGCAAGTTTATTAATTTCACGAAAGCTTTAGTAAGAAACGCACATGCATTTCTTTGTAAAGACAGCAGTTTTTTCCTACCTGTGAAAGCACTGTTAGAACTGAGATCAGTGTTGCTTTTCTCAGTACAAGCTTTACTTTGAAACATAATCGCGTTCTTTTGAAAGTTTATTAATTTCACGAAAGCTTTTGTAAGAAAGGCACATGTGTTTCTTTGTAAAGATAAGCAGTTCTTTGCTACGTGTGAAAGCACTCTTAGAACTGAGATGAGTGTTCCTTTTCTCAGTACAAGCTTTACTTTGAAAGATATTCGCATTCTTATGAAAGTTTATTAATTTCACCAAAGCTTTAGTAAGAAACGCACATGTGTTTCTTTGTAAATGCAAGCAGTTGTTTGCTACGTGTGAAAGCACTGTTAGAACTGAGTTGAGTGTTCCTTTTCTCAGTACAAGCTTTACTTTGAAACATAATCGCGTTCTTTTGAAAGTTTATTAATTTCACGAAAGCTTTTGTAAGAAACGCACATGTGTTTCTTTGTAAAGACAAGCAATTTTTTGCTACGTGTGAAAGCACAGACCAGCAGTTCTTTGCTACGTGTGAAAGCACTCTTAGAACTGAGATGAGTGTTCCTTTTCTCAGTACAAGCTTTACTTTGAAAGATATTCGCATTCTTATGAAAGTTTATTAATTTCACGAAAGCTTTAGTAAGAAACGCACATGTGTTTCTTTGTAAATGCAAGCAGTTGTTTGCTACGTGTGAAAGCACTGTTAGAACTTAGTTGAGTGTTCCTTTTCTCAGTACAAGCTTTACTTTGAAACATAATCGCGTTCTTTTGAAAGTTTATTAATTTCACGAAAGTTTTTGTAAGAAACGCACATGTGTTTCTTTGTAAAGACAAGCAATTTTTTGCTACGTGTGAAAGCACTGTTAGAACTGAGATGAGTGTTCCTTTTCTCAATACAAGCTTAACTTTGAAGGTAATCGCGTTCTGTTGAAAGTTTATTAATTTCACGAAAGCTGTAGGAAGAAACGCACATGCGTTTCTTTGTAAAGACAAGCAGTTGTTTGCTACGTGTGAAAGCACTGTTAGAACTGAGATGAGTGTTCCTTTTCTCAGTACAAGCATTATTTTAAAAGATAATCGCGTTCTTTTGAAACTTTATTAATTTCACAAAAGCTTTAGGAAGAAACACACATGAGTATCTTTGTAAGGACAAGCAGTTGTTTGCTACGTGTGAAAGCACTGTTAGAACTGAGATGAGTGTTCCTTTTCTCAGTACAAGCTTTACTTTGAAAGATAATCGCGTTCTTTTGAAAGTTTATTAATTTCCCGAAAGCTTTAGGAAGAAACGCACATGCGTTTCTTTGTAAAGACAAGCAGTTGTTTGCTACGTGTGAAAGCACTGTTAGAACTGAGATGAGTGTTCCTTTTCTCAGTACAAGCTTTACTTTGAAAGATAATTGCGTTCTTTTGAAAGTTTATTAATGTCACGAAAGCTTTAGTAAGAAACGCACATGCGTTTCTTTGTAAAGACAAGCAGTTGTTTGATACGTGTGAAAGCACTCGTAGAACTGAGATCAGTGTTGTTTTTCTCCTTACAAGCTTTCCTTTGAAAGGTTATCGCGTTCTTTTGAAAGATTATTTATTTCAGGAAAGCTTTAGTAAGAAACACGAATGCGTCACATTATAAAGACAAGCACTTGTTTGCTACGTGTGAAAGCACTGTTAGAACTGAGATGAGTGTTCCTTTTCTCAGTACAAGCTTTAATTTGAAAGATAATGGCATTCTTATGAAAGTTTATTAATTTCACGAAAGCTTTAGGAAGAAACGCACATGCGTTTCTTTGTAAAGACAAGCAGTTGTTTGCTACATGGGAAAGCACTGTTAGAAGTGATATAAGTGTTCCTTTTCTCAGTACAAGCTTTACTTTGAAAGATAATCGCGTTCTTATGAAAGTTTATTAATTTCACGAAAGCTTTAGTAAGAAACGCACATGCGTTTCTTTGTAATGACAAGCAGTTGTTTGCTACGTGTGAAAACACTGTTAGAACTGAGATAAGTGTTCCTTTTCTCAGTACAAGCTTTACTTTGAAAGATAATCGTGTTGTTTTGAAAGTTTATTAATTTCACGAAAGCTTTAGGAAGAAACGCACATGCGTTTCTTTGCAAAGACAAGCAGTTGTTTGCTACGTGTGAAAGCACTGTTAGAACTGAGATGAGTGTTCCTTTTTTCAGTACAAGCTTTACTTTGAAAGATAATGGTGTTCTTTTGAAAGTTTATTAATGTCAGGAAAGCTTTAGTAAGAAACGCACATGCATTTCTTTGTAAAGACAAGCAGTTGTTTGCTACGTGTGAAAGCACTGTTAGAACTGAGATGAGTGTTCCTTCTCACAGTACAAGCCTTACTTTGAAAGATAATCGTGTTCTTTTGAAAGATTATTAATTTCACGAAAGCTTAAGGATGAAACGCCCATGCGTTTCTTTGTAAAGGCAAGCAGTTGTTTGCTACGTGTGAAAGCACTGTTAGAACTGAAATGAGTGTTCCTTTTCTCAGTACAAGCCTTACTTTGAAAGATAATCGCGTTCTTTTGAAAGTTTATTAATGTCACGAAAGCTTTAGTAAGAAACACACATGCGTTTCTTTGTAAAGACAAGCAGTTGTTTGCTACATGGGAAAGCACTGTTAGAAGTGATATAAGTGTTCCTTTTCTCAGTACAAGCTTTACTTTGAAAGATAATGGCATTCTTATGAAAGTTTAATAATTTCATGAAAACTTTAGTAAGAAACGCACAATCGTTTCTTTGTAAAGACAAGCAGTTGTTTGCTACGTGTGAAAGCACTGTTAGAACTGAGATGAGTATTCCTTTTCTCAGTACAAGCTTTACTTTGAATGATCATTGCGTTCTTTTGAAAGTTTATTAATTTCACGAAAGCTTTAGTAAGAACCGCACATGCGTTTTTGTAAAGACAAGCAGTTGTTTGCTACGTATGAAAGCACTGTTAGAACTGAGATGAGTATTCCTTTTCTCAATACAAGCTTAACTTTGAAAGGTAATCGCGTTCTGTTGAAAGTTTATTAATTTCACGAACGCTGTAGGAAGAAACGCACATGCGTTTCTTTGTAAAGACAAGCAGTTGTTTGCTACGTGTGAAAGCACTGTTAGAACTGAGATGAGTGTTCCTTTTCTCAGTACAAGCATTTTTTTAAAAGATAATCGCGTTCTTTTGAAAGTTTATTAATTTCACAAAAGCTTTAGGAAGAAACGCACATGAGTTTCTTTGTAAGGACAAGCAGTTGTTTGCTACATGTGAAAGCACTGTTAGAACTGAGATGAGTGTTCCTTTTCTCAGTACAAGCTTTACTTTGAAAGATAATCGCGTTCTTTTGAAAGTTTATTAATTTCACGAAAGCTTTAGGAAGAAACGCACATGCGTTTCTTTGTAAAGACAAGCAGTTGTTTGCTACGTGTGAAAGCACTGTTAGAACTGAGATGAGTGTTCCTTTTCTCAGTACAAGCTTTACTTTGAAAGATAATTGCGTTCTTTTGAAAGTTTATTAATGTCACGAAAGCTTTAGTAAGAAACGCACATGCGTTTCTTTGTAAAGACAAGCAGTTGTTTGATACGTGTGAAAGCACTCTTAGAACTGAGATCAGTGTTGTTTTTCTCCTTACAAGCTTTCCTTTGAAAGGTTATCGCGTTCTTTTGAAAGATTATTTATTTCAGGAAAGCTTTAGTAAGAAACACGAATGCGTCACATTATAAAGACAAGCACTTGTTTGCTACGTGTGAAAGCACTCTTAGAACTGAGATGAGTGTTCCTTTTCTCAGTACAAGCTTTATTTTAAAAGATAATCGCGTTCTTTTGAAAGTTTATTAATTTCACAAAAGCTTTAGGAAGAAACGCACATGAGTTTCTTTGTAAGGACAAGCAGTTGTTTGCTACGTGTGAAAGCACTGTTAGAACTGAGATGAGTGTTACTTTTCTCTGTACAATCTTTACTTTGAAACATAATCGCGTTCTTTTGAAAGTTTATTAATTTCACGAAAGCTTTTGTAAGAAAGGCACATGTGTTTCTTTGTAAAGACAAGCAGTTGTTTGCTACGTGTGAAAGCACTGTTAGAACTGAGTTGAGTGTTCCTTTTCTCAGTACAAGCTTTACTTTGAAACATAATCGCGTTCTTTTGAAAGTTTATTAATTTCACGAAAGCTTTTGTAAGAAACGCACATGTGTTTCTTTGTAAAGACAAGCAATTTTTTGCTACGTCTGAAAGCACTGTTAGAACTGAGATGAGTGTTCCTTTTCTCAATCCAAGCTTAACTTTGAAAGGTAAACGCGTTCTGTTGAAAGTTTATTAATTTCACGAAAGCTCTAGGTAGAAACGCACATGCGTTTCTTTGTAAAGACAAGCAGTTGTTTGCTACATGTGAAAGCACTGTTAGAAGTGAGATGAGTGTTCCTTTTCTCAGTACAAGCTTTACTTTGAAAGATAATCGCGTTCTTTTGAAAGTTTATTAATTTCCCGAAAGCTTTAGGAAGAAACGCACATGCGTTTCTTTGTAAAGACAAGCAGTTGTTTGCTACGTGTGAAAGCACTGTTAGAACTGAGATGAGTGTTCCTTTTCTCAGTACAAGCTTTACTTTGAAAGATAATTGCGTTCTTTTGAAAGTTTATTAATGTCACGAAAGCTTTAGTAAGAAACGCACATGCGTTTCTTTGTAAAGACAAGCAGTTGTTTGATACGTGTGAAAGCACTCGTAGAACTGAGATCAGTGTTGTTTTTCTCCTTACAAGCTTTCCTTTGAAAGGTTATCGCGTTCTTTTGAAAGATTATTTATTTCAGGAAAGCTTTAGTAAGAAACACGAATGCGTCACATTATAAAGACAAGCACTTGTTTGCTACGTGTGAAAGCACTGTTAGAACTGAGATGAGTGTGCCTTTTCTCAGTACAAGCTTTAATTTGAAAGATAATGGCATTCTTATGAAAGTTTATTAATTTCACGAAAGCTTTAGGAAGAAACGCACATGCGTTTCTTTGTAAAGACAAGCAGTTGTTTGCTACATGGGAAAGCACTGTTAGAAGTGATATAAGTATTCCTTTTCTCAGTACAAGCTTTACTTTGAAAGATAATCGCGTTCTTATGAAAGTTTATTAATTTCACGAAAGCTTTAGTAAGAAACGCACATGCGTTTCTTTGTAATGACAAGCAGTTGTTTGCTACGTGTGAAAACACTGTTAGAACTGAGATAAGTGTTCCTTTTCTCAGTACAAGCTTTACTTTGAAAGATAATCGTGTTGTTTTGAAAGTTTATTAATTTCACCAAAGCTTTAGGAAGAAACGCACATGCGTTTCTTTGCAAAGACAAGCAGTTGTTTGCTACGTGTGAAAGCACTGTTAGAACTGAGATGAGTGTTCCTTTTTTCAGTACAAGCTTTACTTTGAAAGATAATGGTGTTCTTTTGAAAGTTTATTAATGTCAGGAAAGCTTTAGTAAGAAACGCACATGCATTTCTTTGTAAAGACAAGCAGTTGTTTGCTACGTGTGAAAGCACTGTTAGAACTGAGATGAGTGTTCCTTCTCACAGTACAAGCCTTACTTTGAAAGATAATCGTGTTCTTTTGAAAGATTATTAATTTCACGAAAGCTTAAGGATGAAACGCCCATGCGTTTCTTTGTAAAGGCAAGCAGTTGTTTGCTACGTGTGAAAGCACTGTTAGAACTGAAATGAGTGTTCCTTTTCTCAGTACAAGCCTTACTTTGAAAGATAATCGCGTTCTTTTGAAAGTTTATTAATGTCACGAAAGCTTTAGTAAGAAACACACATGCGTTTCTTTGTAAAGACAAGCAGTTGTTTGCTACATGGGAAAGCACTGTTAGAAGTGATATAAGTGTTCCTTTTCTCAGTACAAGCTTTACTTTGAAAGATAATGGCATTCTTATGAAAGTTTAATAATTTCATGAAAACTTTAGTAAGAAACGCACAATCGTTTCTTTGTAAAGACAAGCAGTTGTTTGCTACGTGTGAAAGCACTGTTAGAACTGAGATGAGTATTCCTTTTCTCAGTACAAGCTTTACTTTGAATGATCATTGCGTTCTTTTGAAAGTTTATTAATTTCACGAAAGCTTTAGTAAGAACCGCACATGCGTTTTTGTAAAGACAAGCAGTTGTTTGCTACGTATGAAAGCACTGTTAGAACTGAGATGAGTATTCCTTTTCTCAATACAAGCTTAACTTTGAAAGGTAATCGCGTTCTGTTGAAAGTTTATTAATTTCACGAACGCTGTAGGAAGAAACGCACATGCGTTTCTTTGTAAAGACAAGCAGTTGTTTGCTACGTGTGAAAGCACTGTTAGAACTGAGATGAGTGTTCCTTTTCTCAGTACAAGCATTTTTTTAAAAGATAATCGCGTTCTTTTGAAAGTTTATTAATTTCACAAAAGCTTTAGGAAGAAACGCACATGAGTTTCTTTGTAAGGACAAGCAGTTGTTTGCTACATGTGAAAGCACTGTTAGAACTGAGATGAGTGTTCCTTTTCTCAGTACAAGCTTTACTTTGAAAGATAATCGCGTTCTTTTGAAAGTTTATTAATTTCACGAAAGCTTTAGGAAGAAACGCACATGCGTTTCTTTGTAAAGACAAGCAGTTGTTTGCTACGTGTGAAAGCACTGTTAGAACTGAGATGAGTGTTCCTTTTCTCAGTACAAGCTTTACTTTGAAAGATAATTGCGTTCTTTTGAAAGTTTATTAATGTCACGAAAGCTTTAGTAAGAAACGCACATGCGTTTCTTTGTAAAGACAAGCAGTTGTTTGATACGTGTGAAAGCACTCTTAGAACTGAGATCAGTGTTGTTTTTCTCCTTACAAGCTTTCCTTTGAAAGGTTATCGCGTTCTTTTGAAAGATTATTTATTTCAGGAAAGCTTTAGTAAGAAACACGAATGCGTCACATTATAAAGACAAGCACTTGTTTGCTACGTGTGAAAGCACTCTTAGAACTGAGATGAGTGTTCCTTTTCTCAGTACAAGCTTTATTTTAAAAGATAATCGCGTTCTTTTGAAAGTTTATTAATTTCACAAAAGCTTTAGGAAGAAACGCACATGAGTTTCTTTGTAAGGACAAGCAGTTGTTTGCTACGTGTGAAAGCACTGTTAGAACTGAGATGAGTGTTACTTTTCTCTGTACAATCTTTACTTTGAAACATAATCGCGTTCTTTTGAAAGTTTATTAATTTCACGAAAGCTTTTGTAAGAAAGGCACATGTGTTTCTTTGTAAAGACAAGCAGTTGTTTGCTACGTGTGAAAGCACTGTTAGAACTGAGTTGAGTGTTCCTTTTCTCAGTACAAGCTTTACTTTGAAACATAATCGCGTTCTTTTGAAAGTTTATTAATTTCACGAAAGCTTTTGTAAGAAACGCACATGTGTTTCTTTGTAAAGACAAGCAATTTTTTGCTACGTCTGAAAGCACTGTTAGAACTGAGATGAGTGTTCCTTTTCTCAATCCAAGCTTAACTTTGAAAGGTAAACGCGTTCTGTTGAAAGTTTATTAATTTCACGAAAGCTCTAGGTAGAAACGCACATGCGTTTCTTTGTAAAGACAAGCAGTTGTTTGCTACATGTGAAAGCACTGTTAGAAGTGAGATGAGTGTTCCTTTTCTCAGTACAAGCTTTACTTTGAAAGATAATCGCGTTCTTTTGAAAGTTTATTAATTTCCCGAAAGCTTTAGGAAGAAACGCACATGCGTTTCTTTGTAAAGACAAGCAGTTGTTTGCTACGTGTGAAAGCACTGTTAGAACTGAGATGAGTGTTCCTTTTCTCAGTACAAGCTTTACTTTGAAAGATAATTGCGTTCTTTTGAAAGTTTATTAATGTCACGAAAGCTTTAGTAAGAAACGCACATGCGTTTCTTTGTAAAGACAAGCAGTTGTTTGATACGTGTGAAAGCACTCGTAGAACTGAGATCAGTGTTGTTTTTCTCCTTACAAGCTTTCCTTTGAAAGGTTATCGCGTTCTTTTGAAAGATTATTTATTTCAGGAAAGCTTTAGTAAGAAACACGAATGCGTCACATTATAAAGACAAGCACTTGTTTGCTACGTGTGAAAGCACTGTTAGAACTGAGATGAGTGTGCCTTTTCTCAGTACAAGCTTTAATTTGAAAGATAATGGCATTCTTATGAAAGTTTATTAATTTCCCGAAAGCTTTAGGAAGAAACGCACATGCGTTTCTTTGTAAAGACAAGCAGTTGTTTGCTACATGGGAAAGCACTGTTAGAAGTGATATAAGTATTCCTTTTCTCAGTACAAGCTTTACTTTGAAAGATAATCGCGTTCTTATGAAAGTTTATTAATTTCACGAAAGCTTTAGTAAGAAACGCACATGCGTTTCTTTGTAATGACAAGCAGTTGTTTGCTACGTGTGAAAACACTGTTAGAACTGAGATAAGTGTTCCTTTTCTCAGTACAAGCTTTACTTTGAAAGATAATCGTGTTGTTTTGAAAGTTTATTAATTTCACCAAAGCTTTAGGAAGAAACGCACATGCGTTTCTTTGCAAAGACAAGCAGTTGTTTGCTACGTGTGAAAGCACTGTTAGAACTGAGATGAGTGTTCCTTTTTTCAGTACAAGCTTTACTTTGAAAGATAATGGTGTTCTTTTGAAAGTTTATTAATGTCAGGAAAGCTTTAGTAAGAAACGCACATGCATTTCTTTGTAAAGACAAGCAGTTGTTTGCTACGTGTGAAAGCACTGTTAGAACTGAGATGAGTGTTCCTTCTCACAGTACAAGCCTTACTTTGAAAGATAATCGTGTTCTTTTGAAAGATTATTAATTTCACGAAAGCTTAAGGATGAAACGCCCATGCGTTTCTTTGTAAAGGCAAGCAGTTGTTTGCTACGTGTGAAAGCACTGTTAGAACTGAAATGAGTGTTCCTTTTCTCAGTACAAGCCTTACTTTGAAAGATAATCGCGTTCTTTTGAAAGTTTATTAATGTCACGAAAGCTTTAGTAAGAAACACACATGCGTTTCTTTGTAAAGACAAGCAGTTGTTTGCTACATGGGAAAGCACTGTTAGAAGTGATATAAGTGTTCCTTTTCTCAGTACAAGCTTTACTTTGAAAGATAATGGCATTCTTATGAAAGTTTAATAATTTCATGAAAACTTTAGTAAGAAACGCACAATCGTTTCTTTGTAAAGACAAGCAGTTGTTTGCTACGTGTGAAAGCACTGTTAGAACTGAGATGAGTATTCCTTTTCTCAGTACAAGCTTTACTTTGAATGATCATTGCGTTCTTTTGAAAGTTTATTAATTTCACGAAAGCTTTAGTAAGAACCGCACATGCGTTTTTGTAAAGACAAGCAGTTGTTTGCTACGTATGAAAGCACTGTTAGAACTGAGATGAGTATTCCTTTTCTCAATACAAGCTTAACTTTGAAAGGTAATCGCGTTCTGTTGAAAGTTTATTAATTTCACGAACGCTGTAGGAAGAAACGCACATGCGTTTCTTTGTAAAGACAAGCAGTTGTTTGCTACGTGTGAAAGCACTGTTAGAACTGAGATGAGTGTTCCTTTTCTCAGTACAAGCATTTGTTTAAAAGATAATCGCGTTCTTTTGAAAGTTTATTAATTTCACAAAAGCTTTAGGAAGAAACGCACATGAGTTTCTTTGTAAGGACAAGCAGTTGTTTGCTACATGTGAAAGCACTGTTAGAACTGAGATGAGTGTTCCTTTTCTCAGTACAAGCTTTACTTTGAAAGATAATCGCGTTCTTTTGAAAGTTTATTAATTTCACGAAAGCTTTAGGAAGAAACGCAAAAGCGTTTCTTTGTAAAGACAAGCAGTTGTGTACTACGTGTGAAAGCACTCTTAGAACTGAGATCAGTGTTGTTTTTCTCCTTACAAGCTTTCCTTTGAAAGGTTATCGCGTTCTTTTGAAAGATTATTTATTTCAGGAAAGCTTTAGTAAGAAACACGAATGCGTCACATTATAAAGACAAGCAGTTGTTTGCTACGTGTGAAAGCACTGTTAGAACTGAGATGAGTGTTCCTTTTCTCAGTACAAGCTTTATTTTAAAAGATAATCGCGTTTTTTGAAAGTTTATTAATTTCACAAAAGCTTTAGGAAGAAACGCACATGAGTTTCTTTGTAAGGACAAGCAGTTGTTTTCTACGTGTGAAAGCACTGTTAGAACTGAGATGAGTGTTCCTTTTCTCAGTACAAGCTTTACTTTGAAAGATAATCGGGTTCTTTTGAAAGATTATTAATTTCACGAAAGCTTTAGTAAGAAACAATAATGCGTTACATTATAAAGACAAGCAGTTGTTTGCTATGTGTGAAAGCACTGTTAGAAGTGAGATGAGTGTTCCTTTTCTCAGTACAAGTTTTATTTTGAAAGATAATCGCGTTCTTTTGAAAGTTTATTAATTTCACGATAGCTTTAGGAAGAAACGCACATGCGTTTCTTTGTAAGGACAAGCAGTTGTTTGCTACATGTGAAAGCACTGTTAGAACTGAGATGAGTTTTCCTTTTCTTAGTATAAGCTTTACTTTGAAAGATAATCGCGTTCTTTTTACGGTTTATTAATTTCACGAAAGCTTTAGGAAGAAACGCACATGCGTTTCTTTGTAAAGACAAGCAGTTGTGTACTACGTGTGAAAGCACTGTTAGAACTGAGATGAGTGTTCCTTCTCTCAGTACCAGCTTTACTTTGAAAGATAATCGCGTTCTTTTGAAAGTTTATTAATTTCACGAAAGCTTTAGTAAGAAACGCACATGCATTTCTTTGTAAAGACAAGCAGTTGTTTGCTACATGTGAAAGCACTGTTAGAAGTGACATGAGTGTTCCTTTTCTCAGTACAAGCTTTTATTTGAAAGATAATCGCGTTCTTTTGAAAGTTTATTAATTTCACGAAAGCTTTAGTAAGAAACGCACATGCGTTTCTTTGTAAAGACAAGCAGTTGTTTGCTACTTGTGAAAGCACTGTTAGAACTGAGATGAGTATTCCTTTTCTCAGTACAAGCTTTACTTTGAAAGATCATCGCGTTCTTTTGAAAGTTTATTAATTTCACGAAAGCTTTAGTAAGAAACGCACATGCGTTTTTGTAAAGACAAGCAGTTGTTTGCTACGTGTGAAAGCACTGTTAGAACTGAGATGAGTGTTCCTTTTCTCAGTACAAGCTTTACTTTGAAAGATAATCGCGTTCTTTTGAAAGGTTATTAATTTCATGAAAGCTTTAGGATGAAACGCACAGGCGTTTCTTTGTAAAGGCAAGCAGTTGTTTGCTACATGTGAAAGCACTGTTAGAACTGAGATGAGTGTTCCTTTTCTCAGTACAAGCTTTACTTTGAAAGATAATCGCGTTCTTTTGAAAGTTTATTAATGTCACGAATGCTTTAGTAAGAAACGCACATGCGTTTCTTGTAAAGACAAGCAGTTGTTTGCTACGTGTGAAGGCACTTTTAGAACTGTGATGAGTGATCCTTTTCTCAATACAAGTTTTTCTTTGAAAGATAATCGCGTTCTTTTGAAAGTTTATTAATTTCACGAAAGCTTTAGTGAGAAACGCACATGCGTTTCTTTGTAAAGACAAGCAGTTGTTTCCTATGTGTGAACGCACTGTTAGAACTGAGATGAGTGTTCCTTTTCTCAGTACAAGCTTTACTTTGAAAGATAATCGCGTTCTTTTGAAAGTTTATTAATGTCACGAAAGCTTTAGTAAGAAACGCACATGCGTTTCTTTGTAAAGACAAGCAGTTGTTTGCTACGTGTGAAAGCAGTGTTAGAACTGAGATAAGTATTCTTTTTCTCAGTACATGCTTTACTTTGAAAGATAATCGCGTTCTTTTGAAAGATTATTTATTTCAGGAAAGCTTTAGTAAGAAACACGAATGCGTCACATTATAAAGACAAGCACTTGTTTGCTACGTGTGAAAGCACTGTTAGAACTGAGATGAGTGTTCCTTCTCACAGTACAAGCCTTACTTTGAAAGATAATCGTGTTCTCTTGAAAGATTATTAATTTCACGAAAGCTTAAGGATGAAACGCTCATGCGTTTCTTTGTAAAGGCAAGCAGTTGTTTGCTACGTGTGAAAGCACTGTTAGAAGTGAGATGAGTGTTCCTTTTCTCAGTACAAGCTTTTATTTGAAACATAATCGCGTTCTTTTGAAAGTTTATTAATTTCACGAAAGCTTTTGTAAGAAACGCACATGCGTTTCTTTGTAAAGACAAGCAGTTGTTTGCTACGTGTGAAAGCACTGTTAGAACTGAGATGAGTATTCCTTTTCTCAGTACAAGCTTTACTTTGAAAGATCATCGCGTTCTTTTGAAAGTTTATTAATTTCACGAAAGCTTTAGTAAGAAACGCACATGCGTTTTTGTAAAGACAAGCAGTTGTTTGCTACGTGTGAAAGCACTGTTAGAACTGAGATGAGTGTTCCTTTTCTCAGTACAAGCTTTACTTTGAAAGATAATTGCGTTCTTTTGAAAGGTTATTAATTTCATGAAAGCTTTAGGATGAAACGCACATGCGTTTCTTTGTAAAGGCAAGCAGTTGTTTGCTACGTGTGAAAGCACTGTTAGAACTGAGATGTGTGTTCCTTTTCTCAGTACAAGCTTTACTTTGAAAGATAATCGCGTTCTTTTGAAAGATTATTAATTTCACGAAAGCTTTAGTAAGAAACAATAATGCGTTACATTATAAAGACAGTTGTTTGCTATGTGTGAAAGCACAGTTAGAAGTGAGATGAGTGTTCCTTTTCTCAGTACAAGTTTTATTTTGAAAGATAATCGCGTTCTTTTGAAAGATTATTTCAGGAAAGCTTTAGTAAGAAACACGAATGCGTCACATTATAAAGACAAGCAGTTGTTTGCTACGTGTGAAAGCACTGTTAGAACTGAGATGGGTGTTCCTTTTCTCAGTACAAGCTTTATTTTAAAAGATAATCGCGTTCTTTTGAAAGTTTATTAACTTCACGAAAGCTTTAGGAAGAAACGCACATGAGTTTCTTTGTAAGGACAAGCAGTTGTTTTCTACGTGTGAAAGCACTGTTAGAACTGAGATGAGTGTTCCTTTTCTCAGTACAAGCTTTACTTTGAAAGGTAATCGCGTTCTTTTGAAAGTTTATTAATTTCACGAAAGCTTTAGGAAGAAACGCACATGCGTTTCTTTGTAAAGACAAGCAGTTGTTTGCTACTTGTGAAAGAACTGTTAGAACTGAGATGAGTGTTCCTTTTCTCAGTACAAACTTTACTTTGAAAGATAATCGCGTTCTTTTGAAAGATTATTAATTTCACGAAAGCTTTAGTAAGAAACACTAATGCGTTACATTATAAAGACAAGCAGTTGTTTGCTATGTGTGAAAGCACTGTTAGAAGTGAGATGAGTGTTCCTTTTCTCAGTACAAGTTTTATTTTGAAAGATAATCGCGTTCTTTTGAAAGTTTATTAATTTCACGATAGCTTTAGGAAGAAACGCACATGCGTTTCTTTGTAAGGACAAGCAGTTGTTTGCTAATGTGAAAGCACTGTTAGAACTGAGATGAGTGTTCCTTCTCTCAGTACAAGCTTTACTTTGAAAGATAATCGCGTTCTTTTGAAAGTTTATTAATTTCATGAAAGCTTTAGTAAGAAACGCACATGCGTTTCTTTGTAAAGACAAGCAGTTGTTTGCTACATGTGAAAGCACTGTTAGAAGTGAGATGAGTGTTCCTTTTCTCAGTACAAGCTTTACTTTGAAACATAATCGCGTTCTTTTGAAAGTTTATTAATTTCACGAAAACTTTTGTAAGAAATGCACATGCGTTTTTTTGTAAAGACAAGCAGTTGTTTGCTACGTGGGAAAGCACTGTTAGAACTGAGATGAGTGTTCCTTTTCTCAGTACAAGCTTTACTTTGAAAGATAATCGCGTTCTTTTTACGGTTTATTAATTTCACGAAAGCTTTAGGAAGAAACGCACATGCGTTTCTTTGTAAAGACAAGCAGTTGTGTACTCCGTGTGAAAGCACTCTTAGAACTGAGATCAGTGTTGTTTTTCTCCTTACAAGCTTTCCTTTGAAAGGTTATCGCGTTCTTTTGAAAGATTATTTATTTCAGGAAAGCTTTAGTAAGAAACACGAATGCGTCACATTATAAAGACAAGCAGTTGTTTGCTACGTGTGAAAGCACTGTTAGAACTGAGATGAGTGTTCCTTTTCTCAGTACAAGTTTTATTTTGAAAGATAATCGCGTTCTTTTGAAAGTTTATTAATTTCACGATAGCTTTAGGAAGAAACGCACATGCGTTTCTTTGTAAGGACAAGCAGTTGTTTGCTACATGTGAAAGCACTGTTAGAACTGAGATGAGTGTTCCTTTTCTTAGTATAAGCTTTACTTTGAAAGATAATCGCGTTCTTTTTACGGTTTATTAATTTCACGAAAGCTTTAGGAAGAAACGCACATGCGTTTCTTTGTAAAGACAAGCAGTTGTGTACTACGTGTGAAAGCACTGTTAGAACTGAGATGAGTGTTCCTTCTCTCATTACAAGCTTTACTTTGAAAGATAATCGCGTTCTTTAAAAAGTTTATTAATGTCACGAAAGATTTAGTAAGAAACGCACATGCGTTTCTTTGTAAAGACAAGCAGTTGTTTGCTACGTGTGAAAGCACTGTTAGAACTGAAATGAGTGCTCCTTTTCTCAGTACAAGCTTTTCTTTGAAACATAATCGCGTTCTTATGAAAGCTTATTAATTTCACGAAAGCTATAGGATGAAACTCACATGCGTTCCTTTGTAAAGACAAGCAGTTATTTGCTACGTGTGAAAGCACTGTTAGAACTGAGATGAGTGTTCCTTCTCTCAGTACAAGCTTTACTTTGAAAGATAATCGCGTTCTTTTGAAAGTTTATTAATTTCACGAAAGCTTTAGTAAGAAACGCACATGCGTTTCTTTGTAAAGACAAGCAGTTGTTTGCTACATGTGAAAGCACTGTTAGAAGTGAGATGAGTGTTCCTTTTCTCAGTACAAGCTTTTATTTGAAACATAATCGCGTTCTTTTGAAAGTTTATTAATTTCACGAAAGCTTTAGTAAGAAACGCACATGCGTTTCTTTGTAAAGACAAGCAGTTGTTTGCTACGTGTGAAAGCACTGTTAGAACTGAGATGAGTATTCCTTTTCTCAGTACAAGCTTTACTTTGAAAGATCATCGCGTTCTTTTGAAAGTTTATTAATTTCACGAAAGCTTTAGTAAGAAACGCACATGCGTTTTTGTAAAGACAAGCAGTTGTTTGCTACGTGTGAAAGCACTGTTAGAACTGAGATGAGTGTTCCTTTTCTCAGTACAAGCTTTACTTTGAAAGATAATCGCGTTCTTTTGAAAGGTTATTAATTTCATGAAAGCTTTAGGATGAAACGCACAGGCGTTTCTTTGTAAAGGCAAGCAGTTGTTTGCTACGTGTGAAAGCACTGTTAGAACTGAGATGAGTGTTCCTTTTCTCAGTACAAGCTTTACTTTGAAAGATAATCACGTTCTTTTGAAAGTTTATTAATGTCACGAAAGCTTTAGTTAGAAACGCACATGCGTTTCTTTGTAAAGACAAGCAGTTGTTTGCTACGTGTGAAAGCAGTGTTAGAACTGAGATAAGTATTCTTTTTCTCAGTACATGCTTTACTTTGAAAGATAATCGCGTTCTTTTGCAAGTTTATTAATTTCACGAAAGCTTTAGTAAGAAACTCACATGCGTTTCTTTGTAAGGACAAGCAGTTGTTTGCTACGTGTGAAAGCACTGTTAGAACTGAGATGAGTGATCCTTTTCTCAGTACAAGCTTTACTTTCAAAGATAATCGCGTTCTTTTGAAAGTTTATTAATTTCACGAAAGCTTTAGGAAGAAACGCACATGCGTTTCTTTGTAAAGACAAGCAGTTGTTTGATACGTGTGAAAGCACTCTTAGAACTGAGATCAGTGTTGTTTTTCTCCTTACAAGCTTTCCTTTGAAAGGTTATCGCGTTCTTTTGAAAGATTATTTATTTCAGGAAAGCTTTAGTAAGAAACACGAATGCGTCACATTATAAAGACAAGCACTTGTTTGCTACGTGTGAAAGCACTGTTAGAACTGAGATGAGTGTTCCTTTTCTCAGTACAAGCTTTACTTTGAAAGATAATCGCGTTCTTTTGAAAGTTTATTAATTTCACGAAAGCTTTAGGAAGAAACGCACATGCGTTTCTTTGTAAAGACAAGCAGTTGTTTGCTACGTGTGAAAGAACTGTTAGAACTGAGATGAGTGTTCCTTTTCTCAGTACAAGCTTTACTTTGAAAGATAATCGCGTTCTTTTGAAAGTTTATTAATTTCACGAAAGCTATAGGATGAAACGCACATGCGTTCCTTTGTAAAGACAAGCAGTTATTTGCTACGTGTGAAAGCACTGTTAGAACTGAGATGAGTGTTCCTTCTCTCAGTACAAGCTTTACTTTGAAAGATAATCGCGTTCTTTTGAAAGTTTATTAATTTCACAAAAGCTTTAGTAAGAAACGCACATGCGTTTCTTTGTAAAGACAAGCAGTTGTTTGCTACATGTGAAAGCACTGGAAGAAGTGAGATGAGTGTTCCTTTTCTCAGTACAAGCTTTTATTTGAAACATAATCGCGTTCTTTTGAAAGTTTATTAATTTCACGAAAGCTTTAGTAAGAAACGCACATGCGTTTCTTTGTAAAGACAAGCAGTTGTTTGCTACGTGTGAAAGCACTGGTAGAACTGAGATGAGTATTCCTTTTCTCAGTACAAGCTTTACTTTGAAAGATCATCGCGTTCTTTTGAAAGTTTATTAATTTCACGAAAGCTTTAGTAAGAAACGCACATGCGTTTTTGTAAAGACAAGCAGTTGTTTACTACGTGTGAAAGCACTGTTAGAACTGAGATGAGTGTTCCTTTTCTCAGTACAAGCTTTTCTTTGAAACATAATCGCGTTCTTTTGAAAGTTTATTAATTTCACGAAAACTTTTGTAAGAAATGCACATGCGTTTTTTTGTAAAGACAAGCAGTTGTTTGCTACGTGGGAAAGCACTGTTAGAACTGAGATGAGTGTTCCTTTTCTCAGTACAAGCTTTACTTTGAAAGATAATCGCGTTCTTTTTACGGTTTATTAATTTCACGAAAGCTTTAGTAAGAAACGCACATGCGTTTCTTTGTAAAGACAAGCAGTTGTGTACTACGTGTGAAAGCACTCTTAGAACTGAGATCAGTGTTGTTTTTCTCCTTACAAGCTTTCCTTTGAAAGGTTATCGCGTTCTTTTGAAAGATTATTTATTTCAGGAAAGCTTTAGTAAGAAACACGAATGCGTCACATTATAAAGACAAGCAGTTGTTTGCTACGTGTGAAAGCACTGTTAGAACTGAGATGAGTGTTCCTTTTCTCAGTACAAGCTTTATTTTAAAAGATAATCGCGTTTTTTGAAAGTTTATTAATTTCACAAAAGCTTTAGGAAGAAACGCACATGAGTTTCTTTGTAAGGACAAGCAGTTGTTTTCTACGTGTGAAAGCACTGTTAGAACTGAGATGAGTGTTCCTTTTCTCAGTACAAGCTTTACTTTGAAAGATAATCGGGTTCTTTTGAAAGATTATTAATTTCACGAAAGCTTTAGTAAGAAACAATAATGCGTTACATTATAAAGACAAGCAGTTGTTTGGTATGTGTGAAAGCACTGTTAGAAGTGAGATGAGTGTTCCTTTTCTCAGTACAAGTTTTATTTTGAAAGATAATCGCGTTCTTTTGAAAGTTTATTAATTTCACGATAGCTTTAGGAAGAAACGCACATGCGTTTCTTTGTAAGGACAAGCAGTTGTTTGCTACATGTGAAAGCACTGTTAGAACTGAGATGAGTGTTCCTTTTCTTAGTATAAGCTTTACTTTGAAAGATAATCGCGTTCTTTTTACGGTTTATTAATTTCACGAAAGCTTTAGGAAGAAACGCACATGCGTTTCTTTGTAAAGACAAGCAGTTGTGTACTACGTGTGAAAGCACTGTTAGAACTGAGATGAGTGTTCCTTCTCTCATTACAAGCTTTACTTTGAAAGATAATCGCGTTCTTTAAAAAGTTTATTAATGTCACGAAAGATTTAGTAAGAAACGCACATGCGTTTCTTTGTAAAGACAAGCAGTTGTTTGCTACGTGTGAAAGCACTGTTAGAACTGAAATGAGTGCTCCTTTTCTCAGTACAAGCTTTTCTTTGAAACATAATCGCGTTCTTATGAAAGCTTATTAATTTCACGAAAGCTATAGGATGAAACTCACATGCGTTCCTTTGTAAAGACAAGCAGTTATTTGCTACGTGTGAAAGCACTGTTAGAACTGAGATGAGTGTTCCTTCTCTCAGTACAAGCTTTACTTTGAAAGATAATCGCGTTCTTTTGAAAGTTTATTAATTTCACGAAAGCTTTAGTAAGAAACGCACATGCGTTTCTTTGTAAAGACAAGCAGTTGTTTGCTACATGTGAAAGCACTGTTAGAAGTGAGATGAGTGTTCCTTTTCTCAGTACAAGCTTTTATTTGAAACATAATCGCGTTCTTTTGAAAGTTTATTAATTTCACGAAAGCTTTAGTAAGAAACGCACATGCGTTTCTTTGTAAAGACAAGCAGTTGTTTGCTACGTGTGAAAGCACTGTTAGAACTGAGATGAGTGTTCCTTTTCTCAGTACAAGCTTTTCTTTGAAACATAATCGCGTTCTTTTGAAAGTTTATTAATTTCACGAAAACTTTTGTAAGAAATGCACATGCGTTTTTTTGTAAAGACAAGCAGTTGTTTGCTACGTGGGAAAGCACTGTTAGAACTGAGATGAGTGTTCCTTTTCTCAGTACAAGCTTTACTTTGAAAGATAATCGCGTTCTTTTTACGGTTTATTAATTTCACGAAAGCTTTAGGAAGAAACGCACATGCGTTTCTTTGTAAAGACAAGCAGTTGTGTACTACGTGTGAAAGCACTCTTAGAACTGAGATCAGTGTTGTTTTTCTCCTTACAAGCTTTCCTTTGAAAGGTTATCGCGTTCTTTTGAAAGATTATTTATTTCAGGAAAGCTTTAGTAAGAAACACGAATGCGTCACATTATAAAGACAAGCAGTTGTTTGCTACGTGTGAAAGCACTGTTAGAACTGAGATGAGTGTTCCTTTTCTCAGTACAAGCTTTATTTTAAAAGATAATCGCGTTTTTTGAAAGTTTATTAATTTCACAAAAGCTTTAGGAAGAAATGCACATGAGTTTCTTTGTAAGGACAAGCAGTTGTTTTCTACGTGTGAAAGCACTGTTAGAACTGAGATGAGTGTTCCTTTTCTCAGTACAAGCTTTACTTTGAAAGATAATCAGGTTCTTTTGAAAGATTATTAATTTCACGAAAGCTTTAGTAAGAAACAATAATGCGTTACATTATAAAGACAAGCAGTTGTTTGGTATGTGTGAAAGCACTGTTAGAAGTGAGATGAGTGTTCCTTTTCTCAGTACAAGTTTTATTTTGAAAGATAATCGCGTTCTTTTGAAAGTTTATTAATTTCACGATAGCTTTAGGAAGAAACGCACATGCGTTTCTTTGTAAGGACAAGCAGTTGTTTGCTACATGTGAAAGCACTGTTAGAACTGAGATGAGTGTTCATTTCTTAGTATAAGCTTTACTTTGAAAGATAATCGCGTTCTTTTTACGGTTTATTAATTTCACGAAAGCTTTAGGAAGAAACGCACATGCGTTTCTTTGTAAAGACAAGCAGTTGTGTACTACGTGTGAAAGCACTGTTAGAACTGAGATGAGTGTTCCTTCTCTCATTACAAGCTTTACTTTGAAAGATAATCGCGTTCTTTAAAAAGTTTATTAATGTCACGAAAGATTTAGTAAGAAACGCACATGCGTTTCTTTGTAAAGACAAGCAGTTGTTTGCTACGTGTGAAAGCACTGTTAGAACTGAAATGAGTGCTCCTTTTCTCAGTACAAGCTTTTCTTTGAAACATAATCGCGTTCTTATGAAAGCTTATTAATTTCACGAAAGCTATAGGATGAAACTCACATGCGTTCCTTTGTAAAGACAAGCAGTTATTTGCTACGTGTGAAAGCACTGTTAGAACTGAGATGAGTGTTCCTTCTCTCAGTACAAGCTTTACTTTGAAAGATAATCGCGTTCTTTTGAAAGTTTATTAATTTCACGAAAGCTTTAGTAAGAAACGCACATGCGTTTCTTTGTAAAGACAAGCAGTTGTTTGCTACATGTGAAAGCACTGTTAGAAGTGAGATGAGTGTTCCTTTTCTCAGTACAAGCTTTTATTTGAAACATAATCGCGTTCTTTTGAAAGTTTATTAATTTCACGAAAGCTTTAGTAAGAAACGCACATGCGTTTCTTTGTAAAGACAAGCAGTTGTTTGCTACGTGTGAAAGCACTGTTAGAACTGAGATGAGTATTCCTTTTCTCAGTACAAGCTTTACTTTGAAAGATCATCGCGTTCTTTTGAAAGTTTATTAATTTCACGAAAGCTTTAGTAAGAAACGCACATGCGTTTTTGTAAAGACAAGCAGTTGTTTGCTACGTGTGAAAGCACTGTTAGAACTGAGATGAGTGTTCCTTTCTCAGTACAAGCTTTACTTTGAAAGATAATCGCGTTCTTTTGAAAGGTTATTAATTTCATGAAAGCTTTAGGATGAAACGCACATGCGTTCCTTTGTAAAGACAAGCAGTTATTTGCTACGTGTGAAAGCACTGTTAGAACTGAGATGAGTGTTCCTTCTCTCAGTACAAGCTTTACTTTGAAAGATAATCGCGTTCTTTTGAAAGTTTATTAATTTCACGAAAGCTTTAGTAAGAAACGCACATGCGTTTCTTTGTAAAGACAAGCAGTTGTTTGCTACATGTGAAAGCACTGTTAGAAGTGAGATGAGTGTTCCTTTTCTCAGTACAAGCTTTTATTTGAAACATAATCGCGTTCTTTTGAAAGTTTATTAATTTCACGAAAGCTTTAGTAAGAAACGCACATGCGTTTCTTTGTAAAGACAAGCAGTTGTTTGCTACGTGTGAAAGCACTGTTAGAACTGAGATGAGTGTTCCTTTTCTCAGTACAAGCTTTTCTTTGAAACATAATCGCGTTCTTTTGAAAGTTTATTAATTTCACGAAAACTTTTGTAAGAAATGCACATGCGTTTTTTTGTAAAGACAAGCAGTTGTTTGCTACGTGGGAAAGCACTGTTAGAACTGAGATGAGTGTTCCTTTTCTCAGTACAAGCTTTACTTTGAAAGATAATCGCGTTCTTTTTACGGTTTATTAATTTCACGAAAGCTTTAGGAAGAAACGCACATGCGTTTCTTTGTAAAGACAAGCAGTTGTGTACTACGTGTGAAAGCACTCTTAGAACTGAGATCAGTGTTGTTTTTCTCCTTACAAGCTTTCCTTTGAAAGGTTATCGCGTTCTTTTGAAAGATTATTTATTTCAGGAAAGCTTTAGTAAGAAACACGAATGCGTCACATTATAAAGACAAGCAGTTGTTTGCTACGTGTGAAAGCACTGTTAGAACTGAGATGAGTGTTCCTTTTCTCAGTACAAGCTTTATTTTAAAAGATAATCGCGTTTTTTGAAAGTTTATTAATTTCACAAAAGCTTTAGGAAGAAATGCACATGAGTTTCTTTGTAAGGACAAGCAGTTGTTTTCTACGTGTGAAAGCACTGTTAGAACTGAGATGAGTGTTCCTTTTCTCAGTACAAGCTTTACTTTGAAAGATAATCGGGTTCTTTTGAAAGATTATTAATTTCACGAAAGCTTTAGTAAGAAACAATAATGCGTTACATTATAAAGACAAGCAGTTGTTTGGTATGTGTGAAAGCACTGTTAGAAGTGAGATGAGTGTTCCTTTTCTCAGTACAAGTTTTATTTTGAAAGATAATCGCGTTCTTTTGAAAGTTTATTAATTTCACGATAGCTTTAGGAAGAAACGCACATGCGTTTCTTTGTAAGGACAAGCAGTTGTTTGCTACATGTGAAAGCACTGTTAGAACTGAGATGAGTGTTCATTTCTTAGTATAAGCTTTACTTTGAAAGATAATCGCGTTCTTTTTACGGTTTATTAATTTCACGAAAGCTTTAGGAAGAAACGCACATGCGTTTCTTTGTAAAGACAAGCAGTTGTGTACTACGTGTGAAAGCACTGTTAGAACTGAGATGAGTGTTCCTTCTCTCATTACAAGCTTTACTTTGAAAGATAATCGCGTTCTTTAAAAAGTTTATTAATGTCACGAAAGATTTAGTAAGAAACGCACATGCGTTTCTTTGTAAAGACAAGCAGTTGTTTGCTACGTGTGAAAGCACTGTTAGAACTGAAATGAGTGCTCCTTTTCTCAGTACAAGCTTTTCTTTGAAACATAATCGCGTTCTTATGAAAGCTTATTAATTTCACGAAAGCTATAGGATGAAACGCACATGCGTTCCTTTGTAAAGACAAGCAGTTATTTGCTACGTGTGAAAGCACTGTTAGAACTGAGATGAGTGTTCCTTCTCTCAGTACAAGCTTTACTTTGAAAGATAATCGCGTTCTTTTGAAAGTTTATTAATTTCACGAAAGCTTTAGTAAGAAACGCACATGCGTTTCTTTGTAAAGACAAGTAGTTGTTTGCTACATGTGAAAGCACTGTTAGAAGTGAGATGAGTGTTCCTTTTCTCAGTACAAGCTTTTATTTGAAACATAATCGCGTTCTTTTGAAAGTTTATTAATTTCACGAAAGCTTTAGTAAGAAACGCACATGCGTTTCTTTGTAAAGACAAGCAGTTGTTTGCTACGTGTGAAAGCACTGTTAGAACTGAGATGAGTGTTCCTTTTCTCAGTACAAGCTTTACTTTGAAAGATAATCGCGTTCTTTTGAAAGTTTATTAATTTCACGAAAGCTTTAGGAAGAAACGCACATGCGTTTCTTTGTAAAGACAAGCAGTTGTTTGCTACGTGTGAAAGAACTGTTAGAACTGAGATGAGTGTTCCTTTTCTCAGTACAAGCTTTACTTTGAAAGATAATCGCGTTCTTTTGAAAGTTTATTAATTTCACGAAAGCTATAGGATGAAACGCACATGCGTTCCTTTGTAAAGACAAGCAGTTATTTGCTACGTGTGAAAGCACTGTTAGAACTGAGATGAGTGTTCCTTCTCTCAGTACAAGCTTTACTTTGAAAGATAATCGCGTTCTTTTGAAAGTTTATTAATTTCACAAAAGCTTTAGTAAGAAACGCACATGCGTTTCTTTGTAAAGACAAGCAGTTGTTTGATACGTGTGAAAGCACTGTTAGAACTGAGATGAGTGTTCCTTCTCTCATGACAAGCTTTACTTTGAAAGATAATCGCGTTCTTTAAAAAGTTGATTAATGTCACGAAAGCTTTAGTAAGAAACGCAAATGTGTTTCTTTGTAAAGACAAGCAGTTGTTTGCTACGTGTGAAAGCACTGTTAGAACTTAAATGAGTGCTCCTTTTCCCAGTACAAGCTTTTCTTTGAAACATAATCGCGTTCTTATGAAAGCTTATTAATTTCACGAAAGCTTTAGTAAGAAACGCACATGCCTTTTTGTAAAGACAAGCAGTTGTTTACTACGTGTGAAAGCACTGTTAGAATGAGATGAGTGTTCCTTTTCTCAGTACAAGCTTTACTTTGAAAGATAATCGCGTTCTTTTGAAAGGTTATTAATTTCATGAAAGCTTTAGGATGAAACGCACAGGCGTTTCTTTGTAAAGGCAAGCAGTTGTTTGATACGTGTGAAAGCACTGTTAGAACTGAAATGAGTGCTCCTTTTCTCAGTACAAGCTTTTCTTTGAAACATAATCGCGTTCTTATGAAAGCTTATTAATTTCACGAAAGCTATAGGATGAAACGCACATGCGTTCCTTTGTAAAGACAAGCAGTTATTTGCTACGTGTGAAAGCACTGTTAGAACTGAGATGAGTGTTCCTTCTCTCAGTACAAGCTTTACTTTGAAAGATAATCGCGTTCTTTTGAAAGTTTATTAATTTCACGAAAGCTTTAGTAAGAAACGCACATGCGTTTCTTTGTAAAGACAAGTAGTTGTTTGCTACATGTGAAAGCACTGTTAGAAGTGAGATGAGTGTTCCTTTTCTCAGTACAAGCTTTTATTTGAAACATAATCGCGTTCTTTTGAAAGTTTATTAATTTCACGAAAGCTTTAGTAAGAAACGCACATGCGTTTCTTTGTAAAGACAAGCAGCTGTTTGCTACGTGTGAAAGCACTGTTAGAACTGAGATGAGTATTCCTTTTCTCAGTACAAGCTTTACTTTGAAAGATCATCGCGTTCTTTTGAAAGTTTATTAATTTCACGAAAGCTTTAGTAAGAAACGCACATGCGTTTTTGTAAAGACAAGCAGTTGTTTGCTACGTGTGAAAGCACTGTTAGAACTGAGATGAGTGTTCCTTTTCTCAGTACAAGCTTTACTTTGAAAGATAATCGCGTTCTTTTGAAAGGTTATTAATTTCATGAAAGCTTTAGGATGAAACGCACAGGCGTTTCTTTGTAAAGGCAAGCAGTTGTTTGCTACGTGTGAAAGCACTGTTAGAACTGAGATGAGTGTTCCTTTTCTCAGTACAAGCTTTACTTTGAAAGATAATCACGTTCTTTTGAAAGTTTATTAATGTCACGAATGCTTTAGTAAGAAACGCACATGCGTTTCTTGTAAAGACAAGCAGTTGTTTGCTACGTGTGAAAGCACTTTTAGAACTGTGATGAGTGATCCTTTTCTCAATACAAGTTTTTCTTTGAAAGATAATCGCGTTCTTTTGAAAGTTTATTAATTTCACGAAAGCTTTAGTGAGAAACGCACATGCGTTTCTTTGTAAAGACAAGCAGTTGTTTCTTATGTGTGAAAGCACTGTTAGAACTGAGATGAGTGTTCCTTTTCTCAGTACAAGCTTTACTTTGAAATATAATCGCGTTCTTTTGAAAGGTTATTAATGTCACGAAAGCTTTAGTAAGAAACGCTCATGCGTTTCTTTGTAAAGACAAGCAGTTGTTTGCTACGTGTGAAAGCAGTGTTAGAACTGAGATAAGTATTCTTTTTCTCAGTACATGCTTTACTTTGAAAGATAATCGCGTTCTTTGCAAGTTTATTAATTTCACGAAAGCTTTAGGAAGAAACGCACATGCGTTTCTTTGTAAAGACAAGCAGTTGTTTGCTACGTGTGAAAGAACTGTTAGAACTGAGATGAGTGTTCCTTTTCTCAGTACAAGCTTTACTTTGAAAGATAATCGCGTTCTTTTGAAAGATTATTAATTTCACGAAAGCTTTAGTAAGAAACACTAATGCGTTACATTATAAAGACAAGCAGTTGTTTGCTATGTGTGAAAGCACTGTTAGAAGTGAGATGAGTGTTCCTTTTCTCAGTACAAGTTTTATTTTGAAAGATAATCGCGTTCTTTTGAAAGTTTATTAATTTCACAAAAGCTTTAGGAAGAAACGCACATGCGTTTCTTTGTAAGGACAAGCAGTTGTTTGCTACATGTGAAAGCACTGTTAGAACTGAGATGAGTGTTCCTTTTCTTAGTACAAGCTTTACTTTGAAAGATAATCGCGTTCTTTTTACGGTTTATTAATTTCACGAAAGCTTTAGGAAGAAACGCACATGCGTTTCTTTGTAAAGACAAGCAGTTGTGTGCTATGTGTGAAAGCACTGTTAGAACTGAGATGAGTGTTCCTTCTCTCATTACAAGCTTTACTTTGAAAGATAATCGCGTTCTTTAAAAAGTTTATTAATGTCACGAAAGATTTAGTAAGAAACGCACATGCGTTTCTTTGTAAAGACAAGCAGTTGTTTGATACGTGTGAAAGCACTCTTAGAACTGAAATCAGTGTTGTTTTTCTCCTTACAAGCTTTCCTTTGAAAGGTTATCGCGTTCTTTTGAAAGATTATTTATTTCAGGAAAGCTTTAGTAAGAAACACGAATGCGTCACATTATAAAGACAAGCACTTGTTTGCTACGTGTGAAAGCACTGTTAGAACTGAGATGAGTGATCCTTTTCTCAGTACAAGCTTTATTTTAAAAGATAATCGCGTTCTTTTGAAAGTTTATTAATTTCACAAAAGCTTTAGGAAGAAACGCACATGAGTTTCTTTGTAAGGACAAGCAGTTGTTTTCTACGTGTGAAAGAACTGTTAGAACTGAGATGAGTGTTCCTTTTCTCAGTACAAGCTTTACTTTGAAAGATAATCGCGTTCTTTTGAAAGATTATTAATTTCACGAAAGCTTTAGTAAGAAACACTAATGCGTTACATTATAAAGACAAGCAGTTGTTTGCTATGTGTGAAAGCACTGTTAGAAGTGAGATGAGTGTTCCTTTTCTCAGTACAAGTTTTATTTTGAAAGATAATCGCGTTCTTTTGAAAGTTTATTAATTTCACGATAGCTTTAGGAAGAAACGCACATGCGTTTCTTTGTGAGGACAAGCAGTTGTTTGCTACATGTGAAAGCACTGTTAGAACTGAGATGAGTGTTCCTTTTCTTAGTATAAGCCTTACTTTGAAAGATAATCGCGTTCTTTTTACGGTTTATTAATTTCACGAAAGCTTTAGGAAGAAACGCACATGCGTTTCTTTGTAAAGACAAGCAGTTGTGTACTACGTGTGAAAGCACTGTTAGAACTGAGATGAGTGTTCCTTCTCTCATTACAAGCTTTACTTTGAAAGATAATCGCGTTCTTTAAAAAGTTTATTAATGTCACGAAAGATTTAGTAAGAAACGCACATGCGTTTCTTTGTAAAGACAAGCAGTTGTTTGCTACGTGTGAAAGCACTGTTAGAACTGAAATGAGTGCTCCTTTTCTCAGTACAAGCTTTTCTTTGAAACATAATCGCGTTCTTATGAAAGCTTATTAATTTCACGAAAGCTATAGGATGAAACGCACATGCGTTCCTTTGTAAAGACAAGCAGTTATTTGCTACGTGTGAAAGCACTGTTAGAACTGAGATGAGTGTTCCTTCTCTCAGTACAAGCTTTACTTTGAAAGATAATCGCGTTCTTTTGAAAGTTTATTAATTTCACGAAAGCTTTAGTAAGAAACGCACATGCGTTTCTTTGTAAAGACAAGCAGTTGTTTGCTACATGTGAAAGCACTGTTAGAAGTGAGATGAGTGTTCCTTTTCTCAGTACAAGCTTTTATTTGAAAGATAATCGCGTTCTTTTGAAAGTTTATTAATTTCACGAAAGCTTTAGTAAGAAACGCACATGCGTTTTTGTAAAGACAAGCAGTTGTTTACTACGTGTGAAAGCACTGTTAGAACTGAGATGAGTGTTCCTTTTCTCAGTACAAGCTTTACTTTGAAAGATAATCGCGTTCTTTTGAAAGGTTATTAATTTCATGAAAGCTTTAGGATGAAACGCACAGGCGTTTCTTTGTAAAGGCAAGCAGTTGTTTGCTACGTGTGAAAGCACTGTTAGAAGTGAGATGAGTGTTCCTTTTCTCAGTACAAGCTTTACTTTGAAAGATAATCACGTTCTTTTGAAAGTTTATTAATGTCACGAATGCTTTAGTAAGAAACGCACATGCGTTTCTTGTAAAGACAAGCAGTTGTTTGCTACATGTGAAAGCACTGTTAGAACTGAGTGATGAGTGATCCTTTTCTCAATACAAGTTTTTCTTTGAAAGATAATCGCGTTCTTTTGAAAGTTTATTAATTTCACGAAAGCTTTAGTGAGAAACGCACATGCGTTTCTTTGTAAAGACAAGCAGTTGTTTGCTACGTGTGAAAGCAGTGTTAGAACTGAGATAAGTATTCTTTTTCTCAGTACATGCTTTACTTTGAAAGATAATCGCGTTCTTTTGCAAGTTTATTAATTTCACGAAAGCTTTAGGAAGAAACGCACATGAGTTTCTTTGTAAGGACAAGCAGTTGTTTACTACATGTGAAAGCACTGTTAGAACTGAGATGAGTGTTCCTTTTCTCAGTACAAGCTTTACTTTGAAAGATAATCGCGTTCTTTTGAAAGTTTATTAATTTCACGAAAGCTTTAGGAAGAAACGCACATGCGTTTCTTTGTAAAGACAAGCAGTTGTTTGCTACGTGGGAAAGCACTGTTAGAACTGAGATGAGTGTTCCTTTTCTCAGTACAAGCTTTACTTTGAAAGATAATCGCGTTCTTTTTACGGTTTATTAATTTCACGAAAGCTTTAGTAAGAAACGCACATGCGTTTCTTTGTAAAGACAAGCAGTTGTGTACTACGTGTGAAAGCACTCTTAGAACTGAGATCAGTGTTGTTTTTCTCCTTACAAGCTTTCCTTTGAAAGGTTATCGCGTTCTTTTGAAAGATTATTTATTTCAGGAAAGCTTTAGTAAGAAACACGAATGCGTCACATTATAAAGACAAGCAGTTGTTTGCTACGTGTGAAAGCACTGTTAGAACTGAGATGAGTGTTCCTTTTCTCAGTACAAGCTTTATTTTAAAAGATAATCGCGTTTTTTGAAAGTTTATTAATTTCACAAAAGCTTTAGGAAGAAACGCACATGAGTTTCTTTGTAAGGACAAGCAGTTGTTTTCTACGTGTGAAAGCACTGTTAGAACTGAGATGAGTGTTCCTTTTCTCAGTACAAGCTTTACTTTGAAAGATAATCGGGTTCTTTTGAAAGATTATTAATTTCACGAAAGCTTTAGTAAGAAACAATAATGCGTTACATTATAAAGACAAGCAGTTGTTTGGTATGTGTGAAAGCACTGTTAGAAGTGAGATGAGTGTTCCTTTTCTCAGTATAAGTTTTATTTTGAAAGATAATCGCGTTCTTTTGAAAGTTTATTAATTTCACGATAGCTTTAGGAAGAAACGCACATGCGTTTCTTTGTAAGGACAAGCAGTTGTTTGCTACATGTGAAAGCACTGTTAGAACTGAGATGAGTGTTCCTTTTCTTAGTATAAGCTTTACTTTGAAAGATAATCGCGTTCTTTTTACGGTTTATTAATTTCACGAAAGCTTTAGGAAGAAACGCACATGCGTTTCTTTGTAAAGACAAGCAGTTGTGTACTACGTGTGAAAGCACTGTTAGAACTGAGATGAGTGTTCCTTCTCTCATTACAAGCTTTACTTTGAAAGATAATCGCGTTCTTTAAAAAGTTTATTAATGTCACGAAAGATTTAGTAAGAAACGCACATGCGTTTCTTTGTAAAGACAAGCAGTTGTTTGCTACGTGTGAAAGCACTGTTAGAACTGAAATGAGTGCTCCTTTTCTCAGTACAAGCTTTTCTTTGAAACATAATCGCGTTCTTATGAAAGCTTATTAATTTCACGAAAGCTATAGGATGAAACTCACATGCGTTCCTTTGTAAAGACAAGCAGTTATTTGCTACGTGTGAAAGCACTGTTAGAACTGAGATGAGTGTTCCTTCTCTCAGTACAAGCTTTACTTTGAAAGATAATCGCGTTCTTTTGAAAGTTTATTAATTTCACGAAAGCTTTAGTAAGAAACGCACATGCGTTTCTTTGTAAAGACAAGCAGTTGTTTGCTACATGTGAAAGCACTGTTAGAAGTGAGATGAGTGTTCCTTTTCTCAGTACAAGCTTTTATTTGAAACATAATCGCGTTCTTTTGAAAGTTTATTAATTTCACGAAAGCTTTAGTAAGAAACGCACATGCGTTTCTTTGTAAAGACAAGCAGTTGTTTGCTACGTGTGAAAGCACTGTTAGAACTGAGATGAGTGTTCCTTTTCTCAGTGCAAGCTTTTCTTTGAAACATAATCGCGTTCTTTTGAAAGTTTATTAATTTCACGAAAACTTTTGTAAGAAATGCACATGCGTTTTTTTGTAAAGACAAGCAGTTGTTTGCTACGTGGGAAAGCACTGTTAGAACTGAGATGAGTGTTCCTTTTCTCAGTACAAGCTTTACTTTGAAAGATAATCGCGTTCTTTTTACGGTTTATTAATTTCACGAAAGCTTTAAGAAGAAACGCACATGCGTTTCTTTGTAAAGACAAGCAGTTGTGTACTACGTGTGAAAGCACTCTTAGAACTGAGATCAGTGTTGTTTTTCTCCTTACAAGCTTTCCTTTGAAAGGTTATCGCGTTCTTTTGAAAGATTATTTATTTCAGGAAAGCTTTAGTAAGAAACACGAATGCGTCACATTATAAAGACAAGCAGTTGTTTGCTACGTGTGAAAGCACTGTTAGAACTGAGATGAGTGTTCCTTTTCTCAGTACAAGCTTTATTTTAAAAGATAATCGCGTTTTTTGAAAGTTTATTAATTTCACAAAAGCTTTAGGAAGAAACGCACATGAGTTTCTTTGTAAGGACAAGCAGTTGTTTTCTACGTGTGAAAGCACTGTTAGAACTGAGATGAGTGTTCCTTTTCTCAGTACAAGCTTTACTTTGAAAGATAATCGGGTTCTTTTGAAAGATTATTAATTTCACGAAAGCTTTAGTAAGAAACAATAATGCGTTACATTATAAAGACAAGCAGTTGTTTGGTATGTGTGAAAGCACTGTTAGAAGTGAGATGAGTGTTCCTTTTCTCAGTACAAGTTTTATTTTGAAAGATAATCGCGTTCTTTTGAAAGTTTATTAATTTCACGATAGCTTTAGGAAGAAACGCACATGCGTTTCTTTGTAAGGACAAGCAGTTGTTTGCTACATGTGAAAGCACTGTTAGAACTGAGATGAGTGTTCATTTCTTAGTATAAGCTTTACTTTGAAAGATAATCGCGTTCTTTTTACGGTTTATTAATTTCACGAAAGCTTTAGGAAGAAACGCACATGCGTTTCTTTGTAAAGACAAGCAGTTGTGTACTACGTGTGAAAGCACTGTTAGAACTGAGATGAGTGTTCCTTCTCTCATTACAAGCTTTACTTTGAAAGATAATCGCGTTCTTTAAAAAGTTTATTAATGTCACGAAAGATTTAGTAAGAAACGCACATGCGTTTCTTTGTAAAGACAAGCAGTTGTTTGCTACGTGTGAAAGCACTGTTAGAACTGAAATGAGTGCTCCTTTTCTCAGTACAAGCTTTTCTTTGAAACATAATCGCGTTCTTATGAAAGCTTATTAATTTCACGAAAGCTATAGGATGAAACTCACATGCGTTCCTTTGTAAAGACAAGCAGTTATTTGCTACGTGTGAAAGCACTGTTAGAACTGAGATGAGTGTTCCTTCTCTCAGTACAAGCTTTACTTTGAAAGATAATCGCGTTCTTTTGAAAGTTTATTAATTTCACGAAAGCTTTAGTAAGAAACGCACATGCGTTTCTTTGTAAAGACAAGCAGTTGTTTGCTACATGTGAAAGCACTGTTAGAAGTGAGATGAGTGTTCCTTTTCTCAGTACAAGCTTTTATTTGAAACATAATCGCGTTCTTTTGAAAGTTTATTAATTTCACGAAAGCTTTAGTAAGAAACGCACATGCGTTTCTTTGTAAAGACAAGCAGTTGTTTGCTACGTGTGAAAGCACTGTTAGAACTGAGATGAGTATTCCTTTTCTCAGTACAAGCTTTACTTTGAAAGATCATCGCGTTCTTTTGAAAGTTTATTAATTTCACGAAAGCTTTAGTAAGAAACGCACATGCGTTTTTGTAAAGACAAGCAGTTGTTTGCTACGTGTGAAAGCACTGTTAGAACTGAGATGAGTGTTCCTTTTCTCAGTACAAGCTTTACTTTGAAAGATAATCGCGTTCTTTTGAAAGGTTATTAATTTCATGAAAGCTTTAGGATGAAACGCACAGGCGTTTCTTTGTAAAGGCAAGCAGTTGTTTGCTACGTGTGAAAGCACTGTTAGAACTGAGATGAGTGTTCCTTTTCTCAGTACAAGCTTTACTTTGAAAGATAATCACGTTCTTTTGAAAGTTTATTAATGTCACGAAAGCTTTAGTAAGAAACGCACATGCGTTTCTTTGTAAAGACAAGCAGTTGTTTGCTACGTGTGAAAGCAGTGTTAGAACTGAGATAAGTATTCTTTTTCTCAGTACATGCTTTACTTTGAAAGATAATCGCGTTCTTTTGCAAGTTTATTAATTTCACGAAAGCTTTAGGAAGAAACGCACATGAGTTTCTTTGTAAGGACAAGCAGTTGTTTACTACATGTGAAAGCACTGTTAGAACTGAGATGAGTGTTCCTTTTCTCAGTACAAGCTTTACTTTGAAAGATAATCGCGTTCTTTTGAAAGTTTATTAATTTCACGAAAGCTTTAGGAAGAAACGCACATGCGTTTCTTTGTAAAGACAAGCAGTTGTTTGCTACGTGGGAAAGCACTGTTAGAACTGAGATGAGTGTTCCTTTTCTCAGTACAAGCTTTACTTTGAAAGATAATCGCGTTCTTTTTACGGTTTATTAATTTCACGAAAGCTTTAGTAAGAAACGCACATGCGTTTCTTTGTAAAGACAAGCAGTTGTGTACTACGTGTGAAAGCACTCTTAGAACTGAGATCAGTGTTGTTTTTCTCCTTACAAGCTTTCCTTTGAAAGGTTATCGCGTTCTTTTGAAAGATTATTTATTTCAGGAAAGCTTTAGTAAGAAACACGAATGCGTCACATTATAAAGACAAGCAGTTGTTTGCTACGTGTGAAAGCACTGTTAGAACTGAGATGAGTGTTCCTTTTCTCAGTACAAGCTTTATTTTAAAAGATAATCGCGTTTTTTGAAAGTTTATTAATTTCACAAAAGCTTTAGGAAGAAACGCACATGAGTTTCTTTGTAAGGACAAGCAGTTGTTTTCTACGTGTGAAAGCACTGTTAGAACTGAGATGAGTGTTCCTTTTCTCAGTACAAGCTTTACTTTGAAAGATAATCGGGTTCTTTTGAAAGATTATTAATTTCACGAAAGCTTTAGTAAGAAACAATAATGCGTTACATTATAAAGACAAGCAGTTGTTTGGTATGTGTGAAAGCACTGTTAGAAGTGAGATGAGTGTTCCTTTTCTCAGTATAAGTTTTATTTTGAAAGATAATCGCGTTCTTTTGAAAGTTTATTAATTTCACGATAGCTTTAGGAAGAAACGCACATGCGTTTCTTTGTAAGGACAAGCAGTTGTTTGCTACATGTGAAAGCACTGTTAGAACTGAGATGAGTGTTCCTTTTCTTAGTATAAGCTTTACTTTGAAAGATAATCGCGTTCTTTTTACGGTTTATTAATTTCACGAAAGCTTTAGGAAGAAACGCACATGCGTTTCTTTGTAAAGACAAGCAGTTGTGTACTACGTGTGAAAGCACTGTTAGAACTGAGATGAGTGTTCCTTCTCTCATTACAAGCTTTACTTTGAAAGATAATCGCGTTCTTTAAAAAGTTTATTAATGTCACGAAAGATTTAGTAAGAAACGCACATGCGTTTCTTTGTAAAGACAAGCAGTTGTTTGCTACGTGTGAAAGCACTGTTAGAACTGAAATGAGTGCTCCTTTTCTCAGTACAAGCTTTTCTTTGAAACATAATCGCGTTCTTATGAAAGCTTATTAATTTCACGAAAGCTATAGGATGAAACTCACATGCGTTCCTTTGTAAAGACAAGCAGTTATTTGCTACGTGTGAAAGCACTGTTAGAAATGAGATGAGTGTTCCTTCTCTCAGTACAAGCTTTACTTTGAAAGATAATCGCGTTCTTTTGAAAGTTTATTAATTTCACGAAAGCTTTAGTAAGAAACGCACATGCGTTTCTTTGTAAAGACAAGCAGTTGTTTGCTACATGTGAAAGCACTGTTAGAAGTGAGATGAGTGTTCCTTTTCTCAGTACAAGCTTTTATTTGAAACATAATCGCGTTCTTTTGAAAGTTTATTAATTTCACGAAAGCTTTAGTAAGAAACGCACATGCGTTTCTTTGTAAAGACAAGCAGTTGTTTGCTACGTGTGAAAGCACTGTTAGAACTGAGATGAGTGTTCCTTTTCTCAGTACAAGCTTTTCTTTGAAACATAATCGCGTTCTTTTGAAAGTTTATTAATTTCACGAAAACTTTTGTAAGAAATGCACATGCGTTTTTTTGTAAAGACAAGCAGTTGTTTGCTACGTGGGAAAGCACTGTTAGAACTGAGATGAGTGTTCCTTTTCTCAGTACAAGCTTTACTTTGAAAGATAATCGCGTTCTTTTTACGGTTTATTAATTTCACGAAAGCTTTAGGAAGAAACGCACATGCGTTTCTTTGTAAAGACAAGCAGTTGTGTACTACGTGTGAAAGCACTCTTAGAACTGAGATCAGTGTTGTTTTTCTCCTTACAAGCTTTCCTTTGAAAGGTTATCGCGTTCTTTTGAAAGATTATTTATTTCAGGAAAGCTTTAGTAAGAAACACGAATGCGTCACATTATAAAGACAAGCAGTTGTTTGCTACGTGTGAAAGCACTGTTAGAACTGAGATGAGTGTTCCTTTTCTCAGTACAAGCTTTACTTTGAAAGATAATCACGTTCTTTTGAAAGTTTATTAATGTCACGAAAGCTTTAGTAAGAAACGCACATGCGTTTCTTTGTAAAGACAAGCAGTTGTTTGCTACGTGTGAAAGCAGTGTTAGAACTGAGATAAGTATTCTTTTTCTCAGTACATGCTTTACTTTGAAAGATAATCGCGTTCTTTTGCAAGTTTATTAATTTCACGAAAGCTTTAGTAAGAAACTCACATGCGTTTCTTTGTAAGGACAAGCAGTTGTTTGCTACGTGTGAAAGCACTGTTAGAACTGAGATGAGTGATCCTTTTCTCAGTACAAGCTTTACTTTCAAAGATAATCGCGTTCTTTTGAAAGTTTATTAATTTCACGAAAGCTTTAGGAAGAAACGCACATGCGTTTCTTTGTAAAGACAAGCAGTTGTTTGATACGTGTGAAAGCACTCTTAGAACTGAGATCAGTGTTGTTTTTCTCCTTACAAGCTTTCCTTTGAAAGGTTATCGCGTTCTTTTGAAAGATTATTTATTTCAGGAAAGCTTTAGTAAGAAACACGAATGCGTCACATTATAAAGACAAGCACTTGTTTGCTACGTGTGAAAGCACTGTTAGAACTGAGATGAGTGTTCCTTTTCTCAGTACAAGCTTTACTTTGAAAGATAATCGCGTTCTTTTGAAAGTTTATTAATTTCACGAAAGCTTTAGGAAGAAACGCACATGCGTTTCTTTGTAAAGACAAGCAGTTGTTTGCTACGTGTGAAAGAACTGTTAGAACTGAGATGAGTGTTCCTTTTCTCAGTACAAGCTTTACTTTGAAAGATAATCGCGTTCTTTTGAAAGTTTATTAATTTCACGAAAGCTATAGGATGAAACGCACATGCGTTCCTTTGTAAAGACAAGCAGTTATTTGCTACGTGTGAAAGCACTGTTAGAACTGAGATGAGTGTTCCTTCTCTCAGTACAAGCTTTACTTTGAAAGATAATCGCGTTCTTTTGAAAGTTTATTAATTTCACGAAAGCTTTAGTAAGAAACGCACATGCGTTTCTTTGTAAAGACAAGTAGTTGTTTGCTACATGTGAAAGCACTGTTAGAAGTGAGATGAGTGTTCCTTTTCTCAGTACAAGCTTTTATTTGAAACATAATCGCGTTCTTTTGAAAGTTTATTAATTTCACGAAAGCTTTAGTAAGAAACGCACATGCGTTTCTTTGTAAAGACAAGCAGTTGTTTGCTACGTGTGAAAGCACTGTTAGAACTGAGATGAGTGTTCCTTTTCTCAGTACAAGCTTTACTTTGAAAGATAATCGCGTTCTTTTGAAAGTTTATTAATTTCACGAAAGCTTTAGGAAGAAACGCACATGCGTTTCTTTGTAAAGACAAGCAGTTGTTTGCTACGTGTGAAAGAACTGTTAGAACTGAGATGAGTGTTCCTTTTCTCAGTACAAGCTTTACTTTGAAAGATAATCGCGTTCTTTTGAAAGTTTATTAATTTCACGAAAGCTATAGGATGAAACGCACATGCGTTCCTTTGTAAAGACAAGCAGTTATTTGCTACGTGTGAAAGCACTGTTAGAACTGAGATGAGTGTTCCTTCTCTCAGTACAAGCTTTACTTTGAAAGATAATCGCGTTCTTTTGAAAGTTTATTAATTTCACAAAAGCTTTAGTAAGAAACGCACATGCGTTTCTTTGTAAAGACAAGCAGTTGTTTGATACGTGTGAAAGCACTGTTAGAACTGAGATGAGTGTTCCTTCTCTCATGACAAGCTTTACTTTGAAAGATAATCGCGTTCTTTAAAAAGTTGATTAATGTCACGAAAGCTTTAGTAAGAAACGCAAATGTGTTTCTTTGTAAAGACAAGCAGTTGTTTGCTACGTGTGAAAGCACTGTTAGAACTGAAATGAGTGCTCCTTTTCCCAGTACAAGCTTTTCTTTGAAACATAATCGCGTTCTTATGAAAGCTTATTAATTTCACGAAAGCTTTAGTAAGAAACGCACATGCCTTTTTGTAAAGACAAGCAGTTGTTTACTACGTGTGAAAGCACTGTTAGAATGAGATGAGTGTTCCTTTTCTCAGTACAAGCTTTACTTTGAAAGATAATCGCGTTCTTTTGTATGGTTATTAATTTCATGAAAGCTTTAGGATGAAACGCACAGGCGTTTCTTTGTAAAGGCAAGCAGTTGTTTGATACGTGTGAAAGCACTGTTAGAACTGAAATGAGTGCTCCTTTTCTCAGTACAAGCTTTTCTTTGAAACATAATCGCGTTCTTATGAAAGCTTATTAATTTCACGAAAGCTATAGGATGAAACGCACATGCGTTCCTTTGTAAAGACAAGCAGTTATTTGCTACGTGTGAAAGCACTGTTAGAACTGAGATGAGTGTTCCTTCTCTCAGTACAAGCTTTACTTTGAAAGATAATCGCGTTCTTTTGAAAGGTTATTAATTTCATGAAAGCTTTAGGATGAAACGCACAGGCGTTTCTTTGTAAAGGCAAGCAGTTGTTTGCTACGTGTGAAAGCACTGTTAGAACTGAGATGAGTGTTCCTTTTCTCAGTACAAGCTTTACTTTGAAAGATAATCACGTTCTTTTGAAAGTTTATTAATGTCACGAATGCTTTAGTAAGAAACGCACATGCGTTTCTTGTAAAGACAAGCAGTTGTTTGCTACGTGTGAAAGCACTTTTAGAACTGTGATGAGTGATCCTTTTCTCAATACAAGTTTTTCTTTGAAAGATAATCGCGTTCTTTTGAAAGTTTATTAATTTCACGAAAGCTTTAGTGAGAAACGCACATGCGTTTCTTTGTAAAGACAAGCAGTTGTTTCTTATGTGTGAAAGCACTGTTAGAACTGAGATGAGTGTTCCTTTTCTCAGTACAAGCTTTACTTTGAAATATAATCGCGTTCTTTTGAAAGGTTATTAATGTCACGAAAGCTTTAGTAAGAAACGCTCATGCGTTTCTTTGTAAAGACAAGCAGTTGTTTGCTACGTGTGAAAGCAGTGTTAGAACTGAGATAAGTATTCTTTTTCTCAGTACATGCTTTACTTTGAAAGATAATCGCGTTCTTTGCAAGTTTATTAATTTCACGAAAGCTTTAGGAAGAAACGCACATGCGTTTCTTTGTAAAGACAAGCAGTTGTTTGCTACGTGTGAAAGAACTGTTAGAACTGAGATGAGTGTTCCTTTTCTCAGTACAAGCTTTACTTTGAAAGATAATCGCGTTCTTTTGAAAGATTATTAATTTCACGAAAGCTTTAGTAAGAAACACTAATGCGTTACATTATAAAGACAAGCAGTTGTTTGCTATGTGTGAAAGCACTGTTAGAAGTGAGATGAGTGTTCCTTTTCTCAGTACAAGTTTTATTTTGAAAGATAATCGCGTTCTTTTGAAAGTTTATTAATTTCACAAAAGCTTTAGGAAGAAACGCACATGCGTTTCTTTGTAAGGACAAGCAGTTGTTTGCTACATGTGAAAGCACTGTTAGAACTGAGATGAGTGTTCCTTTTCTTAGTACAAGCTTTACTTTGAAAGATAATCGCGTTCTTTTTACGGTTTATTAATTTCACGAAAGCTTTAGGAAGAAACGCACATGCGTTTCTTTGTAAAGACAAGCAGTTGTGTGCTATGTGTGAAAGCACTGTTAGAACTGAGATGAGTGTTCCTTCTCTCATTACAAGCTTTACTTTGAAAGATAATCGCGTTCTTTAAAAAGTTTATTAATGTCACGAAAGATTTAGTAAGAAACGCACATGCGTTTCTTTGTAAAGACAAGCAGTTGTTTGATACGTGTGAAAGCACTCTTAGAACTGAAATCAGTGTTGTTTTTCTCCTTACAAGCTTTCCTTTGAAAGGTTATCGCGTTCTTTTGAAAGATTATTTATTTCAGGAAAGCTTTAGTAAGAAACACGAATGCGTCACATTATAAAGACAAGCACTTGTTTGCTACGTGTGAAAGCACTGTTAGAACTGAGATGAGTGATCCTTTTCTCAGTACAAGCTTTATTTTAAAAGATAATCGCGTTCTTTTGAAAGTTTATTAATTTCACAAAAGCTTTAGGAAGAAACGCACATGAGTTTCTTTGTAAGGACAAGCAGTTGTTTTCTACGTGTGAAAGAACTGTTAGAACTGAGATGAGTGTTCCTTTTCTCAGTACAAGCTTTACTTTGAAAGATAATCGCGTTCTTTTGAAAGATTATTAATTTCACGAAAGCTTTAGTAAGAAACACTAATGCGTTACATTATAAAGACAAGCAGTTGTTTGCTATGTGTGAAAGCACTGTTAGAAGTGAGATGAGTGTTCCTTTTCTCAGTACAAGTTTTATTTTGAAAGATAATCGCGTTCTTTTGAAAGTTTATTAATTTCACGATAGCTTTAGGAAGAAACGCACATGCGTTTCTTTGTGAGGACAAGCAGTTGTTTGCTACATGTGAAAGCACTGTTAGAACTGAAATGAGTGCTCCTTTTCTCAGTACAAGCTTTTCTTTGAAACATAATCGCGTTCTTATGAAAGCTTATTAATTTCACGAAAGCTATAGGATGAAACGCACATGCGTTCCTTTGTAAAGACAAGCAGTTATTTGCTACGTGTGAAAGCACTGTTAGAACTGAGATGAGTGTTCCTTCTCTCAGTACAAGCTTTACTTTGAAAGATAATCGCGTTCTTTTGAAAGTTTATTAATTTCACGAAAGCTTTAGTAAGAAACGCACATGCGTTTCTTTGTAAAGACAAGCAGTTGTTTGCTACATGTGAAAGCACTGTTAGAAGTGAGATGAGTGTTCCTTTTCTCAGTACAAGCTTTTATTTGAAAGATAATCGCGTTCTTTTGAAAGTTTATTAATTTCACGAAAGCTTTAGTAAGAAACGCACATGCGTTTTTGTAAAGACAAGCAGTTGTTTACTACGTGTGAAAGCACTGTTAGAACTGAGATGAGTGTTCCTTTTCTCAGTACAAGCTTTACTTTGAAAGATAATCGCGTTCTTTTGAAAGGTTATTAATTTCATGAAAGCTTTAGGATGAAACGCACAGGCGTTTCTTTGTAAAGGCAAGCAGTTGTTTGCTACGTGTGAAAGCACTGTTAGAAGTGAGATGAGTGTTCCTTTTCTCAGTACAAGCTTTACTTTGAAAGATAATCACGTTCTTTTGAAAGTTTATTAATGTCACGAATGCTTTAGTAAGAAACGCACATGCGTTTCTTGTAAAGACAAGCAGTTGTTTGCTACATGTGAAAGCACTGTTAGAACTGAGTGATGAGTGATCCTTTTCTCAATACAAGTTTTTCTTTGAAAGATAATCGCGTTCTTTTGAAAGTTTATTAATTTCACGAAAGCTTTAGTGAGAAACGCACATGCGTTTCTTTGTAAAGACAAGCAGTTGTTTCCTATGTGTGAAAGCACTGTTAGAACTGAGATGAGTGTTCCTTTTCTCAGTACAAGCTTTACTGTGAAAGATAATCGCGTTCTTTTGAAAGTTTATTAATGTCACGAAAGCTTTAGTAAGAAACATACATGCGTTTCTTTGTAAAGACAAGCAGTTGTTTGCTACGTGTGAAAGCAGTGTTAGAACTGAGATAAGTATTCTTTTTCTCAGTACATGCTTTACTTTGAAAGATAATCGCGTTCTTTTGCAAGTTTATTAATTTCACGAAAGCTTTAGGAAGAAACGCACATGAGTTTCTTTTTAAGGACAAGCAGTTGTTTACTACATGTGAAAGCACTGTTAGAACTGAGATGAGTGTTCCTTTTCTCAGTACAAGCTTTACTTTGAAAGATAATCGCGTTCTTTTGAAAGTTTATTAATTTCACGAAAGCTTTAGGAAGAAACGCACATGTGTTTCTTTGTAAAGACAAGCAGTTGTTTGCTACGTGTGAAAGCACTGTTAGAACTGAGATGAGTGTTCCTTTTCTCAGTACAAGCTTTACTTTGAAAGATAATTGCGTTCTTTTGAAAGTTTATTAATGTCACGAAAGCTTTAGTAAGAAACGCACATGCGTTTCTTTGTAAAGACAAGCAGTTGTTTGATACGTGTGAAAGCACTCTTAGAACTGAGATCAGTGTTGTTTTTCTCCTTACAAGCTTTCCTTTGAAAGGTTATCGCGTTCTTTTGAAAGATTATTTATTTCAGGAAAGCTTTAGTAAGAAACACGAATGCGTCACATTATAAAGACAAGCACTTGTTTGCTACATGTGAAAGCACTCTTAGAACTGAGATGAGTGTTCCTTTTCTCAGTACAAGCTTTATTTTAAAAGATAATCTCGTTCTTTTGAAAGTTTATTAATTTCACAAAAGCTTTAGGAAGAAACGCACATGAGTTTCTTTGTAAGGACAAGCAGTTGTTTGCTACGTGTGAAAGCACTGTTAGAACTGAGATGAGTGTTCCTTTTCTCTGTACAATCTTTACTTTGAAACATAATCGCGTTCTTTTGAAAGTTTATTAATTTCACCAAAGCTTTTGTAAGAAAGGCACATGTGTTTCTTTGTAAAGACAAGCAATTGTTTGCTACGTGTGAAAGCACTGTTAGAACTGAGTTGAGTGTTCCTTTTCTCAGTACAAGCTTTACTTTGAAACATAATCGCGTTCTTTTGAAAGTTTATTAATTTCACGAAAGCTTTTGTAAGAAACGCACATGTGTTTCTTTGTAAAGACAAGCAATTTTTTGCTACGTGTGACAGTACTGTTAGAACTGAGATGAGTGTTCCTTTTCTCAATCCAAGCTTAACTTTGAAAGGTAAACCCGTTCTGTTGAAAGTTTATTAATTTCACGAAAGCTCTAGGTAGAAACGCACATGCGTTTCTTTGTAAAGACAAGCAGTTGTTTGCTACATGTGAAAGCACTGTTAGAAGTGAGATGTGTGTTCCTTTTCTCAGTACAAGCTTTACTTTGAAACATAATCGCGTTCTTTTGAAAGTTTATTAATTTCACGAAAACTTTTGTAAGAAATGCACATGCGTTTTTTTGTAAAGACAAGCAGTTGTTTGCTACGTGTGAAAGCACTGTTAGAACTGAGATGAGTGTTCCTTTTCTCAGTACAAGCTTTACTTTGAAAGATAATCGCGTTCTTTTTACGGTTTATTAATTTCACGAAAGCTTTAGGAAGAAACGCACATGCGTTTCTTTGTAAAGACAAGCAGTTGTGTACTACGTGTGAAAGCACTCTTAGAACTGAGATCAGTGTTGTTTTTCTCCTTACAAGCTTTCCTTTGAAAGGTTATCGCGTTCTTTTGAAAGATTATTTATTTCAGGAAAGCTTTAGTAAGAAACACGAATGCGTCACATTATAAAGACAAGCAGTTGTTTGCTACGTGTGAAAGCACTGTTAGAAGTGAGATGAGTGTTCCTTTTCTCAGTACAAGCTTTACTTTGAAAGATAATCGGGTTCTTTTGAAAGATTATTAATTTCACGAAAGCTTTAGTAAGAAACGCAAATGCGTTTCTTTGTAAAGACAAGCAGTTGTTTGCTACGTGTGAAAGCACTGTTAGAACTGAGATGAGTATTCCTTTTCTCAGTACAAGCTTTACTTTGAAAGATCATCGCGTTCTTTTGAAAGATTATTAATTTCACGAAAGCTTTAGTAAGAAACGCACATGCGTTTTTGTAAAGACAAGCAGTTGTTTACTACGTGTGAAAGCACTGTTAGAACTGAGATGAGTGTTCCTTTTCTCATTACAAGCTTTACTTTGAAAGATAATCGCGTTCTTTTGAAAGGTTATTAATTTCATGAAAGCTTTAGGATGAAACGCACAGGCGTTTCTTTGTAAAGGCAAGCAGTTGTTTGCTACGTGTGAAAGCACTGTTAGAACTGAGATGAGTGTTCCTTTTCTCAGTACAAGCTTTACTTTGAAAGATAATCACGTTCTTTTGAAAGTTTATTAATGTCACGAACGCTTTACTAAGAAACGCACATGCGTTTCTTGTAAAGACAAGCAGTTGTTTGCTACGTGTGAAAGCACTTTTAGAACTGTGATGAGTGATCCTTTTCTCAATACAAGTTTTTCTTTGAAAGATAATCGCGTTCTTTTGAAAGTTTATTAATTTCACGAAAGCTTTAGTGAGAAACGCACATGCGTTTCTTTGTAAAGACAAGCAGTTGTTTCCTATGTGTGAAAGCACTGTTAGAACTGAGATGAGTGTTCCTTTTCTCAGTACAAGCTTTACTTTGAAAGATAATCGCGTTCTTTTGAAAGTTTATTAATGTCACGAAAGCTTTAGTAAGAAACGCACATGCGTTTCTTTGTAAAGACAAGCAGTTGTTTGCTACGTGTGAAAGCAGTGTTAGAACTGAGATAAGTATTCTTTTTCTCAGTACATGCTTTACTTTGAAAGATAATCGCGTTCTTTGCAAGTTTATTAATTTCACGAAAGCTTTAGTAAGAAACGCACATGAGTTTCTTTGTAAGGACAAGCAGTTGTTTGCTACGTGTGAAAGCACTGTTAGAACTGAGATGAGTGTTCCTTTTCTCAGTACAAGCTTTTATTTGAAACATAATCGCGTTCTTTTGAAAGTTTATTAATTTCACGAAAGCTTTAGGAAGAAACGCACATGCGTTTCTTTGTAAAGACAAGCAGTTGTTTGCTACGTGTGAAAGCACTGTTAGAACTGAGATGAGTGTTCCTTCTCTCATTACAAGCTTTACTTTGAAAGATAATTGCGTTCTTTTGAAAGTTTATTAATGTCACGAAAGCTTTAGTAAGAAACGCACATGCGTTTCTTTGTAAAGACAAGCAGTTGTTTGATACGTGTGAAAGCACTCTTAGAACTGAGATCAGTGTTGTTTTTCTCCTTACAAGCTTTCCTTTGAAAGGTTATCGCGTTCTTTTGAAAGATTATTTATTTCAGGAAAGCTTTAGTAAGAAACACGAATGCGTCACATTATAAAGACAAGCAGTTGTTTGCTACGTGTGAAAGCACTGTTAGAACTGAGATGAGTGTTCCTTTTCTCAGTACAAGCTTTATTTTAAAAGATAATCGCGTTCTTTTGAAAGTTTATTAATTTCACAAAAGCTTTAGGAAGAAACGCACATGAGTTTCTTTGTAAGGACAAGCAGTTGTTTTCTACATGTGAAAGCACTGTTAGAACTGAGATGAGTGTTCCTTTTCTCAGTACAAGCTTTACTTTGAAAGATAATCGCGTTCTTTTGAAAGTTCATTAATTTCACTAAAGCTATAGTATGAAACGCACATGCGTTCCTTTGTAAAGACAAGCAGTTATTTGCTACGTGGGAAAGCACTGTTAGAACTGAGATGAGTGTTCCTTCTCTCAGTACAAGCTTTACTTTGAAAGATAATCGCGTTCTTTTGAAAGTTTATTAATTTCACGAAAGCTTTAGTAAGAAACGCACATGCGTTTCTTTGTAAAGACAAGCAGTTGTTTGCTACGTGTGAAAGCACTGTTAGAACTGAAATGAGTGCTCCTTTTCTCAGTACAAGCTTTTCTTTGAAACATAATCGCGTTCTTATGAAAGCTTATTAATTTCACGAAAGCTATAGGATGAAACGCACATGCGTTCCTTTGTAAAGACAAGCAGTTATTTGCTACGTGTGAAAGCACTGTTAGAACTGAGATGAGTGTTCCTTCTCTCAGTACAAGCTTTACTTTGAAAGATAATCGCGTTCTTTTGAAAGTTTATTAATTTCACGAAAGCTTTAGTAAGAAACGCACATGCGTTTCTTTGTAAAGACAAGCAGTTGTTTGCTACATGTGAAAGCACTGTTAGAAGTGAGATGAGTGTTCCTTTTCTCAGTACAAGCTTTTATTTGAAACATAATCGCGTTCTTTTGAAAGTATTAATTTCACGAAAGCTTTAGTAAGAAACGCAAATGCGTTTCTTTGTAAAGACAAGCAGTTGTTTGCTACGTGTGAAAGCACTGTTAGAACTGAGATGAGTATTCCTTTTCTCAGTACAAGCTTTACTTTGAAAGATCATCGCGTTCTTTTGAAAGTTTATTAATTTCACGAAAGCTTTAGTAAGAAACGCACATGCGTTTTTGTAAAGACAAGCAGTTGTTTGATACGTGTGAAAGCACTCTTAGAACTGAGATCAGTGTTGTTTTTCTCCTTACAAGCTTTCCTTTGAAAGGTTATCGCGTTCTTTTGAAAGATTATTTATTTCAGGAAAGCTTTAGTAAGAAACACGAATGCGTCACATTATAAAGACAAGCACTTGTTTGCTACGTGTGAAAGCACTGTTAGAAATGAGATGAGTGTTCCTTTTCTCAGTACAAGCTTTACTTTGAAAGATAATCGCGTTCTTTTGAAAGGTTATTAATTTCATGAAAGCTTTAGGATGAAACGCACAGGCGTTTCTTTGTAAAGGCAAGCAGTTGTTTGCTACGTGTGAAAGCACTGTTAGAACTGAAATGAGTGCTCTTTTTCTCAGTACAAGCTTTTCTTTGAAACATAATCGCGTTCTTATGAAAGCTTATTAATTTCACGAAAGCTTTAGTAAGAAACGCACATGCGTTTCTTTGTAAAGACAAGCAGTTGTTTGCTACATGTGAAAGCACTGTTAGAAGTGAGATGAGTGTTCCTTTTCTCAGTACAAGCTTTTATTTGAAACATAATCGCGTTCTTTTGAAAGTTTATTAATTTCACGAAAGCTTTAGTAAGAAACGCACATGCGTTTCTTTGTAAAGACAAGCAGTTGTTTGCTACGTGTGAAAGCACTGTTAGAACTGAGATGAGTATTCCTTTTCTCAGTACAAGCTTTACTTTGAAAGATCATCGCGTTCTTTTGAAAGTTTATTAATTTCACGAAAGCTTTAGTAAGAAACGCACATGCGTTTTTGTAAAAACAAGCAGTTGTTTACTACATGTGAAAGCACTGTTAGAACTGAGATGAGTGTTCCTTTTCTCAGTACAAGCTTTACTTTGAAAGATAATCGCGTTCTTTTGAAAGGTTATTAATTTCATGAAAGCTTTAGGATGAAACGCACAGGCGTTTCTTTGTAAAGGCAAGCAGTTGTTTGCTACGTGTGAAAGCACTGTTAGAACTGAAATGAGTGCTCCTTTTCTCAGTACAAGCTTTTCTTTGAAACATAATCGCGTTCTTATGAAAGCTTATTAATTTCACGAAAGCTTTAGTAAGAAACGCACATGCGTTTTTGTAAAGACAAGCAGTTGTTTACTACGTGTGAAAGCACTGTTAGAACTGAGATGAGTGTTCCTTTTCTCAGTACAAGCTTTACTTTGAAAGATAATCGCGTTCTTTTGAAAGGTTATTAATTTCATGAAAGCTTTAGGATGAAACGCACAGGCGTTTCTTTGTAAAGGCAAGCAGTTGTTTGCTACGTGTGAAAGCACTGTTAGAACTGAAATGAGTGCTCCTTTTCTCAGTACAAGCTTTTCTTTGAAACATAATCGCGTTCTTATGAAAGCTTATTAATTTCACGAAAGCTATAGGATGAAACGCACATGCGTTCCTTTGTAAAGACAAGCAGTTATTTGCTACGTGTGAAAGCACTGTTAGAACTGAGATGAGTGTTCCTTCTCTCAGTACAAGCTTTACTTTGAAAGATAATCGCGTTCTTTTGAAAGTTTATTAATTTCACGAAAGCTTTAGTAAGAAACGCACATGCGTTTCTTTGTAAAGACAAGCAGTTGTTTGCTACGTGTGAAAGCACTGTTAGAACTGAGATGAGTATTCCTTTTCTCAGTACAAGCTTTACTTTGAAAGATCATCGCGTTCTTTTGAAAGTTTATTAATGGCACGAATGCTTTAGTAAGAAACGCACATGCGTTTCTTGTAAAGACAAGCAGTTGTTTGCTACGTGTGAAAGCACTTTTAGAACTGTGATGAGTGATCCTTTTCTCAATACAAGTTTTTCTTTGAAAGATAATCGCGTTCTTTTGAAAGTTTATTAATTTCACGAAAGCTTTAGTGAGAAACGCACATGCGCTTCTTTGTAAAGACAAGCAGTTGTTTCCTATGTGTGAAAGCACTGTTAGAACTGAGATGAGTGTTCCTTTTCTCAGTACAAGCTTTACTTTGAAAGATAATCGCGTTCTTTTGAAAGTTTATTAATGTCACGAAAGCTTTAGTAAGAAACGCACATGCGTTTCTTTGTAAAGACAAGCAGTTGTTTGCTACGTGTGAAAGCAGTGTTAGAACTGAGATAAGTATTCTTTTTCTCAGTACATGCTTTACTTTGAAAGATAATCGCGTTCTTTGCAAGTTTATTAATTTCACGAAAGCTTTAGTAAGAAACGCACATGAGTTTCTTTGTAAGGACAAGCAGTTGTTTGCTACGTGTGAAAGCACTGTTAGAACTGAGATGAGTGTTCCTTTTCTCAGTACAAGCTTTTATTTGAAACATAATCGCGTTCTTTTGAAAGTTTATTAATTTCACGAAAGCTTTAGGAAGAAACGCACATGCGTTTCTTTGTAAAGACAAGCAGTTGTTTGCTACGTGTGAAAGCACTGTTAGAACTGAGATGAGTGTTCCTTCTCTCATTACAAGCTTTACTTTGAAAGATAATTGCGTTCTTTTGAAAGTTTATTAATGTCACGAAAGCTTTAGTAAGAAACGCACATGCGTTTCTTTGTAAAGACAAGCAGTTGTTTGATACGTGTGAAAGCACTCTTAGAACTGAGATCAGTGTTGTTTTTCTCCTTACAAGCTTTCCTTTGAAAGGTTATCGCGTTCTTTTGAAAGATTATTTATTTCAGGAAAGCTTTAGTAAGAAACACGAATGCGTCACATTATAAAGACAAGCAGTTGTTTGCTACGTGTGAAAGCACTGTTAGAACTGAGATGAGTGTTCCTTTTCTCAGTACAAGCTTTATTTTAAAAGATAATCGCGTTCTTTTGAAAGTTTATTAATTTCACGAAAGCTTTAGTAAGAAACGCAAATGCGTTTCTTTGTAAAGACAAGCAGTTGTTTGCTACGTGTGAAAGCACTGTTAGAACTGAGATGAGTATTCCTTTTCTCAGTACAAGCTTTACTTTGAAAGATCATCGCGTTCTTTTGAAAGTTTATTAATTTCACGAAAGCTTTAGTAAGAAACGCACATGCGTTTTTGTAAAGACAAGCAGTTGTTTGATACGTGTGAAAGCACTCTTAGAACTGAGATCAGTGTTGTTTTTCTCCTTACAAGCTTTCCTTTGAAAGGTTATCGCGTTCTTTTGAAAGATTATTTATTTCAGGAAAGCTTTAGTAAGAAACACGAATGCGTCACATTATAAAGACAAGCACTTGTTTGCTACGTGTGAAAGCACTGTTAGAACTGAGATGAGTGTTCCTTTTCTCAGTACAAGCTTTACTTTGAAAGATAATCGCGTTCTTTTGAAAGGTTATTAATTTCATGAAAGCTTTAGGATGAAACGCACAGGCGTTTCTTTGTAAAGGCAAGCAGTTGTTTGCTACGTGTGAAAGCACTGTTAGAACTGAAATGAGTGCTCTTTTTCTCAGTACAAGCTTTTCTTTGAAACATAATCGCGTTCTTATGAAAGCTTATTAATTTCACGAAAGCTTTAGTAAGAAACGCACATGCGTTTCTTTGTAAAGACAAGCAGTTGTTTGCTACATGTGAAAGCACTGTTAGAAGTGAGATGAGTGTTCCTTTTCTCAGTACAAGCTTTTATTTGAAACATAATCGCGTTCTTTGCAAGTTTATTAATTTCACGAAAGCTTTAGTAAGAAACGCACATGCGTTTCTTTGTAAAGACAAGCAGTTGTTTGCTACGTGTGAAAGCACTGTTAGAACTGAGATGAGTATTCCTTTTCTCAGTACAAGCTTTACTTTGAAAGATCATCGCGTTCTTTTGAAAGTTTATTAATTTCACGAAAGCTTTAGTAAGAAACGCACATGCGTTTTTGTAAAGACAAGCAGTTGTTTGATACGTGTGAAAGCACTCTTAGAACTGAGATCAGTGTTGTTTTTCTCCTTACAAGCTTTCCTTTGAAAGGTTATCGCGTTCTTTTGAAAGATTATTTATTTCAGGAAAGCTTTAGTAAGAAACACGAATGCGTCACATTATAAAGACAAGCACTTGTTTGCTACGTGTGAAAGCACTGTTATAACTGAGATGAGTGTTCCTTTTCTCAGTACAAGCTTTACTTTGAAAGATAATCGCGTTCTTTTGAAAGGTTATTAATTTCATGAAAGCTTTAGGATGAAACGCACAGGCGTTTCTTTGTAAAGGCAAGCAGTTGTTTGCTACGTGTGAAAGCACTGTTAGAACTGAAATGAGTGCTCTTTTTCTCAGTACAAGCTTTTCTTTGAAACATAATCGCGTTCTTATGAAAGCTTATTAATTTCACGAAAGCTTTAGTAAGAAACGCACATGCGTTTCTTTGTAAAGACAAGCAGTTGTTTGCTACATGTGAAAGCACTGTTAGAAGTGAGATGAGTGTTCCTTTTCTCAGTACAAGCTTTTATTTGAAACATAATCGCGTTCTTTTGAAAGTTTATTAATTTCACGAAAGCTTTAGTAAGAAACGCACATGCGTTTCTTTGTAAAGACAAGCAGTTGTTTGCTACGTGTGAAAGCACTGTTAGAACTGAGATGAGTATTCCTTTTCTCAGTACAAGCTTTACTTTGAAAGATCATCGCGTTCTTTTGAAAGTTTATTAATTTCACGAAAGCTTTAGTAAGAAACGCACATGCGTTTTTGTAAAAACAAGCAGTTGTTTACTACGTGTGAAAGCACTGTTAGAACTGAGATGAGTGTTCCTTTTCTCAGTACAAGCTTTACTTTGAAAGATAATCGCGTTCTTTTGAAAGGTTATTAATTTCATGAAAGCTTTAGGATGAAACGCACAGGCGTTTCTTTGTAAAGGCAAGCAGTTGTTTGCTACGTGTGAAAGCACTGTTAGAACTGAGATGAGTATTCCTTTTCTCAGTACAAGCTTTACTTTGAAAGATCATCGCGTTCTTTTGAAAGTTTATTAATTTCACGAAAGCTTTAGTAAGAAACGCACATGCGTTTTTGTAAAGACAAGCAGTTGTTTACTACGTGTGAAAGCACTGTTAGAACTGAGATGAGTGTTCCTTTTCTCAGTACAAGCTTTACTTTGAAAGATAATCGCGTTCTTTTGAAAGGTTATTAATTTCATGAAAGCTTTAGGATGAAACGCACAGGCGTTTCTTTGTAAAGGCAAGCAGTTGTTTGCTACGTGTGAAAGCACTGTTAGAACTGAAATGAGTGCTCCTTTTCTCAGTACAAGCTTTTCTTTGAAACATAATCGCGTTCTTATGAAAGCTTATTAATTTCACGAAAGCTTTAGTAAGAAACGCACATGCCTTTTTGTAAAGACAAGCAGTTGTTTACTACGTGTGAAAGCACTGTTAGAATGAGATGAGTGTTCCTTTTCTCAGTACAAGCTTTACTTTGAAAGATAATCGCGTTCTTTTGAAAGGTTATTAATTTCATGAAAGCTTTAGGATGAAACGCACAGGCGTTTCTTTGTAAAGGCAAGCAGTTGTTTGATACGTGTGAAAGCACTGTTAGAACTGAAATGAGTGCTCCTTTTCTCAGTACAAGCTTTTCTTTGAAACATAATCGCGTTCTTATGAAATCTTATTAATTTCACGAAAGCTATAGGATGAAACGCACATGCGTTCCTTTGTAAAGACAAGCAGTTATTTGCTACGTGTGAAAGCACTGTTAGAACTGAGATGAGTGTTCCTTCTCTCAGTACAAGCTTTACTTTGAAAGATAATCGCGTTCTTTTGAAAGTTTATTAATTTCACGAAAGCTTTAGTAAGAAACGCACATGCGTTTCTTTGTAAAGACAAGTAGTTGTTTGCTACATGTGAAAGCACTGTTAGAAGTGAGATGAGTGTTCCTTTTCTCAGTACAAGCTTTTATTTGAAACATAATCGCGTTCTTTTGAAAGTTTATTAATTTCACGAAAGCTTTAGTAAGAAACGCACATGCGTTTCTTTGTAAAGACAAGCAGTTGTTTGCTACGTGTGAAAGCACTGTTAGAACTGAGATGAGTATTCCTTTTCTCAGTACAAGCTTTACTTTGAAAGATCATCGCGTTCTTTTGAAAGTTTATTAATTTCACGAAAGCTTTAGTAAGAAACGCACATGCGTTTTTGTAAAGACAAGCAGTTGTTTGCTACGTGTGAAAGCACTGTTAGAACTGAGATGAGTGTTCCTTTTCTCAGTACAAGCTTTACTTTGAAAGATAATCGTGTTCTTTTGAAAGGTTATTAATTTCATGAAAGCTTTAGGATGAAACGCACAGGCGTTTCTTTGTAAAGGCAAGCAGTTGTTTGCTACGTGTGAAAGCACTGTTAGAACTGAGATGAGTGTTCCTTTTCTCAGTACAAGCTTTACTTTGAAAGATAATCACGTTCTTTTGAAAGTTTATTAATGTCACGAATGCTTTAGTAAGAAACGCACATGCGTTTCTTGTAAAGACAAGCAGTTGTTTGCTACGTGTGAAAGCACTTTTAGAACTGTGATGAGTGATCCTTTTCTCAATACAAGTTTTTCTTTGAAAGATAATCGCGTTCTTTTGAAAGTTTATTAATTTCACGAAAGCTTTAGTGAGAAACGCACATGCGTTTCTTTGTAAAGACAAGCAGTTGTTTCTTATGTGTGAAAGCACTGTTAGAACTGAGATGAGTGTTCCTTTTCTCAGTACAAGCTTTACTTTGAAAGATAATCGCGTTCTTTTGAAAGGTTATTAATGTCACGAAAGCTTTAGTAAGAAACGCACATGCGTTTCTTTGTAAAGACAAGCAGTTGTTTGCTACGTGTGAAAGCAGTGTTAGAACTGAGATCAGTATTCTTTTTCTCAGTACATGCTTTACTTTGAAAGATAATCGCGTTCTTTGCAAGTTTATTAATTTCACGAAAGCTTTAGTAAGAAACGCACATGCGTTTCTTTGTAAGGACAAGCAGTTGTTTGCTACGTGTGAAAGCACTGTTAGAACTGAGATGAGTGATCCTTTTCTCAGTACAAGCTTTACTTTCAAAGATAATCGCGTTCTTTTGAAAGTTTATTAATTTCACGAAAGCTTTAGGAAGAAACGCACATGCGTTTCTTTGTAAAGACAAGCAGTTGTTTGATACGTGTGAAAGCACTCTTAGAACTGAGATCAGTGTTGTTTTTCTCCTTACAAGCTTTCCTTTGAAAGGTTATCGCGTTCTTTTGAAAGATTATTTATTTCAGGAAAGCTTTAGTAAGAAACAGAATGCGTCACATTATAAAGACAAGCACTTGTTTGCTACGTGTGAAAGCACTGTTAGAACTGAGATGAGTGTTCCTTTTCTCAGTACAAGCTTTACTTTGAAAGATAATCGCGTTCTTTTGAAAGTTTATTAATTTCACGAAAGCTTTAGGAAGAAACGCACATGCGTTTCTTTGTAAAGACAAGCAGTTGTTTGCTACGTGTGAAAGAACTGTTAGAACTGAGATGAGTGTTCCTTTTCTCAGTACAAGCTTTACTTTGAAAGATAATCGCGTTCTTTTGAAAGTTTATTAATTTCACGAAAGCTATAGGATGAAACGCACATGCGTTCCTTTGTAAAGACAAGCAGTTATTTGCTACGTGTGAAAGCACTGTTAGAACTGAGATGAGTGTTCCTTCTCTCAGTACAAGCTTTACTTTGAAACATAATCGCGTTCTTTTGAAAGTTTATTAATTTCACAAAAGCTTTAGTAAGAAACGCACATGCGTTTCTTTGTAAAGACAAGCAGTTGTTTGCTACATGTGAAAGCACTGTTAGAAGTGAGATGAGTGTTCCTTTTCTCAGTACAAGCTTTTATTTGAAACATAATCGCGTTCTTTTGAAAGTTTATTAATTTCACGAAAGCTTTAGTAAGAAACGCACATGCGTTTCTTTGTAAAGACAAGCAGTTGTTTGCTACGTGTGAAAGCACTGTTAGAACTGAGATGAGTATTCCTTTTCTCAGTACAAGCTTTACTTTGAAAGATCATCGCGTTCTTTGAAAGTTTATTTCACGAACGCTTTAGTAAGAAACGCACATGCGTTTTTGTAAAGACAAGCAGTTGTTTACTACGTGTGAAAGCACTGTTAGAACTGAGATGAGTGTTCCTTTTCTCAGTACAAGCTTTACTTTGAAAGATAATCGCGTTCTTTTGAAAGGTTATTAATTTCATGAAAGCTTTAGGATGAAACGCACAGGCGTTTCTTTGTAAAGGCAAGCAGTTGTTTGCTACGTGTGAAAGCACTGTTAGAACTGAAATGAGTGCTCCTTTTCTCAGTACAAGCTTTTCTTTGAAACATAATCGCGTTCTTATGAAAGCTTATTAATTTCACGAAAGCTTTAGTAAGAAACGCACATGCCTTTTTGTAAAGACAAGCAGTTGTTTACTACGTGTGAAAGCACTGTTAGAATGAGATGAGTGTTCCTTTTCTCAGTACAAGCTTTACTTTGAAAGATAATCGCGTTCTTTTGAAAGGTTATTAATTTCATGAAAGCTTTAGGATGAAACGCACAGGCGTTTCTTTGTAAAGGCAAGCAGTTGTTTGATACGTGTGAAAGCACTGTTAGAACTGAAATGAGTGCTCCTTTTCTCAGTACAAGCTTTTCTTTGAAACATAATCGCGTTCTTATGAAATCTTATTAATTTCACGAAAGCTATAGGATGAAACGCACATGCGTTCCTTTGTAAAGACAAGCAGTTATTTGCTACGTGTGAAAGCACTGTTAGAACTGAGATGAGTGTTCCTTCTCTCAGTACAAGCTTTACTTTGAAAGATAATCGCGTTCTTTTGAAAGTTTATTAATTTCACGAAAGCTTTAGTAAGAAACGCACATGCGTTTCTTTGTAAAGACAAGTAGTTGTTTGCTACATGTGAAAGCACTGTTAGAAGTGAGATGAGTGTTCCTTTTCTCAGTACAAGCTTTTATTTGAAACATAATCGCGTTCTTTTGAAAGTTTATTAATTTCACGAAAGCTTTAGTAAGAAACGCACATGCGTTTCTTTGTAAAGACAAGCAGTTGTTTGCTACGTGTGAAAGCACTGTTAGAACTGAGATGAGTATTCCTTTTCTCAGTACAAGCTTTACTTTGAAAGATCATCGCGTTCTTTTGAAAGTTTATTAATTTCACGAAAGCTTTAGTAAGAAACGCACATGCGTTTTTGTAAAGACAAGCAGTTGTTTGCTACGTGTGAAAGCACTGTTAGAACTGAGATGAGTGTTCCTTTTCTCAGTACAAGCTTTACTTTGAAAGATAATCGCGTTCTTTTGAAAGGTTATTAATTTCATGAAAGCTTTAGGATGAAACGCACAGGCGTTTCTTTGTAAAGGCAAGCAGTTGTTTGCTACGTGTGAAAGCACTGTTAGAACTGAGATGAGTGTTCCTTTTCTTAGTACAAGCTTTACTTTGAAAGATAATCACGTTCTTTTGAAAGTTTATTAATGTCACGAATGCTTTAGTAAGAAACGCACATGCGTTTCTTGTAAAGACAAGCAGTTGTTTGCTACGTGTGAAAGCACTTTTAGAACTGTGATGAGTGATCCTTTTCTCAATACAAGTTTTTCTTTGAAAGATAATCGCGTTCTTTTGAAAGTTTATTAATTTCACGAAAGCTTTAGTGAGAAACGCACATGCGTTTCTTTGTAAAGACAAGCAGTTGTTTCTTATGTGTGAAAGCACTGTTAGAACTGAGATGAGTGTTCCTTTTCTCAGTACAAGCTTTACTTTGAAAGATAATCGCGTTCTTTTGAAAGGTTATTAATGTCACGAAAGCTTTAGTAAGAAACGCACATGCGTTTCTTTGTAAAGACAAGCAGTTGTTTGCTACGTGTGAAAGCAGTGTTAGAACTGAGATAAGTATTCTTTTTCTCAGTACATGCTTTACTTTGAAAGATAATCGCGTTCTTTGCAAGTTTATTAATTTCACGAAAGCTTTAGGAAGAAACGCACATGCGTTTCTTTGTAAAGACAAGCAGTTGTTTGCTACGTGTGAAAGAACTGTTAGAACTGAGATGAGTGTTCCATTTCTCAGTACAAGCTTTACTTTGAAAGATAATCGCGTTCTTTTGAAAGGTTATTAATTTCACGAAAGCTTTAGTAAGAAACACTAATGCGTTACATTATAAAGACAAGCAGTTGTTTGCTATGTGTGAAAGCACTGTTAGAAGTGAGATGAGTGTTCCTTTTCTCAGTACAAGTTTTATTTTGAAAGATAATCGCGTTCTTTTGAAAGTTTATTAATTTCACGATAGCTTTAGGAAGAAACGCACATGCGTTTCTTTGTAAGGACAAGCAGTTGTTTGCTACATGTGAAAGCACTGTTAGAACTGAGATGAGTGTTCCTTTTCTTAGTACAAGCTTTACTTTGAAAGATAATCGCGTTCTTTTTACGGTTTATTAATTTCACGAAAGCTTTAGGAAGAAACGCACATGCGTTTCTTTGTAAAGACAAGCAGTTGTGTGCTATGTGTGAAAGCACTGTTAGAACTGAGATGAGTGTTCCTTCTCTCATTACAAACTTTACTTTGAAAGATAATCGCGTTCTTTAAAAAGTTTATTAATGTCACGAAAGATTTAGTAAGAAACGCACATGCGTTTCTTTGTAAAGACAAGCAGTTGTTTGATACGTGTGAAAGCACTCTTAGAACTGAAATCAGTGTTGTTTTTCTCCTTAAAAGCTTTCCTTTGAAAGGTTATCGCGTTCTTTTGAAAGATTATTTATTTCAGGAAAGCTTTAGTAAGAAACACGAATGCGTCACATTATAAAGACAAGCACTTGTTTGCTACGTGTGAAAGCACTGTTAGAACTGAGATGAGTGATCCTTTTCTCAGTACAAGCTTTATTTTAAAAGATAATCGCGTTCTTTTGAAAGTTTTTTAATTTCACAAAAGCTTTAGGAAGAAACGCACATGAGTTTCTTTGTAAGGACAAGCAGTTGTTTTCTACGTGTGAAAGCACTGTTAGAACTGAGATGAGTGTTCCTTTTCTCAGTACAAGCTTTACTTTGAAAGATAATCGCGTTCTTTTGAAAGTTTATTAATGTCACGAAAGCTTTAGTAAGAAACGCACATGCGTTTCTTTGTAAAGACAAGCAGTTGTTTGCTACATGTGAAAGCAGTGTTAGAACTGAGATAAGTATTCTTTTTCTCAGTACATGCTTTACTTTGAAAGATAATCGCGTTCTTTGCAAGTTTATTAATTTCACGAAAGCTTTAGGAAGAAACGCACATGCGTTTCTTTGTAAAGACAAGCAGTTGTTTGCTACGTGTGAAAGAACTGTTAGAACTGAGATGAGTGTTCCTTTTCTCAGTACAAGCTTTACTTTGAAAGATAATCGCGTTCTTTAAAAAGTTTATTAATGTCACGAAAGATTTAGTAAGAAACGCACATGCGTTTCTTTGTAAAGACAAGCAGTTGTTTGATACGTGTGAAAGCACTCTTAGAACTGAAATCAGTGTTGTTTTTCTCCTTAAAAGCTTTCCTTTGAAAGGTTATCGCGTTCTTTTGAAAGATTATTTATTTCAGGAAAGCTTTAGTAAGAAACACGAATGCGTCACATTATAAAGACAAGCACTTGTTTGCTACGTGTGAAAGCACTGTTAGAACTGAGATGAGTGATCCTTTTCTCAGTACAAGCTTTATTTTAAAAGATAATCGCGTTCTTTTGAAAGTTTTTTAATTTCACAAAAGCTTTAGGAAGAAACGCACATGAGTTTCTTTGTAAGGACAAGCAGTTGTTTTCTACGTGTGAAAGCACTGTTAGAACTGAGATGAGTGTTCCTTTTCTCAGTACAAGCTTTACTTTGAAAGATAATCGCGTTCTTTTGAAAGTTTATTAATGTCACGAAAGCTTTAGTAAGAAACGCACATGCGTTTCTTTGTAAAGACAAGCAGTTGTTTGCTACATGTGAAAGCAGTGTTAGAACTGAGATAAGTATTCTTTTTCTCAGTACATGCTTTACTTTGAAAGATAATCGCGTTCTTTGCAAGTTTATTAATTTCACGAAAGCTTTAGGAAGAAACGCACATGCGTTTCTTTGTAAAGACAAGCAGTTGTTTGCTACGTGTGAAAGAACTGTTAGAACTGAGATGAGTGTTCCTTTTCTCAGTACAAGCTTTACTTTGAAAGATAATCGCGTTCTTTTGAAAGATTATTAATTTCACGAAAGCTTTAGTAAGAAACACTAATGCGTTACATTATAAAGACAAGCAGTTGTTTGCTATGTGTGAAAGCACTGTTAGAAGTGAGATGAGTGTTCCTTTTCTCAGTACAAGTTTTATTTTGAAAGATAATCGCGTTCTTTTGAAAGTTTATTAATTTCACGATAGCTTTAGGAAGAAACGCACATGCGTTTCTTTGTGAGGACAAGCAGTTGTTTGCTACATGTGAAAGCACTGTTAGAACTGAGATGAGTGTTCCTTTTCTTAGTATAAGCCTTACTTTGAAAGATAATCGCCTTCTTTTTACGGTTTATTAATTTCACGAAAGCTTTAGGAAGAAACGCACATGCGTTTCTTTGTAAAGACAAGCAGTTGTGTACTACGTGTGAAAGCACTGTTGGAACTGAGATGAGTGTTCCTTCTCTCATTACAAGCTTTACTTTGAAAGATAATCGCGTTCTTTAAAAAGTTTATTAATGTCACGAAAGATTTAGTAAGAAACGCACATGCGTTTCTTTGTAAAGACAAGCAGTTGTTTGCTACGTGTGAAAGCACTGTTAGAACTGAAATGAGTGCTCCTTTTCTCAGTACAAGCTTTTCTTTGAAACATAATCGCGTTCTTATGAAAGCTTATTAATTTCACGAAAGCTATAGGATGAAACTCACATGCGTTCCTTTGTAAAGACAAGCAGTTATTTGCTACGTGTGAAAGCACTGTTAGAACTGAGATGAGTGTTCCTTCTCTCAGTACAAGCTTTACTTTGAAAGATAATCGCGTTCTTTTGAAAGTTTATTAATTTCACGAAAGCTTTAGTAAGAAACGCACATGCGTTTCTTTGTAAAGACAAGCAGTTGTTTGCTACATGTGAAAGCACTGTTAGAAGTGAGATGAGTGTTCCTTTTCTCAGTACAAGCTTTTATTTGAAACATAATCGCGTTCTTTTGAAAGTTTATTAATTTCACGAAAGCTTTAGTAAGAAACGCACATGCGTTTCTTTGTAAAGACAAGCAGTTGTTTGCTACGTGTGAAAGCACTGTTAGAACTGAGATGAGTATTCCTTTTCTCAGTACAAGCTTTACTTTGAAAGATCATCGCGTTCTTTTGAAAGTTTATTAATTTCACGAAAGCTTTAGTAAGAAACGCACATGCGTTTTTGTAAAGACAAGCAGTTGTTTGCTACGTGTGAAAGCACTGTTAGAACTGAGATGAGTGTTCCTTTTCTCAGTACAAGCTTTACGTTGAAAGATAATCGCGTTCTTTTGAAAGGTTATTAATTTCATGAAAGCTTTAGGATGAAACGCACAGGCGTTTCTTTGTAAAGGCAAGCAGTTGTTTGCTACGTGTGAAAGCACTGTTAGAACTGAGATGAGTGTTCCTTTTCTCAGTACAAGCTTTACTTTGAAAGATAATCACGTTCTTTTGAAAGTTTATTAATGTCACGAAAGCTTTAGTAAGAAACGCACATGCGTTTCTTTGTAAAGACAAGCAGTTGTTTGCTACGTGTGAAAGCAGTGTTAGAACTGAGATAAGTATTCTTTTTCTCAGTACATGCTTTACTTTGAAAGATAATCGCGTTCTTTTGCAAGTTTATTAATTTCACGAAAGCTTTAGTAAGAAACTCACATGCGTTTCTTTGTAAGGACAAGCAGTTGTTTGCTACGTGTGAAAGCACTGTTAGAACTGAGATGAGTGTTCCTTTTCTCAGTACAAGCTTTACTTTGAAAGATAATCGCGTTCTTTTGAAAGTTTATTAATTTCACGAAAGCTTTAGGAAGAAACGCACATGCGTTTCTTTGTAAAGACAAGCAGTTGTTTGCTACGTGTGAAAGAACTGTTAGAACTGAGATGAGTGTTCCTTTTCTCAGTACAAGCTTTACTTTGAAAGATAATCGCGTTCTTTTGAAAGTTTATTAATTTCACGAAAGCTATAGGATGAAACGCACATGCGTTCCTTTGTAAAGACAAGCAGTTATTTGCTACGTGTGAAAGCACTGTTAGAACTGAGATGAGTGTTCCTTCTCTCAGTACAAGCTTTACTTTGAAAGATAATCGCGTTCTTTTGAAAGTTTATTAATTTCACAAAAGCTTTAGTAAGAAACGCACATGCGTTTCTTTGTAAAGACAAGCAGTTGTTTGCTACATGTGAAAGCACTGTTAGAAGTGAGATGAGTGTTCCTTTTCTCAGTACAAGCTTTTATTTGAAACATAATCGCGTTCTTTTGAAAGTTTATTAATTTCACGAAAGCTTTAGTAAGAAACGCACATGCGTTTCTTTGTAAAGACAAGCAGTTGTTTGCTACCTGTGAAAGCACTGTTAGAACTGAGATGAGTATTCCTTTTCTCAGTACAAGCTTTACTTTGAAAGATCATCGCGTTCTTTTGAAAGTTTATTAATTTCACGAAAGCTTTAGTAAGAAACGCACATGCGTTTTTGTAAAGACAAGCAGTTGTTTACTACGTGTGAAAGCACTGTTAGAACTGAGATGAGTGTTCCTTTTCTCAGTACAAGCTTTACTTTGAAAGATAATCGCGTTCTTTTGAAAGGTTATTAATTTCATGAAAGCTTTAGGATGAAACGCACAGGCGTTTCTTTGTAAAGGCAAGCAGTTGTTTGCTACGTGTGAAAGCACTGTTAGAACTGAAATGAGTGCTCCTTTTCTCAGTACAAGCTTTTCTTTGAAACATAATCGCGTTCTTATGAAAGCTTATTAATTTCACGAAAGCTTTAGTAAGAAACGCACATGCCTTTTTGTAAAGACAAGCAGTTGTTTACTACGTGTGAAAGCACTGTTAGAATGAGATGAGTGTTCCTTTTCTCAGTACAAGCTTTACTTTGAAAGATAATCGCGTTCTTTTGAAAGGTTATTAATTTCATGAAAGCTTTAGGATGAAACGCACAGGCGTTTCTTTGTAAAGGCAAGCAGTTGTTTGATACGTGTGAAAGCACTGTTAGAACTGAAATGAGTGCTCCTTTTCTCAGTACAAGCTTTTCTTTGAAACATAATCGCGTTCTTATGAAATCTTATTAATTTCACGAAAGCTATAGGATGAAACGCACATGCGTTCCTTTGTAAAGACAAGCAGTTATTTGCTACGTGTGAAAGCACTGTTAGAACTGAGATGAGTGTTCCTTCTCTCAGTACAAGCTTTACTTTGAAAGATAATCGCGTTCTTTTGAAAGTTTATTAATTTCACGAAAGCTTTAGTAAGAAACGCACATGCGTTTCTTTGTAAAGACAAGTAGTTGTTTGCTACATGTGAAAGCACTGTTAGAAGTGAGATGAGTGTTCCTTTTCTCAGTACAAGCTTTACTTTGAAAGATAATCGCGTTCTTTTGAAAGTTTATTAATGTCACGAAAGCTTTAGTAAGAAACGCACATGCGTTTCTTTGTAAAGACAAGCAGTTGTTTGCTACATGTGAAAGCAGTGTTAGAACTGAGATAAGTATTCTTTTTCTCAGTACATGCTTTACTTTGAAAGATAATCGCGTTCTTTGCAAGTTTATTAATTTCACGAAAGCTTTAGGAAGAAACGCACATGCGTTTCTTTGTAAAGACAAGCAGTTGTTTGCTACGTGTGAAAGAACTGTTAGAACTGAGATGAGTGTTCCTTTTCTCAGTACAAGCTTTACTTTGAAAGATAATCGCGTTCTTTTGAAAGATTATTAATTTCACGAAAGCTTTAGTAAGAAACACTAATGCGTTACATTATAAAGACAAGCAGTTGTTTGCTATGTGTGAAAGCACTGTTAGAAGTGAGATGAGTGTTCCTTTTCTCAGTACAAGTTTTATTTTGAAAGATAATCGCGTTCTTTTGAAAGTTTATTAATTTCACGATAGCTTTAGGAAGAAACGCACATGCGTTTCTTTGTGAGGACAAGCAGTTGTTTGCTACATGTGAAAGCACTGTTAGAACTGAGATGAGTGTTCCTTTTCTTAGTATAAGCCTTACTTTGAAAGATAATCGCCTTCTTTTTACGGTTTATTAATTTCACGAAAGCTTTAGGAAGAAACGCACATGCGTTTCTTTGTAAAGACAAGCAGTTGTGTACTACGTGTGAAAGCACTGTTGGAACTGAGATGAGTGTTCCTTCTCTCATTACAAGCTTTACTTTGAAAGATAATCGCGTTCTTTAAAAAGTTTATTAATGTCACGAAAGATTTAGTAAGAAACGCACATGCGTTTCTTTGTAAAGACAAGCAGTTGTTTGCTACGTGTGAAAGCACTGTTAGAACTGAAATGAGTGCTCCTTTTCTCAGTACAAGCTTTTCTTTGAAACATAATCGCGTTCTTATGAAAGCTTATTAATTTCACGAAAGCTATAGGATGAAACTCACATGCGTTCCTTTGTAAAGACAAGCAGTTATTTGCTACGTGTGAAAGCACTGTTAGAACTGAGATGAGTGTTCCTTCTCTCAGTACAAGCTTTACTTTGAAAGATAATCGCGTTCTTTTGAAAGTTTATTAATTTCACGAAAGCTTTAGTATGAAACGCACATGCGTTTCTTTGTAAAGACAAGCAGTTGTTTGCTACATGTGAAAGCACTGTTAGAAGTGAGATGAGTGTTCCTTTTCTCAGTACAAGCTTTTATTTGAAACATAATCGCGTTCTTTTGAAAGTTTATTAATTTCACGAAAGCTTTAGTAAGAAACGCACATGCGTTTCTTTGTAAAGACAAGCAGTTGTTTGCTACGTGTGAAAGCACTGTTAGAACTGAGATGAGTATTCCTTTTCTCAGTACAAGCTTTACTTTGAAAGATCATCGCGTTCTTTTGAAAGTTTATTAATTTCACGAAAGCTTTAGTAAGAAACGCACATGCGTTTTTGTAAAGACAAGCAGTTGTTTGCTACGTGTGAAAGCACTGTTAGAACTGAGATGAGTGTTCCTTTTCTCAGTACAAGCTTTACGTTGAAAGATAATCGCGTTCTTTTGAAAGGTTATTAATTTCATGAAAGCTTTAGGATGAAACGCACAGGCGTTTCTTTGTAAAGGCAAGCAGTTGTTTGCTACGTGTGAAAGCACTGTTAGAACTGAGATGAGTGTTCCTTTTCTCAGTACAAGCTTTACTTTGAAAGATAATCACGTTCTTTTGAAAGTTTATTAATGTCACGAAAGCTTTAGTAAGAAACGCACATGCGTTTCTTTGTAAAGACAAGCAGTTGTTTGCTACGTGTGAAAGCAGTGTTAGAACTGAGATAAGTATTCTTTTTCTCAGTACATGCTTTACTTTGAAAGATAATCGCGTTCTTTTGCAAGTTTATTAATTTCACGAAAGCTTTAGTAAGAAACTCACATGCGTTTCTTTGTAAGGACAAGCAGTTGTTTGCTACGTGTGAAAGCACTGTTAGAACTGAGATGAGTGATCCTTTTCTCAGTACAAGCTTTACTTTCAAAGATAATCGCGTTCTTTTGAAAGTTTATTAATTTCACGAAAGCTTTAGGAAGAAACGCACATGCGTTTCTTTGTAAAGACAAGCAGTTGTTTGATACGTGTGAAAGCACTCTTAGAACTGAGATCAGTGTTGTTTTTCTCCTTACAAGCTTTCCTTTGAAAGGTTATCGCGTTCTTTTGAAAGATTATTTATTTCAGGAAAGCTTTAGTAAGAAACAGAATGCGTCACATTATAAAGACAAGCACTTGTTTGCTACGTGTGAAAGCACTGTTAGAACTGAGATGAGTGTTCCTTTTCTCAGTACAAGCTTTACTTTGAAAGATAATCGCGTTCTTTTGAAAGTTTATTAATTTCACGAAAGCTTTAGGAAGAAACGCACATGCGTTTCTTTGTAAAGACAAGCAGTTGTTTGCTACGTGTGAAAGAACTGTTAGAACTGAGATGAGTGTTCCTTTTCTCAGTACAAGCTTTACTTTGAAAGATAATCGCGTTCTTTTGAAAGTTTATTAATTTCACGAAAGCTATAGGATGAAACGCACATGCGTTCCTTTGTAAAGACAAGCAGTTATTTGCTACGTGTGAAAGCACTGTTAGAACTGAGATGAGTGTTCCTTCTCTCAGTACAAGCTTTACTTTGAAAGATAATCGCGTTCTTTTGAAAGTTTATTAATTTCACAAAAGCTTTAGTAAGAAACGCACATGCGTTTCTTTGTAAAGACAAGCAGTTGTTTGCTACATGTGAAAGCACTGTTAGAAGTGAGATGAGTGTTCCTTTTCTCAGTACAAGCTTTTATTTGAAACATAATCGCGTTCTTTTGAAAGTTTATTAATTTCACGAAAGCTTTAGTAAGAAACGCACATGCGTTTCTTTGTAAAGACAAGCAGTTGTTTGCTACGTGTGAAAGCACTGTTAGAACTGAGATGAGTATTCCTTTTCTCAGTACAAGCTTTACTTTGAAAGATCATCGCGTTCTTTTGAAAGTTTATTAATTTCACGAAAGCTTTAGTAAGAAACGCACATGCGTTTTTGTAAAGACAAGCAGTTGTTTACTACGTGTGAAAGCACTGTTAGAACTGAGATGAGTGTTCCTTTTCTCAGTACAAGCTTTACTTTGAAAGATAATCGCGTTCTTTTGAAAGGTTATTAATTTCATGAAAGCTTTAGGATGAAACGCACAGGCGTTTCTTTGTAAAGGCAAGCAGTTGTTTGCTACGTGTGAAAGCACTGTTAGAACTGAAATGAGTGCTCCTTTTCTCAGTACAAGCTTTTCTTTGAAACATAATCGCGTTCTTATGAAAGCTTATTAATTTCACGAAAGCTTTAGTAAGAAACGCACATGCCTTTTTGTAAAGACAAGCAGTTGTTTACTACGTGTGAAAGCACTGTTAGAATGAGATGAGTGTTCCTTTTCTCAGTACAAGCTTTACTTTGAAAGATAATCGCGTTCTTTTGAAAGGTTATTAATTTCATGAAAGCTTTAGGATGAAACGCACAGGCGTTTCTTTGTAAAGGCAAGCAGTTGTTTGATACGTGTGAAAGCACTGTTAGAACTGAAATGAGTGCTCCTTTTCTCAGTACAAGCTTTTCTTTGAAACATAATCGCGTTCTTATGAAATCTTATTAATTTCACGAAAGCTATAGGATGAAACGCACATGCGTTCCTTTGTAAAGACAAGCAGTTATTTGCTACGTGTGAAAGCACTGTTAGAACTGAGATGAGTGTTCCTTCTCTCAGTACAAGCTTTACTTTGAAAGATAATCGCGTTCTTTTGAAAGTTTATTAATTTCACGAAAGCTTTAGTAAGAAACGCACATGCGTTTCTTTGTAAAGACAAGTAGTTGTTTGCTACATGTGAAAGCACTGTTAGAAGTGAGATGAGTGTTCCTTTTCTCAGTACAAGCTTTTATTTGAAACATAATCGCGTTCTTTTGAAAGTTTATTAATTTCACGAAAGCTTTAGTAAGAAACGCACATGCGTTTCTTTGTAAAGACAAGCAGTTGTTTGCTACGTGTGAAAGCACTGTTAGAACTGAGATGAGTATTCCTTTTCTCAGTACAAGCTTTACTTTGAAAGATCATCGCGTTCTTTTGAAAGTTTATTAATTTCACGAAAGCTTTAGTAAGAAACGCACATGCGTTTTTGTAAAGACAAGCAGTTGTTTGCTACGTGTGAAAGCACTGTTAGAACTGAGATGAGTGTTCCTTTTCTCAGTACAAGCTTTACTTTGAAAGATAATCGTGTTCTTTTGAAAGGTTATTAATTTCATGAAAGCTTTAGGATGAAACGCACAGGCGTTTCTTTGTAAAGGCAAGCAGTTGTTTGCTACGTGTGAAAGCACTGTTAGAACTGAAATGAGTGTTCCTTTTCTCAGTACAAGCTTTACTTTGAAAGATAATCACGTTCTTTTGAAAGTTTATTAATGTCACGAATGCTTTAGTAAGAAACGCACATGCGTTTCTTGTAAAGACAAGCAGTTGTTTGCTACGTGTGAAAGCACTTTTAGAACTGTGATGAGTGATCCTTTTCTCAATACAAGTTTTTCTTTGAAAGATAATCGCGTTCTTTTGAAAGTTTATTAATTTCACGAAAGCTTTAGTGAGAAACGCACATGCGTTTCTTTGTAAAGACAAGCAGTTGTTTCTTATGTGTGAAAGCACTGTTAGAACTGAGATGAGTGTTCCTTTTCTCAGTACAAGCTTTACTTTGAAAGATAATCGCGTTCTTTTGAAAGGTTATTAATGTCACGAAAGCTTTAGTAAGAAACGCACATGCGTTTCTTTGTAAAGACAAGCAGTTGTTTGCTACGTGTGAAAGCAGTGTTAGAACTGAGATAAGTATTCTTTTTCTCAGTACATGCTTTACTTTGAAAGATAATCGCGTTCTTTGCAAGTTTATTAATTTCACGAAAGCTTTAGGAAGAAACGCACATGCGTTTCTTTGTAAGGACAAGCAGTTGTTTGCTACGTGTGAAAGCACTGTTAGAACTGAGATGAGTGATCCTTTTCTCAGTACAAGCTTTACTTTCAAAGATAATCGCGTTCTTTTGAAAGTTTATTAATTTCACGAAAGCTTTAGGAAGAAACGCACATGCGTTTCTTTGTAAAGACAAGCAGTTGTTTGATACGTGTGAAAGCACTCTTAGAACTGAGATCAGTGTTGTTTTTCTCCTTACAAGCTTTCCTTTGAAAGGTTATCGCGTTCTTTTGAAAGATTATTTATTTCAGGAAAGCTTTAGTAAGAAACAGAATGCGTCACATTATAAAGACAAGCACTTGTTTGCTACGTGTGAAAGCACTGTTAGAACTGAGATGAGTGTTCCTTTTCTCAGTACAAGCTTTACTTTGAAAGATAATCGCGTTCTTTTGAAAGTTTATTAATTTCACGAAAGCTTTAGGAAGAAACGCACATGCGTTTCTTTGTAAAGACAAGCAGTTGTTTGCTACGTGTGAAAGAACTGTTAGAACTGAGATGAGTGTTCCTTTTCTCAGTACAAGCTTTACTTTGAAAGATAATCGCGTTCTTTTGAAAGTTTATTAATTTCACGAAAGCTATAGGATGAAACGCACATGCGTTCCTTTGTAAAGACAAGCAGTTATTTGCTACGTGTGAAAGCACTGTTAGAACTGAGATGAGTGTTCCTTCTCTCAGTACAAGCTTTACTTTGAAAGATAATCGCGTTCTTTTGAAAGTTTATTAATTTCACAAAAGCTTTAGTAAGAAACGCACATGCGTTTCTTTGTAAAGACAAGCAGTTGTTTGCTACATGTGAAAGCACTGTTAGAAGTGAGATGAGTGTTCCTTTTCTCAGTACAAGCTTTTATTTGAAACATAATCGCGTTCTTTTGAAAGTTTATTAATTTCACGAAAGCTTTAGTAAGAAACGCACATGCGTTTCTTTGTAAAGACAAGCAGTTGTTTGCTACGTGTGAAAGCACTGTTAGAACTGAGATGAGTATTCCTTTTCTCAGTACAAGCTTTACTTTGAAAGATCATCGCGTTCTTTTGAAAGTTTATTTCACGAACGCTTTAGTAAGAAACGCACATGCGTTTTTGTAAAGACAAGCAGTTGTTTACTACGTGTGAAAGCACTGTTAGAACTGAGATGAGTGTTCCTTTTCTCAGTACAAGCTTTACTTTGAAAGATAATCGCGTTCTTTTGAAAGGTTATTAATTTCATGAAAGCTTTAGGATGAAACGCACAGGCGTTTCTTTGTAAAGGCAAGCAGTTGTTTGCTACGTGTGAAAGCACTGTTAGAACTGAAATGAGTGCTCCTTTTCTCAGTACAAGCTTTTCTTTGAAACATAATCGCGTTCTTATGAAAGCTTATTAATTTCACGAAAGCTTTAGTAAGAAACGCACATGCCTTTTTGTAAAGACAAGCAGTTGTTTACTACGTGTGAAAGCACTGTTAGAATGAGATGAGTGTTCCTTTTCTCAGTACAAGCTTTACTTTGAAAGATAATCGCGTTCTTTTGAAAGGTTATTAATTTCATGAAAGCTTTAGGATGAAACGCACAGGCGTTTCTTTGTAAAGGCAAGCAGTTGTTTGATACGTGTGAAAGCACTGTTAGAACTGAAATGAGTGCTCCTTTTCTCAGTACAAGCTTTTCTTTGAAACATAATCGCGTTCTTATGAAATCTTATTAATTTCACGAAAGCTATAGGATGAAACGCACATGCGTTCCTTTGTAAAGACAAGCAGTTATTTGCTACGTGTGAAAGCACTGTTAGAACTGAGATGAGTGTTCCTTCTCTCAGTACAAGCTTTACTTTGAAAGATAATCGCGTTCTTTTGAAAGTTTATTAATTTCACGAAAGCTTTAGTAAGAAACGCACATGCGTTTCTTTGTAAAGACAAGTAGTTGTTTGCTACATGTGAAAGCACTGTTAGAAGTGAGATGAGTGTTCCTTTTCTCAGTACAAGCTTTATTTGAAACATAATCGCGTTCTTTTGAAAGTTTATTAATTTCACGAAAGCTTTAGTAAGAAACGCACATGCGTTTCTTTGTAAAGACAAGCAGTTGTTTGCTACGTGTGAAAGCACTGTTAGAACTGAGATGAGTATTCCTTTTCTCAGTACAAGCTTTACTTTGAAAGATCATCGCGTTCTTTTGAAAGTTTATTAATTTCACGAAAGCTTTAGTAAGAAACGCACATGCGTTTTTGTAAAGACAAGCAGTTGTTTGCTACGTGTGAAAGCACTGTTAGAACTGAGATGAGTGTTCCTTTTCTCAGTACAAGCTTTACTTTGAAAGATAATCGCGTTCTTTTGAAAGGTTATTAATTTCATGAAAGCTTTAGGATGAAACGCACAGGCGTTTCTTTGTAAAGGCAAGCAGTTGTTTGCTACGTGTGAAAGCACTGTTAGAACTGAGATGAGTGTTCCTTTTCTCAGTACAAGCTTTACTTTGAAAGATAATCACGTTCTTTTGAAAGTTTATTAATGTCACGAATGCTTTAGTAAGAAACGCACATGCGTTTCTTGTAAAGACAAGCAGTTGTTTGCTACGTGTGAAAGCACTTTTAGAACTGTGATGAGTGATCCTTTTCTCAATACAAGTTTTTCTTTGAAAGATAATCGCGTTCTTTTGAAAGTTTATTAATTTCACGAAAGCTTTAGTGAGAAACGCACATGCGTTTCTTTGTAAAGACAAGCAGTTGTTTCTTATGTGTGAAAGCACTGTTAGAACTGAGATGAGTGTTCCTTTTCTCAGTACAAGCTTTACTTTGAAAGATAATCGCGTTCTTTTGAAAGGTTATTAATGTCACGAAAGCTTTAGTAAGAAACGCACATGCGTTTCTTTGTAAAGACAAGCAGTTGTTTGCTACGTGTGAAAGCAGTGTTAGAACTGAGATAAGTATTCTTTTTCTCAGTACATGCTTTACTTTGAAAGATAATCGCGTTCTTTGCAAGTTTATTAATTTCACGAAAGCTTTAGGAAGAAACGCACATGCGTTTCTTTGTAAAGACAAGCAGTTGTTTGCTACGTGTGAAAGAACTGTTAGAACTGAGATGAGTGTTCCATTTCTCAGTACAAGCTTTACTTTGAAAGATAATCGCGTTCTTTTGAAAGGTTATTAATTTCACGAAAGCTTTAGTAAGAAACACTAATGCGTTACATTATAAAGACAAGCAGTTGTTTGCTATGTGTGAAAGCACTGTTAGAAGTGAGATGAGTGTTCCTTTTCTCAGTACAAGTTTTATTTTGAAAGATAATCGCGTTCTTTTGAAAGTTTATTAATTTCACGATAGCTTTAGGAAGAAACGCACATGCGTTTCTTTGTAAGGACAAGCAGTTGTTTGCTACATGTGAAAGCACTGTTAGAACTGAGATGAGTGTTCCTTTTCTTAGTACAAGCTTTACTTTGAAAGATAATCGCGTTCTTTTTACGGTTTATTAATTTCACGAAAGCTTTAGGAAGAAACGCACATGCGTTTCTTTGTAAAGACAAGCAGTTGTGTGCTATGTGTGAAAGCACTGTTAGAACTGAGATGAGTGTTCCTTCTCTCATTACAAACTTTACTTTGAAAGATAATCGCGTTCTTTAAAAAGTTTATTAATGTCACGAAAGATTTAGTAAGAAACGCACATGCGTTTCTTTGTAAAGACAAGCAGTTGTTTGATACGTGTGAAAGCACTCTTAGAACTGAAATCAGTGTTGTTTTTCTCCTTAAAAGCTTTCCTTTGAAAGGTTATCGCGTTCTTTTGAAAGATTATTTATTTCAGGAAAGCTTTAGTAAGAAACACGAATGCGTCACATTATAAAGACAAGCACTTGTTTGCTACGTGTGAAAGCACTGTTAGAACTGAGATGAGTGATCCTTTTCTCAGTACAAGCTTTATTTTAAAAGATAATCGCGTTCTTTTGAAAGTTTATTAATTTCACAAAAGCTTTAGGAAGAAACGCACATGAGTTTCTTTGTAAGGACAAGCAGTTGTTTTCTACGTGTGAAAGCACTGTTAGAACTGAGATGAGTGTTCCTTTTCTCAGTACAAGCTTTACTTTGAAAGATAATCGCGTTCTTTTGAAAGTTTATTAATGTCACGAAAGCTTTAGTAAGAAACGCACATGCGTTTCTTTGTAAAGACAAGCAGTTGTTTGCTACATGTGAAAGCAGTGTTAGAACTGAGATAAGTATTCTTTTTCTCAGTACATGCTTTACTTTGAAAGATAATCGCGTTCTTTGCAAGTTTATTAATTTCACGAAAGCTTTAGGAAGAAACGCACATGCGTTTCTTTGTAAAGACAAGCAGTTGTTTGCTACGTGTGAAAGAACTGTTAGAACTGAGATGAGTGTTCCTTTTCTCAGTACAAGCTTTACTTTGAAAGATAATCGCGTTCTTTTGAAAGATTATTAATTTCACGAAAGCTTTAGTAAGAAACACTAATGCGTTACATTATAAAGACAAGCAGTTGTTTGCTATGTGTGAAAGCACTGTTAGAAGTGAGATGAGTGTTCCTTTTCTCAGTACAAGTTTTATTTTGAAAGATAATCGCGTTCTTTTGAAAGTTTATTAATTTCACGATAGCTTTAGGAAGAAACGCACATGCGTTTCTTTGTGAGGACAAGCAGTTGTTTGCTACATGTGAAAGCACTGTTAGAACTGAGATGAGTGTTCCTTTTCTTAGTATAAGCCTTACTTTGAAAGATAATCGCCTTCTTTTTACGGTTTATTAATTTCACGAAAGCTTTAGGAAGAAACGCACATGCGTTTCTTTGTAAAGACAAGCAGTTGTGTACTACGTGTGAAAGCACTGTTAGAACTGAGATGAGTGTTCCTTCTCTCAGTACAAGCTTTACTTTGAAAGATAATCGCGTTCTTTTGAAAGTTTATTAATTTCACGAAAGCTTTAGTAAGAAACGCACATGCGTTTCTTTGTAAAGACAAGCAGTTGTTTGCTACATGTGAAAGCACTGTTAGAAGTGAGATGAGTGTTCCTTTTCTCAGTACAAGCTTTTATTTGAAACATAATCGCGTTCTTTTGAAAGTTTATTAATTTCACGAAAGCTTTAGTAAGAAACGCACATGCGTTTCTTTGTAAAGACAAGCAGTTGTTTGCTACGTGTGAAAGCACTGTTAGAACTGAGATGAGTATTCCTTTTCTCAGTACAAGCTTTACTTTGAAAGATCATCGCGTTCTTTTGAAAGTTTATTAATTTCACGAAAGCTTTAGTAAGAAACGCACATGCGTTTTTGTAAAGACAAGCAGTTGTTTACTACGTGTGAAAGCACTGTTAGAACTGAGATGAGTGTTCCTTTTCTCAGTACAAGCTTTACTTTGAAAGATAATCGCGTTCTTTTGAAAGGTTATTAATTTCATGAAAGCTTTAGGATGAAACGCACAGGCGTTTCTTTGTAAAGGCAAGCAGTTGTTTGCTACGTGTGAAAGCACTGTTAGAACTGAAATGAGTGCTCCTTTTCTCAGTACAAGCTTTTCTTTGAAACATAATCGCGTTCTTATGAAAGCTTATTAATTTCACGAAAGCTTTAGTAAGAAACGCACATGCCTTTTTGTAAAGACAAGCAGTTGTTTACTACGTGTGAAAGCACTGTTAGAATGAGATGAGTGTTCCTTTTCTCAGTACAAGCTTTACTTTGAAAGATAATCGCGTTCTTTTGAAAGGTTATTAATTTCATGAAAGCTTTAGGATGAAACGCACAGGCGTTTCTTTGTAAAGGCAAGCAGTTGTTTGATACGTGTGAAAGCACTGTTAGAACTGAAATGAGTGCTCCTTTTCTCAGTACAAGCTTTTCTTTGAAACATAATCGCGTTCTTATGAAATCTTATTAATTTCACGAAAGCTATAGGATGAAACGCACATGCGTTCCTTTGTAAAGACAAGCAGTTATTTGCTACGTGTGAAAGCACTGTTAGAACTGAGATGAGTGTTCCTTCTCTCAGTACAAGCTTTACTTTGAAAGATAATCGCGTTCTTTTGAAAGTTTATTAATTTCACGAAAGCTTTAGTAAGAAACGCACATGCGTTTCTTTGTAAAGACAAGTAGTTGTTTGCTACATGTGAAAGCACTGTTAGAAGTGAGATGAGTGTTCCTTTTCTCAGTACAAGCTTTTATTTGAAACATAATCGCGTTCTTTTGAAAGTTTATTAATTTCACGAAAGCTTTAGTAAGAAACGCACATGCGTTTCTTTGTAAAGACAAGCAGTTGTTTGCTACGTGTGAAAGCACTGTTAGAACTGAGATGAGTATTCCTTTTCTCAGTACAAGCTTTACTTTGAAAGATCATCGCGTTCTTTTGAAAGTTTATTAATTTCACGAAAGCTTTAGTAAGAAACGCACATGCGTTTTTGTAAAGACAAGCAGTTGTTTGCTACGTGTGAAAGCACTGTTAGAACTGAGATGAGTGTTCCTTTTCTCAGTACAAGCTTTACTTTGAAAGATAATCGCGTTCTTTTGAAAGGTTATTAATTTCATGAAAGCTTTAGGATGAAACGCACAGGCGTTTCTTTGTAAAGGCAAGCAGTTGTTTGCTACGTGTGAAAGCACTGTTAGAACTGAGATGAGTGTTCCTTTTCTCAGTACAAGCTTTACTTTGAAAGATAATCACGTTCTTTTGAAAGTTTATTAATGTCACGAATGCTTTAGTAAGAAACGCACATGCGTTTCTTGTAAAGACAAGCAGTTGTTTGCTACGTGTGAAAGCACTTTTAGAACTGTGATGAGTGATCCTTTTCTCAATACAAGTTTTTCTTTGAAAGATAATCGCGTTCTTTTGAAAGTTTATTAATTTCACGAAAGCTTTAGTGAGAAACGCACATGCGTTTCTTTGTAAAGACAAGCAGTTGTTTCTTATGTGTGAAAGCACTGTTAGAACTGAGATGAGTGTTCCTTTTCTCAGTACAAGCTTTACTTTGAAAGATAATCGCGTTCTTTTGAAAGGTTATTAATGTCACGAAAGCTTTAGTAAGAAACGCACATGCGTTTCTTTGTAAAGACAAGCAGTTGTTTGCTACGTGTGAAAGCAGTGTTAGAACTGAGATAAGTATTCTTTTTCTCAGTACATGCTTTACTTTGAAAGATAATCGCGTTCTTTGCAAGTTTATTAATTTCACGAAAGCTTTAGGAAGAAACGCACATGCGTTTCTTTGTAAGGACAAGCAGTTGTTTGCTACGTGTGAAAGCACTGTTAGAACTGAGATGAGTGATCCTTTTCTCAGTACAAGCTTTACTTTCAAAGATAATCGCGTTCTTTTGAAAGTTTATTAATTTCACGAAAGCTTTAGGAAGAAACGCACATGCGTTTCTTTGTAAAGACAAGCAGTTGTTTGATACGTGTGAAAGCACTCTTAGAACTGAGATCAGTGTTGTTTTTCTCCTTACAAGCTTTCCTTTGAAAGGTTATCGCGTTCTTTTGAAAGATTATTTATTTCAGGAAAGCTTTAGTAAGAAACAGAATGCGTCACATTATAAAGACAAGCACTTGTTTGCTACGTGTGAAAGCACTGTTAGAACTGAGATGAGTGTTCCTTTTCTCAGTACAAGCTTTACTTTGAAAGATAATCGCGTTCTTTTGAAAGTTTATTAATTTCACGAAAGCTTTAGGAAGAAACGCACATGCGTTTCTTTGTAAAGACAAGCAGTTGTTTGCTACGTGTGAAAGAACTGTTAGAACTGAGATGAGTGTTCCTTTTCTCAGTACAAGCTTTACTTTGAAAGATAATCGCGTTCTTTTGAAAGTTTATTAATTTCACGAAAGCTATAGGATGAAACGCACATGCGTTCCTTTGTAAAGACAAGCAGTTATTTGCTACGTGTGAAAGCACTGTTAGAACTGAGATGAGTGTTCCTTCTCTCAGTACAAGCTTTACTTTGAAAGATAATCGCGTTCTTTTGAAAGTTTATTAATTTCACAAAAGCTTTAGTAAGAAACGCACATGCGTTTCTTTGTAAAGACAAGCAGTTGTTTGCTACGTGTGAAAGCACTGTTAGAAGTGAGATGAGTGTTCCTTTTCTCAGTACAAGCTTTTATTTGAAACATAATCGCGTTCTTTTGAAAGTTTATTAATTTCACGAAAGCTTTAGTAAGAAACGCACATGCGTTTCTTTGTAAAGACAAGCAGTTGTTTGCTACGTGTGAAAGCACTGTTAGAACTGAGATGAGTATTCCTTTTCTCAGTACAAGCTTTACTTTGAAAGATCATCGCGTTCTTTTGAAAGTTTATTTCACGAACGCTTTAGTAAGAAACGCACATGCGTTTTTGTAAAGACAAGCAGTTGTTTACTACGTGTGAAAGCACTGTTAGAACTGAGATGAGTGTTCCTTTTCTCAGTACAAGCTTTACTTTGAAAGATAATCGCGTTCTTTTGAAAGGTTATTAATTTCATGAAAGCTTTAGGATGAAACGCACAGGCGTTTCTTTGTAAAGGCAAGCAGTTGTTTGCTACGTGTGAAAGCACTGTTAGAACTGAAATGAGTGCTCCTTTTCTCAGTACAAGCTTTTCTTTGAAACATAATCGCGTTCTTATGAAAGCTTATTAATTTCACGAAAGCTTTAGTAAGAAACGCACATGCCTTTTTGTAAAGACAAGCAGTTGTTTACTACGTGTGAAAGCACTGTTAGAATGAGATGAGTGTTCCTTTTCTCAGTACAAGCTTTACTTTGAAAGATAATCGCGTTCTTTTGAAAGGTTATTAATTTCATGAAAGCTTTAGGATGAAACGCACAGGCGTTTCTTTGTAAAGGCAAGCAGTTGTTTGATACGTGTGAAAGCACTGTTAGAACTGAAATGAGTGCTCCTTTTCTCAGTACAAGCTTTTCTTTGAAACATAATCGCGTTCTTATGAAATCTTATTAATTTCACGAAAGCTATAGGATGAAACGCACATGCGTTCCTTTGTAAAGACAAGCAGTTATTTGCTACGTGTGAAAGCACTGTTAGAACTGAGATGAGTGTTCCTTCTCTCAGTACAAGCTTTACTTTGAAAGATAATCGCGTTCTTTTGAAAGTTTATTAATTTCACGAAAGCTTTAGTAAGAAACGCACATGCGTTTCTTTGTAAAGACAAGTAGTTGTTTGCTACATGTGAAAGCACTGTTAGAAGTGAGATGAGTGTTCCTTTTCTCAGTACAAGCTTTATTTGAAACATAATCGCGTTCTTTTGAAAGTTTATTAATTTCACGAAAGCTTTAGTAAGAAACGCACATGCGTTTCTTTGTAAAGACAAGCAGTTGTTTGCTACGTGTGAAAGCACTGTTAGAACTGAGATGAGTATTCCTTTTCTCAGTACAAGCTTTACTTTGAAAGATCATCGCGTTCTTTTGAAAGTTTATTAATTTCACGAAAGCTTTAGTAAGAAACGCACATGCGTTTTTGTAAAGACAAGCAGTTGTTTGCTACGTGTGAAAGCACTGTTAGAACTGAGATGAGTGTTCCTTTTCTCAGTACAAGCTTTACTTTGAAAGATAATCGCGTTCTTTTGAAAGGTTATTAATTTCATGAAAGCTTTAGGATGAAACGCACAGGCGTTTCTTTGTAAAGGCAAGCAGTTGTTTGCTACGTGTGAAAGCACTGTTAGAACTGAGATGAGTGTTCCTTTTCTCAGTACAAGCTTTACTTTGAAAGATAATCACGTTCTTTTGAAAGTTTATTAATGTCACGAATGCTTTAGTAAGAAACGCACATGCGTTTCTTGTAAAGACAAGCAGTTGTTTGCTACGTGTGAAAGCACTTTTAGAACTGTGATGAGTGATCCTTTTCTCAATACAAGTTTTTCTTTGAAAGATAATCGCGTTCTTTTGAAAGTTTATTAATTTCACGAAAGCTTTAGTGAGAAACGCACATGCGTTTCTTTGTAAAGACAAGCAGTTGTTTCTTATGTGTGAAAGCACTGTTAGAACTGAGATGAGTGTTCCTTTTCTCAGTACAAGCTTTACTTTGAAAGATAATCGCGTTCTTTTGAAAGGTTATTAATGTCACGAAAGCTTTAGTAAGAAACGCACATGCGTTTCTTTGTAAAGACAAGCAGTTGTTTGCTACGTGTGAAAGCAGTGTTAGAACTGAGATAAGTATTCTTTTTCTCAGTACATGCTTTACTTTGAAAGATAATCGCGTTCTTTGCAAGTTTATTAATTTCACGAAAGCTTTAGGAAGAAACGCACATGCGTTTCTTTGTAAAGACAAGCAGTTGTTTGCTACGTGTGAAAGAACTGTTAGAACTGAGATGAGTGTTCCATTTCTCAGTACAAGCTTTACTTTGAAAGATAATCGCGTTCTTTTGAAAGGTTATTAATTTCACGAAAGCTTTAGTAAGAAACACTAATGCGTTACATTATAAAGACAAGCAGTTGTTTGCTATGTGTGAAAGCACTGTTAGAAGTGAGATGAGTGTTCCTTTTCTCAGTACAAGTTTTATTTTGAAAGATAATCGCGTTCTTTTGAAAGTTTATTAATTTCACGATAGCTTTAGGAAGAAACGCACATGCGTTTCTTTGTAAGGACAAGCAGTTGTTTGCTACATGTGAAAGCACTGTTAGAACTGAGATGAGTGTTCCTTTTCTTAGTACAAGCTTTACTTTGAAAGATAATCGCGTTCTTTTTACGGTTTATTAATTTCACGAAAGCTTTAGGAAGAAACGCACATGCGTTTCTTTGTAAAGACAAGCAGTTGTGTGCTATGTGTGAAAGCACTGTTAGAACTGAGATGAGTGTTCCTTCTCTCATTACAAACTTTACTTTGAAAGATAATCGCGTTCTTTAAAAAGTTTATTAATGTCACGAAAGATTTAGTAAGAAACGCACATGCGTTTCTTTGTAAAGACAAGCAGTTGTTTGATACGTGTGAAAGCACTCTTAGAACTGAAATCAGTGTTGTTTTTCTCCTTAAAAGCTTTCCTTTGAAAGGTTATCGCGTTCTTTTGAAAGATTATTTATTTCAGGAAAGCTTTAGTAAGAAACACGAATGCGTCACATTATAAAGACAAGCACTTGTTTGCTACGTGTGAAAGCACTGTTAGAACTGAGATGAGTGATCCTTTTCTCAGTACAAGCTTTATTTTAAAAGATAATCGCGTTCTTTTGAAAGTTTATTAATTTCACAAAAGCTTTAGGAAGAAACGCACATGAGTTTCTTTGTAAGGACAAGCAGTTGTTTTCTACGTGTGAAAGCACTGTTAGAACTGAGATGAGTGTTCCTTTTCTCAGTACAAGCTTTACTTTGAAAGATAATCGCGTTCTTTTGAAAGTTTATTAATGTCACGAAAGCTTTAGTAAGAAACGCACATGCGTTTCTTTGTAAAGACAAGCAGTTGTTTGCTACATGTGAAAGCAGTGTTAGAACTGAGATAAGTATTCTTTTTCTCAGTACATGCTTTACTTTGAAAGATAATCGCGTTCTTTGCAAGTTTATTAATTTCACGAAAGCTTTAGGAAGAAACGCACATGCGTTTCTTTGTAAAGACAAGCAGTTGTTTGCTACGTGTGAAAGAACTGTTAGAACTGAGATGAGTGTTCCTTTTCTCAGTACAAGCTTTACTTTGAAAGATAATCGCGTTCTTTTGAAAGATTATTAATTTCACTAAAGCTTTAGTAAGAAACACTAATGCGTTACATTATAAAGACAAGCAGTTGTTTGCTATGTGTGAAAGCACTGTTAGAAGTGAGATGAGTGTTCCTTTTCTCAGTACAAGTTTTATTTTGAAAGATAATCGCGTTCTTTTGAAAGTTTATTAATTTCACGATAGCTTTAGGAAGAAACGCACATGCGTTTCTTTGTGAGGACAAGCAGTTGTTTGCTACATGTGAAAGCACTGTTAGAACTGAGATGAGTGTTCCTTTTCTTAGTATAAGCCTTACTTTGAAAGATAATCGCCTTCTTTTTACGGTTTATTAATTTCACGAAAGCTTTAGGAAGAAACGCACATGCGTTTCTTTGTAAAGACAAGCAGTTGTGTACTACGTGTGAAAGCACTGTTAGAACTGAGATGAGTGTTCCTTCTCTCAGTACAAGCTTTACTTTGAAAGATAATCGCGTTCTTTTGAAAGTTTATTAATTTCACGAAAGCTTTAGTAAGAAACGCACATGCGTTTCTTTGTAAAGACAAGCAGTTGTTTGCTACATGTGAAAGCACTGTTAGAAGTGAGATGAGTGTTCCTTTTCTCAGTACAAGCTTTTATTTGAAACATAATCGCGTTCTTTTGAAAGTTTATTAATTTCACGAAAGCTTTAGTAAGAAACGCACATGCGTTTCTTTGTAAAGACAAGCAGTTGTTTGCTACGTGTGAAAGCACTGTTAGAACTGAGATGAGTATTCCTTTTCTCAGTACAAGCTTTACTTTGAAAGATCATCGCGTTCTTTTGAAAGTTTATTAATTTCACGAAAGCTTTAGTAAGAAACGCACATGCGTTTTTGTAAAGACAAGCAGTTGTTTGCTACGTGTGAAAGCACTGTTAGAACTGAGATGAGTGTTCCTTTTCTCAGTACAAGCTTTACGTTGAAAGATAATCGCGTTCTTTTGAAAGGTTATTAATTTCATGAAAGCTTTAGGATGAAACGCACAGGCGTTTCTTTGTAAAGGCAAGCAGTTGTTTGCTACGTGTGAAAGCACTGTTAGAACTGAGATGAGTGTTCCTTTTCTCAGTACAAGCTTTACTTTGAAAGATAATCACGTTCTTTTGAAAGTTTATTAATGTCACGAAAGCTTTAGTAAGAAACGCACATGCGTTTCTTTGTAAAGACAAGCAGTTGTTTGCTACGTGTGAAAGCAGTGTTAGAACTGAGATAAGTATTCTTTTTCTCAGTACATGCTTTACTTTGAAAGATAATCGCGTTCTTTTGCAAGTTTATTAATTTCACGAAAGCTTTAGTAAGAAACTCACATGCGTTTCTTTGTAAGGACAAGCAGTTGTTTGCTACGTGTGAAAGCACTGTTAGAACTGAGATGAGTGATCCTTTTCTCAGTACAAGCTTTACTTTCAAAGATAATCGCGTTCTTTTGAAAGTTTATTAATTTCACGAAAGCTTTAGGAAGAAACGCACATGCGTTTCTTTGTAAAGACAAGCAGTTGTTTGATACGTGTGAAAGCACTCTTAGAACTGAGATCAGTGTTGTTTTTCTCCTTACAAGCTTTCCTTTGAAAGGTTATCGCGTTCTTTTGAAAGATTATTTATTTCAGGAAAGCTTTAGTAAGAAACAGAATGCGTCACATTATAAAGACAAGCACTTGTTTGCTACGTGTGAAAGCACTGTTAGAACTGAGATGAGTGTTCCTTTTCTCAGTACAAGCTTTACTTTGAAAGATAATCGCGTTCTTTTGAAAGTTTATTAATTTCACGAAAGCTTTAGGAAGAAACGCACATGCGTTTCTTTGTAAAGACAAGCAGTTGTTTGCTACGTGTGAAAGAACTGTTAGAACTGAGATGAGTGTTCCTTTTCTCAGTACAAGCTTTACTTTGAAAGATAATCGCGTTCTTTTGAAAGTTTATTAATTTCACGAAAGCTATAGGATGAAACGCACATGCGTTCCTTTGTAAAGACAAGCAGTTATTTGCTACGTGTGAAAGCACTGTTAGAACTGAGATGAGTGTTCCTTCTCTCAGTACAAGCTTTACTTTGAAAGATAATCGCGTTCTTTTGAAAGTTTATTAATTTCACAAAAGCTTTAGTAAGAAACGCACATGCGTTTCTTTGTAAAGACAAGCAGTTGTTTGCTACATGTGAAAGCACTGTTAGAAGTGAGATGAGTGTTCCTTTTCTCAGTACAAGCTTTTATTTGAAACATAATCGCGTTCTTTTGAAAGTTTATTAATTTCACGAAAGCTTTAGTAAGAAACGCACATGCGTTTCTTTGTAAAGACAAGCAGTTGTTTGCTACGTGTGAAAGCACTGTTAGAACTGAGATGAGTATTCCTTTTCTCAGTACAAGCTTTACTTTGAAAGATCATCGCGTTCTTTTGAAAGTTTATTAATTTCACGAAAGCTTTAGTAAGAAACGCACATGCGTTTTTGTAAAGACAAGCAGTTGTTTACTACGTGTGAAAGCACTGTTAGAACTGAGATGAGTGTTCCTTTTCTCAGTACAAGCTTTACTTTGAAAGATAATCGCGTTCTTTTGAAAGGTTATTAATTTCATGAAAGCTTTAGGATGAAACGCACAGGCGTTTCTTTGTAAAGGCAAGCAGTTGTTTGCTACGTGTGAAAGCACTGTTAGAACTGAAATGAGTGCTCCTTTTCTCAGTACAAGCTTTTCTTTGAAACATAATCGCGTTCTTATGAAAGCTTATTAATTTCACGAAAGCTTTAGTAAGAAACGCACATGCCTTTTTGTAAAGACAAGCAGTTGTTTACTACGTGTGAAAGCACTGTTAGAATGAGATGAGTGTTCCTTTTCTCAGTACAAGCTTTACTTTGAAAGATAATCGCGTTCTTTTGAAAGGTTATTAATTTCATGAAAGCTTTAGGATGAAACGCACAGGCGTTTCTTTGTAAAGGCAAGCAGTTGTTTGATACGTGTGAAAGCACTGTTAGAACTGAAATGAGTGCTCCTTTTCTCAGTACAAGCTTTTCTTTGAAACATAATCGCGTTCTTATGAAATCTTATTAATTTCACGAAAGCTATAGGATGAAACGCACATGCGTTCCTTTGTAAAGACAAGCAGTTATTTGCTACGTGTGAAAGCACTGTTAGAACTGAGATGAGTGTTCCTTCTCTCAGTACAAGCTTTACTTTGAAAGATAATCGCGTTCTTTTGAAAGTTTATTAATTTCACGAAAGCTTTAGTAAGAAACGCACATGCGTTTTTGTAAAGACAAGCAGTTGTTTGCTACGTGTGAAAGCACTGTTAGAACTGAGATGAGTGTTCCTTTTCTCAGTACAAGCTTTACTTTGAAAGATAATCGCGTTCTTTTGAAAGGTTATTAATTTCATGAAAGCTTTAGGATGAAACGCACAGGCGTTTCTTTGTAAAGGCAAGCAGTTGTTTGCTACGTGTGAAAGCACTGTTAGAACTGAGATGAGTGTTCCTTTTCTCAGTACAAGCTTTACTTTGAAAGATAATCACGTTCTTTTGAAAGTTTATTAATGTCACGAATGCTTTAGTAAGAAACGCACATGCGTTTCTTGTAAAGACAAGCAGTTGTTTGCTACGTGTGAAAGCACTTTTAGAACTGTGATGAGTGATCCTTTTCTCAATACAAGTTTTTCTTTGAAAGATAATCGCGTTCTTTTGAAAGTTTATTAATTTCACGAAAGCTTTAGTGAGAAACGCACATGCGTTTCTTTGTAAAGACAAGCAGTTGTTTCTTATGTGTGAAAGCACTGTTAGAACTGAGATGAGTGTTCCTTTTCTCAGTACAAGCTTTACTTTGAAAGATAATCGCGTTCTTTTGAAAGGTTATTAATGTCACGAAAGCTTTAGTAAGAAACGCACATGCGTTTCTTTGTAAAGACAAGCAGTTGTTTGCTACGTGTGAAAGCAGTGTTAGAACTGAGATAAGTATTCTTTTTCTCAGTACATGCTTTACTTTGAAAGATAATCGCGTTCTTTGCAAGTTTATTAATTTCACGAAAGCTTTAGGAAGAAACGCACATGCGTTTCTTTGTAAGGACAAGCAGTTGTTTGCTACGTGTGAAAGCACTGTTAGAACTGAGATGAGTGATCCTTTTCTCAGTACAAGCTTTACTTTCAAAGATAATCGCGTTCTTTTGAAAGTTTATTAATTTCACGAAAGCTTTAGGAAGAAACGCACATGCGTTTCTTTGTAAAGACAAGCAGTTGTTTGATACGTGTGAAAGCACTCTTAGAACTGAGATCAGTGTTGTTTTTCTCCTTACAAGCTTTCCTTTGAAAGGTTATCGCGTTCTTTTGAAAGATTATTTATTTCAGGAAAGCTTTAGTAAGAAACAGAATGCGTCACATTATAAAGACAAGCACTTGTTTGCTACGTGTGAAAGCACTGTTAGAACTGAGATGAGTGTTCCTTTTCTCAGTACAAGCTTTACTTTGAAAGATAATCGCGTTCTTTTGAAAGTTTATTAATTTCACGAAAGCTTTAGGAAGAAACGCACATGCGTTTCTTTGTAAAGACAAGCAGTTGTTTGCTACGTGTGAAAGAACTGTTAGAACTGAGATGAGTGTTCCTTTTCTCAGTACAAGCTTTACTTTGAAAGATAATCGCGTTCTTTTGAAAGTTTATTAATTTCACGAAAGCTATAGGATGAAACGCACATGCGTTCCTTTGTAAAGACAAGCAGTTATTTGCTACGTGTGAAAGCACTGTTAGAACTGAGATGAGTGTTCCTTCTCTCAGTACAAGCTTTACTTTGAAAGATAATCGCGTTCTTTTGAAAGTTTATTAATTTCACAAAAGCTTTAGTAAGAAACGCACATGCGTTTCTTTGTAAAGACAAGCAGTTGTTTGCTACGTGTGAAAGCACTGTTAGAAGTGAGATGAGTGTTCCTTTTCTCAGTACAAGCTTTTATTTGAAACATAATCGCGTTCTTTTGAAAGTTTATTAATTTCACGAAAGCTTTAGTAAGAAACGCACATGCGTTTCTTTGTAAAGACAAGCAGTTGTTTGCTACGTGTGAAAGCACTGTTAGAACTGAGATGAGTATTCCTTTTCTCAGTACAAGCTTTACTTTGAAAGATCATCGCGTTCTTTTGAAAGTTTATTTCACGAACGCTTTAGTAAGAAACGCACATGCGTTTTTGTAAAGACAAGCAGTTGTTTACTACGTGTGAAAGCACTGTTAGAACTGAGATGAGTGTTCCTTTTCTCAGTACAAGCTTTACTTTGAAAGATAATCGCGTTCTTTTGAAAGGTTATTAATTTCATGAAAGCTTTAGGATGAAACGCACAGGCGTTTCTTTGTAAAGGCAAGCAGTTGTTTGCTACGTGTGAAAGCACTGTTAGAACTGAAATGAGTGCTCCTTTTCTCAGTACAAGCTTTTCTTTGAAACATAATCGCGTTCTTATGAAAGCTTATTAATTTCACGAAAGCTTTAGTAAGAAACGCACATGCCTTTTTGTAAAGACAAGCAGTTGTTTACTACGTGTGAAAGCACTGTTAGAATGAGATGAGTGTTCCTTTTCTCAGTACAAGCTTTACTTTGAAAGATAATCGCGTTCTTTTGAAAGGTTATTAATTTCATGAAAGCTTTAGGATGAAACGCACAGGCGTTTCTTTGTAAAGGCAAGCAGTTGTTTGATACGTGTGAAAGCACTGTTAGAACTGAAATGAGTGCTCCTTTTCTCAGTACAAGCTTTTCTTTGAAACATAATCGCGTTCTTATGAAAGCTTATTAATTTCACGAAAGCTATAGGATGAAACGCACATGCGTTCCTTTGTAAAGACAAGCAGTTATTTGCTACTTGTGAAAGCACTGTTAGAACTGAGATGAGTGTTCCTTCTCTCAGTACAAGCTTTACTTTGAAAGATAATCGCGTTCTTTTGAAAGTTTATTAATTTCACGAAAGCTTTAGTAAGAAACGCACATGCGTTTCTTTGTAAAGACAAGTAGTTGTTTGCTACATGTGAAAGCACTGTTAGAAGTGAGATGAGTGTTCCTTTTCTCAGTACAAGCTTTTATTTGAAACATAATCGCGTTCTTTTGAAAGTTTATTAATTTCACGAAAGCTTTAGTAAGAAACGCACATGCGTTTCTTTGTAAAGACAAGCAGTTGTTTGCTACGTGTGAAAGCACTGTTAGAACTGAGATGAGTATTCCTTTTCTCAGTACAAGCTTTACTTTGAAAGATCATCGCGTTCTTTTGAAAGTTTATTAATTTCACGAAAGCTTTAGTAAGAAAAGCACATGCGTTTTTGTAAAGACAAGCAGTTGTTTGCTACGTGTGAAAGCACTGTTAGAACTGAGATGAGTGTTCCTTTTCTCAGTACAAGCTTTACTTTGAAAGATAATCGCGTTCTTTTGAAAGGTTATTAATTTCATGAAAGCTTTAGGATGAAACGCACAGGCGTTTCTTTGTAAAGGCAAGCAGTTGTTTGCTACGTGTGAAAGCACTGTTAGAACTGAGATGAGTGTTCCTTTTGTCAGTACAAGCTTTACTTTGAAAGATAATCACGTTCTTTTGAAAGTTTATTAATGTCACGAATGCTTTAGTAAGAAACGCACATGCGTTTCTTGTAAAGACAAGCAGTTGTTTGCTACGTGTGAAAGCACTTTTAGAACTGTGATGAGTGATCCTTTTCTCAATACAAGTTTTTCTTTGAAAGATAATCGCGTTCTTTTGAAAGTTTATTAATTTCACGAAAGCTTTAGTGAGAAACGCACATGCGTTTCTTTGTAAAGACAAGCAGTTGTTTCTTATGTGTGAAAGCACTGTTAGAACTGAGATGAGTGTTCCTTTTCTCAGTACAAGCTTTACTTTGAAAGATAATCGAGTTCTTTTGAAAGGTTATTAATGTCACGAAAGCTTTAGTAAGAAACGCACATGCGTTTCTTTGTAAAGACAAGCAGTTGTTTGCTACGTGTGAAAGCAGTGTTAGAACTGAGATAAGTATTCTTTTTCTCAGTACATGCTTTACTTTGAAAGATAATCGCGTTCTTTTCAAGTTTATTAATTTCACGAAAGCTTTAGGAAGAAACGCACATGCGTTTCTTTGTAAAGACAAGCAGTTGTTTGCTACGTGTGAAAGAACTGTTAGAACTGAGATGAGTGTTCCATTTCTCAGTACAAGCTTTACTTTGAAAGATAATCGCGTTCTTTTGAAAGGTTATTAATTTCACGAAAGCTTTAGTAAGAAACACTAATGCGTTACATTATAAAGACAAGCAGTTGTTTGCTATGTGTGAAAGCACTGTTAGAAGTGAGATGAGTGTTCCTTTTCTCAGTACAAGTTTTATTTTGAAAGATAATCGCGTTCTTTTGAAAGTTTATTAATTTCACGATAGCTTTAGGAAGAAACGCACATGCGTTTCTTTGTAAGGACAAGCAGTTGTTTGCTACATGTGAAAGCACTGTTAGAACTGAGATGAGTGTTCCTTTTCTTAGTACAAGCTTTACTTTGAAAGATAATCGCGTTCTTTTTACGGTTTATTAATTTCACGAAAGCTTTAGGAAGAAACGCACATGCGTTTCTTTGTAAAGACAAGCAGTTGTGTGCTATGTGTGAAAGCACTGTTAGAACTGAGATGAGTGTTCCTTCTCTCATTACAAGCTTTACTTTGAAAGATAATCGCGTTCTTTAAAAAGTTTATTAATGTCACGAAAGATTTAGTAAGAAACGCACATGCGTTTCTTTGTAAAGACAAGCAGTTGTTTGATACGTGTGAAAGCACTCTTAGAACTGAAATCAGTGTTGTTTTTCTCCTTACAAGCTTTCCTTTGAAAGGTTATCGCGTTCTTTTGAAAGATTATTTATTTCAGGAAAGCTTTAGTAAGAAACACGAATGCGTCACATTATAAAGACAAGCACTTGTTTGCTACGTGTGAAAGCACTGTTAGAACTGAGATGAGTGATCCTTTTCTCAGTACAAGCTTTATTTTAAAAGATAATCGCGTTCTTTTGAAAGTTTATTAATTTCACAAAAGCTTTAGGAAGAAACGCACATGAGTTTCTTTGTAAGGACAAGCAGTTGTTTTCTACGTGTGAAAGCACTGTTAGAACTGAGATGAGTGTTCCTTTTCTCAGTACAAGCTTTACTTTGAAAGATAATCGCGTTCTTTTGAAAGTTTATTAATGTCACGAAAGCTTTAGTAAGAAACGCACATGCGTTTCTTTGTAAAGACAAGCAGTTGTTTGCTACATGTGAAAGCAGTGTTAGAACTGAGATAAGTATTCTTTTTCTCAGTACATGCTTTACTTTGAAAGATAATCGCGTTCTTTGCAAGTTTATTAATTTCACGAAAGCTTTAGGAAGAAACGCACATGCGTTTCTTTGTAAAGACAAGCAGTTGTTTGCTACGTGTGAAAGAACTGTTAGAACTGAGATGAGTGTTCCTTTTCTCAGTACAAGCTTTACTTTGAAAGATAATCGCGTTCTTTTGAAAGATTATTAATTTCACGAAAGCTTTAGTAAGAAACACTAATGCGTTACATTATAAAGACAAGCAGTTGTTTGCTATGTGTGAAAGCACTGTTAGAAGTGAGATGAGTGTTCCTTTTCTCAGTACAAGTTTTATTTTGAAAGATAATCGCGTTCTTTTGAAAGTTTATTAATTTCACGATAGCTTTAGGAAGAAACGCACATGCGTTTCTTTGTGAGGACAAGCAGTTGTTTGCTACATGTGAAAGCACTGTTAGAACTGAGATGAGTGTTCCTTTTCTTAGTATAAGCCTTACTTTGAAAGATAATCGCCTTCTTTTTACGGTTTATTAATTTCACGAAAGCTTTAGGAAGAAACGCACATGCGTTTCTTTGTAAAGACAAGCAGTTGTGTACTACGTGTGAAAGCACTGTTAGAACTGAGATGAGTGTTCCTTCTCTCATTACAAGCTTTACTTTGAAAGATAATCGCGTTCTTTAAAAAGTTTATTAATGTCACGAAAGATTTAGTAAGAAACGCACATGCGTTTCTTTGTAAAGACAAGCAGTTGTTTGCTACGTGTGAAAGCACTGTTAGAACTGAAATGAGTGCTCCTTTTCTCAGTACAAGCTTTTCTTTGAAACATAATCGCGTTCTTATGAAAGCTTATTAATTTCACGAAAGCTATAGGATGAAACGCACATGCGTTCCTTTGTAAAGACAAGCAGTCATTTGCTACGTGTGAAAGCACTGTTAGAACTGAGATGAGTGTTCCTTCTCTCAGTACAAGCTTTACTTTGAAAGATAATCGCGTTCTTTTGAAAGTTTATTAATTTCACGAAAGCTTTAGTAAGAAACGCACATGCGTTTCTTTGTAAAGACAAGCAGTTGTTTGCTACATGTGAAAGCACTGTTAGAAGTGAGATGAGTGTTCCTTTTCTCAGTACAAGCTTTTATTTGAAAGATAATCGCGTTCTTTTGAAAGTTTATTAATTTCACGAAAGCTTTAGTAAGAAACGCACATGCGTTTTTGTAAAGACAAGCAGTTGTTTACTACGTGTGAAAGCACTGTTAGAACTGAGATGAGTGTTCCTTTTCTCAGTACAAGCTTTACTTTGAAAGATAATCGCGTTCTTTTGAAAGGTTATTAATTTCATGAAAGCTTTAGGATGAAACGCACAGGCGTTTCTTTGTAAAGGCAAGCAGTTGTTTGCTACGTGTGAAAGCACTGTTAGAAGTGAGATGAGTGTTCCTTTTCTCAGTACAAGCTTTACTTTGAAAGATAATCACGTTCTTTTGAAAGTTTATTAATGTCACGAATGCTTTAGTAAGAAACGCACATGCGTTTCTTGTAAAGACAAGCAGTTGTTTGCTACATGTGAAAGCACTGTTAGAACTGAGTGATGAGTGATCCTTTTCTCAATACAAGTTTTTCTTTGAAAGATAATCGCGTTCTTTTGAAAGTTTATTAATTTCACGAAAGCTTTAGTGAGAAACGCACATGCGTTTCTTTGTAAAGACAAGCAGTTGTTTCCTATGTGTGAAAGCACTGTTAGATCTGAGATGAGTGTTCCTTTTCTCAGTACAAGCTTTACTTTGAAAGATAATCGCGTTCTTTTGAAAGTTTATTAATGTCACGAAAGCTTTAGTAAGAAACATACATGCGTTTCTTTGTAAAGACAAGCAGTTGTTTGCTACGTGTGAAAGCAGTGTTAGAACTGAGATAAGTATTCTTTTTCTCAGTACATGCTTTACTTTGAAAGATAATCGCGTTCTTTTGCAAGTTTATTAATTTCACGAAAGCTTTAGGAAGAAACGCACATGAGTTTCTTTGTAAGGACAAGCAGTTGTTTACTACATGTGAAAGCACTGTTAGAACTGAGATGAGTGTTCCTTTTCTCAGTACAAGCTTTACTTTGAAAGATAATCGCGTTCTTTTGAAAGGTTATTAATTTCACAAAAGCTTTAGGAAGAAACGCACATGAGTTTCTTTGTAAGGACAAGCAGTTGTTTGCAACGTGTGAAAGCACTGTTAGAACTGAGATGAGTGTTCCTTTTCTCTGTACAATCTTTACTTTGAAACATAATCGCGTTCTTTTGAAAGTTTATTAATTTCACGAAAGCTTTTGTAAGAAAGGCACATGTGTTTCTTTGTAAAGACAAGCAATTGTTTGCTACGTGTGAAAGCACTGTTAGAACTGAGTTGAGTGTTCCTTTTCTCAGTACAAGCTTTACTTTGAAACATAATCGCGTTCTTTTGAAAGTTTATTAATTTCACGAAAGCTTTTGTAAGAAACGCACATGTGTTTCTTTGTAAAGACAAGCAATTTTTTGCTACGTGTGACAGCACTGTTAGAACTGAGATGAGTGTTCCTTTTCTCAATCCAAGCTTAACTTTGAAAGGTAAACGCGTTCTGTTGAAAGTTTATTAATTTCACGAAAGCTCTAGGTAGAAACGCACATGCGTTTCTTTGTAAAGACAAGCAGTTGTTTGCTACATGTGAAAGCACTGTTAGAAGTGAGATGAGTGTTCCTTTTCTCAGTACAAGCTTTACTTTGAAACATAATCGCGTTCTTTTGAAAGTTTATTAATTTCACGAAAACTTTTGTAAGAAATGCACATGCGTTTTTTTGTAAAGACAAGCAGTTGTTTGCTACGTGTGAAAGCACTGTTAGAACTGAGATGAGTGTTCCTTTTCTCAATACAAGCTTTACTTTGAAAGATAATCGCGTTCTTTTTACGGTTTATTAATTTCACGAAAGCTTTAGGAAGAAACGCACATGCGTTTCTTTGTAAAGACAAGCAGTTGTGTACTACGTGTGAAAGCACTCTTAGAACTGAGATCAGTGTTGTTTTTCTCCTTACAAGCTTTCCTTTGAAAGGTTATCGCGTTCTTTTGAAAGATTATTTATTTCAGGAAAGCTTTAGTAAGAAACACGAATGCGTCACATTATAAAGACAAGCACTTGTTTGCTACGTGTGAAAGCACTGTTAGAACTGAGATGAGTGTTCCTTTTCTCAGTACAAGCTTTACTTTGAAAGATAATCGCGTTCTTTTGAAAGGTTATTAATTTCATGAAAGCTTTAGGATGAAACGCACAGGCGTTTCTTTGTAAAGGCAAGCAGTTGTTTGCTACGTGTGAAAGCACTGTTAGAACTGAAATGAGTGCTCTTTTTCTCAGTACAAGCTTTTCTTTGAAACATAATCGCGTTCTTATGAAAGCTTATTAATTTCACGAAAGCTTTAGTAAGAAACGCACATGCGTTTCTTTGTAAAGACAAGCAGTTGTTTGCTACATGTGAAAGCACTGTTAGAAGTGAGATGAGTGTTCCTTTTCTCAGTACAAGCTTTACTTTGAAAATTAATCGCGTTCTTTTGAAAGTTTATTAATTTCACAAAAGCTTTAGGAAGAAACGCACATGCGTTCCTTTGTAAAGACAAGCAGTTATTTGCTACGTGTGAAAGCACTGTTAGAACTGAGATGAGTGTTCCTTTTCTCAGTACAAGCTTTACTTTGAAAGATAATCGCGTTCTTTTGAAAGTTTATTAATTTCACGAAAGCTTTAGTAAGAAACGCACATGCGTTTCTTTGTAAAGACAAGCAGTTGTTTGCTACGTGTGAAAGCACTGTTAGAACTGAAATGAGTGCTCCTTTTCTCAGTACAAGCTTTTCTTTGAAACATAATCGCGTTCTTATGAAAGCTTATTAATTTCACGAAAGCTATAGGATGAAACGCACATGCGTTCCTTTGTAAAGACAAGCAGTTATTTGCTACGTGTGAAAGCACTGGTAGAACTGAGATGAGTGTTCCTTCTCTCAGTACAAGCTTTACTTTGAAAGATAATCGCGTTCTTTTGAAAGTTTATTAATTTCACGAAAGCTTTAGTAAGAAACGCACATGCGTTTCTTTGTAAAGACAAGCAGTTGTTTGCTACATGTGAAAGCACTGTTAGAAGTGAGATGAGTGTTCCTTTTCTCAGTACAAGCTTTTATTTGAAACATAATCGCGTTCTTTTGAAAGTTTATTAATTTCACGAAAGCTTTAGTAAGAAACGCAAATGCGTTTCTTTGTAAAGACAAGCAGTTGTTTGCTACGTGTGAAAGCACTGTTAGAACTGAGATGAGTATTCCTTTTCTCAGTACAAGCTTTACTTTGAAAGATCATCGCGTTCTTTTTAAAGTTTATTAATTTCACGAAAGCTTTAGTAAGAAACGCACATGCGTTTTTGTAAAGACAAGCAGTTGTTTGATACGTGTGAAAGCACTCTTAAAACTGAGATCAGTGTTGTTTTTCTCCTTACAAGCTTTGCTTTGAAAGGTTATCGCGTTCTTTTGAAAGATTATTTATTTCAGGAAAGCTTTAGTAAGAAACACGAATGCGTCACATTATAAAGACAAGCACTTGTTTGCTACGTGTGAAAGCACTGTTAGAACAGAGATGAGTGTTCCTTTTCTCAGTACAAGCTTTAATTTGAAAGATAATCGCGTTCTTTTGAAAGGTTATTAATTTCATGAAAGCTTTATGATGAAACGCACAGGCGTTTCTTTGTAAAGGCAAGCAGTTGTTTGCTACATGTGAAAGCACTGTTAGAACTGAAATGAGTGCTCCTTTTCTCAGTACAAGCTTTTCTTTGAAACATAATCGCGTTCTTATGAAAGCTTATTAATTTCACGAAAGCTTTAGTAAGAAACGCACATGCGTTTTTGTAAAGACAAGCAGTTGTTTACTACGTGTGAAAGCACTGTTAGAACTGAGATGAGTGTTCCTTTTCTCAGTACAAGCTTTACTTTGAAAGATAATCGCGTTCTTTTGAAAGGTTATTAATTTCATGAAAGCTTTAGGATGAAACGCACAGGCGTTTCTTTGTAAAGGCAAGCAGTTGTTTGCTACGTGTGAAAGCACTGTTAGAACTGAAATGAGTGTTCTTTTTCTCAGTACAAGCTTTTCTTTGAAACATAATCGCGTTCTTATGAAAGCTTATTAATTTCACGAAAGCTATAGGATGAAACGCACATGCGTTCCTTTGTAAAGACAAGCAGTTATTTGCTACGTGTGAAAGCACTGTTAGAACTGAGATGAGTGTTCCTTCTCTCAGTACAAGCTTTACTTTGAAAGATAATCGCGTTCTTTTGAAAGTTTATTAATTTCACGAAAGCTTTAGTAAGAAACGCACATGCGTTTCTTTGTAAAGACAAGCAGTTGTTTGCTACATGTGAAAGCACTGTTAGAAGTGAGATGAGTGTTCCTTTTCTCAGTACAAGCTTTTATTTGAAACATAATCGCGTTCTTTTGAAAGTTTATTAATTTCACGAAAGCTTTAGTAAGAAACGCACATGCGTTTCTTTGTAAAGACAAGCAGTTGTTTGCTACGTGTGAAAGCACTGTTAGAACTGAGATGAGTATTCCTTTTCTCAGTACAAGCTTTACTTTGAAAGATCATCGCGTTCTTTTGAAAGTTTATTAATTTCACGAAAGCTTTAGTAAGAAACGCACATGCGTTTTTGTAAAGACAAGCAGTTGTTTGCTACGTGTGAAAGCACTTTTAGAACTGAGATGAGTGTTCCTTTTCTCAGTACAAGCTTTACTTTGAAAGATAATCGCGTTCTTTTGAAAGGTTATTAATTTCATGAAAGCTTTAGGATGAAACGCACAGGCGTTTCTTTGTAAAGGCAAGCAGTTGTTTGCTACGTGTGAAAGCACTGTTAGAACTGAGATGAGTGTTCCTTTTCTCAGTACAAGCTTTACTTTGAAAGATAATCACGTTCTTTTGAAAGTTTATTAATGTCACGAATGCTTTAGTAAGAAACGCACATGCGTTACTTGTAAAGACAAGCAGTTGTTTGCTACGTGTGAAAGCACTTTTAGAACTGTGATGAGTGATCCTTTTCTCAATACAAGTTTTTCTTTGAAAGATAATCGCGTTCTTTTGAAAGTTTATTAATTTCACGAAAGCTTTAGTGAGAAACGCACATGCGTTTCTTTGTAAAGACAAGCAGTTGTTTCCTATGTGTGAAAGCACTGTTAGAACTGAGATGAGTGTTCCTTTTCTCAGTACAAGCTTTACTTTGAAAGATAATCGCGTTCTTTTGAAAGTTTATTAGTGTCACGAAAGCTTTAGTAAGAAACGCACATGCGTTTCTTTGTAAAGACAAGCAGTTGTTTGCTACGTGTGAAAGCAGTGTTAGAACTGAGATAAGTATTCTTTTTCTCAGTACATGCTTTACTTTGAAAGATAATCGCGTTCTTTGCAAGTTTATTAATTTCACGAAAGCTTTAGTAAGAAACGCACATGCGTTTCTTTGTAAGTACAAGCAGTTGTTTGCTACGTGTGAAAGCACTGTTAGAACTGAGATCAGTGTTCCTTTTCTCAGTACAAGCTTTACTTTGAAAGATAATCGCGTTCTTTTGAAAGTTTATTAATTTCACGAAAGCTTTAGGAAGAAACGCACATGCGTTTCTTTGTAAAGACAAGCAGTTGTTTGCTACATGTGAAAGCACTGTTAGAACTGAGATGAGTGTTCCTTCTCTCATTACAAGCTTTACTTTGAAAGATAATTGCGTTCTTTTGAAAGTTTATTAATGTCACGAAAGCTTTAGTAAGAAACGCACATGCGTTTCTTTGTAAAGACAAGCAGTTGTTTGATACGTGTGAAAGCACTCTTAGAACTGAGATCAGTGTTTTTTTCTCCTTACAAGCTTTCCTTTGAAAGGTTATCGCGTTCTTTTGAAAGATTATTTATTTCAGGAAAGCTTTAGTAAGAAACACGAATGCGTCACATTATAAAGACAAGCACTTGTTTGCTACGTGTGAAAGCACTGTTAGAACTGAGATGAGTGTTCCTTTTCTCAGTACAAGCTTTATTTTAAAAGATAATCGCGTTCTTTTGAAAGTTTATTAATTTCACAAAAGCTTTAGGAAGAAACGCACATGAGTTTCTTTGTAAGGACAAGCAGTTTTCTACGTGTGAAAGCACTGTTAGAACTGAGATGAGTGTTCCTTTTCTCAGTACAAGCTTTACTTTGAAAGATAATCGCGTTCTTTTGAAAGTTTATTAATTTCACGAAAGCTATAGGATGAAACGCACATGCGTTCCTTTGTAAAGACAAGCAGTTATTTGCTACGTGTGAAAGCACTGTTAGAACTGAGATGAGTGTTCCTTCTCTCAGTACAAGCTTTACTTTGAAAGATAATCGCGTTCTTTTGAAAGTTTATTAATTTCACGAAAGCTTTAGTAAGAAACGCACATGCGTTTCTTTGTAAAGACAAGCAGTTGTTTGCTACATGTGAAAGCACTGTTAGAAGTGAGATGAGTGTTCCTTTTCTCAGTACAAGCTTTTATTTGAAACATAATCGCGTTCTTTTGAAAGTTTATTAATTTCACGAAAGCTTTAGTAAGAAACGCACATGCGTTTCTTTGTAAAGACAAGCAGTTGTTTGCTACGTGTGAAAGCACTGTTAGAACTGAGATGAGTATTCCTTTTCTCAGTACAAGCTTTACTTTGAAAGATCATCGCGTTCTTTTGAAAGTTTATTAATTTCACGAAAGCTTTAGTAAGAAACGCACATGCGTTTTTGTAAAGACAAGCAGTTGTTTGCTACGTGTGAAAGCACTTTTAGAACTGAGATGAGTGTTCCTTTTCTCAGTACAAGCTTTACTTTGAAAGATAATCGCGTTCTTTTGAAAGGTTATTAATTTCATGAAAGCTTTAGGATGAAACGCACAGGCGTTTCTTTGTAAAGGCAAGCAGTTGTTTGCTACGTGTGAAAGCACTGTTAGAACTGAGATGAGTGTTCCTTTTCTCAGTACAAGCTTTACTTTGAAAGATAATCACGTTCTTTTGAAAGTTTATTAATGTCACGAATGCTTTAGTAAGAAACGCACATGCGTTTCTTGTAAAGACAAGCAGTTGTTTGCTACGTGTGAAAGCACTTTTAGAACTGTGATGAGTGATCCTTTTCTCAATACAAGTTTTTCTTTGAAAGATAATCGCGTTCTTTTGAAAGTTTTTTAATTTCACGAAAGCTTTAGTGAGAAACGCACATGCGTTTCTTTGTAAAGACAAGCAGTTGTTTCCTATGTGTGAAAGCACTGTTAGAACTGAGATGAGTGTTCCTTTTCTCAGTACAAGCTTTACTTTGAAAGATAATCGCGTTCTTTTGAAAGTTTATTAATGTCACGAAAGCTTTAGTAAGAAACGCACATGTGTTTCTTTGTAAAGACAAGCAGTTGTTTGCTACGTGTGAAAGCAGTGTTAGAACTGAGATAAGTATTCTTTTTCTCAGTACATGCTTTACTTTGAAAGATAATCGCGTTCTTTGCAAGTTTATTAATTTCACGAAAGCTTTAGTAAGAAACGCACATGCGTTTCTTTGTAAGGACAAGCAGTTGTTTGCTACGTGTGAAAGCACTGTTAGAACTGAGATGAGTGTTCCTTTTCTCAGTACAAGCTTTACTTTGAAAGATAATCGCGTTCTTTTGAAAGTTTATTAATTTCACGAAAGCTTTAGGAAGAAACGCACATGCGTTTCTTTGTAAAGACAAGCAGTTGTTTGCTACGTGTGAAAGCACTGTTAGAACTGAGATGAGTGTTCCTTCTCTCATTACAAGCTTTACTTTGAAAGATAATTGCGTTCTTTTGAAAGTTTATTAATGTCACGAAAGCTTTAGTAAGAAACGCACATGCGTTTCTTTGTAAAGACAAGCAGTTGTTTGATACGTGTGAAAGCACTCTTAGAACTGAGATCAGTGTTGTTTTTCTCCTTACAAGCTTTCCTTTGAAAGGTTATCGCGTTCTTTTGAAAGATTATTTATTTCAGGAAAGCTTTAGTAAGAAACACGAATGCGTCACATTATAAAGACAAGCACTTGTTTGCTACGTGTGAAAGCACTGTTAGAACTGAGATGAGTGTTCCTTTTCTCAGTACAAGCTTTATTTTAAAAGATAATCGCGTTCTTTTGAATGTTTATTAATTTCACAAAAGCTTTAGGAAGAAACGCACATGAGTTTCTTTGTAAGGACAAGCAGTTGTTTTCTACGTGTGAAAGCACTGTTAGAACTGAGATGAGTGTTCCTTTTCTCAGTACAAGCTTTACTTTGAAAGATAATCGCGTTCTTTTGAAAGTTTATTAATTTCACGAAAGCTATAGGATGAAACGCACATGCGTTCCTTTGTAAAGACAAGCAGTTATTTGCTACGTGTGAAAGCACTGTTAGAACTGAGATGAGTGTTCCTTCTCTCAGTACAAGCTTTACTTTGAAAGATAATCGCGTTCTTTTGAAAGTTTATTAATTTCACGAAAGCTTTAGTAAGAAACGCACATGCGTTTCTTTGTAAAGACAAGCAGTTGTTTGCTACATGTGAAAGCACTGTTAGAAGTGAGATGAGTGTTCCTTTTCTCAGTACAAGCTTTTATTTGAAACATAATCGCGTTCTTTTGAAAGTTTATTAATTTCACGAAAGCTTTAGTAAGAAACGCACATGCGTTTCTTTGTAAAGACAAGCAGATGTTTGCTACGTGTGAAAGCACTGTTAGAACTGAGATGAGTATTCCTTTTCTCAGTACAAGCTTTACTTTGAAAGATCATCGCGTTCTTTTGAAAGTTTATTAATTTCACGAAAGCTTTAGTAAGAAACGCACATGCGTTTTTGTAAAGACAAGCAGTTGTTTACTACGTGTGAAAGCACTGTTAGAACTGAGATGAGTGTTCCTTTTCTCAGTACAAGCTTTACTTTGAAAGATAATCGCGTTCTTTTAAAGGTTATTAATTTCATGAAAGCTTTAGGATGAAACGCACAGGCGTTTCTTTGTAAAGGCAAGCAGTTGTTTGCTACGTGTGAAAGCACTGTTAGAACTGAAATGAGTGCTCCTTTTCTCAGTACAAGCTTTTCTTTGAAACATAATCGCGTTCTTATGAAAGCTTATTAATTTCACGAAAGCTTTAGTAAGAAACGCACATGCGTTTTTGTAAAGACAAGCAGTTGTTTACTACGTGTGAAAGCACTGTTAGAACTGAGATGAGTGTTCCTTTTCTCAGTACAAGCTTTACTTTGAAAGATAATCGCGTTCTTTTGAAAGTTTATTAATGTCACGAAAGCTTTAGTAAGAAACGCACATGCGTTTCTTTGTAAAGACAAGCAGTTGTTTGCTACGTGTGAAAGCAGTGTTAGAACTGAGATAAGTATTCTTTTTCTCAGTACATGCTTTACTTTGAAAGATAATCGCGTTCTTTGCAAGTTTATTAATTTCACGAAAGCTTTAGTAAGAAACGCACATGCGTTTCTTTGTAAGGACAAGCAGTTGTTTGCTACGTGTGAAAGCACTGTTAGAACTGAGATGAGTGTTCCTTTTCTCAGTACAAGCTTTACTTTGAAAGATAATCGCGTTCTTTTGAAAGTTTATTAATTTCACGAAAGCTTTAGTAAGAAACGCACATGCGTTTCTTTGTAAAGACAAGCAGTTGTTTGCTACGTGTGAAAGCACTGTTAAAACTGAGATGAGTGTTCCTTCTCTCATTACAAGCTTTACTTTGAAAGATAATTGCGTTCTTTTGAAAGTTTATTAATGTCACGAAAGCTTTAGTAAGAAACGCACATGCGTTTCTTTGTAAAGACAAGCAGTTGTTTGATAGGTGTGAAAGCACTCTTAGAACTGAGATCAGTGTTGTTTTTCTCCTTACAAGCTTTCCTTTGAAAGGTTATCGCGTTCTTTTGAAAGATTATTTATTTCAGGAAAGCTTTAGTAAGAAACACGAATGCGTCACATTATAAAGACAAGCAGTTGTTTGCTACGTGTGAAAGCACTGTTAGAACTGAGATGAGTGTTCCTTTTCTCAGTACAAGCTTTACTTTGAAAGATAATCGCGTTCTTTGCAAGTTTATTAATTTCACGAAAGCTATAGGATGAAACGCACATGCGTTCCTTTGTAAAGACAAGCAGTTATTTGCTACGTGTGAAAGCACTGTTAGAACTGAGATGAGTGTTCCTTCTCTCAGTACAAGCTTTACTTTGAAAGATAATCGCGTTCTTTTGAAAGTTTATTAATTTCACGAAAGCTTTAGTAAGAAACGCACATGCGTTTCTTTGTAAAGACAAGCAGTTGTTTGCTACATGTGAAAGCACTGTTAGAAGTGAGATGAGTGTTCCTTTTCTCAGTACAAGCTTTTATTTGAAACATAATCGCGTTCTTTTGAAAGTTTATTAATTTCACGAAAGCTTTAGTAAGAAACGCACATGCGTTTCTTTGTAAAGACAAGCAGTTGTTTGCTACGTGTGAAAGCACTGTTAGAACTGAGATGAGTATTCCTTTTCTCAGTACAAGCTTTACTTTGAAAGATCATCGCGTTCTTTTGAAAGTTTATTAATTTCACGAAAGCTTTAGTAAGAAACGCACATGCGTTTTTGTAAAGACAAGCAGTTGTTTGCTACGTGTGAAAGCACTTTTAGAACTGAGATGAGTGTTCCTTTTCTCAGTACAAGCTTTACTTTGAAAGATAATCGCGTTCTTTTGAAAGGTTATTAATTTCATGAAAGCTTTAGGATGAAACGCACAGGCGTTTCTTTGTAAAGGCAAGCAGTTGTTTGCTACGTGTGAAAGCACTGTTAGAACTGAGATGAGTGTTCCTTTTCTCAGTACAAGCTTTACTTTGAAAGATAATCACGTTCTTTTGAAAGTTTATTAATGTCACGAATGCTTTAGTAAGAAACGCACATGCGTTTCTTGTAAAGACAAGCAGTTGTTTGCTACGTGTGAAAGCACTTTTAGAACTGTGATGAGTGATCCTTTTCTCAATACAAGTTTTTCTTTGAAAGATAATCGCGTTCTTTTGAAAGTTTTTTAATTTCACGAAAGCTTTAGTGAGAAACGCACATGCGTTTCTTTGTAAAGACAAGCAGTTGTTTCCTATGTGTGAAAGCACTGTTAGAACTGAGATGAGTGTTCCTTTTCTCAGTACAAGCTTTACTTTGAAAGATAATTGCGTTCTTTTGAAAGTTTATTAATGTCACGAAAGCTTTAGTAAGAAACGCACATGCGTTTCTTTGTAAAGACAAGCAGTTGTTTGCTACGTGTGAAAGCAGTGTTAGAACTGAGATAAGTATTCTTTTTCTCAGTACATGCTTTACTTTGAAAGATAATCGCGTTCTTTGCAAGTTTATTAATTTCACGAAAGCTTTAGTAAGAAACGCACATGCGTTTCTTTGTAAGGACAAGCAGTTGTTTGCTACGTGTGAAAGCACTGTTAGAACTGAGATGAGTGTTCCTTTTCTCAGTACAAGCTTTACTTTGAAAGATAATCGCGTTCTTTTGAAAGTTTATTAATTTCACGAAAGCTTTAGGAAGAAACGCACATGCGTTTCTTTGTAAAGACAAGCAGTTGTTTGCTACGTGTGAAAGCACTGTTAGAACTGAGATGAGTGTTCCTTCTCTCATTACAAGCTTTACTTTGAAAGATAATTGCGTTCTTTTGAAAGTTTATTAATGTCACGAAAGCTTTAGTAAGAAACGCACATGCGTTTCTTTGTAAAGACAAGCAGTTGTTTGATACGTGTGAAAGCACTCTTAGAACTGAGATCAGTGTTGTTTTTCTCCTTACAAGCTTTCCTTTGAAAGGTTATCGCGTTCTTTTGAAAGATTATTTATTTCAGGAAAGCTTTAGTAAGAAACACGAATGCGTCACATTATAAAGACAAGCACTTGTTTGCTACGTGTGAAAGCACTGTTAGAACTGAGATGAGTGTTCCTTTTCTCAGTACAAGCTTTATTTTAAAAGATAATCGCGTTCTTTTGAATGTTTATTAATTTCACAAAAGCTTTAGGAAGAAACGCACATGAGTTTCTTTGTAAGGACAAGCAGTTGTTTTCTACGTGTGAAAGCACTGTTAGAACTGAGATGAGTGTTCCTTTTCTCAGTACAAGCTTTACTTTGAAAGATAATCGCGTTCTTTTGAAAGTTTATTAATTTCACGAAAGCTATAGGATGAAACGCACATGCGTTCCTTTGTAAAGACAAGCAGTTATTTGCTACGTGTGAAAGCACTGTTAGAACTGAGATGAGTGTTCCTTCTCTCAGTACAAGCTTTACTTTGAAAGATAATCGCGTTCTTTTGAAAGTTTATTAATTTCACGAAAGCTTTAGTAAGAAACGCACATGCGTTTCTTTGTAAAGACAAGCAGTTGTTTGCTACATGTGAAAGCACTGTTAGAAGTGAGATGAGTGTTCCTTTTCTCAGTACAAGCTTTTATTTGAAACATAATCGCGTTCTTTTGAAAGTTTATTAATTTCACGAAAGCTTTAGTAAGAAACGCACATGCGTTTCTTTGTAAAGACAAGCAGATGTTTGCTACGTGTGAAAGCACTGTTAGAACTGAGATGAGTATTCCTTTTCTCAGTACAAGCTTTACTTTGAAAGATCATCGCGTTCTTTTGAAAGTTTATTAATTTCACGAAAGCTTTAGTAAGAAACGCACATGCGTTTTTGTAAAGACAAGCAGTTGTTTACTACGTGTGAAAGCACTGTTAGAACTGAGATGAGTGTTCCTTTTCTCAGTACAAGCTTTACTTTGAAAGATAATCGCGTTCTTTTGAAAGTTTATTAATTTCACGAAAGCTATAGGATGAAACGCACATGCGTTCCTTTGTAAAGACAAGCAGTTATTTGCTACGTGTGAAAGCACTGTTAGAACTGAGATGAGTGTTCCTTCTCTCAGTACAAGCTTTACTTTGAAAGATAATCGCGTTCTTTTGAAAGTTTATTAATTTCACGAAAGCTTTAGTAAGAAACGCACATGCGTTTCTTTGTAAAGACAAGCAGTTGTTTGCTACATGTGAAAGCACTGTTAGAAGTGAGATGAGTGTTCCTTTTCTCAGTACAAGCTTTTATTTGAAACATAATCGCGTTCTTTTGAAAGTTTATTAATTTCACGAAAGCTTTAGTAAGAAACGCACATGCGTTTCTTTGTAAAGACAAGCAGATGTTTGCTACGTGTGAAAGCACTGTTAGAACTGAGATGAGTATTCCTTTTCTCAGTACAAGCTTTACTTTGAAAGATCATCGCGTTCTTTTGAAAGTTTATTAATTTCACGAAAGCTTTAGTAAGAAACGCACATGCGTTTTTGTAAAGACAAGCAGTTGTTTACTACGTGTGAAAGCACTGTTAGAACTGAGATGAGTGTTCCTTTTCTCAGTACAAGCTTTACTTTGAAAGATAATCGCGTTCTTTTAAAGGTTATTAATTTCATGAAAGCTTTAGGATGAAACGCACAGGCGTTTCTTTGTAAAGGCAAGCAGTTGTTTGCTACGTGTGAAAGCACTGTTAGAACTGAAATGAGTGCTCCTTTTCTCAGTACAAGCTTTTCTTTGAAACATAATCGCGTTCTTATGAAAGCTTATTAATTTCACGAAAGCTTTAGTAAGAAACGCACATGCGTTTTTGTAAAGACAAGCAGTTGTTTACTACGTGTGAAAGCACTGTTAGAACTGAGATGAGTGTTCCTTTTCTCAGTACAAGCTTTACTTTGAAAGATAATCGCGTTCTTTTGAAAGTTTATTAATGTCACGAAAGCTTTAGTAAGAAACGCACATGCGTTTCTTTGTAAAGACAAGCAGTTGTTTGCTACGTGTGAAAGCAGTGTTAGAACTGAGATAAGTATTCTTTTTCTCAGTACATGCTTTACTTTGAAAGATAATCGCGTTCTTTGCAAGTTTATTAATTTCACGAAAGCTTTAGTAAGAAACGCACATGCGTTTCTTTGTAAGGACAAGCAGTTGTTTGCTACGTGTGAAAGCACTGTTAGAACTGAGATGAGTGTTCCTTTTCTCAGTACAAGCTTTACTTTGAAAGATAATCGCGTTCTTTTGAAAGTTTATTAATTTCACGAAAGCTTTAGTAAGAAACGCACATGCGTTTCTTTGTAAAGACAAGCAGTTGTTTGCTACGTGTGAAAGCACTGTTAAAACTGAGATGAGTGTTCCTTCTCTCATTACAAGCTTTACTTTGAAAGATAATTGCGTTCTTTTGAAAGTTTATTAATGTCACGAAAGCTTTAGTAAGAAACGCACATGCGTTTCTTTGTAAAGACAAGCAGTTGTTTGATAGGTGTGAAAGCACTCTTAGAACTGAGATCAGTGTTGTTTTTCTCCTTACAAGCTTTCCTTTGAAAGGTTATCGCGTTCTTTTGAAAGATTATTTATTTCAGGAAAGCTTTAGTAAGAAACACGAATGCGTCACATTATAAAGACAAGCAGTTGTTTGCTACGTGTGAAAGCACTGTTAGAACTGAGATGAGTGTTCCTTTTCTCAGTACAAGCTTTACTTTGAAAGATAATCGCGTTCTTTGCAAGTTTATTAATTTCACGAAAGCTATAGGATGAAACGCACATGCGTTCCTTTGTAAAGACAAGCAGTTATTTGCTACGTGTGAAAGCACTGTTAGAACTGAGATGAGTGTTCCTTCTCTCAGTACAAGCTTTACTTTGAAAGATAATCGCGTTCTTTTGAAAGTTTATTAATTTCACGAAAGCTTTAGTAAGAAACGCACATGCGTTTCTTTGTAAAGACAAGCAGTTGTTTGCTACATGTGAAAGCACTGTTAGAAGTGAGATGAGTGTTCCTTTTCTCAGTACAAGCTTTTATTTGAAACATAATCGCGTTCTTTTGAAAGTTTATTAATTTCACGAAAGCTTTAGTAAGAAACGCACATGCGTTTCTTTGTAAAGACAAGCAGTTGTTTGCTACGTGTGAAAGCACTGTTAGAACTGAGATGAGTATTCCTTTTCTCAGTACAAGCTTTACTTTGAAAGATCATCGCGTTCTTTTGAAAGTTTATTAATTTCACGAAAGCTTTAGTAAGAAACGCACATGCGTTTTTGTAAAGACAAGCAGTTGTTTGCTACGTGTGAAAGCACTTTTAGAACTGAGATGAGTGTTCCTTTTCTCAGTACAAGCTTTACTTTGAAAGATAATCGCGTTCTTTTGAAAGGTTATTAATTTCATGAAAGCTTTAGGATGAAACGCACAGGCGTTTCTTTGTAAAGGCAAGCAGTTGTTTGCTACGTGTGAAAGCACTGTTAGAACTGAGATGAGTGTTCCTTTTCTCAGTACAAGCTTTACTTTGAAAGATAATCACGTTCTTTTGAAAGTTTATTAATGTCACGAATGCTTTAGTAAGAAACGCACATGCGTTTCTTGTAAAGACAAGCAGTTGTTTGCTACGTGTGAAAGCACTTTTAGAACTGTGATGAGTGATCCTTTTCTCAATACAAGTTTTTCTTTGAAAGATAATCGCGTTCTTTTGAAAGTTTTTTAATTTCACGAAAGCTTTAGTGAGAAACGCACATGCGTTTCTTTGTAAAGACAAGCAGTTGTTTCCTATGTGTGAAAGCACTGTTAGAACTGAGATGAGTGTTCCTTTTCTCAGTACAAGCTTTACTTTGAAAGATAATCGCGTTCTTTTGAAAGTTTATTAATGTCACGAAAGCTTTAGTAAGAAACGCACATGCGTTTCTTTGTAAAGACAAGCAGTTGTTTGCTACGTGTGAAAGCAGTGTTAGAACTGAGATAAGTATTCTTTTTCTCAGTACATGCTTTACTTTGAAAGATAATCGCGTTCTTTGCAAGTTTATTAATTTCACGAAAGCTTTAGTAAGAAACGCACATGCGTTTCTTTGTAAGGACAAGCAGTTGTTTGCTACGTGTGAAAGCACTGTTAGAACTGAGATGAGTGTTCCTTTTCTCAGTACAAGCTTTACTTTGAAAGATAATCGCGTTCTTTTGAAAGTTTATTAATTTCACGAAAGCTTTAGGAAGAAACGCACATGCGTTTCTTTGTAAAGACAAGCAGTTGTTTGCTACGTGTGAAAGCACTGTTAGAACTGAGATGAGTGTTCCTTCTCTCATTACAAGCTTTACTTTGAAAGATAATTGCGTTCTTTTGAAAGTTTATTAATGTCACGAAAGCTTTAGTAAGAAACGCACATGCGTTTCTTTGTAAAGACAAGCAGTTGTTTGATACGTGTGAAAGCACTCTTAGAACTGAGATCAGTGTTGTTTTTCTCCTTACAAGCTTTCCTTTGAAAGGTTATCGCGTTCTTTTGAAAGATTATTTATTTCAGGAAAGCTTTAGTAAGAAACACGAATGCGTCACATTATAAAGACAAGCACTTGTTTGCTACGTGTGAAAGCACTGTTAAAACTGAGATGAGTGTTCCTTTTCTCAGTACAAGCTTTATTTTAAAAGATAATCGCGTTCTTTTGAATGTTTATTAATTTCACAAAAGCTTTAGGAAGAAACGCACATGAGTTTCTTTGTAAGGACAAGCAGTTGTTTTCTACGTGTGAAAGCACTGTTAGAACTGAGATGAGTGTTCCTTTTCTCAGTACAAGCTTTACTTTGAAAGATAATCGCGTTCTTTTGAAAGTTTATTAATTTCACGAAAGCTATAGGATGAAACGCACATGCGTTCCTTTGTAAAGACAAGCAGTTATTTGCTACGTGTGAAAGCACTGTTAGAACTGAGATGAGTGTTCCTTCTCTCAGTACAAGCTTTACTTTGAAAGATAATCGCGTTCTTTTGAAAGTTTATTAATTTCACGAAAGCTTTAGTAAGAAACGCACATGCGTTTCTTTGTAAAGACAAGCAGTTGTTTGCTACATGTGAAAGCACTGTTAGAAGTGAGATGAGTGTTCCTTTTCTCAGTACAAGCTTTTATTTGAAACATAATCGCGTTCTTTTGAAAGTTTATTAATTTCACGAAAGCTTTAGTAAGAAACGCACATGCGTTTCTTTGTAAAGACAAGCAGATGTTTGCTACGTGTGAAAGCACTGTTAGAACTGAGATGAGTATTCCTTTTCTCAGTACAAGCTTTACTTTGAAAGATCATCGCGTTCTTTTGAAAGTTTATTAATTTCACGAAAGCTTTAGTAAGAAACGCACATGCGTTTTTGTAAAGACAAGCAGTTGTTTACTACGTGTGAAAGCACTGTTAGAACTGAGATGAGTGTTCCTTTTCTCAGTACAAGCTTTACTTTGAAAGATAATCGCGTTCTTTTAAAGGTAATTAATTTCATGAAAGCTTTAGGATGAAACGCACAGGCGTTTCTTTGTAAAGGCAAGCAGTTGTTTGCTACGTGTGAAAGCACTGTTAGAACTGAAATGAGTGCTCCTTTTCTCAGTACAAGCTTTTCTTTGAAACATAATCGCGTTCTTATGAAAGCTTATTAATTTCACGAAAGCTTTAGTAAGAAACGCACATGCGTTTTTGTAAAGACAAGCAGTTGTTTACTACGTGTGAAAGCACTGTTAGAACTGAGATGAGTGTTCCTTTTCTCAGTACAAGCTTTACTTTGAAAGATAATCGCGTTCTTTTGAAAGTTTATTAATGTCACGAAAGCTTTAGTAAGAAACGCACATGCGTTTCTTTGTAAAGACAAGCAGTTGTTTGCTACGTGTGAAAGCAGTGTTAGAACTGAGATAAGTATTCTTTTTCTCAGTACATGCTTTACTTTGAAAGATAATCGCGTTCTTTGCAAGTTTATTAATTTCACGAAAGCTTTAGTAAGAAACGCACATGCGTTTCTTTGTAAGGACAAGCAGTTGTTTGCTACGTGTGAAAGCACTGTTAGAACTGAGATGAGTGTTCCTTTTCTCAGTACAAGCTTTACTTTGAAAGATAATCGCGTTCTTTTGAAAGTTTATTAATTTCACGAAAGCTTTAGTAAGAAACGCACATGCGTTTCTTTGTAAAGACAAGCAGTTGTTTGCTACGTGTGAAAGCACTGTTAAAACTGAGATGAGTGTTCCTTCTCTCATTACAAGCTTTACTTTGAAAGATAATTGCGTTCTTTTGAAAGTTTATTAATGTCACGAAAGCTTTAGTAAGAAACGCACATGCGTTTCTTTGTAAAGACAAGCAGTTGTTTGATAGGTGTGAAAGCACTCTTAGAACTGAGATCAGTGTTGTTTTTCTCCTTACAAGCTTTCCTTTGAAAGGTTATCGCGTTCTTTTGAAAGATTATTTATTTCAGGAAAGCTTTAGTAAGAAACACGAATGCGTCACATTATAAAGACAAGCAGTTGTTTGCTACGTGTGAAAGCACTGTTAGAACTGAGATGAGTGTTCCTTTTCTCAGTACAAGCTTTACTTTGAAAGATAATCGCGTTCTTTCGAAAGGTTATTAATTTCATGAAAGCTTTAGGATGAAACGCACAGGCGTTTCTTTGTAAAGGCAAGCAGTTGTTTGCTACGTGTGAAAGCACTGTTAGAACTGAGATGAGTGTTCCTTTTCTCAGTACAAGCTTTACTTTGAAAGATAATCACGTTCTTTTGAAAGTTTATTAATGTCACGAATGCTTTAGTAAGAAACGCACATGCGTTTCTTGTAAAGACAAGCAGTTGTTTGCTACGTGTGAAAGCACTTTTAGAACTGTGATGAGTGATCCTTTTCTCAATACAAGTTTTTCTTTGAAAGATAATCGCGTTCTTTTGAAAGTTTATTAATTTCACGAAAGCTTTAGTGAGAAACGCACATGCGTTTCTTTGTAAAGACAAGCAGTTGTTTCCTATGTGTGAAAGCACTGTTAGAACTGAGATGAGTGTTCCTTTTCTCAGTACAAGCTTTACTTTGAAAGATAATCGCGTTCTTTTGAAAGTTTATTAATGTCACGAAAGCTTTAGTAAGAAACGCACATGCGTTTCTTTGTAAAGACAAGCAGTTGTTTGCTACGTGTGAAAGCAGTGTTAGAACTGAGATAAGTATTCTTTTTCTCAGTACATGCTTTACTTTGAAAGATAATCGCGTTCTTTGCAAGTTTATTAATTTCACGAAAGCTTTAGTAAGAAACGCACATGCGTTTCTTTGTCAGGACAAGCAGTTGTTTGCTACGTGTGAAAGCACTGTTAGAACTGAGATGAGTGTTCCTTTTCTCAGTACAAGCTTTACTTTGAAAGATAATCACGTTCTTTTGAAAGTTTATTAATTTCACGAAAGCTTTAGGAAGAAACGCACATGCGTTTCTTTGTAAAGACAAGCAGTTGTTTGCTACGTGTGAAAGCACTGTTAGAACTGAGATGAGTGTTCCTTCTCTCATTACAAGCTTTACTTTGAAAGATAATTGCGTTCTTTTGAAAGTTTATTAATGTCACGAAAGCTTTAGTAAGAAACGCACATGCGTTTCTTTGTAAAGACAAGCAGTTGTTTGATACGTGTGAAAGCACTCTTAGAACTGAGATCAGTGTTGTTTTTCTCCTTACAAGCTTTCCTTTGAAAGGTTATCGCGTTCTTTTGAAAGATTATTTATTTCAGGAAAGCTTTAGTAAGAAACACGAATGCGTCACATTATAAAGACAAGCACTTGTTTGCTACGTGTGAAAGCACTGTTAGAACTGAGATGAGTGTTCCTTTTCTCAGTACAAGCTTTATTTTAAAAGATAATCGCGTTCTTTTGAAAGTTTATTAATTTCACAAAAGCTTTAGGAAGAAACGCACATGAGTTTCTTTGTAAGGACAAGCAGTTGTTTTCTACGTGTGAAAGCACTGTTAGAACTGAGATGAGTGTTCCTTTTCTCAGTACAAACTTTACTTTGAAAGATAATCGCGTTCTTTTGAAAGTTTATTAATTTCACGAAAGCTATAGGATGAAACGCACATGCGTTCCTTTGTAAAGACAAGCAGTTATTTGCTACGTGTGAAAGCACTGTTAGAACTGAGATGAGTGTTCCTTCTCTCAGTACAAGCTTTACTTTGAAAGATAATCGCGTTCTTTTGAAAGTTTATTAATTTCACGAAAGCTTTAGTAAGAAACGCACATGCGTTTCTTTGTAAAGACAAGCAGTTGTTTGCTACATGTGAAAGCACTGTTAGAAGTGAGATGAGTGTTCCTTTTCTCAGTACAAGCTTTTATTTGCAACATAATCGCGTTCTTTTGAAAGTTTATTAATTTCACGAAAGCTTTAGTAAGAAACGCACATGCGTTTCTTTGTAAAGATAAGCAGTTGTTTGCTACGTGTGAAAGCACTGTTAGAACTGAGATGAGTATTCCTTTTCTCAGTACAAGCTTTACTTTGAAAGATCATCGCGTTCTTTTGAAAGTTTATTAATTTCACGAAAGCTTTAGTAAGAAACTCACATGCGTTTGTAAAGACAAGCAGTTGTTTACTACGTGTGAAAGCACTGTTAGAACTGAGATGAGTGTTCCTTTTCTCAGTACAAGCTTTACTTTGAAAGATAATCGCGTTCTTTTGAAAGGTTATTAATTTCATGAAAGCTTTAGGATGAAACGCACAGGCGTTTCTTTGTAAAGGCAAGCAGTTGTTTGCTACGTGTGAAAGCACTGTTAGAACTGAAATGAGTGCTCCTTTTCTCAGTACAAGCTTTTCTTTGAAACATAATCGCGTTCTTATGAAAGCTTATTAATTTCACGAAAGCTTTAGTAAGAAACGCACATGCGTTTTTGTAAAGACAAGCAGTTGTTTACTACGTGTGACAGCACTGTTAGAACTGAGATGAGTGTTCCTTTTCTCAGTACAAGCTTTACTTTGAAAGATAATCGCGTTCTTTTGAAAGGTTATTAATTTCATGAAAGCTTTAGGATGAAACGCACAGGCGTTTCTTTGTAAAGGCAAGCAGTTGTTTGCTACGTGTGAAAGCACTGTTAGAACTGAAATGAGTGCTCCTTTTCTCAGTACAAGCTTTTCTTTGAAACATAATCGCGTTCTTATGAAAGCTTATTAATTTCACGAAAGCTATAGGATGAAACGCACATGCGTTCCTTTGTAAAGACAAGCAGTTATTTGCTACGTGTGAAAGCACTGTTAGAACTGAGATGAGTGTTCCTTCTCTCAGTACAAGCTTTACTTTGAAAGATAATCGCGTTCTTTTGAAAGTTTATTAATTTCACGAAAGCTTTAGGAAGAAACGCACATGCGTTTCTTTGTAAAGACAAGCAGTTGTTTGCTACATGTGAAAGCACTGTTAGAAGTGAGATGAGTGTTCCTTTTCTCAGTACAAGCTTTTATTTGAAACATAATCGCGTTCTTTTGAAAGTTTATTAATTTCACGAAAGCTTTAGTAAGAAACGCACATGCGTTTCTTTGTAAAGACAAGCAGTTGTTTGCTACGTGTGAAAGCACTGTTAGAACTGAGATGAGTATTCCTTTTCTCAGTACAAGCTTTACTTTGAAAGATCATCGCGTTCTTTTGAAAGTTTATTAATTTCACGAAAGCTTTAGTAAGAAACGCACATGCGTTTTTGTAAAGACAAGCAGTTGTTTGCTACGTGTGAAAGCACTGTTAGAACTGAGATGAGTGTTCCTTTTCTCAGTACAAGCTTTACTTTGAAAGATAATCGCGTTCTTTTGAAAGGTTATTAATTTCATGAAAGCTTTAGGATGAAACGCACAGGCGTTTCTTTGTAAAGGCAAGCAGTTGTTTGCTACGTGTGAAAGCACTGTTAGAACTGAGATGAGTGTTCCTTTTCTCAGTACAAGCTTTACTTTGAAAGATAATCACGTTCTTTTGAAAGTTTATTAATGTCACGAATGCTTTAGTAAGAAACGCACATGCGTTTCTTGTAAAGACAAGCAGTTGTTTGCTACGTGTGAAAGCACTTTTAGAACTGTGATGAGTGATCCTTTTCTCAATACAAGTTTTTCTTTGAAAGATAATCGCGTTCTTTTGAAAGTTTATTAATTTCACGAAAGCTTTAGTGAGAAACGCACATGCGTTTCTTTGTAAAGACAAGCAGTTGTTTCCTATGTGTGAAAGCACTGTTAGAACTGAGATGAGTGTTCCTTTTCTCAGTACAAGCTTTACTTTGAAAGATAATCGCGTTCTTTTGAAAGTTTATTAATGTCACGAAAGCTTTAGTAAGAAACGCACATGTGTTTCTTTGTAAAGACAAGCAGTTGTTTGCTACGTGTGAAAGCAGTGTTAGAACTGAGATAAGTATTCTTTTTCTCAGTACATGCTTTACTTTGAAAGATAATCGCGTTCTTTGCAAGTTTATTAATTTCACGAAAGCTATAGGATGAAACGCACATGCGTTCCTTTGTAAAGACAAGCAGTTATTTGCTACGTGTGAAAGCACTGTTAGAACTGAGATGAGTGTTCCTTCTCTCAGTACAAGCTTTACTTTGAAAGATAATCGCGTTCTTTTGAAAGTTTATTAATTTCACGAAAGCTTTAGTAAGAAACGCACATGCGTTTCTTTGTAAAGACAAGCAGTTGTTTGCTACATGTGAAAGCACTGTTAGAAGTGAGATGAGTGTTCCTTTTCTCAGTACAAGCTTTTATTTGCAACATAATCGCGTTCTTTTGAAAGTTTATTAATTTCACGAAAGCTTTAGTAAGAAACGCACATGCGTTTCTTTGTAAAGATAAGCAGTTGTTTGCTACGTGTGAAAGCACTGTTAGAACTGAGATGAGTATTCCTTTTCTCAGTACAAGCTTTACTTTGAAAGATCATCGCGTTCTTTTGAAAGTTTATTAATTTCACGAAAGCTTTAGTAAGAAACTCACATGCGTTTGTAAAGACAAGCAGTTGTTTACTACGTGTGAAAGCACTGTTAGAACTGAGATGAGTGTTCCTTTTCTCAGTACAAGCTTTACTTTGAAAGATAATCGCGTTCTTTTGAAAGGTTATTAATTTCATGAAAGCTTTAGGATGAAACGCACAGGCGTTTCTTTGTAAAGGCAAGCAGTTGTTTGCTACGTGTGAAAGCACTGTTAGAACTGAAATGAGTGCTCCTTTTCTCAGTACAAGCTTTTCTTTGAAACATAATCGCGTTCTTATGAAAGCTTATTAATTTCACGAAAGCTTTAGTAAGAAACGCACATGCGTTTTTGTAAAGACAAGCAGTTGTTTACTACGTGTGACAGCACTGTTAGAACTGAGATGAGTGTTCCTTTTCTCAGTACAAGCTTTACTTTGAAAGATAATCGCGTTCTTTTGAAAGGTTATTAATTTCATGAAAGCTTTAGGATGAAACGCACAGGCGTTTCTTTGTAAAGGCAAGCAGTTGTTTGCTACGTGTGAAAGCACTGTTAGAACTGAAATGAGTGCTCCTTTTCTCAGTACAAGCTTTTCTTTGAAACATAATCGCGTTCTTATGAAAGCTTATTAATTTCACGAAAGCTATAGGATGAAACGCACATGCGTTCCTTTGTAAAGACAAGCAGTTATTTGCTACGTGTGAAAGCACTGTTAGAACTGAGATGAGTGTTCCTTCTCTCAGTACAAGCTTTACTTTGAAAGATAATCGCGTTCTTTTGAAAGTTTATTAATTTCACGAAAGCTTTAGGAAGAAACGCACATGCGTTTCTTTGTAAAGACAAGCAGTTGTTTGCTACATGTGAAAGCACTGTTAGAAGTGAGATGAGTGTTCCTTTTCTCAGTACAAGCTTTTATTTGAAACATAATCGCGTTCTTTTGAAAGTTTATTAATTTCACGAAAGCTTTAGTAAGAAACGCACATGCGTTTCTTTGTAAAGACAAGCAGTTGTTTGCTACGTGTGAAAGCACTGTTAGAACTGAGATGAGTATTCCTTTTCTCAGTACAAGCTTTACTTTGAAAGATCATCGCGTTCTTTTGAAAGTTTATTAATTTCACGAAAGCTTTAGTAAGAAACGCACATGCGTTTTTGTAAAGACAAGCAGTTGTTTGCTACGTGTGAAAGCACTGTTAGAACTGAGATGAGTGTTCCTTTTCTCAGTACAAGCTTTACTTTGAAAGATAATCGCGTTCTTTTGAAAGGTTATTAATTTCATGAAAGCTTTAGGATGAAACGCACAGGCGTTTCTTTGTAAAGGCAAGCAGTTGTTTGCTACGTGTGAAAGCACTGTTAGAACTGAGATGAGTGTTCCTTTTCTCAGTACAAGCTTTACTTTGAAAGATAATCACGTTCTTTTGAAAGTTTATTAATGTCACGAATGCTTTAGTAAGAAACGCACATGCGTTTCTTGTAAAGACAAGCAGTTGTTTGCTACGTGTGAAAGCACTTTTAGAACTGTGATGAGTGATCCTTTTCTCAATACAAGTTTTTCTTTGAAAGATAATCGCGTTCTTTTGAAAGTTTATTAATTTCACGAAAGCTTTAGTGAGAAACGCACATGCGTTTCTTTGTAAAGACAAGCAGTTGTTTCCTATGTGTGAAAGCACTGTTAGAACTGAGATGAGTGTTCCTTTTCTCAGTACAAGCTTTACTTTGAAAGATAATCGCGTTCTTTTGAAAGTTTATTAATGTCACGAAAGCTTTAGTAAGAAACGCACATGTGTTTCTTTGTAAAGACAAGCAGTTGTTTGCTACGTGTGAAAGCAGTGTTAGAACTGAGATAAGTATTCTTTTTCTCAGTACATGCTTTACTTTGAAAGATAATCGCGTTCTTTGCAAGTTTATTAATTTCACGAAAGCTTTAGTAAGAAACGCACATGCGTTTCTTTGTAAGGACAAGCAGTTGTTTGCTACCTGTGAAAGCACTGTTAGAACTGAGATGAGTGTTCCTTTTCTCAGTACAAGCTTTACTTTGAAAGATAATCGCGTTCTTTTGAAAGTTTATTAATTTCACGAAAGCTTTAGGAAGAAACGCACATGCGTTTCTTTGTAAAGACAAGCAGTTGTTTGCTACGTGTGAAAGCACTGTTAGAACTGAGATGAGTGTTCCTTCTCTCATTACAAGCTTTCCTTTGAAAGATAATTGCGTTCTTTTGAAAGTTTATTAATGTCACGAAAGCTTTAGTAAGAAACGCACATGCGTTTCTTTGTAAAGACAAGCAGTTGTTTGATACGTGTGAAAGCACTCTTAGAACTGAGATGAGTGTTCCTTTTCTCAGTACAAGCTTTACTTTGAAAGATAATCGCGTTCTTTTGAAAGATTATTAATTTCACGAAAGCTTTATTAAGAAACACTAATGCGTTACATTATAAAGACAAGCAGTTGTTTGCTATGTGTGAAAGCACTGTTAGAAGTGAGATGAGTGTTCCTTTTCTCAGTACAAGTTTTATTTTGAAAGATAATCGCGTTCTTTTGAAAGTTTATTAATTTCACGATAGCTTTAGGAAGAAACGCACATGCGTTTCTTTGTGAGGACAAGCAGTTGTTTGCTACATGTGAAAGCACTGTTAGAACTGAGATGAGTGTTCCTTTTCTTAGTATAAGCTTTACTTTGAAAGATAATCGCGTTCTTTTTACGGTTTATTAATTTCACGAAAGCTTTAGGAAGAAACGCACATGCGTTTCTTTGTAAAGACAAGCAGTTGATTGCTACGTGTGAAAGCACGGTTTGAACTGAGATGAGTGTTCCTTTTCTCAGTACAAGCTTTATTTTGAAAGATAATCGCTTTCTTTTGAAAGATTATTAATTTCACGAAAGCTTTAGTAAGAAACACTAATGCGTTACATTATAAAGACAAGCAGTATTTGATATGTGTGAAAGCACTGTTATAACTCCGATGAGTGTTCCTTTTCTCAGTACAAGCTTTTCTTTGAAAGATAATCGCATTCTTTTGAAAGATTATTAGTTTCACGAAAGCTTTAGTAAGAAACGCACATGCGTTTCTTTGTAAAGACAAGCAGTTGTTTGCTACATGTGAAAGCACTGTTAGAACTCAGATGAGTGTTTCTATTCTCAGTACAAGCTTTACTTTGAAACATAATCGCGTTCTTTTGAAAGTTTATAATGTCACGAAAGCTTTAGTAAGAAACGCACATGCGTTTCTTTGTAAAGATAAGCAGTTGTTTGCTACGTGTGAAAGCACTGTTAGAACTGAGATGAGTATTCCTTTTCTCAGTACAAGCTTTACTTTGAAAGATCATCGCGTTCTTTTGAAAGTTTATTAATTTCACGAAAGCTTTAGTAAGAAACTCACATGCGTTTGTAAAGACAAGCAGTTGTTTACTACGTGTGAAAGCACTGTTAGAACTGAGATGAGTGTTCCTTTTCTCAGTACAAGCTTTACTTTGAAAGATAATCGCGTTCTTTTGAAAGGTTATTAATTTCATGAAAGCTTTAGGATGAAACGCACAGGCGTTTCTTTGTAAAGGCAAGCAGTTGTTTGCTACGTGTGAAAGCACTGTTAGAACTGAAATGAGTGCTCCTTTTCTCAGTACAAGCTTTTCTTTGAAACATAATCGCGTTCTTATGAAAGCTTATTAATTTCACGAAAGCTTTAGTAAGAAACGCACATGCGTTTTTGTAAAGACAAGCAGTTGTTTACTACGTGTGACAGCACTGTTAGAACTGAGATGAGTGTTCCTTTTCTCAGTACAAGCTTTACTTTGAAAGATAATCGCGTTCTTTTGAAAGGTTATTAATTTCATGAAAGCTTTAGGATGAAACGCACAGGCGTTTCTTTGTAAAGGCAAGCAGTTGTTTGCTACGTGTGAAAGCACTGTTAGAACTGAAATGAGTGCTCCTTTTCTCAGTACAAGCTTTTCTTTGAAACATAATCGCGTTCTTATGAAAGCTTATTAATTTCAAGAAAGCTATAGGATGAAACGCACATGCGTTCCTTTGTAAAGACAAGCAGTTATTTGCTACGTGTGAAAGCACTGTTAGAACTGAGATGAGTGTTCCTTCTCTCAGTACAAGCTTTACTTTGAAAGATAATCGCGTTCTTTTGAAAGTTTATTAATTTCACGAAAGCTTTAGGAAGAAACGCACATGCGTTTCTTTGTAAAGACAAGCAGTTGTTTGCTACATGTGAAAGCACTGTTAGAAGTGAGATGAGTGTTCCTTTTCTCAGTACAAGCTTTTATTTGAAACATAATCGCGTTCTTTTGAAAGTTTATTAATTTCACGAAAGCTTTAGTAAGAAACGCACATGCGTTTCTTTGTAAAGACAAGCAGTTGTTTGCTACGTGTGAAAGCACTGTTAGAACTGAGATGAGTATTCCTTTTCTCAGTACAAGCTTTACTTTGAAAGATCATCGCGTTCTTTTGAAAGTTTATTAATTTCACGAAAGCTTTAGTAAGAAACGCACATGCGTTTTTGTAAAGACAAGCAGTTGTTTGCTACGTGTGAAAGCACTGTTAGAACTGAGATGAGTGTTCCTTTTCTCAGTACAAGCTTTACTTTGAAAGATAATCGCGTTCTTTTGAAAGGTTATTAATTTCATGAAAGCTTTAGGATGAAACGCACAGGCGTTTCTTTGTAAAGGCAAGCAGTTGTTTGCTACGTGTGAAAGCACTGTTAGAACTGAGATGAGTGTTCCTTTTCTCAGTACAAGCTTTACTTTGAAAGATAATCACGTTCTTTTGAAAGTTTATTAATGTCACGAATGCTTTAGTAAGAAACGCACATGCGTTTCTTGTAAAGACAAGCAGTTGTTTGCTACGTGTGAAAGCACTTTTAGAACTGTGATGAGTGATCCTTTTCTCAATACAAGTTTTTCTTTGAAAGATAATCGCGTTCTTTTGAAAGTTTATTAATTTCACGAAAGCTTTAGTGAGAAACGCACATGCGTTTCTTTGTAAAGACAAGCAGTTGTTTCCTATGTGTGAAAGCACTGTTAGAACTGAGATGAGTGTTCCTTTTCTCAGTACAAGCTTTACTTTGAAAGATAATCGCGTTCTTTTGAAAGTTTATTAATGTCACGAAAGCTTTAGTAAGAAACGCACATGTGTTTCTTTGTAAAGACAAGCAGTTGTTTGCTACGTGTGAAAGCAGTGTTAGAACTGAGATAAGTATTCTTTTTCTCAGTACATGCTTTACTTTGAAAGATAATCGCGTTCTTTGCAAGTTTATTAATTTCACGAAAGCTTTAGTAAGAAACGCACATGCGTTTCTTTGTAAGGACAAGCAGTTGTTTGCTACCTGTGAAAGCACTGTTAGAACTGAGATGAGTGTTCCTTTTCTCAGTACAAGCTTTACTTTGAAAGATAATCGCGTTCTTTTGAAAGTTTATTAATTTCACGAAAGCTTTAGGAAGAAACGCACATGCGTTTCTTTGTAAAGACAAGCAGTTGTTTGCTACGTGTGAAAGCACTGTTAGAACTGAGATGAGTGTTCCTTCTCTCATTACAAGCTTTCCTTTGAAAGATAATTGCGTTCTTTTGAAAGTTTATTAATGTCACGAAAGCTTTAGTAAGAAACGCACATGCGTTTCTTTGTAAAGACAAGCAGTTGTTTGATACGTGTGAAAGCACTCTTAGAACTGAGATGAGTGTTCCTTTTCTCAGTACAAGCTTTACTTTGAAAGATAATCGCGTTCTTTTGAAAGATTATTAATTTCACGAAAGCTTTATTAAGAAACACTAATGCGTTACATTATAAAGACAAGCAGTTGTTTGCTATGTGTGAAAGCACTGTTAGAAGTGAGATGAGTGTTCCTTTTCTCAGTACAAGTTTTATTTTGAAAGATAATCGCGTTCTTTTGAAAGTTTATTAATTTCACGATAGCTTTAGGAAGAAACGCACATGCGTTTCTTTGTGAGGACAAGCAGTTGTTTGCTACATGTGAAAGCACTGTTAGAACTGAGATGAGTGTTCCTTTTCTTAGTATAAGCTTTACTTTGAAAGATAATCGCGTTCTTTTTACGGTTTATTAATTTCACGAAAGCTTTAGGAAGAAACGCACATGCGTTTCTTTGTAAAGACAAGCAGTTGATTGCTACGTGTGAAAGCACGGTTTGAACTGAGATGAGTGTTCCTTTTCTCAGTACAAGCTTTATTTTGAAAGATAATCGCTTTCTTTTGAAAGATTATTAATTTCACGAAAGCTTTAGTAAGAAACACTAATGCGTTACATTATAAAGACAAGCAGTATTTGATATGTGTGAAAGCACTGTTATAACTCCGATGAGTGTTCCTTTTCTCAGTACAAGCTTTTCTTTGAAAGATAATCGCATTCTTTTGAAAGATTATTAGTTTCACGAAAGCTTTAGTAAGAAACGCACATGCGTTTCTTTGTAAAGACAAGCAGTTGTTTGCTACATGTGAAAGCACTGTTAGAACTCAGATGAGTGTTTCTATTCTCAGTACAAGCTTTACTTTGAAACATAATCGCGTTCTTTTGAAAGTTTATAATGTCACGAAAGCTTTTTTAAGAAACGCACATGCGTTGCTTTGTAAAGAGAAGCAGTTTTTTGCTACGTGTGAAAGCACTATTAGAACTGAGAGGAGTGTTCCTTTTCTCAGTACAAGCTTTACTTTGAAAGATAATAGCGTTCTTATGAAAGTTTATTAATATCACGAAAGCTTTAGTAAGAAACGCACATGCGTTTCTTTGTAAAGGCAAGCAGTTGATTGCTACGTGTGAAAGCATGGTTAGAACTGAGATGAGTGTTCCTTTTCTCAGTACAAGCTTTACTTTGAAAGATAATCGCGTTCTTTTGAAAGTTTATTAATTTCACGAAAGCATTAGTAAGAAACACTAATGCGTTACATTATAAAGACAAGCAGTATTTGATATGTGTGAAAGCACTGTTAGAACTCAGATGAGAGTTCCTTTTCTCAGTACAAGCTTTACTTTAAAAGATAATCGCGTTCTTTTGAAAGTTCATTAATGTCACGAAAGCTTTAGTAAGACACGCACATGCGTTTCTTTGTAAAGACAAGCAGTTGTTTGCTACGTGTGAAAGCACTGTTAGAACTGAGAAGAGTGTTCCTTTTCTTAGTACAAGCTTTACATTGAAAGATAATCGCGTTATTTTTACAGTTTATTAATTTCACGAAAGCTTTCGTAAGAAACGCGCATGCGTTTCTTTGTAAAGACAAGCAGTTGTTTGCTACGTGTGAAAGCACTGTTAGAACTGAGATGACTGTTCCTTTTCTCAGTACAAGCTTTACTTTGAAACATAATCGCGTTCTTTTGAAAGTTTATTAATTTCACGAAAGCTTTAGTAAGACACATTAATGCATTACATTATAAAGAGAAGCAGTATTTGATACGGGTGAAAGCACTGTTAGAACTGAGATCAGTGTTCCTTTTCTTAGTACAAGCTTTACTTTGGAAGATAATCGCGTTCTTATGAAAGTTTATTAATTTCACGAAAGCTTTAGTAAGAAAAACTCATGCGTTTCTTTGTAAAGGCAAGCAGTTGATTGCTACGTGTGAAAGCACTGTTAGAACTGAGATGAGTGTTCCTTCTCTCAGTACAAGCCTTACTTTGAAAGATAATCGTGTTCTTCTGAAAGTTTATTAATTTCACGAAAGCTTAAGGATGAAACGCACATGCGTTTCTTTGTAAAGGCAAGCAGTTGATTGCTACGTGTGAAAGCACGGTTAGAACTGAGATGAGTGTTCCTTTTCTCAGTACAAGCTTTACTTTGAAAGATAATCGCGTTCTTTTGAAAGTTTATTAATTTCAGGAAAGCTTTAGTAAGAAACGCACATGTGTATCTTGGTCAAGATAAGCAGTTGTTTGCTACGTGTGAAAGCACTGTTAGAACTGAGATGAGTGTTCCTTTTCTCAGTACAAGCTTTACTTTGAAAGATAATCGCTTTCTTTTGAAAGATTATTAATTTCACGAAAGCTTTAGTAAGAAACACTAATGCGTTACATTATAAAGACAAGCAGTATTTGATATGTGTGAAAGCACTGTTATAACTCCGATGAGTGTTCCTTTTCTCAGTACAAGCTTTTCTTTGAAAGATAATCGCATTCTTTTGAAAGATTATTAGTTTCATGAAAGCTTTAGTAAGAAACGCACATGCGTTTCTTTGTAAAGACAAGCAGTTGTTTGCTACATATGAAAGCACTGTTAGAACTGAGATGAGTGTTCCTATTCTCAGTACAAGCTTTACTTTGAAAGATAATCGCGTTCTTTTGAAAGTTTATTAATTTCACGAAAGCTTTTTTAAGAAACGCACATGCGTTGCTTTGTAAAGACAAGCAGTTTTTTGCTACGTGTGAAAGCACTATTAGAACTGAGAGGAGTGTTCCTTTTCTCAGTACAAGCTTTACTTTGAAAGATAATAGCGTTCTTATGAAGGTTTATTAATTTCACGAAAGCTTTAGTAAGAAACGCACATGCGTTTCTTTGTAAAGGCAAGCAGTTGATTGCTACGTGTGAAAGCATGGTTAGAACTGAGATGAGTGTTCCTTTTCTCAGTACAAGCTTTACTTTGAAAGATAATCGCGTTCTTTTGAAAGTTTATTAATTTCACGAAAGCATTAGTAAGAAACACTAATGCGTTACATTATAAAGACAAGCAGTATTTGATACGTGTGAAAGCACTGTTAGAACTGAGATGAGAGTTCCTTTTCTCAGTACAAGCTTTACTTTGAAAGATAATCGCGTTCTTTTGAAAGTTCATTAATGTCACGAAAGCTTTAGTAAGACACGCACATGCGTTTCTTTGTAAAGACAAGCAGTTGTTTGCTACGTGTGAAAGCACTGTTAGAACTGAGAAGAGTGTTCCTTTTCTTAGTACAAGCTTTACATTGAAAGATAATCGCGTTATTTTTACAGTTTATTAATTTCACGAAAACTTTCGTAAGAAACGCGCATGCGTTTCTTTGTAAAGACAAGCAGTTGTTTGCTACGTGTGAAAGCACTGTTAGAACTGAGATGAGTGTTCCTTTTCTCAGTACAAGCTTTACTTTGAAACATAATCGCGTTCTTTTGAAAGTTTATTAATTTCACGAAAGCTTTAGTAAGACACATTAATGCATTACATTATAAAGAGAAGCAGTATTTGATACGGGTGAAAGCACTGTTAGAACTGAGATCAGTGTTCCTTTTCTTAGTACAAGCTTTACTTTGGAAGATAATCGCGTTCTTATGAAAGTTTATTAATTTCACGAAAGCTTTAGTAAGAAAAACACATGCGTTTCTTTGTAAGGACAAGTAGTTGTTTGCTACGTGTGAAAGCACTGTTAGAACTGAGATGAGTGTTCCTTCTCTCAGTACAAGCCTTACTTTGAAAGATAATCGTGTTCTTCTGAAAGTTTATTAATTTCACGAAAGCTTAAGGATGAAACGCACATGCGTTTCTTTGTAAAGGCAAGCCGTTGTTTGCTACGTGTGAAAGCACTGTTAGAACTGAGATGAGTGTTCCTTTCTTCAGTACAAGCTTTACTTTGAAAGATAATCGCTTTCTTTTGAAAGATTATTAATTTCACGAAAGCTTTAGTAAGAAACACTAATGCGTTACATTATAAAGACAAGCAGTATTTGATACGTGTGAAAGCACTGTTAGAACTGAGATCAGTGTTCCTTTTCTCAGTACAAGCGTAACTTTGAAATATAATCGCATTCTTTTGTAAGTTTATTAATGTCACGAAAGCTTTAGGAAGAAACGCACAAGCGTTTCTTTGTAAAGACAAGCAGTTGTTTGCTACGTGTGAAAGCACTGTTAGAAATGAGATGAGTGTTCCTTTTCTCAGTACAAGCTTTTCTTTGAAAGATAATCTCGTTCTTATGAAAGTTTATTAATTTCACGAAAGCTTTAGTAAGAAACGCACATGCGTTTCTTTGTAAAGACAAGCAGTTGTTTGCTACGTGTGAAAGCACTGTGAGAACTGAGATGAGTGTTCCTTTTCTCAGTACAAGCTTTACTTTGAAAGATAATCGCGTTCTTTTGAAAGTTTATTAATTTCACGAAAGCTTTAGTGAGAAACGCACATGCGTTTCTTTGTAAAGACAAGCAGTTGTTTCCTATGTGTGAAAGCACTGTTAGAACTGAGATGAGTGTTCCTTTTCTCAGTACAAGCTTTACTTTGAAAGATAATCGCGTTCTTTTGAAAGTTTATTAATGTCACGAAAGCTTTAGTAAGAAACGCACATGTGTTTCTTTGTAAAGACAAGCAGTTGTTTGCTACGTGTGAAAGCAGTGTTAGAACTGAGATAAGTATTCTTTTTCTCAGTACATGCTTTACTTTGAAAGATAATCGCGTTCTTTGCAAGTTTATTAATTTCACGAAAGCTTTAGTAAGAAACGCACATGCGTTTCTTTGTAAGGACAAGCAGTTGTTTGCTACCTGTGAAAGCACTGTTAGAACTGAGATGAGTGTTCCTTTTCTCAGTACAAGCTTTACTTTGAAAGATAATCGCGTTCTTTTGAAAGTTTATTAATTTCACGAAAGCTTTAGGAAGAAACGCACATGCGTTTCTTTGTAAAGACAAGCAGTTGTTTGCTACGTGTGAAAGCACTGTTAGAACTGAGATGAGTGTTCCTTCTCTCATTACAAGCTTTCCTTTGAAAGATAATTGCGTTCTTTTGAAAGTTTATTAATGTCACGAAAGCTTTAGTAAGAAACGCACATGCGTTTCTTTGTAAAGACAAGCAGTTGTTTGATACGTGTGAAAGCACTCTTAGAACTGAGATGAGTGTTCCTTTTCTCAGTACAAGCTTTACTTTGAAAGATAATCGCGTTCTTTTGAAAGATTATTAATTTCACGAAAGCTTTATTAAGAAACACTAATGCGTTACATTATAAAGACAAGCAGTTGTTTGCTATGTGTGAAAGCACTGTTAGAAGTGAGATGAGTGTTCCTTTTCTCAGTACAAGTTTTATTTTGAAAGATAATCGCGTTCTTTTGAAAGTTTATTAATTTCACGATAGCTTTAGGAAGAAACGCACATGCGTTTCTTTGTGAGGACAAGCAGTTGTTTGCTACATGTGAAAGCACTGTTAGAACTGAGATGAGTGTTCCTTTTCTTAGTATAAGCTTTACTTTGAAAGATAATCGCGTTCTTTTTACGGTTTATTAATTTCACGAAAGCTTTAGGAAGAAACGCACATGCGTTTCTTTGTAAAGACAAGCAGTTGATTGCTACGTGTGAAAGCACGGTTTGAACTGAGATGAGTGTTCCTTTTCTCAGTACAAGCTTTATTTTGAAAGATAATCGCTTTCTTTTGAAAGATTATTAATTTCACGAAAGCTTTAGTAAGAAACACTAATGCGTTACATTATAAAGACAAGCAGTATTTGATATGTGTGAAAGCACTGTTATAACTCCGATGAGTGTTCCTTTTCTCAGTACAAGCTTTTCTTTGAAAGATAATCGCATTCTTTTGAAAGATTATTAGTTTCACGAAAGCTTTAGTAAGAAACGCACATGCGTTTCTTTGTAAAGACAAGCAGTTGTTTGCTACATGTGAAAGCACTGTTAGAACTCAGATGAGTGTTTCTATTCTCAGTACAAGCTTTACTTTGAAACATAATCGCGTTCTTTTGAAAGTTTATAATGTCACGAAAGCTTTTTTAAGAAACGCACATGCGTTGCTTTGTAAAGAGAAGCAGTTTTTTGCTACGTGTGAAAGCACTATTAGAACTGAGAGGAGTGTTCCTTTTCTCAGTACAAGCTTTACTTTGAAAGATAATAGCGTTCTTATGAAAGTTTATTAATATCACGAAAGCTTTAGTAAGAAACGCACATGCGTTTCTTTGTAAAGGCAAGCAGTTGATTGCTACGTGTGAAAGCATGGTTAGAACTGAGATGAGTGTTCCTTTTCTCAGTACAAGCTTTACTTTGAAAGATAATCGCGTTCTTTTGAAAGTTTATTAATTTCACGAAAGCATTAGTAAGAAACACTAATGCGTTACATTATAAAGACAAGCAGTATTTGATATGTGTGAAAGCACTGTTAGAACTCAGATGAGAGTTCCTTTTCTCAGTACAAGCTTTACTTTAAAAGATAATCGCGTTCTTTTGAAAGTTCATTAATGTCACGAAAGCTTTAGTAAGACACGCACATGCGTTTCTTTGTAAAGACAAGCAGTTGTTTGCTACGTGTGAAAGCACTGTTAGAACTGAGAAGAGTGTTCCTTTTCTTAGTACAAGCTTTACATTGAAAGATAATCGCGTTATTTTTACAGTTTATTAATTTCACGAAAGCTTTCGTAAGAAACGCGCATGCGTTTCTTTGTAAAGACAAGCAGTTGTTTGCTACGTGTGAAAGCACTGTTAGAACTGAGATGACTGTTCCTTTTCTCAGTACAAGCTTTACTTTGAAACATAATCGCGTTCTTTTGAAAGTTTATTAATTTCACGAAAGCTTTAGTAAGACACATTAATGCATTACATTATAAAGAGAAGCAGTATTTGATACGGGTGAAAGCACTGTTAGAACTGAGATCAGTGTTCCTTTTCTTAGTACAAGCTTTACTTTGGAAGATAATCGCGTTCTTATGAAAGTTTATTAATTTCACGAAAGCTTTAGTAAGAAAAACTCATGCGTTTCTTTGTAAAGGCAAGCAGTTGATTGCTACGTGTGAAAGCACTGTTAGAACTGAGATGAGTGTTCCTTCTCTCAGTACAAGCCTTACTTTGAAAGATAATCGTGTTCTTCTGAAAGTTTATTAATTTCACGAAAGCTTAAGGATGAAACGCACATGCGTTTCTTTGTAAAGGCAAGCAGTTGATTGCTACGTGTGAAAGCACGGTTAGAACTGAGATGAGTGTTCCTTTTCTCAGTACAAGCTTTACTTTGAAAGATAATCGCGTTCTTTTGAAAGTTTATTAATTTCAGGAAAGCTTTAGTAAGAAACGCACATGTGTATCTTGGTCAAGATAAGCAGTTGTTTGCTACGTGTGAAAGCACTGTTAGAACTGAGATGAGTGTTCCTTTTCTCAGTACAAGCTTTACTTTGAAAGATAATCGCTTTCTTTTGAAAGATTATTAATTTCACGAAAGCTTTAGTAAGAAACACTAATGCGTTACATTATAAAGACAAGCAGTATTTGATATGTGTGAAAGCACTGTTATAACTCCGATGAGTGTTCCTTTTCTCAGTACAAGCTTTTCTTTGAAAGATAATCGCATTCTTTTGAAAGATTATTAGTTTCATGAAAGCTTTAGTAAGAAACGCACATGCGTTTCTTTGTAAAGACAAGCAGTTGTTTGCTACATATGAAAGCACTGTTAGAACTGAGATGAGTGTTCCTATTCTCAGTACAAGCTTTACTTTGAAAGATAATCGCGTTCTTTTGAAAGTTTATTAATTTCACGAAAGCTTTTTTAAGAAACGCACATGCGTTGCTTTGTAAAGACAAGCAGTTTTTTGCTACGTGTGAAAGCACTATTAGAACTGAGAGGAGTGTTCCTTTTCTCAGTACAAGCTTTACTTTGAAAGATAATAGCGTTCTTATGAAGGTTTATTAATTTCACGAAAGCTTTAGTAAGAAACGCACATGCGTTTCTTTGTAAAGGCAAGCAGTTGATTGCTACGTGTGAAAGCATGGTTAGAACTGAGATGAGTGTTCCTTTTCTCAGTACAAGCTTTACTTTGAAAGATAATCGCGTTCTTTTGAAAGTTTATTAATTTCACGAAAGCATTAGTAAGAAACACTAATGCGTTACATTATAAAGACAAGCAGTATTTGATACGTGTGAAAGCACTGTTAGAACTGAGATGAGAGTTCCTTTTCTCAGTACAAGCTTTACTTTGAAAGATAATCGCGTTCTTTTGAAAGTTCATTAATGTCACGAAAGCTTTAGTAAGACACGCACATGCGTTTCTTTGTAAAGACAAGCAGTTGTTTGCTACGTGTGAAAGCACTGTTAGAACTGAGAAGAGTGTTCCTTTTCTTAGTACAAGCTTTACATTGAAAGATAATCGCGTTATTTTTACAGTTTATTAATTTCACGAAAACTTTCGTAAGAAACGCGCATGCGTTTCTTTGTAAAGACAAGCAGTTGTTTGCTACGTGTGAAAGCACTGTTAGAACTGAGATGAGTGTTCCTTTTCTCAGTACAAGCTTTACTTTGAAACATAATCGCGTTCTTTTGAAAGTTTATTAATTTCACGAAAGCTTTAGTAAGACACATTAATGCATTACATTATAAAGAGAAGCAGTATTTGATACGGGTGAAAGCACTGTTAGAACTGAGATCAGTGTTCCTTTTCTTAGTACAAGCTTTACTTTGGAAGATAATCGCGTTCTTATGAAAGTTTATTAATTTCACGAAAGCTTTAGTAAGAAAAACACATGCGTTTCTTTGTAAGGACAAGTAGTTGTTTGCTACGTGTGAAAGCACTGTTAGAACTGAGATGAGTGTTCCTTCTCTCAGTACAAGCCTTACTTTGAAAGATAATCGTGTTCTTCTGAAAGTTTATTAATTTCACGAAAGCTTAAGGATGAAACGCACATGCGTTTCTTTGTAAAGGCAAGCCGTTGTTTGCTACGTGTGAAAGCACTGTTAGAACTGAGATGAGTGTTCCTTTCTTCAGTACAAGCTTTACTTTGAAAGATAATCGCTTTCTTTTGAAAGATTATTAATTTCACGAAAGCTTTAGTAAGAAACACTAATGCGTTACATTATAAAGACAAGCAGTATTTGATACGTGTGAAAGCACTGTTAGAACTGAGATCAGTGTTCCTTTTCTCAGTACAAGCGTAACTTTGAAATATAATCGCATTCTTTTGTAAGTTTATTAATGTCACGAAAGCTTTAGGAAGAAACGCACAAGCGTTTCTTTGTAAAGACAAGCAGTTGTTTGCTACGTGTGAAAGCACTGTTAGAAATGAGATGAGTGTTCCTTTTCTCAGTACAAGCTTTTCTTTGAAAGATAATCTCGTTCTTATGAAAGTTTATTAATTTCACGAAAGCTTTAGTAAGAAACGCACATGCGTTTCTTTGTAAAGACAAGCAGTTGTTTGCTACGTGTGAAAGCACTGTGAGAACTGAGATGAGTGTTCCTTTTCTCAGTACAAGCTTTACTTTGAAAGATAATAGCATTTTTTTAAAATTTATTACTTTCACGAAATCTTTAGGAAGAAACGCACATGCGTTTCTTTGTAAAGACAAGCAGTTGTTTGCTACGTGTGAAAGCACTGTTAGAACTGAGATGAGTGTTCCTTTTCTTAGTACAAGCTTTACATTGAAAGATAATCGCGTTATTTTTACAGTTTATTAATTTCACGAAAGCTTTCGTAAGAAACGCGCATGCGTTTCTTTGTAAAGACAAGCAGTTATTTGCTACGTGTGAAAGCACTGTTAGAACTGAGATGAGTGTTCCTTTTCTTATTACAAGCTTTACATTGAAAGATAATCGCGTTATTTTTACAGTTTATTAATTTCACGAAAGCTTTCGTAAGAAACGCGCATGCGTTCTTTGTAAAGACAAGCAGTTGTTTGCTACGTGTGAAAGCACTGTTAGAACTGATATGAGTGTTCCTTTTCTCAGTACAAGCTTTACTTTGAAAGATAATCGCGTTCTTTTGAAAGTTTATTACTTTCAAAAAGCTTTAGGAAGAAACGCACATGCGTTTCTTTGTAAAGACAAGAAGTTGTTTGCTACATGTGAAAGCACTGTTAGAATTGAGATGAGTGTTCCTTTTCTTAGTACAAGCTTTACTTTGAAAGTTAATCGCGTTCTTTTTACAGTTTATTAATTTCACGAAAGCTTTAGGAAGAAACGCACATGCGTTTCTTTGTAAAGACCAGCAGTTGTTTGGTACGTGTGAAAGCACTGTTAGAACTGAGATGAGTGTTCCTTTTCTCAGTACAAGATTTGCTTTGAAAGATAATAGCGTTCTTTAAAAAGTTTATTAATGTCACGAAAGCTTTAGTAAGAAACGCACATGCCTTTCTTTGTAAAGACAAGCAGTTGTTTGCTACGTGTGAAAGCACTGTTAGAACTGAGATCAGTGTTGATTTTCTCAGTACAAGCTTTACTTTGAAACAAAATCGCGTTCTTTTGAAAGTTTATTAATTTCACGAAAGCTTTAGTAAGACACATTAATGCATTACATTATAAAGAGAAGCAGTATTTGATACGGGTGAAAGCACTGTTAGAACTGAGATCAGTGTTCCTTTTCTTAGTACAAGCTTTACTTTGGAAGATAATCGCGTTCTTATGAAAGTTTATTAATTTCACGAAATCTTTAGTAAGAAAAACACATGCGTTTCTTTGTAAGGACAAGTAGTTGTTTGCTACGTGTGAAAGCACTGTTAGAACTGAGATGAGTGTTCCTTCTCTCAGTACAAGCCTTACTTTGAAAGATAATCGTGTTCTTCTGAAAGTTTATTAATTTCACGAAAGCTTAAGGATGAAACGCACATGCGTTTCTTTGTAAAGGCAAGCCGTTGTTTGCTACGTGTGAAAGCACTGTTAGAACTGAGATGAGTGTTCCTTTCTTCAGTACAAGCTTTACTTTGAAAGATAATCGCTTTCTTTTGAAAGATTATTAATTTCACGAAAGCTTTAGTAAGAAACACTAATGCGTTACATTATAAAGACAAACAGTTGTTTGCTACGTGTGAAAGCACTGTTAGAACTGAGATGAGTGTTCCTTTTCTCAGTACAAGCGTTACTTTGAAATATAATCGCATTCTTTTGTAAGTTTATTAATGTCACGAAAGCTTTAGGAAGAAACGCACATGCGTTTCTTTGTAAAGACAAGCAGTTGTTTGCTACGTGTGAAAGCACTGTTAGAACTGAAAATAGTGTTCCTTTTCTCAGTACAAGCTTTTCTTGAAACATAATCGCGTTCTTATGAAAGCTTATTAATTTCACGAAAGCTTTAGGATGAAACGCACATGCGTTTCTTTGTAAAGACAAGCAGTTGTTTGCTACATGTGAAAGCACTGTTAGAACTGAGATGAGTGTTCCTTTTCTCAGTACAAGCTTTACTTTGAAACATAATCGCGTTCTTTTGAAAGTTTATTAATTTCACGAAAGCTTTTGTAAGAAACGCACATCCGTTTCTTTGTAAAGACAAGCAGTTTTTTGCTACATGTGAAAGCACTATTAGAACTGAGAGGAGTGTTCCTTTTCTCAGTACAAGCTTTACTTTGAAAGATAATAGCGTTCTTATGAAAGTTTATTAATTTCACGAAAGCTTTAGGAAGAAACGCACATGCGTTTCTTTGTAAAGGCAAGCAGTTGATTGCTACATGTGAAAGCACGGTTAGAACTGAGATGAGTGTTCCTTTTCTCAGTACAAGCTTTACTTTGAAAGATAATCGCGTTCTTTTGAAAGTTTATTAATTTCACGAAAGCATTAGTAAGAAACACTAATGCGTTACATTATAAAGACAAGCAGTATTTGATACGTGTGAAAGCAATGTTAGAACTGAGATGAGTGTTCCTTTTCTCAATACAAGCTACTTTGAAAGATAATCGCGTTCTTTTGAAAGTTTATTAATTTCACAAAGCTTTAGGAAGAAAAGCACATGCGTTTCTTTGTAAAGACAAGCAATTGTTTGCTACGTGTGAAAGCACTGTTAGAACTGAGATGAGAGTTCCTTTTCTCAGTACAAGCTTTACTTTGAAAGATAATCGCGTTCTTTTGAAAGTTCATTAATGTCACGAAAGCTTTAGTAAGAAACGCACATGCGTTTCTTTGTAAAGGCAAGCAGTTGTTTGCTACGTGTGAAAGCACTGATAGAACTGAGATGAGTGTTCCTTTTCTCAGTACAAGCTTTACTTTGAAAGATAATCGCGTTCTTTTGAAAGTTCATTAATGTCACGAAAGCTTTAGTAAGAAATGCACATGTGTTTCTTTGTAAAGACAAGCAGTTGTTTGCTACGTGTGAAAGCACTGTTAGAACTGAGATGAGTGTTCCTTTTCTCAGTACAAGCTTTACTTTGAAAGATAATAGCATTCATTTGAAAGTTTATTACTTTCACGAAAGCTTTAGGAAGAAACGCACATGCGTTTCTTTGTAAAGGCAAGCAGTTGTTTGCTACGTGTGAAAGCACTGATAGACCTGAGATGAGTGTTCCTTTTCTCAGTACAAGCTTTACTTTGAAAGATAATCGCGTTCTTTTGAAAGATTATTAATTTCACGAAAGCTTTTGTAAGAAACACTAATGCGTTACATTATAAAGACAAGCAGTATTTGATACCTGTGAAAGCATTGTTAGAACTGAGATCAGTGTTCCTTTTCTCGGTACAAGCTTTACTTTGGAAGATAATCGTGTTCTTATGAAAGTTTATTAATTTCACGAAAGCTTTAGTAAGAAACACACATGCGTTTCTTTGTAAAGACAAGGAATTGTTTGCTACGTGTGAAAGCACTGTTAGACCTGAGATAAGCGATCCTTCTCTCAGTACAAGCCTTACTTTGAAAGATAATCGTGTTCTTTTGAATTTTTATTAATTTCACGAAAGCTTAAGAATGAAATGCACAGGCGTTTCTTTGTAAAGGCAAGCCGTTGTTTGCTACGTGTGAAAGCACTGTTAGAACTGAGATGAGTGTTCCTTTTCTCAGTACAAGCTTTACTTTGAAAGATAATCGCTTTCTTTTGAAAGATTATTAATTTCACGAAAGCTTTAGTAAGAAACACTAATGCGTTACATTATAAAGACAAGCAGTATTTGATATTTGTGAAAGCACTGTTAGAACTCAGATGAGTGTTCCTTTTCTCAGTACAAGCTTTATTTGAAAGATAATCGCATTCTTTTGAAAGTTTATTAGTTTCATGAAAGCTTTAGTAAGAAACGCACATGCGTTTCTTTGTAAAGACAAGCAGTTGTTTGCTACATGTGAAAGCACTGTTAGAACTGAGATGAGTGTTCCTTTTCTCAGTACAATCTTTACTTTGAAACATAATCGCATTGTTTTGAAAGATTATTAATTTCACGAAAGCTTTTGTAAGAAACGCACATCCGTTTCTTTGTAAAGACAAGCAGTTTTTTGCTACGTGTGAAAGCACTATTAGAACTGAGAGGAGTGTTCCTTTTCTCAGTACAAGCTTTACTTTGAAAGATAATAGCGTTATTATGAAAGTTTATTAATTTCACGAAAGCTTTAGGAAGAAACGCACATGCGTTTCTTTGTAAAGGCAAGCAGTTGATTGCTACATGTGAAAGCACGGTTAGAACTGAGATGAGTGTTCCTTTTCTCAGTACAAGCTTTACTTTCAAAGATAATCGCGTTCTTTTGAAAGATTATTAATTTCACGAAACCTTTAGTAAGACACACTAATGCGTTACATTATAAAGACAAGCAGTATTTGATACATGTGAAAGCATTGTTAGAACTGAGATCAGTGTTCCTTTTCTCAGTACAAGCTTTACTTTGGAAGATAATCGTGTTCTTATGAAACTTTATTAATTTCACGAAAGCTTTAGGAAGAAACGCACATGCGTTTCTTTGTAAAGACAAGCAGTTGTTTGCTACGTGGGAAAGCACTGTTAGAACTGAGATGAGTGTTCCTTCTCTCAGTACAAGCTTTACTTTGAAAGATAATCGCGTTCTTTAAAAAGTTTATTAATGTCACGAATGCTTTAGTAAGAAACGCACATGCGTTTCTTTGTAAATACAAGCAGTTTTTGCTACGTGGGAAAGCACTGTTAGAACTGAGATGAGTGTTCCTTTTCTCAGTACAAGCTTTACTTTGAAAGATAATCGCGTTCTTTTGAAAGATTATTAATTGCACGAAAGCTTTAGTAAGAGACACTAATGCATTACATTAAAAAGAGAAGCAGTATTTGATACGGGTGAAAGAACTGTTAGAACTGAGATCAGTGTTCCTCTTCTTAGTACAAGCTTTACTTTGGAAGATAATCGCGTTCTTATGAAAGTTTATTAATTTCACGAAAGCTTTAGGAAGAAACGCACATGCGTTTCTTTGTAAAGACAAGCAGTTGTTTGCTACGTGTGAAAGCACTGTTAGAACTGAGATGAGTGTTCCTTTTCTTAGTACAAGCTTTACATTGAAAGATAATCGCGTTATTTTTACAGTTTATTAATTTCACGAAAGCTTTCGTAAGAAACGCGCATGCGTTTCTTTGTAAAGACAAGCAGTTGTTTGCTACGTGTGAAAGCACTGTTAGAACTGAGATGAGTGTTCCTTTTCTCAGTACAAGCTTTACTTTGAAAGATAATCGCGTTCTTTTGAAAGTTTATTACTTTCAAGAAAGCTTTAGGAAGAAACGCACATGCGTTTCTTTGTAAAGACAAGAAGATGTTTGCTACATGTGAAAGCACTGTTAGAACTGAGATGAGTGTTCCTTTTCTTAGTACAAGCTTTACTTTGAAAGTTAATCGCGTTCTTTTTACAGTTTATTAATTTCACGAAAGCTTTAGGAAGAAACGCACATGCGTTTCTTTGTAAAGACAAGCAGTTGTTTGGTACGTGTGAAAGCACTGTTAGAACTGAGATGAGTGTTCCTTTTCTCACTACAAGATTTGCTTTGAAAGATAATAGCGTTCTTTAAAAAGTTTATTAATGTCACGAAAGCTTTAGTAAGAAACGCACATGCCTTTCTTTGTAAAGACAAGCAGTTGTTTGCTACGTGTGAAAGCACTGTTAGAACTGAGATGAGTGTTCCTTCTCTCAGTACAAGCTTTACTTTGAAAGATAATCGCGTTCTTTTGAAAGTTTATTAATTTCACGAAAGCTTTAGTAAGAAACGCACATGCGTTTCTTTATAAAGACAAGCAGTTGTTTGTTACGTGTGAAAGCACTGTAAGAACTGAGATGAATATTCTTTTTCTCAGTACAAGCTTTACTTTGAAAGATAATCGCGTTCTTTCGAAAGGTTGTTAATTTCACGAAAGCTTTAGTAAGAAACGCACATACGTTTCTTTGTAAAGACAAGCAGTTCTTTGCTACGTGGGAAAGCACTGTTAGAACTGAGATGAGTGTTCCTTTTCTCAGTACAAGCTTTACTTTGAAAGATAATCGCGTTCTTATGGAAGTTTATTAATTTCACGAAAGCTTTAGTAAGAAACGCACATGCGTTTCTTTGAAACGCAAGCAGTTGATTGCTACATGTGAAAGCACGGTTAGAACTGAGATGAGTGTTCCTTTTCTCAGTACAAGCTTTACTTTGAAAGATAATCGCGTTCTTTTGAAAGATTATTAATTTCACGAAAGCATTAGTAAGAAACACTAATGCGTTACATTATAAAGACAAGCAGTATTTGATACGTGTGAAAGCAATGTTAGAACTGAGATGTGTGTTCCTTTTCTCAATACAAGCTACTTTGAAAGATAATCGCGTTCTTTTGAAAGTTTATTAATTTCACAAAAGCTTTAGGAAGAAAAGCACATGCGTTTCTTTGTAAAGACAAGCAATTGTTTGCTACGTGTGAAAGCACTGTTAGAACTGAGATGAGAGTTCCTTTTCTCAGTACAAGCTTTACTTTGAAAGATAATCGCGTTCTTTTGAAAGTTCATTAATGTCACGATAGCTTTAGTAAGAAATGCACATGTGTTTCTTTGTAAAGGCAAGCAGTTGTTTGCTACGTGTGAAAGCACTGATAGAACTGAGATGAGTGTTCCTTTTCTCAGTACAAGCTTTACTTTGAAAGATAATTGCGTTCTTTTGAAAGATTATTAATTTCACGAAAGCTTTTGTAAGAAACACTAATGCGTTACATTATAAAGACAAGCAGTATTTGATACCTGTGAAAGCATTGTTAGAACTGAGATCAGTGTTCCTTTTCTCGGTACAAGCTTTACTTTGGAAGATAATCGTGTTCTTATGAAAGTTTATTAATTTCACGAAAGCTTTAGTAAGAAACACACATGCGTTTCTTTGTAAAGACAAGGAATTGTTTGCTACGTGTGAAAGCACTGTTAGACCTGAGATAAGCGATCCTTCTCTCAGTACAAGCCTTACTTTGAAAGATAATCGTGTTCTTTTGAATTTTTATTAATTTCACGAAAGCTTAAGAATGAAATGCACAGGCGTTTCTTTGTAAAGGCAAGCCGTTGTTTGCTACGTGTGAAAGCACTGTTAGAACTGAGATGAGTGTTCCTTTTCTCAGTACAAGCTTTACTTTGAAAGATAATCGCTTTCTTTTGAAAGATTATTAATTTCACGAAAGCTTTAGTAAGAAACACTAATGCGTTACATTATAAAGACAAGCAGTATTTGATATTTGTGAAAGCACTGTTAGAACTCAGATGAGTGTTCCTTTTCTCAGTACAAGCTTTATTTGAAAGATAATCGCATTCTTTTGAAAGTTTATTAGTTTCATGAAAGCTTTAGTAAGAAACGCACATGCGTTTCTTTGTAAAGACAAGCAGTTGTTTGCTACATGTGAAAGCACTGTTAGAACTGAGATGAGTGTTCCTTTTCTCAGTACAATCTTTACTTTGAAACATAATCGCATTCTTTTGAAAGATTATTAATTTCACGAAAGCTTTTGTAAGAAACGCACATCCGTTTCTTTGTAAAGACAAGCAGTTTTTTGCTACGTGTGAAAGCACTATTAGAACTGAGAGGAGTGTTCCTTTTCTCAGTACAAGCTTTACTTTGAAAGATAATAGCGTTCTTATGAAAGTTTATTAATTTCACGAAAGCTTTAGGAAGAAACGCACATGCGTTTCTTTGTAAAGGCAAGCAGTTGATTGCTACATGTGAAAGCACGGTTAGAACTGAGATGAGTGTTCCTTTTCTCAGTACAAGCTTTACTTTGAAAGATAATCGCGTTCTTTTGAAAGATTATTAATTTCACGAAACCTTTAGTAAGACACACTAATGCGTTACATTATAAAGACAAGCAGTATTTGATACCTGTGAAAGCATTGTTAGAACTGAGATCAGTGTTCCTTTTCTCAGTACAAGCTTTACTTTGGAAGATAATCGTGTTCTTATGAAACTTTATTAATTTCACGAAAGCTTTTGGAAGAAACGCACATGCGTTTCTTTGTAAAGACAAGCAGTTGTTTGCTACGTGGGAAAGCACTGTTAGAACTGAGATGAGTGTTCCTTCTCTCAGTACAAGCTTTACTTTGAAAGATAATCGCGTTCTTTAAAAAGTTTATTAATGTCACGAAAGCTTTAGTAAGAAACGCACATGCGTTTCTTTGTAAATACAAGCAGTTTTTGCTACGTGGGAAAGCACTGTTAGAACTGAGATGAGTGTTCCTCTTCTCAGTACAAGCTTTACTTTGAAAGATAATCGCGTTCTTTTGAAAGATTATTAATTGCACGAAAGCTTTAGTAAGAGACACTAATGCATTTCATTAAAAAGAGAAGCAGTATTTGATACGGGTGAAAGAACTGTTAGAACTGAGATCAGTGTTCCTTTTCTTAGTACAAGTTTTACTTTGAAAGATAATCGCGTTCTTATGAAAGTTTATTAATTTCACGAAAGCTTTAGGAAGAAACGCACATGCGTTTCTTTGTAAAGACAAGTAGGTATTTGCTAAGTGTGAAAGCACTGTTAGAACTGAGATCAGTGTTGCTTTTCTCAGTACAAGCTTTACTTTGAAAGATAATCGCGTTCTTTTGAAAGTTTATTAATTTCACGAAAGCTTTAGGAAGAAACGCACGTGCGTTTCTTTGTAAAGACAAGCAGTTGTTTGCTACGTGTGAAAGCACTGTTAGAACTGAGATGAGTGTTCCTTCTCTCAGTACAAGCCTTACTTTGAAAGATAATCGTGTTCTTTTGAACGTTTATTAATTTCACGAAAGCTTTAGTAAGAAAAACACATGCGTTTCTTTGCAAGGACAGGCAGTTGTTTGCTACGTGTGAAAGCACTGTTAGAACTGAGATGAGTCTTCCTTCTCTCAGTACAAGCCTTACTTTGAAACATAATCGTGTTCTTTTGAACGTTTATTAATTTCACGAAAGCTTAAGGATGAAACGCACATGCGATATATTGTAAAGGTCAGCAGTTGTTTGCTACGTGTGAAAGCACTGATAGAACTGAGATGAGTGTTCCTTTTCTCAGTACAAGCATTACTTTGAAAGATAATCGCGTTCTTTTGAAAGATTATTAATTTCACGAAAGCTTTAGTAAGAAACACTAATGCGTTACATTATAAAGACAAGCAGTATTAGAACTGAGATCAGTGTTCCGTTTCTCCGTACAAGCTTTACTTTGAAAGATAATCGCATTCTTTTGTAAGTTTATTAATGTCACGAAAGCTTTAGTAAGAAACACACATGCGTTTCTTTTTAAAGACAAGCAGTGTTTGCTACGTGTGAAAGCACTGTTAGAACTGAAATGAGTGTTCCTTTTCTCAGTACAAGCTTTTCTTTGAAACATAATCGCGTTCTTATGAAAGCTTATTAATTTCACGAAAGCTTTAGTGAGAAACGCACATGCGTTTCTTTGTAAAGACAAGCAGTTGTTTGTTACGTGTGAAAGCACTGTTAGAACTGAGATGAGTGTTCCTTTACTCAGCACAAGCTTTACGTGGAAAGATAATCGCGTTCTTTTGAAAGTTTATTACTTTCACGAAAGCTTTAGGAAGAAACTCACATGCGTTTCTTTGTAAAGACAAGCAGTTTTTTGCTACGTGTGAAAGCACAGTTAGAACTGAGATGAGTGTTCCTTTTCTTAGTACAAGCTTTACTTTGAAAGATAATCGCGTTCTTTTTACAGTTTATTAATTTCACGAAAGCTTTAGGAAGAAACGCACATGCGTTTCTTTGTAAAGACAAGCCGTTGTTTGCTACGTGTGAGAGCACTGTTAGAACTGTGATGAGTGTTCCTTCTCTCAGTACAAGCTTTACTTTGAAAGATAATCGCGTTCTTTAAAAAGTTTATTAATGTCACGAAAGCTTTAGTAAGACACACTAATGCGTTACATTATAAAGAGAAGCAGTATTTGATACGGGTGAAAGCACTGTTAGAACTGAGATCAGTGTTCCTTTTCTTAGTACAAGCTTTACTTTGGAAGATAATCGCGTTCTTATGAAAGTTTATTAATTTCACGAAAGCTTTAGTAAGAAACACTAATGCGTTACATTATAAAGACAAGCAGTATTAGAACTGAGATCAGTGTTCCGTTTCCCCGTACAAGCTTTACTTTGAAAGATAATCGAGTTCTTTTTACAGTTTATTAATTTCACGAAAGCTTTAGGAAGAAACGCACATGCGTTTCTTTGTAAAGACAAGCCGTTGTTTGCTACGTGTGAGAGCACTGTTAGAACTGTGATGAGTGTTCCTTCTCTCAGTACAAGCTTTACTTTGAAAGATAATCGCGTTCTTTTGAAAGTTTATTAATTTCACATAAGCATTAGTAAGAAACACTAATGCGTTACATTATAAAGACAAGCAGTATTTGATACGTGTGAAAGCAATGTTAGAACTCAGATGAGTGTTCCTTTTCTCAGTACAAGCTTTACTTTGAAAGATAATCACATTCTTTGAAAGTTTATTAGTTTCACGAAAGCTTTAGTAAGAAACGCACATGCGTTTCTTTGTAAAGACAAGCAGTTGTTTGCTACTTGTGAAAGCACTGTTAGAACTGAGATGAGTGTTCCTTTTCTCAGTACAATCTTTACTTTGAAACATAATCGCATTCTTTTGAAAGTTTATTAATTTCACGAAAGCTTTTGTAAGAAACGCACATCCGATTCTTTGTAAAGACAAGCAGTTGTTTGCTACGTGTGAAAGCACTGTTAGAACTGAGATGAGTGTTCCTTCTCTCAGTACAAGCCTTACTTTGAAAGATAATCGTGTTCTTCTGAAAGTTTATTAATTTCACGAAAGCTTAAGGATGAAACGCACATGCGTTTCTTTGTAAAGGCAAGCCGTTGTTTGCTACGTGTGAAAGCACTGTTAGAACTGAGATGAGTGTTCCTTTCTTCAGTACAAGCTTTACTTTGAAAGATAATCGCTTTCTTTTGAAAGATTATTAATTTCACGAAAGCTTTAGTAAGAAACACTAATGCGTTACATTATAAAGACAAACAGTTGTTTGCTACGTGTGAAAGCACTGTTAGAACTGAGATCAGTGTTCCTTTTCTCAGTACAAGCGTTACTTTGAAATATAATCGCATTCTTTTGTAAGTTTATTAATGTCACGAAAGCTTTAGGAAGAAACGCACATGCGTTTCTTTGTAAAGACAAGCAGTTGTTTGCTACGTGTGAAAGCACTGTTAGAACTGAAAATAGTGTTCCTTTTCTCAGTACAAGCTTTACTTTGAAACATAATCGCGTTCTTTTGAAAGTTTATTAATTTCACGAAAGCTTTTGTAAGAAACGCACATCCGTTTCTTTGTAAAGACAAGCAGTTTTTTGCTACATGTGAAAGCACTATTAGAACTGAGAGGAGTGTTCCTTTTCTCAGTACAAGCTTTACTTTGAAAGATAATAGCGTTCTTATGAAAGTTTATTAATTTCACGAAAGCTTTAGGAAGAAACGCACATGCGTTTCTTTGTAAAGGCAAGCAGTTGATTGCTACATGTGAAAGCACGGTTAGAACTGAGATGAGTGTTCCTTTTCTCAGTACAAGCTTTACTTTGAAAGATAATCGCGTTCTTTTGAAAGTGTATTAATTTCACGAAAGCATTAGTAAGAAACACTAATGCGTTACATTATAAAGACAAGCAGTATTTGATACGTGTGAAAGCAATGTTAGAACTGAGATGAGTGTTCCTTTTCTCAATACAAGCTACTTTGAAAGATAATCGCGTTCTTTTGAAAGTTTATTAATTTCACAAAGCTTTAGGAAGAAAAGCACATGCGTTTCTTTGTAAAGACAAGCAATTGTTTGCTACGTGTGAAAGCACTGTTAGAACTGAGATGAGAGTTCCTTTTCTCAGTACAAGCTTTACTTTGAAAGATAGTCGCGTTCTTTTGAAAGTTCATTAATGTCACGAAAGCTTTAGTAAGAAATGCACATGTGTTTCTTTGTAAAGACAAGCAGTTGCTTGCTACGTGTGAAAGCACTGTTAGAACTGAGATGAGTGTTCCTTTTCTCAGTACAAGCTTTACTTTGAAAGATAATAGCATTCATTTGAAAGTTTATTACTCTCACGAAAGCTTTAGGAAGAAACGCACATGCGTTTCTTTGTAAAGGCAAGCAGTTGTTTGCTACGTGTGAAAGCACTGATAGAACTGAGATGAGTGTTCCTTTTCTCAGTACAAGCTTTACTTTGAAAGATAATAGCATTCATTTGAAAGTTTATTACTTTCACGAAAGCTTTAGGAAGAAACGCACATGCGTTTCTTTGTAAAGGCAAGCAGTTGTTTGCTACGTGTGAAAGCACTGATAGAACTGAGATGAGTGTTCCTTTTCTCAGTACAAGCTTTACTTTGAAAGATAATCGCGTTCTTTTGAAAGATTATTAATTTCACGAAAGCTGTTGTAAGAAACACTAATGCGTTACATTATAAAGACAAGCAGTATTTGATACCTGTGAAAGCATTGTTAGAACTGAGATCAGTGTTCCTTTTCTCGGTACAAGCTTTACTTTGGAAGATAATCGTGTTCTTATGAAAGTTTATTAATTTCACGAAAGCTTTAGTAAGAAACACACATGCGTTTCTTTGTAAAGACAAGGAATTGTTTGCTACGTGTGAAAGCACTGTTAGACCTGAGATAAGCGATCCTTCTCTCAGTACAAGCCTTACTTTGAAAGATAATCGTGTTCTTTTGAATTTTTATTAATTTCACGAAAGCTTAAGAATGAAACGCACAGGCGTTTCTTTGTAAAGGCAAGCATTGTTTGCTACGTGTGAAAGCACTGTTAGAACTGAGATGAGTGTTCCTTTTCTCAGTACAAGCTTTACTTTGAAAGATAATCGCTTTCTTTTGAAAGATTATTAATTTCACGAAAGCTTTAGTAAGAAACACTAATGCGTTACATTATAAAGACAAGCAGTATTTGATATTTGTGAAAGCACTGTTAGAACTCAGATGAGTGTTCCTTTTCTCAGTACAAGCTTTACTTTGAAAGATAATCACATTCTTTGAAAGTTTATTAGTTTCACGAAAGCTTTAGTAAGAAACGCACATGCGTTTCTTTGTAAAGACAAGCAGTTGTTTGCTCCATGTGAAAGCACTGTTAGAACTGAGATGAGTGTTCCTTTTCTCAGTACAATCTTTACTTTGAAACACAATCGCATTCTTTTGAAAGTTTATTAATTTCACGAAAGCTTTTGTAAGAAACGCACATCCGTTTCTTTGTAAAGACAAGCAGTTTTTTGCTACGTGTGAAAGCACTATTAGAACTGAGAGGAGTGTTCCTTTTCTCAGTACAAGCTTTACTTTGAAAGATAATCGCGTTCTTTTGAAAGATTATTAATTTCACGAAACCTTTAGTAAGACACACTAATGCGTTATATTATAAAGACAAGCAGTATTTGATACATGTGAAAGCATTGTTAGAACTGAGATCAGTGTTCCTTTTCTCAGTACAAGCTTTACTTTGGAAGATAATCGTGTTCTTATGAAAGTTTATTAATGTCACGAAAGCTTTAGTAAGAAACGCACATGCGTTTCTTTGTAAAGACAAGCAGTTGATTGCTACGTGTGAAAGCACTGTTAGAACTGAGATGAGTGTTCCTTTTCTCAGTACAAGCTTTACTTTGAAAGATAATCACGTTCTTATGGAAGTTTATTAATTTCACGAAAGCTTTAGTAAGAAACGCACATGCGTTTCTTTGTAAAGACAAGCAGTTGTTTGCTACGTGGGAAAGCACTGTTAGAACTGAGATGAGTGTTCCTTTTCTCAGTACAAGCTTTACTTTGAAAGATAATCGCGTTCTTTTTTTTTTTTTTTTTTTTTTTTTTTTTTTTTTTTTTTTTTTTTTTTTTTATTTTTTATTCTTTTTTAATTAAAATTTCCACCTGCTCCCCGTTTCCCATTTCCCTCCCCTCCTCCCAAATATTGCCCCCTCCCCCCACTCCCCTCCCCCTATCCCCACTCCTCTTCTCCTCCCCCCACACCATTCCCCCTCCCTCTCGATACTGAAGAGCAGTCCAAATTCTCTGCCCTGCGGGAAGACGAAGGTCTTCTATCTACGTCCAGGAAGGTGAGCTTCTAAACAGGCTAAGCTCCCACAAAGCCAGTTCATGTATTAGGATTGAAACCTAGTGCCATTGTCCTTGGCTTCTCATCAGTCTTCGTTGACCGCCATGCTCAGAGAGTCCGGAATCAACCCATGCTTATTCAGTCCCAGACCAGCTGGCCTTGGTGGGCTCCTAATAAATCAGTTCCACTGTCACAGTGGGTGGGTGCATCCCTCGTGGTCCTGATTTTTTGCTCTTGTTCTCCCTCCTTCTGCTCCTCATTTGGACCTTAAGAGCTCAGACCGTTGCTCCAAATTGAGACTCTGTCTCTACCTTGATCCATCGCCAGATGAAGGTTCTAAGGTGATATGCAAGATATTCATCAGTATAGGATAGGGTCATTTCAGGTTCCCTCTCCTTAGTTGAAAGATAATCGCGTTCTTTTGAAAGATTATTAATTTCACGAAACCTTTAGTAAGACACACTAATGCGTTACATTATAATGACAAGCAGTATTTGATACATGTGAAAGCATTGTTAGAACTGAGATCAGTGTTCCTTTTCTCAGTACAAGCTTTACTTTGGAAGATAATCGTGTTCTTATGAAAGTTTATTAATTTCACGAAAGCTTTAGGAAGAAACGCACATGCGTTTCTTTGTAAAGACAAGCAGTTGTTTGCTACGTGTGAAAGCACTGTTAGAACTGAGATGAGTGTTCCTTCTCTCAGTACAAGCTTTACTTTGAAAGATAATCGCGTTCTTTAAAAAGTTTATTAATGTCACGAAAGCTTTAGTAAGAAACGCACATGCGTTTCTTTGTAAAGACAAGCAGTTGTTTGGTACGTGTGAAAGCACTGTTAGAACTGAGATGAGTGTTCCTTTTCTCACTACAAGATTTGCTTTGAAAGATAATAGCGTTCTTTAAAAAGTTTATTAATGTCACGAAAGCTTTAGTAAGAAACGCACATGCCTTTCTTTGTAATGACAAGCAGTTGTTTGCTACGTGTGAAAGCACTGTTAGAACTGAGATGAGTGTTCCTTCTCTCAGTACAAGCTTTACTTTGAAAGATAATCGCGTTCTTTTGAAAGTTTATTAATTTCACGAAAGCTTTAGTAAGAAACGCACATGCGTTTCTTTATAAAGACAAGCAGTTGTTTGTTACGTGTGAAAGCACTGTAAGAACTGAGATGAGTATTCTTTTTCTCAGTACAAGCTTTACTTTGAAAGATAATCGCGTTCTTTCGAAAGGTTGTTAATTTCACGAAAGCTTTAGTAAGAAACGCACATACGTTTCTTTGTAAAGACAAGCAGTTCTTTGCTACGTGGGAAAGCACTGTTAGAACTAGATGAGTGTTCCTTTTCTCAGTACAAGCTTTACTTTGAAAGATAATCGCGTTCTTATGGAAGTTTATTAATTTCACGAAAGCTTTAGTAAGAAACGCACATGCGTTTCTTTGAAACGCAAGCAGTTGATTGCTACATGTGAAAGCACGGTTAGAACTGAGATGAGTGTTCCTTTTCTCAGTACAAACTTTACTTTGAAAGATAATCGCGTTCTTTTGAAAGATTATTAATTTCACGAAAGCATTAGTAAGAAACACTAATGCGTTACATTATAAAGACAAGCAGTATTTGATACGTGTGAAAGCAATGTTAGAACTGAGATGAGTGTTCCTTTTCTCAATACAAGCTACTTTGAAAGATAATCGCATTCTTTTGAAAGTTTATTAATTTCACAAAAGCTTTAGGAAGAAAAGCACATGCGTTTCTTTGTAAAGACAAGCAATTGTTTGCTACGTGTGAAAGCACTGTTAGAACTGAGATGAGAGTTCCTTTTCTCAGTACAAGCTTTACTTTGAAAGATAATCGCGTTCTTTGAAAGTTCATTAATGTCACGATAGCTTTAGTAAGAAATGCACATGTGTTTCTTTGTAAAGGCAAGCAGTTGTTTGCTACGTGTGAAAGCACTGATAGAACTGAGATGAGTGTTCCTTTTCTCAGTACAAGCTTTACTTTGAAAGATAATCGCGTTCTTTTGAAAGATTATTAATTTCACGAAACCTTTAGTAAGACACACTAATGCGTTACATTATAATGACAAGCAGTATTTGATACATGTGAAAGCATTGTTAGAACTGAGATCAGTGTTCCTTTTCTCAGTACAAGCTTTACTTTGGAAGATAATCGTGTTCTTATGAAAGTTTATTAATTTCACGAAAGCTTTAGGAAGAAACGCACATGCGTTTCTTTGTAAAGACAAGCAGTTGTTTGCTACGTGTGAAAGCACTGTTAGAACTGAGATGAGTGTTCCTTCTCTCAGTACAAGCTTTACTTTGAAAGATAATCGCGTTCTTTAAAAAGTTTATTAATGTCACGAAAGCTTTAGTAAGAAACGCACATGCGTTTCTTTGTAAAGACAAGCAGTTGTTTGGTACGTGTGAAAGCACTGTTAGAACTGAGATGAGTGTTCCTTTTCTCACTACAAGATTTGCTTTGAAAGATAATAGCGTTCTTTAAAAAGTTTATTAATGTCACGAAAGCTTTAGTAAGAAACGCACATGCCTTTCTTTGTAATGACAAGCAGTTGTTTGCTACGTGTGAAAGCACTGTTAGAACTGAGATGAGTGTTCCTTCTCTCAGTACAAGCTTTACTTTGAAAGATAATCGCGTTCTTTTGAAAGTTTATTAATTTCACGAAAGCTTTAGTAAGAAACGCACATGCGTTTCTTTATAAAGACAAGCAGTTGTTTGTTACGTGTGAAAGCACTGTAAGAACTGAGATGAGTATTCTTTTTCTCAGTACAAGCTTTACTTTGAAAGATAATCGCGTTCTTTCGAAAGGTTGTTAATTTCACGAAAGCTTTAGTAAGAAACGCACATACGTTTCTTTGTAAAGACAAGCAGTTCTTTGCTACGTGGGAAAGCACTGTTAGAACTGAGATGAGTGTTCCTTTTCTCAGTACAAGCTTTACTTTGAAAGATAATCGCGTTCTTATGGAAGTTTATTAATTTCACGAAAGCTTTAGTAAGAAACGCACATGCGTTTCTTTGAAACGCAAGCAGTTGATTGCTACATGTGAAAGCACGGTTAGAACTGAGATGAGTGTTCCTTTTCTCAGTACAAGCTTTACTTTGAAAGATAATCGCGTTCTTTTGAAAGATTATTAATTTCACGAAAGCATTAGTAAGAAACACTAATGCGTTACATTATAAAGACAAGCAGTATTTGATACGTGTGAAAGCAATGTTAGAACTGAGATGAGTGTTCCTTTTCTCAATACAAGCTACTTTGAAAGATAATCGCATTCTTTTGAAAGTTTATTAATTTCACAAAAGCTTTAGGAAGAAAAGCACATGCGTTTCTTTGTAAAGACAAGCAATTGTTTGCTACGTGTGAAAGCACTGTTAGAACTGAGATGAGAGTTCCTTTTCTCAGTACAAGCTTTACTTTGAAAGATAATCGCGTTCTTTGAAAGTTCATTAATGTCACGATAGCTTTAGTAAGAAATGCACATGTGTTTCTTTGTAAAGGCAAGCAGTTGTTTGCTACGTGTGAAAGCACTGATAGAACTGAGATGAGTGTTCCTTTTCTCAGTACAAGCTTTACTTTGAAAGATAATCGCGTTCTTTTGAAAGATTATTAATTTCACGAAAGCTTTTGTAAGAAACACTAATGCGTTACATTATAAAGACAAGCAGTATTTGATACCTGTGAAAGCATTGTTAGAACTGAGATCAGTGTTCCTTTTCTCGGTACAAGCTTTACTTTGGAAGATAATCGTGTTCTTATGAAAGTTTATTAATTTCACGAAAGCTTTAGTAAGAAACACACATGCGTTTCTTTGTAAAGACAAGGAATTGTTTGCTACGTGTGAAAGCACTGTTAGACCTGAGATAAGCGATCCTTCTCTCAGTACAAGCCTTACTTTGAAAGATAATCGGGTTCTTTTGAATTTTTATTAATTTCACGAAAGCTTAAGAATGAAATGCACAGGCGTTTCTTTGTAAAGGCAAGCCGTTGTTTGCTACGTGTGAAAGCACTGTTAGAACTGAGATGAGTGTTCCTTTTCTCAGTACAAGCTTTACTTTGAAAGATAATCGCTTTCTTTTGAAAGATTATTAATTTCACGAAAGCTTTAGTAAGAAACACTAATGCGTTACATTATAAAGACAAGCAGTATTTGATATTTGTGAAAGCACTGTTAGAACTCAGATGAGTGTTCCTTTTCTCAGTACAAGCTTTATTTGAAAGATAATCGCATTCTTTTGAAAGTTTATTAGTTTCATGAAAGCTTTAGTAAGAAACGCACATGCGTTTCTTTGTAAAGACAAGCAGTTGTTTGCTACATGTGAAAGCACTGTTAGAACTGAGATGAGTGTTCCTTTTCTCAGTACAATCTTTTTTTTTTTTTTTTTTTTTTTTTAAAAAATTTTTATTCTTTTTTAATTAAAATTTCCAACTGCTCCCCGTTTCCCATTTCCCTCCCCTCCTCCCACACATTGCCCCCTCCCCCCTCTCCCCTCCCCTAACCCCACTCCTCTTCTCCTCCCCCCAGTCCATTCCCCCTCCCTCTCGCTACTGAAGAGCAGTCCAAATTCCCTGCCCTACAGGAAGACCAAGGTCCTCCCACTTCCATCCAGGCCCAGGAAGGTGAGCATCAAAACAGGCTAAGCTCCCACAAAGCCAGTTCATGTATTAGGATCGAAACCTAGTGCCATTGTCCTTGGCTTCTCATCAGCCTTCATTGTCCGCCATGTTCAGAGAGTCCAGTTTCAACCCATGCTTATTCAGTCCCAGTCCAGCTGGCCTTGGAGAGCTCCCAATAGATCAGTTCCACTGTCACTGTGGGTGGGTGCACGCCTCGTGGTCCTGATTTCCTTGCTCATGTTCTCCCTCCTTCTGCTCTTCATTTGGACCTTAAGAGCTCAGACGGTTGATCCAAATTGGGTCTCTGTCTCTCTCTCGATCCATCGCCAGATGAAAGTTCCTGTGCCATTCTCCTTGGCCTCTCGTCAGCTCTCATTGTCCGCCACATTCCGAGAGTACGGTTTTATCCCATGTTTTTTTCAGTAGCAGTCCAGCTGACCTTGGTGAGCTCCCAATAGATCGGCCCCACTGTCTCAGTGGTTGGGTGCACCCCTCATGGTCCTGACTTCCTTGTTCATGTTCTCTCTCCTTCTGCTCCTCATTATAACCTTGGGAGCTCAGTCCGGTGCTCCAGTGTGGGTCTCTGGCTCTATCTCCATCCATCGCTAGATGAAGGTTCTATGGCGATATGCAAGATATTCATCAGTAAGATTATAGGATAGGTTCATTTCAGGTTCCCTATCCTCAGGTGCCCCAATGAACTAACTGGGGACATTGCCCTGGGCATCTGGTAGCCATTCCAAGTTCAAGTCTCTTGTCACCCCTTAGGTGGCTCCCTTACCTAAGGTATGAGTTTCCCTGCTCCCCTATCCAACCTTTCTTTATCCCCATTCACCCCGATTCCCCCAGTTCCCCTCATCCTCTCCTTCACACTTTTCTCTCCCCATCACCCCTCATCCCCATCCCACCCCACCCCCAAGGTTCCAATTTTTTGCCCATCAGTCATGACTATTTCCCATAGCTGGGAGGATATCTATATGTTTTCCCTTGGGTTTACCCTCTTGTTTAGCTTCTTTAGGATCACAAATTATAGACTCAGTGGCCCCTATCCATGGCTAGAAACCAATTATGAGTGAGTACATCCCATGTTCTTCTTTTTGGGTCTGGGTTACCTCACTAAGGATCGTATTTTCTATTTCCATCCATTTGCATGCAAAATTCGAGAAGTCATTGTTTTTTACCGCAGAGTAGTACTCTAATGTGTATATATTCCACACTTTCTTCATCCATTCTTCCATTGAAGGGCATCTAGGTTGCTTCCAGGTTCTGGCTATTACAAATAATGCTGCTATGAACATAGTTGGACAAATGCTTTTGTCATATGATAGGGCATCTCTTGGGTATATTCCCAAGAGTGGTATTGCTGGGTCCAGGGGTAGGTTGATCCCAATTTTTCTGAGAAACCGCCACACTGATTTCCAAAGTGGTTGCACAAGTTTGCAGTCCCACCAGCAATGGATGAGGGTACCCCTTTCTCCACAACCTCTCCAGCAAAGGCTATCCTTGGTGTTTTTGATTTTAGCCATTCTGACAGGTGTAAGATGATATCTCAAAGTTGTTTTGATTTGCATTTCTCTGATCGCTAAGGAGGTTGAGCATGACCTTAAGTATCTTTTGGCCATTTTAACTTCTTCTGTTGAGAATTCTCTGTTCAGTTCAGTGCCCCATTTTTTAATTGGGTTAATTATCCTTTTAAAGTCTAGTTTCTTGAGTTCTTTATATATTTTGGAGATCAGACCTTTGTCTGTTGCGGGGTTGGTGAAGATCTTCTCCCAGTCAGTAGGCTGCCTTTTTGTCTTAATGACAGTGTCCTTTGCTTTACAGAAGCTTCTCAGTTTCAGGAGGTCCCATTTATTCAATGTTGTCCTTAATGTCTGTGCTGCTGGGGTTATACATAGGAAGCGATCTCCAGTGCCCATATGTTGTAGGGTACTTCCCATTTTCTCTTCTATCAGGTTCAGTGTGTTCAGATTGATATTGAGGTCTTTGATCCATTTGGACTTGAGTTTTGTGCATGGTGATAGATATGGGTCTATTTTCATTCTTCTACAGGTTGACATCCAATTGTGCCAGCACCATTTGTTGAAGATGCTTTCTTTCTTCCATTGTATACTTTTAGCTCCTTTATCAAAAATCAGTTGTTCATAGGTTTGTGGGTTAAAATCCGGGTCTTCTATACGATTCCATTGGTCGACTTCTCTGTTTTTATGCCAGTACCACACTGTTTTCATTACTGTAGCTCTGTAATAGAGTTTGAAGTCAGGGATGGTAATGCCTCCAGAAGTTCCTTTATTGTATAAGATTGTTTTGGCTATCCTGGGTTTTTTGTTTCTCCATATAAAGTTGATTATTGTCCTTTCAAGATCTGTGAAGAATTTTGATGGGATTTTAATGGGGATTGCATTGAATCTATAAATTGCCCTTGGTAGAATTGCCATTTTTACTATGTTGATTCTCCCAATCCAAGAGCAAGGGAGATCCTTCCATTTTCTGGTATCCTCTTCAATTTCTTTCTTCAATGCCTTAAAGTTTTTGTCAAATAGATCTTTCACTTCCTTGGTTAGAGTTACCCCAAGATATTTTATGCTGTTTGTGGCTATCGTGAAAGGTGATGATTCTCTTATTTCTCTCTCTGCTTCCAGATCCTTTGTGTATAAGAGGGCGACTGATTTTTTGGAGTTGATCTTGTATCCTGCCACATTACTAAAGGCGTTTATCAGCTGTAGGAGTTCTTTGGAGGAGTTTTTGGGGTCGCTCATGTACACTATCATATCATCTGCAAATAATGCAAGTTTAACTTCTTCCTTTCCAATTTGAATCCCCTTTATCCCCTTATGTTGTCTTATTGCTATTGCTAAAACTTCGAGAACTATATTGAAGAGGTATGGAGAGAGTGGACAGCCTTGGCGTGTTCCTGATTTTAGTGGGATGGCTTTAAGTTTCTCTCCATTTAATTTGATATTAGCTGTCGGCTTGCTGTATATAGCTTTAATTATATTTAGGTATGACCCTTGTATCCCTAATCTCTCCAAGACTTTTATCATAAAGGGATGTTGAATTTTGTCAAATGCTTTTTCAGCATCTAATGAAACGATCATATGGTTTTTTTCTTTCAGTTTATTTATATGATGGATTACATTGATAGATTTGCGTATGTTAAACCAGCCCTGCATCTCTGGTATGAAGCCTACTTGATCATAATGGATAATTTTTCTAATGTGTTCTTGGATTCGGTTTGCCAGAATTTTGTTGAGGATTTTTGCGTCGATGTTCATGAGTGAGATTGGCCTGTAATTCTCTTTCTTGGTTGTGTCTTTGTGTGGTTTTGGTATCAGAGTTACTGTAGCTTCATAAAAGGAATTTGGCAATGACTCTTCTGTTTCTATATTGTGAAATACATTAAGGAGAATAGGTATTAGGTCTTCTTGGAAGTTCTGGTAGAATTCTGCATTGAAACCATCTGGTCCTGGACTTTTTTTGGAAGGGAGGTTTTTGATAACAGCTTCTAATTCTTCACGACTAACCGGTCTATTTAGGTTGTTCACCTGGTCCTGGTTTAACTTTGGTAAATGGTATTTATCTAAAAAAGCGTCCATTTCTTTTACATTTTCCAGTTTTGTGGCATACAGGCCTTTGTAGTAAGATCTAATGATTCTCTGAATTTCCTCTGTGTCTGTGGTTATGTCTCCCTTTTCATTTCTGATCTTATTAATTTGCAAATTCTCTCTCTGCCGTTTGATTAGTTTGGATAGGGGTTTATCAATCTTGTTGATTTTCTCCAGGAACCAGCTTTTTGATTCATTGATTCTTTCAATTGTTTTCTGTGTCTCTATTTTGTTGATTTCAGCCCTCAGTTTGATTATTTCCAGTCTTCTACCCCTTCTAGGTGAGTCTGCTTCTTTTTTTTCTAGAGCTTTCAGGTGGGCTGTTAAGTCTCCAATGTGTGCTTTCTCTGTTTTCTTTAAGTGGGCAGTTAGTGCTATGAACTTTCCTCTCAGAACTGCTTTCATAGTGTCCCATAGGTTTGAGTATGTTGTTTCTTTATTTTCATTGTCTTCAAGGAAGAGTTTAATTTCTTTCTTTATTTCTTCCTTAATCCAGGAATGGTTCAGTAGTTGACTATTCAGTTTCCATGAGTTTGTAGGCTTTCTGGGGGTAGCATTGTTGCAGAATTCTAGCTTTAATCCATGGTGATCTGATAAGATACAGGTGGTTATTAATATTTTTTTGTAACTGTGGATGTTTGCTTTGTTACCGAGTATGTGGTCGATTTTTGAGAAGGTTCCATGAGCTGCAGAGAAGAAGGTATATTCTTTCCTATTTGGGTGGAATATTCTATAGATGTCTGTTAAGTCCATTTGATTCATTACCTCCATTAATTCTCTTATTTCTCTGTTAGGTTTCTGTCTACTTGACCTGTCCATTGGTGAGAGAGGAGTATTAAAGTCTCCTACTATTAATGTGTGCGGTTTGATGGCTGCCTTGAGTTTTAACAATGTTTCTTTTACGTACGTGGGTGCTTTTATATTAGGGGCATAGATATTCAGGATTGAGACTTCATCCTGATGAATTGTTCCTGTTATGAGTAGAAAATGTCCCTCTCCATCTCTCCTGATTGATTTAAGTTTGAAGTCAACTTTGTTAGAAATTAGTATGGCCACCCCTGCTTGTTTCTTAGGTCCATTTACTTGATAAGCCTTATCCCAACCCTTTATTCTGAGTAGGTGCCTGTCTTTGTGGTTGAGGTGTGTTTCTTGTAAACAGCAGAATGTTGGATCCTGTTTTCGTATCCAATCTCTTAGTCTGTGCCTTTTTATAGGAGAGTTGAGTCCATTGACATTAAGTGATATTAATGACCAGTGGTTGTTAACTCCGGTCATTTTTTAAGTTGGAAATTTTGTGTGTTCCCCTTCTTTGTGTTGCGCTGGTGAAGGGTCTCTAGTTGTCTGAGATATTGTGGTCATTGTTGGACTCCTTGGTTAGTGAATTTCCTTCTATTACTTTCTGTAAGGCTGGATTTGTGGCTACGTATTGTTTAAATTTGTTTTTATCCTGGAAAATTTTGTTTTCTCCATTTATAGTGAACGAAAGCTTGGCTGGGTATAGTAGTCTGGGCTTGCATCCATGGTCTCTTAGTTTCTGCAGTACATCTATCCAGGACCTTCTGGCTTTCATGGTTTCCATAGAGAAGTCAGGTGTAAGTCTGATAGGTTTACCTTTATAAGTAACTTGGCCTTTTTCCTTTGCTGCTCTTAGTATTCTTTCTTTATTCTGTATGCTTTGTGTTTTGATTATTATATGGCGAGAGGATGTTTTTTTTTGATCCAGCCTATTCGGTGTTCTGTATGCTTCTTGAATCTTCATAGGTATATCTTTCTTTAGGTTGGGAAAGTTTTCTTCTATAATTTTATTAAATATATTTTCTGGACCGTTGAGCTGCGCTTCTTCTCCTTCTTCTATTCCTATTATTCTTAGGTTTGGTCTTTTTATTGTGTCCCATATTTCCTGAATGTTTTGTGATGAGAATTTGTTGGCCTTGCTGTTTTCTTTGATCAGCGTGTTTATTTTCTCTATGGTATCTTCAGAATCTGAGATTCTTTCTTCTATCTCTTGTATTCTGTTGGTTATGCTTGCTTCTGTAGTCTCTATTCGTTTACCTAGATTTTCCCTGTCCAGCTGACCTTCTGTTTGTGTTTTCTTCTTTGCCCCCATTTCAGTTTTTAAGTCTTGAACTGTTTCCATTATCTGTTTGATTGTTTTTCCTTGGTTTCCTAGGGTATCATTCACTGATTTACTCAATTCTTCAAACTTTCTGTTATACTTCTCATCCATTTCTATAAGGGCATTTTTTACATGTTGTTTAAGGGCGTCAATCACTTTCATAAAGTCAATTTTATCTACTTCTTCATGATTAAGGTGTTCATGTCCACCTGTTGGGAGGTCGCTGGGTTCTGGTGGTTTCATATAGTTTTTCAGATTGTTAGGTGAATTCTTGCATTGGCGCCTGCCCATCTCTTTCTCTGAATGCTCCCCTCTGGATCTTCTTTTACCGGATCAGGTCTCCTTGCCTACTGATGTACCTTCCCAGTGATGGCTCTCTGCAGTGCTAGTCTCCTGGTGTTATAGTGATGTCTCTCCTTGCTTGTTGCAGGCAGGCCAGTGAGACAAAGGAGGTCTCACCTGCCTACTTGCCCTGAGGATTTGCCCCCAGCGCCAGACAGACTGAGCTGGATGGTGTTATGTGCCCAAAGAGGAAAGGGGACAGAAGGAAGAAGGGTTCTGGATGCAAGCTGGGTGGGACAAGAAGAGAGAGGCAGTATGGGGGGGTAGAGCCCCTGCAGGGAGCCCGGGGAGTATAGGGAGGGGGATGAGGGACTTCAGAGTTCCCTGTCCAGGGCTGCTTCCGCCGCCACTGGTCACAAACTCACCGCCCTGCTGTCTCTCCTGGTGCCGAGATCAGATCTCCGTGCAGGTTGGGTAGTTCGTAAACAAAGCGCCTACCTTGGTTGGTGCAGGCGGGCCAGTGAGACAAAGGAGGTCTCGCCTGCCTACTTGCCCTGAGGGTTTGCCCCCAGCGCCAGACAGACTGAGCTGGATGGTGTTATGTGTCCAAAGAGGAAAGGGGACAGAAGGAAGAAGGGTTCTGGATGCAAGCTGGGTGGGACAAGAAGAGAGAGGCAGTATGGGGGGGTAGAGCCCCTGCAGGGAGCCCGGGGAGTATAGGGAGGGGATGAGGAACTTCAGAGTTCCCTGTCCAGGGCTGCTTCCGCCGCCACTGGTCACAAACTCACCGCCCTGCTGTCTCTCCTGGTGCCGAGATCAGATCTCCGTGCAGGTTGGGTAGTTCGTAAACAAAGCGCCTACCTTGGTTGGTGCAGGCGGGCCAGTGAGACAAAGGAGGTCTCGCCTGCCTACTTGCCCTGAGGGTTTGCCCCCAGCGCCAGACAGACTGAGCTGGATGGTGTTATGTGCCCAAAGAGGAAAGGGGACAGAAGGAAGAAGGGTTCTGGATGCAAGCTGGGTGGGACAAGAAGAGAGAGGCAGTATGGGGGGGTAGAGCCCCTGCAGGGAGCCCGGGGAGTATAGGGAGGGGATGAGGAACTTCAGAGTTCCCTGTCCAGGGCTGCTTCCGCCGCCACTGGTCACAAACTCACCGCCCTGCTGTCTCTCCTGGTGCCGAGATCAGATCTCCGTGCAGGTTGGGTAGTTCGTAAACAAAGCGCCTTTCTCAGTACAATCTTTACTTTGAAACATAATCGCATTCTTTTGAAAGATTATTAATTTCACGAAAGCTTTTGTAAGAAACGCACATCCGTTTCTTTGTAAAGACAAGCAGTTTTTTGCTATGTGTGAAAGCACTATTAGAACTGAGAGGAGTGTTCCTTTTCTCAGTACAAGCTTTACTTTGAAAGATAATAGCGTTCTTATGAAAGTTTATTAATTTCACGAAAGCTTTAGGAAGAAACGCACATGCGTTTCTTTGTAAAGGCAAGCAGTTGATTGCTACATGTGAAAGCACGGTTAGAACTGAGATGAGTGTTCCTTTTCTCAGTACAAGCTTTACTTTGAAAGATAATCGCGTTCTTTTGAAAGATTATTAATTTCACGAAACCTTTAGTAAGACACACTAATGCGTTACATTATAAAGACAAGCAGTATTTGATACATGTGAAAGCATTGTTAGAACTGAGATCAGTGTTCCTTTTCTCAGTACAAGCTTTACTTTGGAAGATAATCGTGTTCTTATGAAACTTTATTAATTTCACGAAAGCTTTTGGAAGAAACGCACATGCGTTTCTTTGTAAAGACAAGCAGTTGTTTGCTACGTGGGAAAGCACTGTTAGAACTGAGATGAGTGTTCCTTCTCTCAGTACAAGCTTTACTTTGAAAGATAATCGCGTTCTTTAAAAAGTTTATTAATGTCACGAAAGCTTTAGTAAGAAACGCACATGCGTTTCTTTGTAAATACAAGCAGTTGTTTGCTACGTGGGAAAGCACTGTTAGAACTGAGATGAGTGTTCCTTTTCTCAGTACAAGCTTTACTTTGAAAGATAATCGCGTTCTTTTGAAAGATTATTAATTGCACGAAAGCTTTAGTAAGAGACACTAATGCATTACATTAAAAAGAGAAGCAGTATTTGATACGGGTGAAAGAACTGTTAGAACTGAGATCAGTGTTCCTTTTCTTAGTACAAGCTTTACTTTGGAAGATAATCGCGTTCTTATGAAAGTTTATTAATTTCACGAAAGCTTTAGGAAGAAACGCACATGCGTTTCTTTGTAAAGACAAGTAGGTATTTGCTAAGTGTGAAAGCACTGTTAGAACTGAGATCAGTGTTGCTTTTCTCAGTACAAGCTTTACTTTGAAAGATAATCGCGTTCTTTTGAAAGTTTATTAATTTCACGAAAGCTTTAGGAAGAAACGCACGTGCGTTTCTTTGTAAAGACAAGCAGTTGTTTGCTACGTGTGAAAGCACTGTTAGAACTGAGATGAGTGTTCCTTCTCTCAGTACAAGCCTTACTTTGAAAGATAATCGTGTTCTTTTGAACGTTTATTAATTTCACGAAAGCTTTAGTAAGAAAAACACATGCGTTTCTTTGTAAGGACAGGCAGTTGTTTGCTACGTGTGAAAGCACTGTTAGAACTGAGATGAGTCTTCCTTCTCTCAGTACAAGCCTTACTTTGAAAGATAATCGTGTTCTTTTGAACGTTTATTAATTTCACGAAAGCTTAAGGATGAAACGCACATGCGATTTATTGTAAAGGTCAGCAGTTGTTTGCTACGTGTGAAAGCACTGATAGAACTGAGATGAGTGTTCCTTTTCTCAGTACAAGCATTACTTTGAAAGATAATCGCGTTCTTTTGAAAGATTATTAATTTCACGAAAGCTTTAGTAAGAAACACTAATGCGTTACATTATAAAGACAAGCAGTATTAGAACTGAGATCAGTGTTCCGTTTCTCCGTACAAGCTTTACTTTGAAAGATAATCGCATTCTTTTGTAAGTTTATTAATGTCACGAAAGCTTTAGTAAGAAACGCACATGCGTTTCTTTGTAAAGACAAGCAATTGTTTGCTACTTGTGAAAGCACTGTTAGAACTGAGATGAGAGTTCCTTTTCTCAGTACAAGCTTTACTTTGAAAGATAATCGCGTTCTTTTGAAAGTTCATTAATGTCACGAAAGCTTTAGTAAGAAAAGCACATGTGTTTCTTTGTAAAGACAAGCAGTTGTTTGCTACGTGTGAAAGCACTGTGAGAACTGAGATGAGTGTTCCTTTTCTCAGTACAAGCTTTACTTTGAAAGATAATAGCATTCATTTGAAAGTTTATTACTTTCACGAAAGCTTTAGGAAGAAACGCACATGCGTTTCTTTGTAAAGGCAAGCAGTTGTTTGCTACGTGTGAAAGCACTGATAGAACTGAGATGAGTGTTCCTTTTCTCAGTACAAGCTTTACTTTGAAAGATAATCGCGTTCTTTTGAAAGATTATTAATTTCACGAAAGCTTTTGTAAGAAACACTAATGCGTTACATTATAAAGACAAGCAGTATTTGATACCTGTGAAAGCATTGTTAGAACTGAGATCAGTGTTCCTTTTCTCGGAACAAGCTTTACTTTGGAAATAATCGTGTTCTTATGAAAGTTTATTAATTTCACGAAAGCTTAAGAATGAAATGCACAGGCGTTTATTTGTAAAGGCAAGCCGTTGTTTGCTACGTGTGAAAGCACTGTTAGAACTGAGATGAGTGTTCCTTTTCTCAGTACAAGCTTTACTTTGAAAGATAATCGCTTTCTTTTGAAAGATTATTAATTTCACGAAAGCTTTAGTAAGAAACACTAATGCGTTACATTATAAAGACAAGCAGTATTTGATATTTGTGAAAGCACTGTTAGAACTCAGATGAGTGTTCCTTTTCTCAGTACAAGCTTTATTTGAAAGATAATCGCATTCTTTTGAAAGTTTATTAGTTTCATGAAAGCTTTAGTAAGAAACGCACATGCGTTTCTTTGTAAAGACAAGCAGTTGTTTGCTACATGTGAAAGCACTGTTAGAACTGAGATGAGTGTTCCTTTTCTCAGTACAATCTTTACTTTGAAACATAATCGCATTCTTTTGAAAGATTATTAATTTCACGAAAGCTTTTGTAAGAAACGCACATCCGTTTCTTTGTAAAGACAAGCAGTTTTTTGCTATGTGTGAAAGCACTATTAGAACTGAGAGGAGTGTTCCTTTTCTCAGTACAAGCTTTACTTTGAAAGATAATAGCGTTCTTATGAAAGTTTATTAATTTCACGAAAGCTTTAGGAAGAAACGCACATGCGTTTCTTTGTAAAGGCAAGCAGTTGATTGCTACATGTGAAAGCACGGTTAGAACTGAGATGAGTGTTCCTTTTCTCAGTACAAGCTTTACTTTGAAAGATAATCGCGTTCTTTTGAAAGATTATTAATTTCACGAAACCTTTAGTAAGACACACTAATGCGTTACATTATAAAGACAAGCAGTATTTGATACATGTGAAAGCATTGTTAGAACTGAGATCAGTGTTCCTTTTCTCAGTACAAGCTTTACTTTGGAAGATAATCGTGTTCTTATGAAACTTTATTAATTTCACGAAAGCTTTTGGAAGAAACGCACATGCGTTTCTTTGTAAAGACAAGCAGTTGTTTGCTACGTGGGAAAGCACTGTTAGAACTGAGATGAGTGTTCCTTCTCTCAGTACAAGCTTTACTTTGAAAGATAATCGCGTTCTTTAAAAAGTTTATTAATGTCACGAAAGCTTTAGTAAGAAACGCACATGCGTTTCTTTGTAAATACAAGCAGTTGTTTGCTACGTGGGAAAGCACTGTTAGAACTGAGATGAGTGTTCCTTTTCTCAGTACAAGCTTTACTTTGAAAGATAATCGCGTTCTTTTGAAAGATTATTAATTGCACGAAAGCTTTAGTAAGAGACACTAATGCATTACATTAAAAAGAGAAGCAGTATTTGATACGGGTGAAAGAACTGTTAGAACTGAGATCATTGTTCCTTTTCTTAGTACAAGCTTTACTTTGGAAGATAATCGCGTACTTATGAAAGTTTATTAATTTCACGAAAGCTTTAGGAAGAAACGCACATGCGTTTCTTTGTAAAGACAAGTAGGTATTTGCTAAGTGTGAAAGCACTGTTAGAACTGAGATCAGTGTTGCTTTTCTCAGTACAAGCTTTACTTTGAAAGATAATCGCGTTCTTTTGAAAGTTTATTAATTTCACGAAAGCTTTAGGAAGAAACGCACGTGCGTTTCTTTGTAAAGACAAGCAGTTGTTTGCTACGTGTGAAAGCACTGTTAGAACTGAGATGAGTGTTCCTTCTCTCAGTACAAGCCTTACTTTGAAAGATAATCGTGTTCTTTTGAACGTTTATTAATTTCACGAAAGCTTTAGTAAGAAAAACACATGCGTTTCTTTGTAAGGACAGGCAGTTGTTTGCTACGTGTGAAAGCACTGTTAGAACTGAGATGAGTCTTCCTTCTCTCAGTACAAGCCTTACTTTGAAAGATAATCGTGTTCTTTTGAACGTTTATTAATTTCAAGAAAGCTTAAGGATGAAACGCACATGCGATTTATTGTAAAGGTCAGCAGTTGTTTGCTACGTGTGAAAGCACTGATAGAACTGAGATGAGTGTTCCTTTTCTCAGTACAAGCATTACTTTGAAAGATAATCGCGTTCTTTTGAAAGATTATTAATTTCACGAAAGCTTTAGTAAGAAACACTAATGCGTTACATTATAAAGACAAGCAGTATTAGAACTGAGATCAGTGTTCCGTTTCTCCGTACAAGCTTTACTTTGAAAGATAATCGCATTCTTTTGTAAGTTTATTAATGTCACGAAAGCTTTAGTAAGAAACGCACATGCGTTTCTTTGTAAAGACAAGCAATTGTTTGCTACTTGTGAAAGCACTGTTAGAACTGAGATGAGAGTTCCTTTTCTCAGTACAAGCTTTACTTTGAAAGATAATCGCGTTCTTTTGAAAGTTCATTAATGTCACGAAAGCTTTAGTAAGAAAAGCACATGTGTTTCTTTGTAAAGACAAGCAGTTGTTTGCTACGTGTGAAAGCACTGTGAGAACTGAGATGAGTGTTCCTTTTCTCAGTACAAGCTTTACTTTGAAAGATAATAGCATTCATTTGAAAGTTTATTACTTTCACGAAAGCTTTAGGAAGAAACGCACATGCGTTTCTTTGTAAAGGCAAGCAGTTGTTTGCTACGTGTGAAAGCACTGATAGAACTGAGATGAGTGTTCCTTTTCTCAGTACAAGCTTTACTTTGAAAGATAATCGCGTTCTTTTGAAAGATTATTAATTTCACGAAAGCTTTTGTAAGAAACACTAATGCGTTACATTATAAAGACAAGCAGTATTTGATACCTGTGAAAGCATTGTTAGAACTGAGATCAGTGTTCCTTTTCTCGGAACAAGATTTACTTTGGAAATAATCGTGTTCTTATGAAAGTTTATTAATTTCACGAAAGCTTTAGTAAGAAACACACATGCGTTTCTTTGTAAAGACAAGGAATTGTTTGCTACGTGTGAAAGCACTGTTAGACCTGAGATTAGCGTTCCTTCTCTCAGTACAAGCCTTACTTTGAAAGATAATCGTGTTCTTTTGAATTTTTATTAATTTCACGAAAGCTTAAGAATGAAACGCACAGGCGTTTCTTTGTAAAGGCAAGCCGTTGTTTGCTACGTGTGAAAGCACTGTTAGAACTGAGATGAGTGTTCCTTTTCTCAGTACAAGCTTTACTTTGAAAGATAATCGCTTTCTTTTGAAAGATTATTAATTTCACGAAAGCTTTAGTAAGAAACACTAATGCGTTACATTATAAAGACAAGCAGTATTTGATATTTTTGAAAGCACTGTTAGAACTCAGATGAGTGTTCCTTTTCTCAGTACAAGCTTAACTTTGAAAGATAATCGCATTCTTTTGAAAGTTTATTAGTTTCACGAAAGCTTTAGTAAGAAACGCACATGCGTTTCTTTGTAAAGACAAGCAGTTGTTTGCTACATGTGAAAGCACTGTTAGAACTGAGATGAGTGTTCCTTTTCTCAGTACAATCTTTACTTTGAAACATAATCGCATTCTTTTGAAAGTTTATTAATTTCACGAAAGCTTTTGTAAGAAACGCACATCCGTTTCTTTGTAAAGACAAGCAGTTTTTTGCTACGTGTGAAAGCACTATAAGAACTGAGAGGAGTGTTCCTTTTCTCAGTACAAGCTTTACTTTGAAAGATAATAGCGTTCTTATGAAAGTTTATTAATTTCACGAAAGCTTTAGTAAGAAACGCACATGCGTTTCTTTGTAAAGGCAAGCAGTTGATTGCTACATGTGAAAGCACGGTTAGAACTGAGATGAGTGTTCCTTTTCTCAGTACAAGCTTTACTTTGAAAGATAATCGCGTTCTTTTGAAAGTTCATTAATGTCACGAAAGCTTTAGTAAGAAATGCACATGTGTTTCTTTGTAAAGACAAGCAGTTGTTTGCTACGTGTGAAAGCACTGTTAGAACTGAGATGAGTGTTCCTTTTCTCAGTACAAGCTTTACTTTGAAAGATAATAGCATTCATTTGAAAGTTTATTACTTTCACGAAAGCTTTAGGAAGAAACGCACATGCGTTTCTTTGTAAAGGCAAGCAGTTGTTTGCTACGTGTGAAAGCACTGATAGAACTGAGATGAGTGTTCCTTTTCTCAGTACAAGCTTTACTTTGAAAGATAATCGCGTTCTTTTGAAAGATTATTAATTTCACGAAAGCTTTTGTAAGAAACACTAATGCGTTACATTATAAAGACAAGCAGTATTTGATACCTGTGAAAGCATTGTTAGAACTGAGATCAGTGTTCCTTTTCTCGGTACAAGCTTTACTTTGGAAGATAATCGTGTTCTTATGAAAGTTTATTAATTTCACGAAAGCTTTAGTAAGAAACACACATGCGTTTCTTTGTAAAGACAAGGAATTGTTTGCTACGTGTGAAAGCACTGTTAGACCTGAGATAAGCGATCCTTCTCTCAGTACAAGCCTTACTTTGAAAGATAATCGGGTTCTTTTGAATTTTTATTAATTTCACGAAAGCTTAAGAATGAAATGCACAGGCGTTTCTTTGTAAAGGCAAGCCGTTGTTTGCTACGTGTGAAAGCACTGTTAGAACTGAGATGAGTGTTCCTTTTCTCAGTACAAGCTTTACTTTGAAAGATAATCGCTTTCTTTTGAAAGATTATTAATTTCACGAAAGCTTTAGTAAGAAACACTAATGCGTTACATTATAAAGACAAGCAGTATTTGATATTTGTGAAAGCACTGTTAGAACTCAGATGAGTGTTCCTTTTCTCAGTACAAGCTTTATTTGAAAGATAATCGCATTCTTTTGAAAGTTTATTAGTTTCATGAAAGCTTTAGTAAGAAACGCACATGCGTTTCTTTGTAAAGACAAGCAGTTGTTTGCTACATGTGAAAGCACTGTTAGAACTGAGATGAGTGTTCCTTTTCTCAGTACAATCTTTTTTTTTTTTTTTTTTTTTTTTAAAAAAATTTTTATTCTTTTTTAATTAAAATTTCCAACTGCTCCCCGTTTCCCATTTCCCTCCCCTCCTCCCACACATTGCCCCCTCCCCCCTCTCCCCTCCCCTAACCCCACTCCTCTTCTCCTCCCCCCAGTCCATTCCCCCTCCCTCTCGCTACTGAAGAGCAGTCCAAATTCCCTGCCCTACAGGAAGACCAAGGTCCTCCCACTTCCATCCAGGCCCAGGAAGGTGAGCATCAAAACAGGCTAAGCTCCCACAAAGCCAGTTCATGTATTAGGATCGAAACCTAGTGCCATTGTCCTTGGCTTCTCATCAGCCTTCATTGTCCGCCATGTTCAGAGAGTCCAGTTTCAACCCATGCTTATTCAGTCCCAGTCCAGCTGGCCTTGGAGAGCTCCCAATAGATCAGTTCCACTGTCACTGTGGGTGGGTGCACGCCTCGTGGTCCTGATTTCCTTGCTCATGTTCTCCCTCCTTCTGCTCTTCATTTGGACCTTAAGAGCTCAGACGGTTGATCCAAATTGGGTCTCTGTCTCTCTCTCGATCCATCGCCAGATGAAAGTTCCTGTGCCATTCTCCTTGGCCTCTCGTCAGCTCTCATTGTCCGCCACATTCCGAGAGTACGGTTTTATCCCATGTTTTTTTCAGTAGCAGTCCAGCTGACCTTGGTGAGCTCCCAATAGATCGGCCCCACTGTCTCAGTGGTTGGGTGCACCCCTCATGGTCCTGACTTCCTTGTTCATGTTCTCTCTCCTTCTGCTCCTCATTATAACCTTGGGAGCTCAGTCCGGTGCTCCAGTGTGGGTCTCTGGCTCTATCTCCATCCATCGCTAGATGAAGGTTCTATGGCGATATGCAAGATATTCATCAGTAAGATTATAGGATAGGTTCATTTCAGGTTCCCTATCCTCAGGTGCCCCAATGAACTAACTGGGGACATTGCCCTGGGCATCTGGTAGCCATTCCAAGTTCAAGTCTCTTGTCACCCCTTAGGTGGCTCCCTTACCTAAGGTATGAGTTTCCCTGCTCCCCTATCCAACCTTTCTTTATCCCCATTCACCCCGATTCCCCCAGTTCCCCTCATCCTCTCCTTCACACTTTTCTCTCCCCATCACCCCTCATCCCCATCCCACCCCACCCCCAAGGTTCCAATTTTTTGCCCATCAGTCATGACTATTTCCCATAGCTGGGAGGATATCTATATGTTTTCCCTTGGGTTTACCCTCTTGTTTAGCTTCTTTAGGATCACAAATTATAGACTCAGTGGCCCCTATCCATGGCTAGAAACCAATTATGAGTGAGTACATCCCATGTTCTTCTTTTTGGGTCTGGGTTACCTCACTAAGGATCGTATTTTCTATTTCCATCCATTTGCATGCAAAATTCGAGAAGTCATTGTTTTTTACCGCAGAGTAGTACTCTAATGTGTATATATTCCACACTTTCTTCATCCATTCTTCCATTGAAGGGCATCTAGGTTGCTTCCAGGTTCTGGCTATTACAAATAATGCTGCTATGAACATAGTTGGACAAATGCTTTTGTCATATGATAGGGCATCTCTTGGGTATATTCCCAAGAGTGGTATTGCTGGGTCCAGGGGTAGGTTGATCCCAATTTTTCTGAGAAACCGCCACACTGATTTCCAAAGTGGTTGCACAAGTTTGCAGTCCCACCAGCAATGGATGAGGGTACCCCTTTCTCCACAACCTCTCCAGCAAAGGCTATCCTTGGTGTTTTTGATTTTAGCCATTCTGACAGGTGTAAGATGATATCTCAAAGTTGTTTTGATTTGCATTTCTCTGATCGCTAAGGAGGTTGAGCATGACCTTAAGTATCTTTTGGCCATTTTAACTTCTTCTGTTGAGAATTCTCTGTTCAGTTCAGTGCCCCATTTTTTAATTGGGTTAATTATCCTTTTAAAGTCTAGTTTCTTGAGTTCTTTATATATTTTGGAGATCAGACCTTTGTCTGTTGCGGGGTTGGTGAAGATCTTCTCCCAGTCAGTAGGCTGCCTTTTTGTCTTAATGACAGTGTCCTTTGCTTTACAGAAGCTTCTCAGTTTCAGGAGGTCCCATTTATTCAATGTTGTCCTTAATGTCTGTGCTGCTGGGGTTATACATAGGAAGCGATCTCCAGTGCCCATATGTTGTAGGGTACTTCCCATTTTCTCTTCTATCAGGTTCAGTGTGTTCAGATTGATATTGAGGTCTTTGATCCATTTGGACTTGAGTTTTGTGCATGGTGATAGATATGGGTCTATTTTCATTCTTCTACAGGTTGACATCCAATTGTGCCAGCACCATTTGTTGAAGATGCTTTCTTTCTTCCATTGTATACTTTTAGCTCCTTTATCAAAAATCAGTTGTTCATAGGTTTGTGGGTTAAAATCCGGGTCTTCTATACGATTCCATTGGTCGACTTCTCTGTTTTTATGCCAGTACCACACTGTTTTCATTACTGTAGCTCTGTAATAGAGTTTGAAGTCAGGGATGGTAATGCCTCCAGAAGTTCCTTTATTGTATAAGATTGTTTTGGCTATCCTGGGTTTTTTGTTTCTCCATATAAAGTTGATTATTGTCCTTTCAAGATCTGTGAAGAATTTTGATGGGATTTTAATGGGGATTGCATTGAATCTATAAATTGCCCTTGGTAGAATTGCCATTTTTACTATGTTGATTCTCCCAATCCAAGAGCAAGGGAGATCCTTCCATTTTCTGGTATCCTCTTCAATTTCTTTCTTCAATGCCTTAAAGTTTTTGTCAAATAGATCTTTCACTTCCTTGGTTAGAGTTACCCCAAGATATTTTATGCTGTTTGTGGCTATCGTGAAAGGTGATGATTCTCTTATTTCTCTCTCTGCTTCCAGATCCTTTGTGTATAAGAGGGCGACTGATTTTTTGGAGTTGATCTTGTATCCTGCCACATTACTAAAGGCGTTTATCAGCTGTAGGAGTTCTTTGGAGGAGTTTTTGGGGTCGCTCATGTACACTATCATATCATCTGCAAATAATGCAAGTTTAACTTCTTCCTTTCCAATTTGAATCCCCTTTATCCCCTTATGTTGTCTTATTGCTATTGCTAAAACTTCGAGAACTATATTGAAGAGGTATGGAGAGAGTGGACAGCCTTGGCGTGTTCCTGATTTTAGTGGGATGGCTTTAAGTTTCTCTCCATTTAATTTGATATTAGCTGTCGGCTTGCTGTATATAGCTTTAATTATATTTAGGTATGACCCTTGTATCCCTAATCTCTCCAAGACTTTTATCATAAAGGGATGTTGAATTTTGTCAAATGCTTTTTCAGCATCTAATGAAACGATCATATGGTTTTTTTCTTTCAGTTTATTTATATGATGGATTACATTGATAGATTTGCGTATGTTAAACCAGCCCTGCATCTCTGGTATGAAGCCTACTTGATCATAATGGATAATTTTTCTAATGTGTTCTTGGATTCGGTTTGCCAGAATTTTGTTGAGGATTTTTGCGTCGATGTTCATGAGTGAGATTGGCCTGTAATTCTCTTTCTTGGTTGTGTCTTTGTGTGGTTTTGGTATCAGAGTTACTGTAGCTTCATAAAAGGAATTTGGCAATGACTCTTCTGTTTCTATATTGTGAAATACATTAAGGAGAATAGGTATTAGGTCTTCTTGGAAGTTCTGGTAGAATTCTGCATTGAAACCATCTGGTCCTGGACTTTTTTTGGAAGGGAGGTTTTTGATAACAGCTTCTAATTCTTCACGACTAACCGGTCTATTTAGGTTGTTCACCTGGTCCTGGTTTAACTTTGGTAAATGGTATTTATCTAAAAAAGCGTCCATTTCTTTTACATTTTCCAGTTTTGTGGCATACAGGCCTTTGTAGTAAGATCTAATGATTCTCTGAATTTCCTCTGTGTCTGTGGTTATGTCTCCCTTTTCATTTCTGATCTTATTAATTTGCAAATTCTCTCTCTGCCGTTTGATTAGTTTGGATAGGGGTTTATCAATCTTGTTGATTTTCTCCAGGAACCAGCTTTTTGATTCATTGATTCTTTCAATTGTTTTCTGTGTCTCTATTTTGTTGATTTCAGCCCTCAGTTTGATTATTTCCAGTCTTCTACCCCTTCTAGGTGAGTCTGCTTCTTTTTTTTCTAGAGCTTTCAGGTGGGCTGTTAAGTCTCCAATGTGTGCTTTCTCTGTTTTCTTTAAGTGGGCAGTTAGTGCTATGAACTTTCCTCTCAGAACTGCTTTCATAGTGTCCCATAGGTTTGAGTATGTTGTTTCTTTATTTTCATTGTCTTCAAGGAAGAGTTTAATTTCTTTCTTTATTTCTTCCTTAATCCAGGAATGGTTCAGTAGTTGACTATTCAGTTTCCATGAGTTTGTAGGCTTTCTGGGGGTAGCATTGTTGCAGAATTCTAGCTTTAATCCATGGTGATCTGATAAGATACAGGTGGTTATTAATATTTTTTTGTAACTGTGGATGTTTGCTTTGTTACCGAGTATGTGGTCGATTTTTGAGAAGGTTCCATGAGCTGCAGAGAAGAAGGTATATTCTTTCCTATTTGGGTGGAATATTCTATAGATGTCTGTTAAGTCCATTTGATTCATTACCTCCATTAATTCTCTTATTTCTCTGTTAGGTTTCTGTCTACTTGACCTGTCCATTGGTGAGAGAGGAGTATTAAAGTCTCCTACTATTAATGTGTGCGGTTTGATGGCTGCCTTGAGTTTTAACAATGTTTCTTTTACGTACGTGGGTGCTTTTATATTAGGGGCATAGATATTCAGGATTGAGACTTCATCCTGATGAATTGTTCCTGTTATGAGTAGAAAATGTCCCTCTCCATCTCTCCTGATTGATTTAAGTTTGAAGTCAACTTTGTTAGAAATTAGTATGGCCACCCCTGCTTGTTTCTTAGGTCCATTTACTTGATAAGCCTTATCCCAACCCTTTATTCTGAGTAGGTGCCTGTCTTTGTGGTTGAGGTGTGTTTCTTGTAAACAGCAGAATGTTGGATCCTGTTTTCGTATCCAATCTCTTAGTCTGTGCCTTTTTATAGGAGAGTTGAGTCCATTGACATTAAGTGATATTAATGACCAGTGGTTGTTAACTCCGGTCATTTTTTAAGTTGGAAATTTTGTGTGTTCCCCTTCTTTGTGTTGCGCTGGTGAAGGGTCTCTAGTTGTCTGAGATATTGTGGTCATTGTTGGACTCCTTGGTTAGTGAATTTCCTTCTATTACTTTCTGTAAGGCTGGATTTGTGGCTACGTATTGTTTAAATTTGTTTTTATCCTGGAAAATTTTGTTTTCTCCATTTATAGTGAACGAAAGCTTGGCTGGGTATAGTAGTCTGGGCTTGCATCCATGGTCTCTTAGTTTCTGCAGTACATCTATCCAGGACCTTCTGGCTTTCATGGTTTCCATAGAGAAGTCAGGTGTAAGTCTGATAGGTTTACCTTTATAAGTAACTTGGCCTTTTTCCTTTGCTGCTCTTAGTATTCTTTCTTTATTCTGTATGCTTTGTGTTTTGATTATTATATGGCGAGAGGATGTTTTTTTTTGATCCAGCCTATTCGGTGTTCTGTATGCTTCTTGAATCTTCATAGGTATATCTTTCTTTAGGTTGGGAAAGTTTTCTTCTATAATTTTATTAAATATATTTTCTGGACCGTTGAGCTGCGCTTCTTCTCCTTCTTCTATTCCTATTATTCTTAGGTTTGGTCTTTTTATTGTGTCCCATATTTCCTGAATGTTTTGTGATGAGAATTTGTTGGCCTTGCTGTTTTCTTTGATCAGCGTGTTTATTTTCTCTATGGTATCTTCAGAATCTGAGATTCTTTCTTCTATCTCTTGTATTCTGTTGGTTATGCTTGCTTCTGTAGTCTCTATTCGTTTACCTAGATTTTCCCTGTCCAGCTGACCTTCTGTTTGTGTTTTCTTCTTTGCCCCCATTTCAGTTTTTAAGTCTTGAACTGTTTCCATTATCTGTTTGATTGTTTTTCCTTGGTTTCCTAGGGTATCATTCACTGATTTACTCAATTCTTCAAACTTTCTGTTATACTTCTCATCCATTTCTATAAGGGCATTTTTTACATGTTGTTTAAGGGCGTCAATCACTTTCATAAAGTCAATTTTATCTACTTCTTCATGATTAAGGTGTTCATGTCCACCTGTTGGGAGGTCGCTGGGTTCTGGTGGTTTCATATAGTTTTTCAGATTGTTAGGTGAATTCTTGCATTGGCGCCTGCCCATCTCTTTCTCTGAATGCTCCCCTCTGGATCTTCTTTTACCGGATCAGGTCTCCTTGCCTACTGATGTACCTTCCCAGTGATGGCTCTCTGCAGTGCTAGTCTCCTGGTGTTATAGTGATGTCTCTCCTTGCTTGTTGCAGGCAGGCCAGTGAGACAAAGGAGGTCTCACCTGCCTACTTGCCCTGAGGATTTGCCCCCAGCGCCAGACAGACTGAGCTGGATGGTGTTATGTGCCCAAAGAGGAAAGGGGACAGAAGGAAGAAGGGTTCTGGATGCAAGCTGGGTGGGACAAGAAGAGAGAGGCAGTATGGGGGGGTAGAGCCCCTGCAGGGAGCCCGGGGAGTATAGGGAGGGGGATGAGGGACTTCAGAGTTCCCTGTCCAGGGCTGCTTCCGCCGCCACTGGTCACAAACTCACCGCCCTGCTGTCTCTCCTGGTGCCGAGATCAGATCTCCGTGCAGGTTGGGTAGTTCGTAAACAAAGCGCCTACCTTGGTTGGTGCAGGCGGGCCAGTGAGACAAAGGAGGTCTCGCCTGCCTACTTGCCCTGAGGGTTTGCCCCCAGCGCCAGACAGACTGAGCTGGATGGTGTTATGTGTCCAAAGAGGAAAGGGGACAGAAGGAAGAAGGGTTCTGGATGCAAGCTGGGTGGGACAAGAAGAGAGAGGCAGTATGGGGGGGTAGAGCCCCTGCAGGGAGCCCGGGGAGTATAGGGAGGGGATGAGGAACTTCAGAGTTCCCTGTCCAGGGCTGCTTCCGCCGCCACTGGTCACAAACTCACCGCCCTGCTGTCTCTCCTGGTGCCGAGATCAGATCTCCGTGCAGGTTGGGTAGTTCGTAAACAAAGCGCCTTTCTCAGTACAATCTTTACTTTGAAACATAATCGCATTCTTTTGAAAGATTATTAATTTCACGAAAGCTTTTGTAAGAAACGCACATCCGTTTCTTTGTAAAGACAAGCAGTTTTTTGCTATGTGTGAAAGCACTATTAGAACTGAGAGGAGTGTTCCTTTTCTCAGTACAAGCTTTACTTTGAAAGATAATAGCGTTCTTATGAAAGTTTATTAATTTCACGAAAGCTTTAGGAAGAAACGCACATGCGTTTCTTTGTAAAGGCAAGCAGTTGATTGCTACATGTGAAAGCACGGTTAGAACTGAGATGAGTGTTCCTTTTCTCAGTACAAGCTTTACTTTGAAAGATAATCGCGTTCTTTTGAAAGATTATTAATTTCACGAAACCTTTAGTAAGACACACTAATGCGTTACATTATAAAGACAAGCAGTATTTGATACATGTGAAAGCATTGTTAGAACTGAGATCAGTGTTCCTTTTCTCAGTACAAGCTTTACTTTGGAAGATAATCGTGTTCTTATGAAACTTTATTAATTTCACGAAAGCTTTTGGAAGAAACACACATGCGTTTCTTTGTAAAGACAAGCAGTTGTTTGCTACGTGGGAAAGCACTGTTAGAACTGAGATGAGTGTTCCTTCTCTCAGTACAAGCTTTACTTTGAAAGATAATCGCGTTCTTTAAAAAGTTTATTAATGTCACGAAAGCTTTAGTAAGAAACGCACATGCGTTTCTTTGTAAATACAAGCAGTTGTTTGCTACGTGGGAAAGCACTGTTAGAACTGAGATGAGTGTTCCTTTTCTCAGTACAAGCTTTACTTTGAAAGATAATCGCGTTCTTTTGAAAGATTATTAATTGCACGAAAGCTTTAGTAAGAGACACTAATGCATTACATTAAAAAGAGAAGCAGTATTTGATACGGGTGAAAGAACTGTTAGAACTGAGATCAGTGTTCCTTTTCTTAGTACAAGCTTTACTTTGGAAGATAATCGCGTTCTTATGAAAGTTTATTAATTTCACGAAAGCTTTAGGAAGAAACGCACATGCGTTTCTTTGTAAAGACAAGTAGGTATTTGCTAAGTGTGAAAGCACTGTTAGAACTGAGATCAGTGTTGCTTTTCTCAGTACAAGCTTTACTTTGAAAGATAATCGCGTTCTTTTGAAAGTTTATTAATTTCACGAAAGCTTTAGGAAGAAACGCACGTGCGTTTCTTTGTAAAGACAAGCAGTTGTTTGCTACGTGTGAAAGCACTGTTAGAACTGAGATGAGTGTTCCTTCTCTCAGTACAAGCCTTACTTTGAAAGATAATCGTGTTCTTTTGAACGTTTATTAATTTCACGAAAGCTTTAGTAAGAAAAACACATGCGTTTCTTTGTAAGGACAGGCAGTTGTTTGCTACGTGTGAAAGCACTGTTAGAACTGAGATGAGTCTTCCTTCTCTCAGTACAAGCCTTACTTTGAAAGATAATCGTGTTCTTTTGAACGTTTATTAATTTCACGAAAGCTTAAGGATGAAACGCACATGCGATTTATTGTAAAGGTCAGCAGTTGTTTGCTACGTGTGAAAGCACTGATAGAACTGAGATGAGTGTTCCTTTTCTCAGTACAAGCATTACTTTGAAAGATAATCGCGTTCTTTTGAAAGATTATTAATTTCACGAAAGCTTTAGTAAGAAACACTAATGCGTTACATTATAAAGACAAGCAGTATTAGAACTGAGATCAGTGTTCCGTTTCTCCGTACAAGCTTTACTTTGAAAGATAATCGCATTCTTTTGTAAGTTTATTAATGTCACGAAAGCTTTAGTAAGAAACGCACATGCGTTTCTTTGTAAAGACAAGCAATTGTTTGCTACTTGTGAAAGCACTGTTAGAACTGAGATGAGAGTTCCTTTTCTCAGTACAAGCTTTACTTTGAAAGATAATCGCGTTCTTTTGAAAGTTCATTAATGTCACGAAAGCTTTAGTAAGAAAAGCACATGTGTTTCTTTGTAAAGACAAGCAGTTGTTTGCTACGTGTGAAAGCACTGTGAGAACTGAGATGAGTGTTCCTTTTCTCAGTACAAGCTTTACTTTGAAAGATAATAGCATTCATTTGAAAGTTTATTACTTTCACGAAAGCTTTAGGAAGAAACGCACATGCGTTTCTTTGTAAAGGCAAGCAGTTGTTTGCTACGTGTGAAAGCACTGATAGAACTGAGATGAGTGTTCCTTTTCTCAGTACAAGCTTTACTTTGAAAGATAATCGCGTTCTTTTGAAAGATTATTAATTTCACGAAAGCTTTTGTAAGAAACACTAATGCGTTACATTATAAAGACAAGCAGTATTTGATACCTGTGAAAGCATTGTTAGAACTGAGATCAGTGTTCCTTTTCTCGGAACAAGATTTACTTTGGAAATAATCGTGTTCTTATGAAAGTTTATTAATTTCACGAAAGCTTTAGTAAGAAACACACATGCGTTTCTTTGTAAAGACAAGGAATTGTTTGCTACGTGTGAAAGCACTGTTAGACCTGAGATTAGCGTTCCTTCTCTCAGTACAAGCCTTACTTTGAAAGATAATCGTGTTCTTTTGAATTTTTATTAATTTCACGAAAGCTTAAGAATGAAACGCACAGGCGTTTCTTTGTAAAGGCAAGCCGTTGTTTGCTACGTGTGAAAGCACTGTTAGAACTGAGATGAGTGTTCCTTTTCTCAGTACAAGCTTTACTTTGAAAGATAATCGCTTTCTTTTGAAAGATTATTAATTTCACGAAAGCTTTAGTAAGAAACACTAATGCGTTACATTATAAAGACAAGCAGTATTTGATATTTTTGAAAGCACTGTTAGAACTCAGATGAGTGTTCCTTTTCTCAGTACAAGCTTAACTTTGAAAGATAATCGCATTCTTTTGAAAGTTTATTAGTTTCACGAAAGCTTTAGTAAGAAACGCACATGCGTTTCTTTGTAAAGACAAGCAGTTGTTTGCTACATGTGAAAGCACTGTTAGAACTGAGATGAGTGTTCCTTTTCTCAGTACAATCTTTACTTTGAAACATAATCGCATTCTTTTGAAAGTTTATTAATTTCACGAAAGCTTTTGTAAGAAACGCACATCCGTTTCTTTGTAAAGACAAGCAGTTTTTTGCTACGTGTGAAAGCACTATAAGAACTGAGAGGAGTGTTCCTTTTCTCAGTACAAGCTTTACTTTGAAAGATAATAGCGTTCTTATGAAAGTTTATTAATTTCACGAAAGCTTTAGTAAGAAACGCACATGCGTTTCTTTGTAAAGGCAAGCAGTTGATTGCTACATGTGAAAGCACGGTTAGAACTGAGATGAGTGTTCCTTTTCTCAGTACAAGCTTTACTTTGAAAGATAATCGCGTTCTTTTGAAAGTTCATTAATGTCACGAAAGCTTTAGTAAGAAATGCACATGTGTTTCTTTGTAAAGACAAGCAGTTGTTTGCTACGTGTGAAAGCACTGTTAGAACTGAGATGAGTGTTCCTTTTCTCAGTACAAGCTTTACTTTGAAAGATAATAGCATTCATTTGAAAGTTTATTACTTTCACGAAAGCTTTAGGAAGAAACGCACATGCGTTTCTTTGTAAAGGCAAGCAGTTGTTTGCTACGTGTGAAAGCACTGATAGAACTGAGATGAGTGTTCCTTTTCTCAGTACAAGCTTTACTTTGAAAGATAATCGCGTTCTTTTGAAAGATTATTAATTTCACGAAAGCTTTTGTAAGAAACACTAATGCGTTACATTATAAAGACAAGCAGTATTTGATACCTGTGAAAGCATTGTTAGAACTGAGATCAGTGTTCCTTTTCTCGGTACAAGCTTTACTTTGGAAGATAATCGTGTTCTTATGAAAGTTTATTAATTTCACGAAAGCTTTAGTAAGAAACACACATGCGTTTCTTTGTAAAGACAAGGAATTGTTTGCTACGTGTGAAAGCACTGTTAGACCTGAGATAAGCGATCCTTCTCTCAGTACAAGCCTTACTTTGAAAGATAATCGTGTTCTTTTGAATTTTTATTAATTTCACGAAAGCTTAAGAATGAAATGCACAGGCGTTTCTTTGTAAAGGCAAGCCGTTGTTTGCTACGTGTGAAAGCACTGTTAGAACTGAGATGAGTGTTCCTTTTCTCAGTACAAGCTTTACTTTGAAAGATAATCGCTTTCTTTTGAAAGATTATTAATTTCACGAAAGCTTTAGTAAGAAACACTAATGCGTTACATTATAAAGACAAGCAGTATTTGATATTTGTGAAAGCACTGTTAGAACTGAGATGAGTGTTCCTTTTCTCAGTACAATCTTTACTTTGAAACATAATCGCATTCTTTTGAAAGTTTATTAATTTCACGAAAGCTTTTGTAAGAAACGCACATCCGTTTCTTTGTAAAGACAAGCAGTTTTTTGCTACGTGTGAAAGCACTATTAGAACTGAGAGGAGTGTTCCTTTTCTCAGTACAAGCTTTACTTTGAAAGATAATAGCGTTCTTATGAAAGTTTATTAATTTCACGAAAGCTTTAGTAAGAAACGCACATGCGTTTCTTTGTAAAGGCAAGCAGTTGATTGCTACATGTGAAAGCACGGTTAGAACTGAGATGAGTGTTCCTTTTCTCAGTACAAGCTTTACTTTGAAAGATAATCGCGTTCTTTTGAAAGATTATTAATTTCACGAAACCTTTAGTAAGACACACTAATGCGTTACATTATAATGACAAGCAGTATTTGATACATGTGAAAGCATTGTTAGAACTGAGATCAGTGTTCCTTTTCTCAGTACAAGCTTTACTTTGGAAGATAATCGTGTTCTTATGAAAGTTTATTAATTTCACGAAAGCTTTAGGAAGAAACGAACATGCGTTTCTTTGTAAAGACAAGCAGTTGTTTGCTACGTGTGAAAGCACTGTTAGAACTGAGATGAGTGTTCCTTCTCTCAGTACAAGCTTTACTTTGAAAGATAATCGCGTTCTTTAAAAAGTTTATTAATGTCACGAAAGCTTTAGTAAGAAACGCACATGCGTTTCTTTGTAAAGACAAGCAGTTGTTTGGTACGTGTGAAAGCACTGTTAGAACTGAGATGAGTGTTCCTTTTCTCACTACAAGATTTGCTTTGAAAGATAATAGCGTTCTTTAAAAAGTTTATTAATGTCACGAAAGCTTTAGTAAGAAACGCACATGCCTTTCTTTGTAAAGACAAGCAGTTGTTTGCTACGTGTGAAAGCACTGTTAGAACTGAGATGAGTGTTCCTTCTCTCAGTACAAGCTTTACTTTGAAAGATAATCGCGTTCTTTTGAAAGTTTATTAATTTCACGAAAGCTTTAGTAAGAAACGCACATGCGTTTCTTTATAAAGACAAGCAGTTGTTTGTTACGTGTGAAAGCACTGTAAGAACTGAGATGAGTATTCTTTTTCTCAGTACAAGCTTTACTTTGAAAGATAATCGCGTTCTTTCGAAAGGTTGTTAATTTCACGAAAGCTTTAGTAAGAAACGCACATACGTTTCTTTGTAAAGACAAGCAGTTCTTTGCTACGTGTGAAAGCACTGTTAGAACTGAGATGAGTGTTCCTTTTCTCAGTACAAGCTTTACTTTGAAAGATAATCGCGTTCTTATGGAAGTTTATTAATTTCACGAAAGCTTTAGTAAGAAACGCACATGCGTTTCTTTGAAACGCAAGCAGTTGATTGCTACATGTGAAAGCACGGTTAGAACTGAGATGAGTGTTCCTTTTCTCAGTACAAGCTTTACTTTGAAAGATAATCGCGTTCTTTTGAAAGATTATTAATTTCACGAAAGCATTAGTAAGAAACACTAATGCGTTACATTATAAAGACAAGCAGTATTTGATACGTGTGAAAGCAATGTTAGAACTGAGATGAGTGTTCCTTTTCTCAATACAAGCTACTTTGAAAGATAATCGTGTTCTTTTGAAAGTTTATTAATTTCACAAAAGCTTTAGGAAGAAAAGCACATGCGTTTCTTTGTAAAGACAAGCAATTGTTTGCTACGTGTGAAAGCACTGTTAGAACTGAGATGAGAGTTCCTTTTCTCAGTACAAGCTTTACTTTGAAAGATAATCGCGTTCTTTTGAAAGTTCATTAATGTCAGGATAGCTTTAGTAAGAAATGCACATGTGTTTCTTTGTAAAGGCAAGCAGTTGTTTGCTACGTGTGAAAGCACTGATAGAACTGAGATGAGTGTTCCTTTTCTCAGTACAAGCTTTACTTTGAAAGATAATCGCGTTCTTTTGAAAGATTATTAATTTCACGAAAGCTTTTGTAAGAAACACTAATGCGTTACATTATAAAGACAAGCAGTATTTGATACCTGTGAAAGCATTGTTAGAACTGAGATCAGTGTTCCTTTTCTCGGTACAAGCTTTACTTTGGAAGATAATCGTGTTCTTATGAAAGTTTATTAATTTCACGAAAGCTTTAGTAAGAAACACACATGCGTTTCTTTGTAAAGACAAGGAATTGTTTGCTACGTGTGAAAGCACTGTTAGACCTGAGATAAGCGATCCTTCTCTCAGTACAAGCCTTACTTTGAAAGATAATCGGGTTCTTTTGAATTTTATTAATTTCACGAAAGCTTAAGAATGAAATGCACAGGCGTTTCTTTGTAAAGGCAAGCCGTTGTTTGCTACGTGTGAAAGCACTGTTAGAACTGAGATGAGTGTTCCTTTTCTCAGTACAAGCTTTACTTTGAAAGATAATCGCTTTCTTTTGAAAGATTATTAATTTCACGAAACCTTTAGTAAGAAACACTAATGCGTTACATTATAAAGACAAGCAGTATTTGATATTTGTGAAAGCACTGTTAGAACTCAGATGAGTGTTCCTTTTCTCAGTACAAGCTTTATTTGAAAGATAATCGCATTCTTTTGAAAGTTTATTAGTTTCATGAAAGCTTTAGTAAGAAACGCACATGCGTTTCTTTGTAAAGACAAGCAGTTGTTTGCTACATGTGAAAGCACTGTTAGAACTGAGATGAGTGTTCCTTTTCTCAGTACAATCTTTACTTTGAAACATAATCGCATTCTTTTGAAAGATTATTAATTTCACGAAAGCTTTTGTAAGAAACGCACATCCGTTTCTTTGTAAAGACAAGCAGTTTTTTGCTATGTGTGAAAGCACTATTAGAACTGAGAGGAGTGTTCCTTTTCTCAGTACAAGCTTTACTTTGAAAGATAATAGCGTTCTTATGAAAGTTTATTAATTTCACGAAAGCTTTAGGAAGAAACGCACATGCGTTTCTTTGTAAAGGCAAGCAGTTGATTGCTACATGTGAAAGCACGGTTAGAACTGAGATGAGTGTTCCTTTTCTCAGTACAAGCTTTACTTTGAAAGATAATCGCGTTCTTTTGAAAGATTATTAATTTCACGAAACCTTTAGTAAGACACACTAATGCGTTACATTATAAAGACAAGCAGTATTTGATACATGTGAAAGCATTGTTAGAACTGAGATCAGTGTTCCTTTTCTCAGTACAAGCTTTACTTTGGAAGATAATCGTGTTCTTATGAAACTTTATTAATTTCACGAAAGCTTTTGGAAGAAACGCACATGCGTTTCTTTGTAAAGACAAGCAGTTGTTTGCTACGTGGGAAAGCACTGTTAGAACTGAGATGAGTGTTCCTTCTCTCAGTACAAGCTTTACTTTGAAAGATAATCGCGTTCTTTAAAAAGTTTATTAATGTCACGAAAGCTTTAGTAAGAAACGCACATGCGTTTCTTTGTAAATACAAGCAGTTGTTTGCTACGTGGGAAAGCACTGTTAGAACTGAGATGAGTGTTCCTTTTCTCAGTACAAGCTTTACTTTGAAAGATAATCGCGTTCTTTTGAAAGATTATTAATTGCACGAAAGCTTTAGTAAGAGACACTAATGCATTACATTAAAAAGAGAAGCAGTATTTGATACGGGTGAAAGAACTGTTAGAACTGAGATCAGTGTTCCTTTTCTTAGTACAAGCTTTACTTTGGAAGATAATCGCGTTCTTATGAAAGTTTATTAATTTCACGAAAGCTTTAGGAAGAAACGCACATGCGTTTCTTTGTAAAGACAAGTAGGTATTTGCTAAGTGTGAAAGCACTGTTAGAACTGAGATCAGTGTTGCTTTTCTCAGTACAAGCTTTACTTTGAAAGATAATCGCGTTCTTTTGAAAGTTTATTAATTTCACGAAAGCTTTAGGAAGAAACGCACGTGCGTTTCTTTGTAAAGACAAGCAGTTGTTTGCTACGTGTGAAAGCACTGTTAGAACTGAGATGAGTGTTCCTTCTCTCAGTACAAGCCTTACTTTGAAAGATAATCGTGTTCTTTTGAACGTTTATTAATTTCACGAAAGCTTTAGTAAGAAAAACACATGCGTTTCTTTGTAAGGACAGGCAGTTGTTTGCTACGTGTGAAAGCACTGTTAGAACTGAGATGAGTCTTCCTTCTCTCAGTACAAGCCTTACTTTGAAAGATAATCGTGTTCTTTTGAACGTTTATTAATTTCACGAAAGCTTAAGGATGAAACGCACATGCGATTTATTGTAAAGGTCAGCAGTTGTTTGCTACGTGTGAAAGCACTGATAGTACTGAGATGAGTGTTCCTTTTCTCAGTACAAGCATTACTTTGAAAGATAATCGCGTTCTTTTGAAAGATTATTAATTTCACGAAAGCTTTAGTAAGAAACACTAATGCGTTACATTATAAAGACAAGCAGTATTAGAACTGAGATCAGTGTTCCGTTTCTCCGTACAAGCTTTACTTTGAAAGATAATCGCATTCTTTTGTAAGTTTATTAATGTCACGAAAGCTTTAGTAAGAAACGCACATGCGTTTCTTTGTAAAGACAAGCAGTTGTTTGCTACGTGTGAAAGCACTGTTAGAACTGAAATGAGTGTTCCTTTTCTCAGTACAAGCTTTTCTTTGAAACATAATCGCGTTCTTATGAAAGCTTATTAATTTCACGAAAGCTTTAGTGAGAAACGCACATGCGTTTCTTTGTAAAGACAAGCAGTTGTTTGTTACGTGTGAAAGCACTGTTAGAACTGAGATGAGTGTTCCTTTACTCAGCACAAGCTTTACGTTGAAAGATAATCGCGTTCTTTTGAAAGTTTATTACTTTCACGAAAGCTTTAGGAAGAAACGCACATGCGTTTCTTTGTAAAGACAAGCAGTTTTTTGCTACGTGTGAAAGCACAGTTAGAACTGAGATGAGTGTTCCTTTTCTTAGTCAAGCTTTACTTTGAAAGATAATCGCGTTCTTTTTACAGTTTATTAATTTCACGAAAGCTTTAGGAAGAAACGCACATGCGTTTCTTTGTAAAGACAAGCCGTTGTTTGCTACGTGTGAGAGCACTGTTAGAACTGTGATGAGTGTTCCTTTTCTCAGTACAAGCTTTACTTTGAAAGATAATCGCGTTCTTTAAAAAGTTTATTAATGTCACGAAAGCTTTAGTAAGACACACTAATGTGTTACATTATAAAGAGAAGCAGTATTTGATACGGGTGAAAGCACTGTTAGAACTGAGATCAGTGTTCCTTTTCTTAGTACAAGCTTTACTTTGGAAGATAATCGCGTTCTTATGAAAGTTTATTAATTTCACGAAAGCTTTAGTAAGAAACACTAATGCGTTACATTATAAAGACAAGCAGTATTAGAACTGAGATCAGTGTTCCGTTTCTCCGTACAAGCTTTACTTTGAAAGATAATCGCGTTCTTATGAAAGTTTATTAATTTCACGAAAGCTTTAGTAAGAAACACACATGCGTTTCTTTGTAAAGACAAGGAATTGTTTGCTACGTGTGAAAGCACTGTTAGACCTGAGATTAGCGTTTCTTCTCTCAGTACAAGCCTTACTTTGAAAGATAATCGTGTTCTTTTGAATTTTTATTAATTTCACGAAAGCTTAAGAATGAAACGCACAGGCGTTTCTTTGTAAAGGCAAGCCGTTGTTTGCTACGTGTGAAAGCACTGTTAGAACTGAGATGAGTGTTCCTTTTCTCAGTACAAGCTTTACTTTGAAAGATAATCGCTTTCTTTGAAAGATTATTAATTTCACGAAAGCTTTAGTAAGAAACACTAATGCGTTACATTATAAAGACAAGCAGTATTTGATATTTTTGAAAGCACTGTTAGAACTCAGATGAGTGTTCCTTTTCTCAGTACAAGCTTAACTTTGAAAGATAATCGCATTCTTTTGAAAGTTTATTAGTTTCACGAAAGCTTTAGTAAGAAACGCACATGCGTTTCTTTGTAAAGACAAGCAGTTGTTTGCTACATGTGAAAGCACTGTTAGAACTGAGATGAGTGTTCCTTTTCTCAGTACAATCTTTACTTTGAAACATAATCGCATTCTTTTGAAAGTTTATTAATTTCACGAAAGCTTTTGTAAGAAACGCACATCCGTTTCTTTGTAAAGACAAGCAGTTTTTTGCTACGTGTGAAAGCACTATAAGAACTGAGAGGAGTGTTCCTTTTCTCAGTACAAGCTTTACTTTGAAAGATAATAGCGTTCTTATGAAAGTTTATTAATTTCACGAAAGCTTTAGTAAGAAACGCACATGCGTTTCTTTGTAAAGGCAAGCAGTTGATTGCTACATGTGAAAGCACGGTTAGAACTGAGATGAGTGTTCCTTTTCTCAGTACAAGCTTTACTTTGAAAGATAATCGCGTTCTTTTGAAAGTTCATTAATGTCACGAAAGCTTTAGTAAGAAATGCACATGTGTTTCTTTGTAAAGACAAGCAGTTGTTTGCTACGTGTGAAAGCACTGTTAGAACTGAGATGAGTGTTCCTTTTCTCAGTACAAGCTTTACTTTGAAAGATAATAGCATTCATTTGAAAGTTTCTTACTTTCACGAAAGCTTTAGGAAGAAACGCACATGCGTTTCTTTGTAAAGGCAAGCAGTTGTTTGCTACGTGTGAAAGCACTGATAGAACTGAGATGAGTGTTCCTTTTCTCAGTACAAGTTTTACTTTGAAAGATAATCGCGTTCTTTTGAAAGATTATTAATTTCACGAAAGCTTTTGTAAGAAACACTAATGCGTTACATTATAAAGACAAGCAGTATTTGATACCTGTGAAAGCATTGTTAGAACTGAGATCAGTGTTCCTTTTCTCGGTACAAGCTTTACTTTGGAAGATAATCGTGTTCTTATGAAAGTTTATTAATTTCACGAAAGCTTTAGTAAGAAACACACATGCGTTTCTTTGTAAAGACAAGGAATTGTTTGCTACGTGTGAAAGCACTGTTAGAACTGAGATAAGCGATCCTTCTCTCAGTACAAGCCTTACTTTGAAAGATAATCGTGTTCTTTTGAATTTTTATTAATTTCACGAAAGCTTAAGAATGAAATGCACAGGCGTTTCTTTGTAAAGGCAAGCCGTTGTTTGCTACGTGTGAAAGCACTGTTAGAACTGAGATGAGTGTTCCTTTTCTCAGTACAAGCTTTACTTTGAAAGATAATCGCTTTCTTTTGAAAGATTATTAATTTCACGAAAGCTTTAGTAAGAAACACTAATGCGTTACATTATAAAGACAAGCAGTATTTGATATTTGTGAAAGCACTGTTAGAACTCAGATGAGTGTTCCTTTTCTCAGTACAAGCTTTATTTGAAAGATAATCGCATTCTTTTGAAAGTTTATTAGTTTCATGAAAGCTTTAGTAAGAAACGCACATGCGTTTCTTTGTAAAGACAAGCAGTTGTTTGCTACATGTGAAAGCACTGTTAGAACTGAGATGAGTGTTCCTTTTCTCAGTACAATCTTTACTTTGAAACATAATCGCATTCTTTTGAAAGTTTATTAATTTCACGAAAGCTTTTGTAAGAAACGCACATCCGTTTCTTTGTAAAGACAAGCAGTTTTTTGCTACGTGTGAAAGCACTATTAGAACTGAGAGGAGTGTTCCTTTTCTCAGTACAAGCTTTACTTTGAAAGATAATAGCGTTCTTATGAAAGTTTATTAATTTCACGAAAGCTTTAGTAAGAAACGCACATGCGTTTCTTTGTAAAGGCAAGCAGTTGATTGCTACATGTGAAAGCACGGTTAGAACTGAGATGAGTGTTCCTTTTCTCAGTACAAGCTTTACTTTGAAAGATAATCGCGTTCTTTTGAAAGATTATTAATTTCACGAAACCTTTAGTAAGACACACTAATGCGTTACATTATAATGACAAGCAGTATTTGATACATGTGAAAGCATTGTTAGAACTGAGATCAGTGTTCCTTTTCTCAGTACAAGCTTTACTTTGGAAGATAATCGTGTTCTTATGAAAGTTTATTAATTTCACGAAAGCTTTAGGAAGAAACGCACATGCGTTTCTTTGTAAAGACAAGCAGTTGTTTGCTACGTGTGAAAGCACTGTTAGAACTGAGATGAGTGTTCCTTCTCTCAGTACAAGCTTTACTTTGAAAGATAATCGCGTTCTTTAAAAAGTTTATTAATGTCACGAAAGCTTTAGTAAGAAACGCACATGCGTTTCTTTGTAAATACAAGGAGTTGTTTGCTACGTGGGAAAGCACTGTTAGAACTGAGATGAGTGTTCCTTTTCTCAGTACAAGCTTTACTTTGAAAGATAATCGCGTTCTTTTGAAAGATTATTAATTGCACGAAAGCTTTAGTAAGAGACACTAATGCATTACATTAAAAAGAGAAGCAGTATTTGATACGGGTGAAAGAACTGTTAGAACTGAGATCAGTGTTCCTTTTCTTAGTACAAGCTTTACTTTGGAAGATAATCGCGTTCTTATGAAAGTTTATTAATTTCACGAAAGCTTTAGGAAGAAACGCACATGCGTTTCTTTGTAAAGACAAGTAGGTATTTGCTAAGTGTGAAAGCACTGTTAGAACTGAGATCAGTGTTGCTTTTCTCAGTACAAGCTTTGCTTTGAAAGATAATCGCGTTCTTTTGAAAGTTTATTAATTTCACGAAAGCTTTAGGAAGAAACGCACATGCGTTTCTTTGTAAAGACAAGCAGTTGTTTGCTACGTGTGAAAGCACTGTTAGAACTGAGATCAGTGTTCCTTCTCTCAGTACAAGCCTTACTTTGAAAGATAATCGCTTTCTTTTGAAAGATTATTAATTTCACGAAAGCTTTAGTAAGAAACACTAATGCGTTACATTATAAAGACAAGCAGTATTTGATATTTTTGAAAGCACTGTTAGAACTCAGATGAGTGTTCCTTTTCTCAGTACAAGCTTTACTTTGAAAGATAATCGCATTCTTTTGAAAGTTTATTAGTTTCACGAAAGCTTTAGTAAGAAACGCACATGCGTTTCTTTGTAAAGACAAGCAGTTGTTTGCTACATGTGAAAGCACTGTTAGAACTGAGATGAGTGTTCCTTTTCTCAGTACAAGCTTTACTTTGAAACATAATCGCATTCTTTTGAAAGTTTATTAATTTCACGAAAGCTTTTTTTTTTTTTTTTTTTTTTTTTATTTATTTTTTTATTCTTTTTTAATTAAAATTTCCACCTGCTCCCCGTTTCCCATTTCCCTCCCCTCCTCCCAAATATTGCCCCCTCCCCCCACTCCCCGCCCCCTATCCCCACTCCTCTTCTCCTCCCCCCACACCATTCCCCCTCCCTCTCGATACTGAAGAGCAGTCCAAATTCTCTGCCCTGCGGGAAGACGAAGGTCTTCTATCTACGTCCAGGAAGGTGAGCTTCTAAACAGGCTAAGCTCCCACAAAGCCAGTTCATGTATTAGGATTGAAACCTAGTGCCATTGTCCTTGGCTTCTCATCAGTCTTCATTGACCGCCATGCTCAGAGAGTCCGGAATCAACCCATGCTTATTCAGTCCCAGACCAGCTGGCCTTGGTGGGCTCCTAATAAATCAGTTCCACTGTCACAGTGGGTGGGTGCATCCCTCGTGGTCCTGATTTTTTGCTCTTGTTCTCCCTCCTTCTGCTCCTCATTTGGACCTTAAGAGCTCAGACCGTTGCTCCAAATTGAGAATCTGTCTCTACCTCGATCCATCGCCAGATGAAGGTTCTAAGGTGATATGCAAGATATTCATCAGTATAGGATAGGGTCATTTCAGGTTCCCTCTCCTTAGTTGCCCAAGGTACCAGCTGGGGACATATTCCTGGACACCTGCGAACCCCTCTAGAGTCAAGTCTCTTGCCAGCCCTAAGATGGCTCCCTTAGATAGGATATATACTTCGCTGCTCCCGTATCCATCCTTCCTATATCCCAACCATCCCAATCCCCCGAGCTCCTCCCATCCTCCCCTTCTCATATTTCTCATCCCATTTCCCCTTTGCCCCATGCCACCTCACCCGCAAGTTCCCAGTTTTTGCCCTGCAATCTTGTCTACTTCCCCCTCTCCATGCGGATGACTATATGATTTTCTTTGGGTTCACTTTCTTATTTAACTTCTATAGGATCACACATTATATGCTTAATGTCTTTTATTTATGGCTAGAAACCGATTATGAGTGAGTACATCCCATGTTCCTCTTTTTGGGTCTGGGATACCTCACTCAGGATAGTGTTTTCTATTTCCATCCATTTGCACGCAAAATTCGAGAAGTCATTGTTTTTTACTGCTGAGTAGTACTCTAATATGTATATATTCCACACTTTCTTCATCCATTCCTCCATTGAAGGGCATCTAGGTTGTTTCCAGGTTTTGGCTATTACAAACAATGCTGCTATGAACATAGTTGAACAGATACTTTTGTCATTTGATGTGGCATCTCTTGGGTATATTCCCAATAGTGGTATTACTGGATCTTGGGGTAGGTTGATCCCAAATTTCCTGAGAAATCGCCACACTGATTTCCAAAGTGGTTGCACAAGTTTGCATTCCCACCAGCAATGAATGAGTGTGCCTCTTTCTCCACAACCTCTCCAGCAAAGGCTATCATTGGTGTTTTTGATTTTAGCCATTCTGACAGGTGTAAGATGGTATCTCAAAGTTGTTTTAATTTGCATTTCCCTTATCGCTAAGGAGGTTGAGCATGACCTTAGGTGTCTTTTGGCCATTTGAATTTCTTCTGTTGAGAATTCTCTGTTCAGATCAGTGCCCCATTTTTTTATTGGGTTCATTAGCATTTTAAAGTTTAGTTTCTTGAGTTCTTTATATATTTTGGTGATCAGACCTTTGTCTGTTGCAGGGTTGGTGAAGATCTTCTCCCAGTCAGTGGGTTGCCTTTTTGTCTTAGTGACAGTGTCCTTTGCTTTACAGAAGCTACTCAGTTTCAGGAGGTCCCATTTATTCAATGTTGCCCTTAATGTCTGTGCTGCTGGGGATAAACGTAGGAAGTGATCTCCTGTACCCATATGTTGTAGAGTACTTCCAACTTTTTCTTCTATCAGGTTCAGTGTGTTCAGACTAATATTGAGGTCTTTAATCCATTTGGACTTGAGTTTTGTGCATGGTGATAGATATGGATCTATTTTCATTCTTCTACACGTTGACAACCAGTTCTGCCAGCACCATTTGTTGAAGATGCTCTCTTTTTTCCATTGAATACTTTTAGCTCCTTTATCAAAAATTAGGTGTTCATAAGTTTGTGGGTTGAAATCAGGGTCTTCTACTCGGTTCCATTGATCAACTTCTCTGTTTTTATACCAATACCAAGCTGTTTTCAATACTGAGGCTCTGTAATAGAGTTTGAGGTCAGGGATGGTAATGCCTCCAGACGATCCTTTATTATATAAGATTGTTTTGGCTATCCTGGGTTTTTTGTTTCTCCATATAAAGTTGATTATTGTCCTCTCAAGATCTGTGAAGAATTTTGATGGGATTTTAATGGGGATTGCATTGAATCTATAAATTGCCCTTGGTAGAATTGCCATTTTTACTATGTTGATCCTCCCTATCCAAGAGCAAGGGAGATCCTTCCATTTTCTGGTATCCTCCTCAATTTCTTTCTTCATTGATTTAAAGTTCTTGTCAAATAGATCCTTTACTTCCTTGGTTAGGGTTACCCCAAGATATTTTATGTTATTTGTGGCTATCGTGAAGGGTGATGCTTCTCTGATTTCCATCTCTGCTTCCTTATCTTTTGTGTATAGGAGGGCAACTGATTTTTTGGAATTGATCTTGTATCCTGCAACGCTACTAAAGGTGTTTATCAGCTGAAGGAGTTCTTTGCTGGAGTTTTTGGGGTCGCTTATGTACACTATCATATCGTCTGCAAATAATGAAAGTTTAACTTCTTCCTTTCCGATTTGAATCCCTTTGATCCCCTTATGTTGTCTTATTGCTATTGCTAGAATTTCGAGCACTATATTAAAGAGGTATGGAGAGAGTGGACAACCTTGTCGTGTTCCTGATTTTAGTGGAATAGCTTTGAGTTTCTCTCCATTTAATTTGATGTTAGCTGACGGCTTGCTATAAATTGCTTTTATTATATTTAGGAACGACCCTTGTATTCCTAATCTCTCTAAGACCTTTATCATAAAGGGATGTTGAATTTTGTCAAATGCTTTTTCCGCATCTAATGAAATGATCATATGGTTTTTTTCTTTCAGATTATTTATATGATGGATTACATTGATAGATTTTCGTATGTTGAACCAGCCCTGCATCTCTGGGATGAAGCCTACTTGATCATAATGGATAATTTTTCTAATGTGTTCTTGGATTCGGTTTGCCAGTATTTTATTGAGTATTTTTGCGTCGATGTTCATGAGTGAGATTGGCCTGTAGTTCTCTTTCTTGGTTGTGTCTTTGTGTGGTTTTGGTATCAGAGTAACTTCAGCTTCATAAAAGGAATTTGGCAATGACTTCTCTGTTTCAATATTGTGAAATACATTAAGGAGTATAGGTATTAGGTCTTCTTGGAAGTTCTGGTAGAATTCTGCATTAAAGCCGTCTGGACCTGGGCTTTTTTTGGTGGGAAGGTTTTTTATAACAACTTCTAATTCTTCGCGACTAACAGGTCTATTTAGATTGTTCACCTGGTCCTGGTTTAACTTTGGTATATGGTACTTATCTAAAAAAGTGTCCATTTCTTTTACATTTTCCAATTTTGTGGCATACAGGTTTTTGTAGTAAGATCTAATGATTCTCTGAATTTCGTCTGTGTCTGTGGTTATGTCTCCCTTTTCGTTTCTGATTTTGTTAATTTGCGTATTCTCTCTCCGCCGTTTGATTAGTTTGGATAGGGGTTTATCAATCTTATTGATTTTCTCCAAGAACCAGCTTTTTGTTTCATTGATTCTTTGGATTGTTTTCTGTGTTTCTATTTTGTTGATTTCAGCCCTCAATTTGATTATTTCCAGTCTTCTACTTCTCCTAGGTGAGTCTGCTTCTTTTCTTTCTAAAGCTTTAAGGTGGGCTATTAGGTCTCCAATGTGTGCTTTCTCCGTTTTCTTTATGTGGGCACTTAATGCTATGAACTTTCCTCTTAGCACTGCTTTCATAGTGTCCCATAGGTTTGAGTATGTTGAGTCTTCGTTTTCATTGAATTCAAGAAAGACTTTAATTTCTTTCTTTATTTCTTCCTTGATCCAGGTGTGGTTCAGTAGTTGACTGTCCAATTTCCATGAGTTCATAGGCTTTCTGGGGATAGCATTGTTGTTGAATTCTAACTTTAATCCATGGTGATCTGATAAGACACAGGTGGTTACCGATATTTTTTTGTAACTGTCTAAGTTTGCTTTGTTACCGAGTATGTGGTCTATTTTCGAGAAGGTTCCATGAGCTGCAGAGAAGAAGGTATATTCTTTCTTATTTGAGTGGAATGTTCTATAGATGTCTGTTAAGTCCATTTGATTCATTACCTCCCTTAATCCTCTTATTTCTCTGTTAGGTTTCTGTCTGATTGACCTGTCCATTGGTGAGAGAGGAGTGTTGAAATCTCCTACTATTAGTGTGTGTGGTTTGATGACTGCCTTGAGTTTTAGTAACGTTTCTTTTACATAAGTGGGTGCTTTTATATTAGGGGCATAGATATTCAAGATTGAGACTTCATCCTGGTGAATTGTTCCTGTTATGAGTAAAAAATGTCCATCTCCATCTCTTTTGATTGATTTTAGTTTGAAGTCAACTTTCTTAGAAATTAGTATGGCCACACCTGCTTGTTTCTTAGGTCCATTTGCTTGATAAACCTTTTCCCAGCCCTTTACTTTGAGTAGATGTCTGTCTTTGTGGTTGAGGTGTGTTTCTTGTAAGCAACAGAATGTTGGATCCTGTTTTCGTATCCAATCTCTTAGCCTGTGCCTCTTTATAGGTGAGTTGAGTCCATTGATATTAAGTGATATTAATGACCAGTGGTTGTTAACTCCGGTCATTTTTCCTTTCTTTCTTTCTTTCCTTCTTTTGGTAGTAGAGTTTGTGTGTTTCCCTTCTTCAAGTTGTGCTGGTGAAGGGTCATTAGATGTCTGAGTTATTGTGGGCATTGTTGGACTCCTTGGTTTGTGATTTTCCTTCAATTACTTTCTGAAGGGCTGGATTTGTGGCTACGTATTGTTTAAATTTGTTTTTATCCTGGAAAATTTTGTTTTCTCCATTTATAGTGAATGAAAGCTTGGCTGGGTATAGTAGTCTGGGCTTGCATCCATGGTCTCGTAGTTTCTGCAGTATATCTATCCAGGACCTTCTGGCTTTCATGGTTTCCATAGAGAAATCAGGTGTAAGTCTGATAGGTTTACCTTTATAGGTAACTTGACCTTTTTCCTTTGCAGCTCTTAATATTCTTTCTTTATTCTGTATGTTTTGTGTTTTGATTATTATATGACGAGGAGATGTTTTTTTTTGATCCAGTCGATTTGGTGTTCTGTATGCTTCTTGGACCTTCAAAGGAATATCTTTCTTAAGGTTGGGAAAGTTTTCTTCTATAATTTTATTAAATATATTTTCTGGACCATTGAGCTGTACTTCTTCTCCTTCTTCTATCCCTATTATTCTTAGGTTTGGTCTTTTTATTGTGTCCCAGATTTCCTGAATGTTTTGTGATGAGAATTTGTTGGTTATGCTGTTTTCTTTGATGAGAGTGTTTATTTTCTCTATGGTATCTTCAGTGTCTGAGATTCTTTCTTCTATCTCTTGTAATCTGTTAGTGGTACTTGTCTCTGTAGTTCCTGTTCGTTTATTCAAATTTTCCATCTCCATCCTTCCCTCGGTTTGTGTTTTCTTTATTACTTCCACTTCATTCTTCAAGTCTTGAACCGTTTCCCTTACCTGTTTGATTACTTTTTCTTGTTTCTCTTGGTTTTCTTGGGTATCTTTGAGAGATTTATTCATTTCCTCTACCTTTTTGTTTGTAATCTCTAATTGGTTGTGGCAGTTTTTCACCTCCTGTTTAAGGTCCTCTATTATTTTCATAAAATTCACTTTTGAGTCGAATTCTTCTAATTCTTCTGGATTAGGGTGTACACTTCTCATTTCGGGATTCCTGGATCCTGGTGATGTCACGTTGCCTTTCAAGTTGTTGGGGGAATTCTTGCATTGGCGCCTGCCCATCTTTTCCTTCAAATGGAGCCAGGAGAGGCCTGATGTCTTGGACCAGTCTTTGCTGTGACTAACTCTCTAGGTGTATCTCCTCAGTGTAGGGGCAGGAACCGTTCCCTTCCAGATGAACTCCTCAACACCAAAACATGGATGCGTGGTATTCCAATGACCCGCGTTAAGAAGGCCGAATGCAAGGGGTCGGGCGGGGTCGAGTAGAACACAGGCGACACTGCAGTACAAGCTGGAGGTGCCTGCACTCCCTTTCGGGGGTTGCTGAGGCCGGCCCGCTAGGCAGGCACTCACTGCTCTGGTTGGGTAGCCTTAGTGTAGGGGCGTTTGTGCTCTCTACCGGGACCGTCCGCCCCAGGATAGTACACACTCACCCGTCCCGATGAAACTTCTCGGCACCTACACAGGAACTCCTGGATGCCCCAATGAGCCAGGGACAAAGGGAAGTAGGGCGCAGGCAGAGCAGGTCCAGGAGATCACAGCAGAGACTGCAGCCCCAGCAGCAGGGGCCCGCTTTCCCTGGCGGGGACCTTGAGGCCTGCCCTCTAGTCAGGCACTCACTGCTCTGGGCTGGTAGCCTTAGTGAAAGGGCAGGAAACTGTTCCACAGCTAAGGACCTTGCAGACAAGGCAGGCTTGGGGGTGGGGGTGGGGGGCGGGTGTGTAGGAAAGAAAGCCTTGCAGCAGGAGCTGGGGGGGGGCGTTTGTGCTCTCTACCGGGACAGTGCGCCCCAGGATAGCACACACTCACCCATCCAGATGGGACTTCTCAGCACCTATGCAGGGATTCCTGGTGGCCCCAATGAGCCCGGGACCAAGGGAAATAGGGGGCAGGGAGAGCAGGTCCAGGAGATCACAAGCAGAGACTGCAACCCCAGCAGCAGGGGCCTGCTTCCCCTGGTGGGGACCTTGAGGCCTGCCCTCTAGTCAGGCACTCACTGGTCTGGGCTGGTAGCCTTAGTGAAAGGGCAGGAAACTGTTCCACAGCTAAGGACCTTGCAGACAAGGCAGGCTTGGGGGTGGGGGTGGGGGCGGGTGTGTAGGAGAGAAAGCCCTGCAGCAGGAGCTGGGGGAGGGGCGTTTGTGCTCTCTACCGGGACCGTCTGCCCCAGGATAGTACACACTCACCCGTCCCGATGAAACTTCTCGGCACCTACACAGGAACTCCTGGATGCCCCAATGAGCCAGGGACAAAGGGAAGTAGGGCGCAGGCAGAGCAGGTCCAGGAGATCACAGCAGAGACTGCAGCCCCAGCAGCAGGGGCCCGCTTTCCCTGGCGGGGACCTTGAGGCCTGCCCTCTAATCAGGCACTCACTGCTCTGGGCTGGTAGCCTTAGTGAAAGGGCAGGAAACTGTTCCACAGCTAAGGACCTTGCAGACAAGGCAGGCTTGGGGGTGGGGGTGGGGGGCGGGTGTGTAGGAAAGAAAGCCTTGCAGCAGGAGCTGGGGGGGGGGGGGCGTTTGTGCTCTCTACCGGGACAGTGCGCCCCAGGATAGCACACACTCACCCATCCAGATGGGACTTCTCAGCACCTATGCAGGGATTCCTGGTGGCCCCAATGAGCCTCACGAAAGCTTTTGTAAGAAACGCACATCCGTTTCTTTGTAAAGACAAGCAGTTTTTTGCTACGTGTGAAAGCACTATAAGAACTGAGAGGAGTGTTCCTTTTCTCAGTACAAGCTTTACTTTGAAAGATAATAGCGTTCTTATGAAAGTTTATTAATTTCACGAAAGCTTTAGTAAGAAACGCACATGCGTTTCTTTGTAAAGGCAAGCAGTTGATTGCTACATGTGAAAGCACGGTTAGAACTGAGATGAGTGTTCCTTTTCTCAGTACAAGCTTTACTTTGAAAGATAATCGCGTTCTTTTGAAAGTTCATTAATGTCACGAAAGCTTTAGTAAGAAATGCACATGTGTTTCTTTGTAAAGACAAGCAGTTGTTTGCTACGTGTGAAAGCACTGTTAGAACTGAGATGAGTGTTCCTTTTCTCAGTACAAGCTTTACTTTGAAAGATAATAGCATTCATTTGAAAGTTTATTACTTTCACGAAAGCTTTAGGAAGAAACGCACATGCGTTTCTTTGTAAAGGCAAGCAGTTGTTTGCTACGTGTGAAAGCACTGATAGAACTGAGATGAGTGTTCCTTTTCTCAGTACAAGCTTTACTTTGAAAGATAATCGCGTTCTTTTGAAAGATTATTAATTTCACGAAAGCTTTTGTAAGAAACACTAATGCGTTACATTATAAAGACAAGCAGTATTTGATACCTGTGAAAGCATTGTTAGAACTGAGATCAGTGTTCCTTTTCTCGGTACAAGCTTTACTTTGGAAGATAATCGTGTTCTTATGAAAGTTTATTAATTTCACGAAAGCTTTAGTAAGAAACACACATGCGTTTCTTTGTAAAGACAAGGAATTGTTTGCTACGTGTGAAAGCACTGTTAGACCTGAGATAAGCGATCCTTCTCTCAGTACAAGCCTTACTTTGAAAGATAATCGTGTTCTTTTGAATTTTTATTAATTTCAAGAAAGCTTAAGAATGAAATGCACAGGCGTTTCTTTGTAAAGGCAAGCAGTTGTTGCTACGTGTGAAAGCACTGTTAGAACTGAGATGAGTGTTCCTTTTCTCAGTACAAGCTTTACTTTGAAAGATAATCGCTTTCTTTTGAAAGATTATTAATTTCACGAAAGCTTTAGTAAGAAACACTAATGCGTTACATTATAAAGACAAGCAGTATTTGATATTTGTGAAAGCACTGTTAGAACTCAGATGAGTGTTCCTTTTCTCAGTACAAGCTTTATTTGAAAGATAATCGCATTCTTTTGAAAGTTTATTAGTTTCATGAAAGCTTTAGTAAGAAACGCACATGCGTTTCTTTGTAAAGACAAGCAGTTGTTTGCTAAATGTGAAAGCACTGTTAGAACTGAGAGGAGTGTTCCTTTTCTCAGTACAAGCTTTACTTTGAAAGATAATAGCGTTCTTATGAAAGTTTATTAATTTCACGAAAGCTTTAGTAAGAAACGCACATGCGTTTCTTTGTAAAGGCAAGCAGTTGATTGCTACATGTGAAAGCACGGTTAGAACTGAGATGAGTGTTCCTTTTCTCAGTACAAGCTTTACTTTGAAAGATAATCGCGTTCTTTTGAAAGATTATTAATTTCACGAAACCTTTAGTAAGACACACTAATGCGTTACATTATAATGACAAGCAGTATTTGATACATGTGAAAGCATTGTTAGAACTGAGATCAGTGTTCCTTTTCTCAGTACAAGCTTTACTTTGGAAGATAATCGCGTTCTTATGAAAGTTTATTAATTTCACGAAAGCTTTAGGAAGAAACGCACATGCGTTTCTTTGTAAAGACAAGTAGGTATTTGCTAAGTGTGAAAGCACTGTTAGAACTGAGATCAGTGTTGCTTTTCTCAGTACAAGCTTTACTTTGAAAGATAATCGCGTTCTTTTGAAAGTTTATTAATTTCACGAAAGCTTTAGGAAGAAACGCACATGCGTTTCTTTGTAAAGACAAGCAGTTGTTTGCTACGTGTGAAAGCACTGTTAGAACTGAGATCAGTGTTCCTTCTCTCAGTACAAGCCTTACTTTGAAAGATAATCGTGTTCTTTTGAACGTTTATTAATTTCACGAAAGCTTTAGTAAGAAACACACATGCGTTTCTTTGTAAGGACAGGCAGTTGTTTGCTACGTGTGAAAGCACTGTTAGAACTGAGATGAGTCTTGCTTCTCTCAGTACAAGCCTTACTTTGAAAGATAATCGTGTTCTTTTGAACGTTTATTAATTTCACGAAAGCTTAAGGATGAATCGCACATGCGATTTATTGTAAAGGCAAGCAGTTGTTTGCTACGTGTGAAAGCACTGTTAGAAGTGAGATGAGTGTTCCTTTTCTCAGTACAAGTTTTATTTTGAAAGATAATCGCGTTCTTTTGAAAGTTTATTAATTTCACGAAAGCTTTAGTAAGAAACGCACATGCGTTTCTTTGTAAGGACAAGCAGTTGTTTGCTACATGTGAAAGCACTGTTAGAACTGAGATGAGTGTTGCTTTTCTCATTACAAGCTTTACTTTGAAACATAATAGCGTTCTTATGAAAGTTTATTAATTTCACGAAAGTTTTAGTAAGAAACGCACATGCGTTTCTTTGTAAAGGCAAGCAGTTGATTGCTACGTGTGAAAGCACGGTTAGAACTGAGATGTGTGTTCCTTTTCTCAGTACAAGCTTTACTTTGAAAGATAATCGCGTTCTTTTGAAAGTTTATTAATTTCATGAAAACATTAGTGAGAAACACTAATGCGTTACATTATAAAGACAAGCAGTATTTGATACGTGTGAAAGCATTGTTAGAACTTAGATGAGTGTTCCTTTTCTCAATACAAGCTTTACTTTGAAAGATAATCGCATTCTTTTGAAAGTTTATTAATTTCACGAAAGCTTTAGGAAGAAACGCACATGCGTTTCTTTGTAAAGACAAGCAGTTGTTTGCTACGTGTGAAAGCACTGTTAGAACTGAGATGAGTGTTCCTTTTCTCAGTACAAGCTTTACTTTGAAAGATAATAGCGTTCTTTAAAAAGTTTATTAATGTCACGAAAGCTTTAGTAAGAAACGCACATGCGTTTCTTTGTAAAGACAAGCAGTTGTTTGCTACGTGTGAAAGCACTGTTAGTACTGAAATGAGTGTTCCTTTTCTCAGTACAAGCTTTACCTTGAAAGATAATAGCATTCTTATGAAAGTTTATTAATTTCACGAATGCTTTAGTAAGAAACGTACATGTGTTTCTTTGTAAAGGCAAGCAGTTGATTGCTAGGTGTAAAAGCACGGTTAGAACTGAGAAGTGTGTTCCTTTTCTCAGTACAAGCTTTACTTTGAAAGATAATCGCGTTCTTTTGAAAGTTTATTAATTTCATGAAAGCATTAGTAAGAAACACTAATGCGTTACATTATAAAGACAAGCAGTATTTGATACGTGTGAAAGCACTGTTAGAATTGAGATGAGTGTTTCTTTTCTCAATACAAGCTTTACTTTGAAAGATAATCGCGTTCTTTTGAAAGTTTATTAATTTCACGAAAGCTTTAGGAAGAAACGCACATGCGTTTCTTTGTAAAGACAAGCAGTTGTTTGGTACGTGTGAAAGCACTGTTAGAACTGAGATGAGTGTTCCTTTTCTCAGTACAAGCTTTACTTTGAAAGATAATAGCGTTCCTTAAAAAGTTTAGTAATGTCACGAAAGCTTTAGTAAGAAACGTACATTCGTTTCTTTGTAAAGATAAGCAGTTGTTTGCTACGTGTGAAAGCACTGTTAGAACTGAAATGAGTGTTCCTTTTCTCAGTACAAGCTTTTCTTTGAAACATAATCGCGTTCTTATGAAAGCTTATTAATTTCACGAAAGCTTTAGGATGAAACGCACATGCGTTTCTTTGTAAAGACAAGCAGTTGTTTGCTACGTGTGAAAGCACTGTTAGAACTGAGATGAGTGTTCCTTTTCTCAGTACAAGCTTTACTTTGAAAGATAATCGCGTTCTTTTGAAAGTTTATTAATGTCACGAAAGCTTTAGTAAGAAACGCACATGCGTTTCTTTGTAAAGACAAGCAGTTGTTCGCTACGTGTGAAAGCACTGTTAGAACTGAGATGAGTGTTCCTTTTCTCAGTACAAGCTTTACTTTGAAAGATAATAGCATTCATTTGAAAGTTTATTACTTTCACGAAAGCTTTAGGAAGAAACGCACATGCGTTTCTTTGTAAAGGCAAGCAGTTGTTTGCTACGTGTGAAAGCACTGATAGAACTGAGATGAGTGTTCCTTTTCTCAGTACAAGCTTTACTTTGAAAGATAATCGCGTTCTTTTGAAAGATTATTAATTTCACGAAAGCTTTTGTAAGAAACACTAATGCGTTACATTATAAAGACAAGCAGTATTTGATACCTGTGAAAGCATTGTTAGAACTGAGATCAGTGTTCCTTTTCTCGGTACAAGCTTTACTTTGGAAGATAATCGTGTTCTTATGAAAGTTTATTAATTTCACGAAAGCTTTAGTAAGAAACACACATGCGTTTCTTTGTAAAGACAAGGAATTGTTTGCTACGTGTGAAAGCACTGTTAGACCTGAGATAAGCGATCCTTCTCTCAGTACAAGCCTTACTTTGAAAGATAATCGTGTTCTTTTGAATTTTTATTAATTTCACGAAAGCTTAAGAATGAAATGCACAGGCGTTTCTTTGTAAAGGCAAGCCGTTGTTGCTACGTGTGAAAGCACTGTTAGAACTGAGATGAGTGTTCCTTTTCTCAGTAAAAGCTTTACTTTGAAAGATAATCGCTTTCTTTTGAAAGATTATTAATTTCACGAAAGCTTTAGTAAGAAACACTAATGCGTTACATTATAAAGACAAGCAGTATTTGATATTTGTGAAAGCACTGTTAGAACTCAGATGAGTGTTCCTTTTCTCAGTACAAGCTTTATTTGAAAGATAATCGCATTCTTTTGAAAGTTTATTAGTTTCATGAAAGCTTTAGTAAGAAACGCACATGCGTTTCTTTGTAAAGACAAGCAGTTGTTTGCTACATGTGAAAGCACTGTTAGAACTGAGATGAGTGTTCCTTTTCTCAGTACAATCTTTACTTTGAAACATAATCGCATTCTTTTGAAAGTTTATTAATTTCACGAAAGCTTTTGTAAGAAACGCACATCCGTTTCTTTGTAAAGACAAGCAGTTTTTTGCTACGTGTGAAAGCACTATTAGAACTGAGAGGAGTGTTCCTTTTCTCAGTACAAGCTTTACTTTGAAAGATAATAGCGTTCTTATGAAAGTTTATTAATTTCACGAAAGCTTTAGTAAGAAACGCACATGCGTTTCTTTGTAAAGGCAAGCAGTTGATTGCTACATGTGAAAGCACGGTTAGAACTGAGATGAGTGTTCCTTTTCTCAGTACAAGCTTTACTTTGAAAGATAATCGCGTTCTTTTGAAAGATTATTAATTTCACGAAACCTTTAGTAAGACACACTAATGCGTTACATTATAATGACAAGCAGTATTTGATACATGTGAAAGCATTGTTAGAACTGAGATCAGTGTTCCTTTTCTCAGTACAAGCTTTACTTTGGAAGATAATCGTGTTCTTATGAAAGTTTATTAATTTCACGAAAGCTTTAGGAAGAAACGCACATGCGTTTCTTTGTAAAGACAAGCAGTTTTTTGCTACGTGTGAAAGCACTGTTAGAACTGAGATGAGTGTTCCTTCTCTCAGTACAAGCTTTACTTTGAAAGATAATCGCGTTCTTTAAAAAGTTTATTAATGTCACGAAAGCTTTAGTAAGAAACGCACATGCGTTTCTTTGTAAATACAAGGAGTTGTTTGCTACGTGGGAAAGCACTGTTAGAACTGAGATGAGTGTTCCTTTTCTCAGTACAAGCTTTACTTTGAAAGATAATCGCGTTCTTTTGAAAGATTATTAATTGCACGAAAGCTTTAGTAAGAGACACTAATGCATTACATTAAAAAGAGAAGCAGTATTTGATACGGGTGAAAGAACTGTTAGAACTGAGATCAGTGTTCCTTTTCTTAGTACAAGCTTTACTTTGGAAGATAATCGCGTTCTTATGAAAGTTTATTAATTTCACGAAAGCTTTAGGAAGAAACGCTCATGCGTTTCTTTGTAAAGACAAGCAGTTGTTTGCTACGTGTGAAAGCACTGTTAGAACTGAGATCAGTGTTCCTTCTCTCAGTACAAGCCTTACTTTGAAAGATAATCGTGTTCTTTTGAACGTTTATTAATTTCACGAAAGCTTTAGTAAGAAACACACATGCGTTTCTTTGTAAGGACAGGCAGTTGTTTGCTACGTGTGAAAGCACTGTTAGAACTGAGATGAGTCTTCCTTCTCTCAGTACAAGCCTTACTTTGAAAGATAATCGTGTTCTTTTGAACGTTTATTAATTTCACGAAAGCTTAAGGATGAAACGCACATGCGATTTATTGTAAAGGCAAGCAGTTGTTTGCTACGTGTGAAAGCACTGTTAGAAGTGAGATGAGTGTTCCTTTTCTCAGTACAAGTTTTATTTTGAAAGATAATCGCGTTCTTTTGAAAGTTTATTAATTTCACGAAAGCTTTAGTAAGAAACGCACATGCGTTTCTTTGTAAGGACAAGCAGTTGTTTGCTACATGTGAAAGCACTGTTAGAACTGAGATGAGTGTTGCTTTTCTCATTACAAGCTTTACTTTGAAACATAATAGCGTTCTTATGAAAGTTTATTAATTTCACGAAAGTTTTAGTAAGAAACGCACATGCGTTTCTTTGTAAAGGCAAGCAGTTGATTGCTACGTGTGAAAGCACGGTTAGAACTGAGATGTGTGTTCCTTTTCTCAGTACAAGCTTTACTTTGAAAGATAATCGCGTTCTTTTGAAAGTTTATTAATTTCATGAAAACATTAGTGAGAAACACTAATGCGTTACATTATAAAGACAAGCAGTATTTGATACGTGTGAAAGCACTGTTAGAACTTAGATGAGTGTTCCTTTTCTCAATACAAGCTTTACTTTGAAAGATAATCGCATTCTTTTGAAAGTTTATTAATTTCACGAAAGCTTTAGGAAGAAACGCACATGCGTTTCTTTGTAAAGACAAGCAGTTGTTTGCTACGTGTGAAAGCACTGTTAGAACTGAGATGAGTGTTCCTTTTCTCAGTACAAGCTTTACTTTGAAAGATAATAGCGTTCTTTAAAAAGTTTATTAATGTCACGAAAGCTTTAGTAAGAAACGCACATGCGTTTCTTTGTAAAGACAAGCAGTTGTTTGCTACGTGTGAAAGCACTGTTAGTACTGAAATGAGTGTTCCTTTTCTCAGTACAAGCTTTACCTTGAAAGATAATAGCATTCTTATGAAAGTTTATTAATTTCACGAATGCTTTAGTAAGAAACGTACATGTGTTTCTTTGTAAAGGCAAGCAGTTGATTGCTAGGTGTAAAAGCACGGTTAGAACTGAGATGTGTGTTCCTTTTCTCAGTACAAGCTTTACTTTGAAAGATAATCGCGTTCTTTTGAAAGTTTATTAATTTCATGAAAGCATTAGTAAGAAACACTAATGCGTTACATTATAAAGACAAGCAGTATTTGATACGTGTGAAAGCACTGTTAGAATTGAGATGAGTGTTTCTTTTCTCAATACAAGCTTTACTTTGAAAGATAATCGCGTTCTTTTGAAAGTTTATTAATTTCACGAAAGCTTTAGGAAGAAACGCACATGCGTTTCTTTGTAAAGACAAGCAGTTGTTTGGTACGTGTGAAAGCACTGTTAGAACTGAGATGAGTGTTCCTTTTCTCAGTACAAGCTTTTCTTTGAAAATAATCGCGTTCTTATGAAAGCTTATTAATTTCACGAAAGCTTTAGGATGAAACGCACATGCGTTTCTTTGTAAAGACAAGCAGTTGTTTGCTACGTGTGAAAGCACTGTTAGAACTGAGATGAGTGTTCCTTTTCTCAGTACAAGCTTTACTTTGAAAGATAATCGCGTTCTTTTGAAAGTTTATTAATGTCACGAAAGCTTTAGGAAGAAACGCACATGCGTTTCTTTGTAAGGACAAGCAGTTGTTTGCTACATGTGAAAGCACTGTTAGAACTGAGATGAGTGTTCCTTTTCTTAGTACAAGCTTTACTTTGAAAGATAATCGCGTTCTTTTTACAGTTTATTAATTTCACGAAAGCTTTAGGAAGAAACGCACATGCGTTTCTTTGTAAAGACAAGCAGTTGTGTGCTACGTTTGAAAGCACTGTTAGAACTGAGATGAGTGTTCCTTCTCTCATTACAAGCTTTACTTTGAAAGATAATCGCGTTCCTTAAAAAGTTTATTAATGTCACGAAAGATTTAGTAAGAAACGCACATGCGTTTCTTTGTAAAGACAAGCAGTTGTTTGCTACGTGTGAAAGCACTGTTAGAACTGAAATGAGTGTTCCTTTTCTCAGTACAAGCTTTTCTTTGAAACATAATCGCGTTCTTATGAAAGCTTATTAATTTCACGAAAGCTTTAGGATGAAACGCACATGCGTTTCTTTGTAAAGACAAGCAGTTATTTGCTACGTGTGAAAGCACTGTTAGAACTGAGATGAGTGTTCCTTCTCTCAGTACAAGCTTTACTTTGAAAGATAATCGCGTTCTTTTGAAAGTTTATTAATTTCACTAAAGCTTTAGTAAGAAACGCACATGCGTTTCTTTGTAAAGACAAGCAGTTGTTTGCTACTTGTGAAAGCACTGTTAGAAGTGAGATGAGTGTTCCTTTTCTCAGTACAAGCTTTACTTTGAAACATAATCGCGTTCTTTTGAAAGTTTATTAATTTCACGAAAGCATTAGTAAGAAACACTAATGCGTTACATTATAAAGACAAGCAGTATTTGATACGTGTGAAAGCACTGTTAGAACTGAGATGAGTGTTCCTTTTCTCAATACAAGCTTTACTTTGAAAGATAATCGCGTTCTTTTGAAAGTTTATTAATTTCACGAAAGTTTTAGGAAGAAACGCACATGCGTTTCTTTGTAAAGACAAGCAGTTGTTTGCTACGTGTGAAAGCACTGTTAGAACTGAGATGAGAGTTCCTTTTCTCAGTACAAGCTTTAATTTGAAATATAATCGCGTTCTTTTGAAAGTTTATTAATTTCACGAAAGCTTTATTAAGAAACACTAATGCGTTACATTATAAAGACAAGCAGTATTTGATACGGGTGAAAGCACTGTTAGAACTCAGATAAGTGTTCCTTTTCTCAGTACAAGCTTTATTTGAAACATAATCGCGTTCTTTTAAAAGTTTATTAATTTCACTTAAGCTTTTGTAAGAAATGCACATGCGTTTCTTTGTAAAGACAAGCAGTATTTGATACGTGTGAAAGCACTATTAGAACTGAGAAGAGTCTTCCTTTTCTCAGTACAAGCTTTACTTTGAAAGATAATCGCGTTCTTTTGAAAGTTTATTAATTTCACGAAAGCATTAGTAAGAAACACTAATGCGTTACAATATAAAGACAAGCAGTATTTGATACGTGTGAAAGCACTGTTAGAACTGAGATGAGTGTTCCTTCTCTCAGTACAAGCTTTACTTTGAAAGATAATCGCGTTCTTTTGAAAGTTTATTAATTTCACGAAAGCTTTAGTAAGAAACACGAATGCGTCACATTATATAGACAAGCACTTGTTTGCTACGTGTGAAAGCAGTGTTAGAACTGAGATGAGTGTTCCTTTTCTCAGTACAAGCTTTATTTTAAAAGATAATCGCGTTCTTTTGAAAGTTTATTAATTTCACAAAAGCTTTAGGAAGAAACGCACATGAGTTTCTTTGTAAGGACAAGCAGTTGTTTTCTACGTGTGAAAGCACTGTTAGAACTGAGATGAGTGTTCCTTTTCTCAGTACAAGCTTTACTTTGAAAGATAATCGCGTTCTTTTGAAAGTTTATGAATTTCACGAAAGCTTTAGGAAGAAACGCACATGCGTTTCTTTGTAAAGACAAGCAGTTGTTTGCTACGTGTGAAAGAACTGTTAGAACTGAGATGAGTGTTCCTTTTCTCAGTACAAGCTTTACTTTGAAAGATAATCGCGTTCTTTTGAAAGATTCTTAATTTCACGAAAGCTTTAGTAAGAAACACTAATGCGTTACATTATAAAGACAAGCAGTTGTTTGCTATGTGTGAAAGCACTGTTAGAAGTGAGATGAGTGTTCCTTTTCTCAGTACAAGTTTTATTTTGAAAGATAATCGCGTTCTTTTGAAAGTTTATTAATTTCCCGATAGCTTTAGGAAGAAACGCACATGCGTTTCTTTGTAAGGACAAGCAGTTGTTTGCTACATGTGAAAGCATTGTTAGAACTGAGATGAGTGTTCCTTCTCTCATTACAAGCTTTACTTTGAAAGATAATCGCGTTCTTTAAAAAGTTTATTAATGTCACGAAAGATTTAGTAAGAAACGCACATGCGTTTCTTTGTAAAGACAAGCAGTTGTTTGATACGTGTGAAAGCACTCTTAGAACTGAGATCAGTGTTGTGTTTCTCCTTACAAGCTTTCCTTTGAAAGGTTATCGCGTTCTTTTGAAAGATTATTTATTTCAGGAACGATTTAGTAAGAAACACGAATGCGTCACATTATATAGACAAGCACTTGTTTGCTACGTGTGAAAATACTGTTAGAACTGAGATGAGTGTTCCTTTTCTCAGTACAAGCTTTATTTTAAAAGATAATCGCGTTCTTTTGAAAGTTTATTAATTTCACAAAAGCTTTAGGAAGAAACGCACATGAGTTTCTTTGTAAAGACAAGCAGTTGTTTTCTAGGTGTGAAAGCACTGTTAGAACTGAGATGAGTGTTCCTTTTCTCAGTACAAGCTTTACTTTGAAAGATAATCGCGTTCTTTTGAAAGTTTATTAATTTCACGAAAGCTTTAGGAAGAAACGCACATGCGTTTCTTTGTAAAGACAAGCAGTTGTTTGCTAAGTGTGAAAGAACTGTTAGAACTGAGATGAGTGTTCCTTTTCTCAGTACAAGCTTTACTTTGAAAGATAATCGCGTTCTTTGAAAGATTATTAATTTCACGAAAGCTTTAGTAAGAAACACTAATGCGTTACATTATAAAGACAAGCAGTTGTTTGCTATGTGTGAAAGCACTGTTAGAAGTGAGATGAGTGTTCCTTTTCTCAGTACAAGTTTTATTTTGAAAGATAATCGCGTTCTTTTGAAAGTTTATAAATTTCACGATAGCTTTAGGAAGAAACGCACATGCGTTTCTTTGTAAGGACAAGCAGTTGTTTGCTACATGTGAAAGCATTGTTAGAACTGAGATGAGTGTTCCTTCTCTCATTACAAGCTTTACTTTGAAAGATAATCGCGTTCTTTTGAAAGTTTATTAATTTCACAAAAGCTTTAGGAAGAAACGCACATGAGTTTCTTTGTAAGGACAAGCAGTTGTTTTCTACGTGTGAAAGCACTGTTAGAACTGAGATGAGTGTTCCTTTTCTCAGTACAAGCTTTACTTTGAAAGATAATCGCGTTCTTTTGAAAGTTTATGAATTTCACGAAAGCTTTAGGAAGAAACGCACATGCGTTTCTTTGTAAAGACAAGCAGTTGTTTGCTACGTGTGAAAGAACTGTTAGAACTGAGATGAGTGTTCCTTTTCTCAGTACAAGCTTTACTTTGAAAGATAATCGCGTTCTTTTGAAAGATTCTTAATTTCACGAAAGCTTTAGTAAGAAACACTAATGCGTTACATTATAAAGACAAGCAGTTGTTTGCTATGTGTGAAAGCACTGTTAGAAGTGAGATGAGTGTTCCTTTTCTCAGTACAAGTTTTATTTTGAAAGATAATCGCGTTCTTTTGAAAGTTTATTAATTTCCCGATAGCTTTAGGAAGAAACGCACATGCGTTTCTTTGTAAGGACAAGCAGTTGTTTGCTACATGTGAAAGCATTGTTAGAACTGAGATGAGTGTTCCTTCTCTCATTACAAGCTTTACTTTGAAAGATAATCGCGTTCTTTAAAAAGTTTATTAATGTCACGAAAGATTTAGTAAGAAACGCACATGCGTTTCTTTGTAAAGACAAGCAGTTGTTTGATACGTGTGAAAGCACTCTTAGAACTGAGATCAGTGTTGTGTTTCTCCTTACAAGCTTTCCTTTGAAAGGTTATCGCGTTCTTTTGAAAGATTATTTATTTCAGGAACGATTTAGTAAGAAACACGAATGCGTCACATTATATAGACAAGCACTTGTTTGCTACGTGTGAAAATACTGTTAGAACTGAGATGAGTGTTCCTTTTCTCAGTACAAGCTTTATTTTAAAAGATAATCGCGTTCTTTTGAAAGTTTATTAATTTCACAAAAGCTTTAGGAAGAAACGCACATGAGTTTCTTTGTAAGGACAAGCAGTTGTTTTCTAGGTGTGAAAGCACTGTTAGAACTGAGATGAGTGTTCCTTTTCTCAGTACAAGCTTTACTTTGAAAGATAATCGCGTTCTTTTGAAAGTTTATTAATTTCACGAAAGCTTTAGGAAGAAACGCACATGCGTTTCTTTGTAAAGACAAGCAGTTGTTTGCTAAGTGTGAAAGAACTGTTAGAACTGAGATGAGTGTTCCTTTTCTCAGTACAAGCTTTACTTTGAAAGATAATCGCGTTCTTTAAAAAGTTTATTAATGTCACGAAAGATTTAGTAAGAAACGCACATGCGTTTCTTTGTAAAGACAAGCAGTTGTTTGGTACGTGTGAAAGCACTGTTAGAACTGAAATGAGTGTTCCTTTTCTCAGTACAAGCTTTTCTTTGAAACATAATCGCGTTCTTATGAAAGCTTATTAATTTCACGAAAGCTTTAGTAAGAAACGCACATGCGTTTCTTTGTAAAGACAAGCAGTTGTTTGCTACATGTGAAAGCACTGTTAGAAGTGAGATGAGTGTTCCTTTTCTCAGTACAAGCTTTACTTTGAAACATAATCGCGTTCTTTTGAAAGTTTATTAATTTCACGAAAACTTTTGTAAGAAATGCACATGCGTTTCTATGTAAAGACAAGCAGTTTTTTGCTACGTGTGAAAGCACTATTAGAACTGAGAGGAGTCTTCCTTTTCTCAGTACAAGCTTTACTTTGAAAGATAATCGCGTTCTTTTGAAAGGTTATTAATTTCACGAAAAATTTAGGAAGAAACGCACATGCGTTTCTTTGTAAAGACAAGCAGTTGTTTGCTACGTGGGAAAGCACTGTTAGAACTGAGATGAGTGTTCCTTTTCTCAGTGCAAGCTTTACTTTGAAAGATAATCGCGTTCTTTTGCAAGTTTATTAATTTCACGAAAGCATTAGTAAGAAACACTAATGCGTTACATTATAAAGACAAGCAGTATTTGATACGTGTGAAAGCACTGTTAGAACTGAGATGAGTGTTCCTTTTCTCAATACAAGCTTTACTTTGAAAGATAATCGCGTTCTTTTGAAAGTTTATTAATTTCACGAAAGTTTTAGGAAAAAACGCACATGCGTTTCTTTGTAAAGACAAGCAGTTGTTTGCTACGTGTGAAAGCACTGTTAGAACTGAGATGAGAGTTCCTTTTCTCAGTACAAGCTTTACTTTGAAAGATAATCGCATTCTTTTGAAAGTTTATTAATTTCACGAAAGCTTTAGTAAGAAACACGAATGCGTTACATTATAAAGACAAGCACTTGTTTGCTACGTGTGAAAGCACTGTTAGAACTGAGATGAGTGTTCCTTCTCTCAGTACAAGCCTTACTTTGAAAGATAATCGTGTTCTTTTGAAAGATTATTAATTTCACGAAAGCTTAAGGATGAAACGCCCATGCGTTTCTTTGTAAAGGCAAGCAGTTGTTTGCTACGTGTGAAAGCACTGTTAGAACTGAGATCAGTGTTCCTTTTCTTAGTACAAGCTTTACATTGAAAGATAATCGCGTTATTTTTACAGTTTATTAATTTACGAAAGCTTTAGTAAGAAACGCACATGCGTTTCTTTGTAAAGACAAGCACTTGTTTGCTACGTGTGAAAGAACTGTTAGAACTGAGATCAGTGTTGCTTTTCTAAGTATTAGCTTTACTTTGAAAGATAATCGCGTTCTTTCGAAAGTTTATTAATTTCACGAAAGCTTTGGTAAGAAACGCACATGCGTTTCTTTGTCAGGACAAGCAGTTGTTTGTTACGTGTGAAAGCACTCTTAGAACTGAGATCAGTGTTGCTTTTCTCAGTACAAGCTTTACTTTGAAAGATAATCGCGTTCTTTCGAAAGTTTATTAATTTCACGAATGCTTTAGTAAGAAACGCAAATGCGTTATTATGTAAAGACAAGCAGTTGTTTTCTACGAGTGAAAGCACTGTTAGAACTGATATCAGTGTTGCTTTTCTCAGTACAAGCTTTACTTTGAAAGATAATCGCGTTCCTTCGAAAGTTTATTAATTTCACGAAAGCTTCAGTAAGAAACGCACATGCATTTCTTTGTAAAGACAAGCACTTGTTTGCTACGTGTGAAAGCACTGTTAGAACTGAGATGAGTGTTGCTTTTCTCAGTACAAGCTGTACTTTGAAAGATAATCGCGTTCTTTTGAAAGTTTATTAATTTCACCAAAGCTTTAGTAAGAAACGCACATGCGTTTCTTTGTAAAGACAAGCAGTTGTGTGCTACTTGTGAAAGCACTGTTAGATCTGAGATCAGTGTTGCTTTTCTCACTACAAGCTTTATTTTGAAAGATAATCGCGTTCTTTCGAAAGTTTATTAATTTCACGAAAGCTTTAGTAAAAAACGCACATGCGTTTCTTTGTCAAGAAAAGCACTTGTTTGCTAGGTGTGAAAGGACTGTTAGAACTGAGATCAGTGCTGCTTTTTTCAGTACAAGCTTTACTTTGAAAGATAATCGCGTTCTTTCGGAAGTTTATTAATATCATGAAAGCTTTTGTAAGAAAGGCACATGTGTTTCTTTGTAAAGACAAGCAGTTGTTTGCTACGTGTGAAAGCACTAGTAGAACTGAGATGAGTGTGCCTTTTCTCAGTACAAGCTTTACTTTGAAAGATAATCACATTCTTATGAAAGTTTATTAATTTCACGAAAACTTTAGTAAGAAACACACATGCGTTTCTTTGTAAAGACAAGCAGTTGTTTGCTACGTGTGAAAGCACTGTTAGAACTGAGATGAGTATTCCTTTTCTCAGTACAAGCTTTACTTTGAAAGATCATCGCGTTCTTTTGAAAGTTTAATAATTTCACGAAAGCTTTAGTAAGAAATGCACATGCGTTTTTGTAAAGACAAGCAGTTGTTTGCTACGTGTGAAAGCACTGTTAGAACTGAGATGAGTGTTCCTTTTCTCAGTACAAGCTTTACTTTGAAAGATAATCGCGTTCTTTTGAAAGGTTATTAATTTCATGAAAGCTTTAGGATGAAACGCACATGCGTTTCTTTGTAAAGGCAAGCAGTTGTTTGCTACGTGTGAAAGCACTGTTAGAACTGAGATGAGTGTTCCTTTTCTCAGTACAAGCTTTACTTTGTAAGATAATCGCGTTCTTTTGAAAGTTTATTAATGTCACGAATGCTTTAGTAAGAAACGCACATGCGTTTCTTGTAAAGACAAGCAGTTGTTTGCTACGTGTGAAAGCACTTTTAGAACTGTGATGAGTGATCCTTTTCTCAATACAAGTTTTTCTTTGAAAGATAATCGCGTTCTTTTGAAAGTTTATTAATTTCACGAAAGCTTTAGTGAGAAACGCACATGCGTTTCTTTGTAAAGACAAGCAGTTGTTTCCTATGTGTGAAAGCACTGTTAGAACTGAGATGAGTGTTCCTTTTCTCAGTACTAGCTTTACTTTGAAAGATAATCGCGTTCTTTTGAAAGTTTATTAATTTCACGAATGCTTTAGTAAGAAACGCACATATGTTTCTTTGTAAAGACAAGCCGTTGTTTGCTACGTGTGAAAGCAGTGTTAGAACTGAGATAAGTATTCTTTTTCTCAGTACATGCTTTACTTTGAAAGATAATCGCGTTCTTTTGCAAGTTTATTAATTTCACGAAAGCTTTAGTAAGAAACGCACATGCGTTTCTTTGTAAAGACAAGCATTTGTTTCCTACCTGTGAAAGCACTGTTAGAACTGAGATCAGTGTTGCTTTTCTCAGTACAAGCTTTACTTTGAAACATAATCGCGTTCTTTTGAAAGTTTATTAATTTCACGAAGCTTTTGTAAGAAAGGCACATGTGTTTCTTTGTAAAGACAAGCAGTTCTTTGCTACGTGTGAAAGCACTCTTAGAACTGAGATGAGTGTTCCTTTTCTCAGTACAAGCTTTACTTTGAAAGATATTCGCATTCTTATGGAAGTTTATTAATTTCACGAAAGCTTTAGTAAGAAACGCACATGTGTTTCTTTGTAAATGCAAGCTTTTGTTTGCTACGTGTGAAAGCACTCTTAGAACTGAGATGAGTGTTCCTTTTCTCAGTACAAGCTTTACTTTGAAAGATAATTGCGTTCTTTTGAAAGTTTATTAATGTCACGAAAGCTTTAGTAAGAAACGCACATGCGTTTCTTTGTAAAGACAAGCAGTTGTTTGATACGTGTGAAAGCACTCTTAGAACTGAGATCAGTGTTGATTTTCTCCTTACAAGCTTTCCTTTGAAAGGTTATCGCGTTCTTTTGAAAGATTATTTATTTCAGGAAAGCTTTAGTAAGAAACACGAATGCGTCACATTATAAAGACAAGCACTTGTTTGCTACGTGTGAAAGCACTGTTAGAACTGAGATGAGTGTTCCTTTTCTCAGTACAAGCTTTATTTTAAAAGATAATCGCGTTCTTTTGAAATTTTATTAATTTCACAAAAGCTTTAGGAAGAAACGCACATGAGTTTCTTTGTAAGGACAAGCAGTTGTTTTCTACATGTGAAAGCACTGTTAGAACTGAGATGAGTGTTCCTTTTCTCAGTACAAGCTTTACTTTGAAAGATAATCGCGTTCTTTTGAAAGTTTATTAATTTCACGAAAGCTTTAGGTTGAAACGCACATGCGTTTCTTTGTAAAGACAAGCAGTTGTTTGCTACGTGTGAAAGAACTGTTAGAACTGAGATGAGTGTTTCTTTTCTCAGTACAAGCTTTACTTTGAAAGATAATCGCGTTCTTTTGAAAGATTATTAATTTCACGAAAGCTTTATTAAGAAACACTAATGCGTTACATTATAAAGACAAGCAGTATTTGATACGGGTGAAAGCACTGTTAGAACTCAGATAAGTGTTCCTTTTCTCAGTACAAGCTTTACTTTGAAAGATAATCGCATTCTTTTGAAAGTTTATTACTTTGACGAATGCTTTAGGAAGAAACGCACATGCGTTTCTTTGTAAAGACAAGCAGTTGTTTGCTACATGTGAAAGCACTGTTAGAACTGAGATGAGTGTTCCTTTTCTTAGTACAAGCTTTACTTTGTAAGATAATCGCGTTCTTTTGAAAGTTTATTAATGTCACGAATGCTTTAGTAAGAAACGCACATGCGTTTCTTGTAAAGACAAGCAGTTGTTTGCTACGTGTGAAAGCACTTTTAGAACTGTGATGAGTGATCCTTTTCTCAATACAAGTTTTTCTTTGAAAGATAATCGCGTTCTTTTGAAAGTTTATTAATTTCACGAAAGCTTTAGTGAGAAACGCACATGCGTTTCTTTGTAAAGACAAGCAGTTGTTTCCTATGTGTGAAAGCACTGTTAGAACTGAGATGAGTGTTCCTTTTCTCAGTACTAGCTTTACTTTGAAAGATAATCGCGTTCTTTTGAAAGTTTATTAATTTCACGAATGCTTTAGTAAGAAACGCACATATGTTTCTTTGTAAAGACAAGCCGTTGTTTGCTACGTGTGAAAGCAGTGTTAGAACTGAGATAAGTATTCTTTTTCTCAGTACATGCTTTACTTTGAAAGATAATCGCGTTCTTTTGCAAGTTTATTAATTTCACGAAAGCTTTAGTAAGAAACGCACATGCGTTTCTTTGTAAAGACAAGCATTTGTTTCCTACCTGTGAAAGCACTGTTAGAACTGAGATCAGTGTTGCTTTTCTCAGTACAAGCTTTACTTTGAAACATAATCGCGTTCTTTTGAAAGTTTATTAATTTCACGAAGCTTTTGTAAGAAAGGCACATGTGTTTCTTTGTAAAGACAAGCAGTTCTTTGCTACGTGTGAAAGCACTCTTAGAACTGAGATGAGTGTTCCTTTTCTCAGTACAAGCTTTACTTTGAAAGATATTCGCATTCTTATGGAAGTTTATTAATTTCACGAAAGCTTTAGTAAGAAACGCACATGTGTTTCTTTGTAAATGCAAGCTTTTGTTTGCTACGTGTGAAAGCACTCTTAGAACTGAGATGAGTGTTCCTTTTCTCAGTACAAGCTTTACTTTGAAAGATAATTGCGTTCTTTTGAAAGTTTATTAATGTCACGAAAGCTTTAGTAAGAAACGCACATGCGTTTCTTTGTAAAGACAAGCAGTTGTTTGATACGTGTGAAAGCACTCTTAGAACTGAGATCAGTGTTGATTTTCTCCTTACAAGCTTTCCTTTGAAAGGTTATCGCGTTCTTTTGAAAGATTATTTATTTCAGGAAAGCTTTAGTAAGAAACACGAATGCGTCACATTATAAAGACAAGCACTTGTTTGCTACGTGTGAAAGCACTGTTAGAACTGAGATGAGTGTTCCTTTTCTCAGTACAAGCTTTATTTTAAAAGATAATCGCGTTCTTTTGAAATTTTATTAATTTCACAAAAGCTTTAGGAAGAAACGCACATGAGTTTCTTTGTAAGGACAAGCAGTTGTTTTCTACATGTGAAAGCACTGTTAGAACTGAGATGAGTGTTCCTTTTCTCAGTACAAGCTTTACTTTGAAAGATAATCGCGTTCTTTTGAAAGTTTATTAATTTCACGAAAGCTTTAGGTTGAAACGCACATGCGTTTCTTTGTAAAGACAAGCAGTTGTTTGCTACGTGTGAAAGAACTGTTAGAACTGAGATGAGTGTTTCTTTTCTCAGTACAAGCTTTACTTTGAAAGATAATCGCGTTCTTTTGAAAGATTATTAATTTCACGAAAGCTTTATTAAGAAACACTAATGCGTTACATTATAAAGACAAGCAGTATTTGATACGGGTGAAAGCACTGTTAGAACTGAGATGAGTGTTCCTTCTCTCATTACAAGCTTTACTTTGAAAGATAATCGCGTTCTTTAAAAAGTTTATTAATGTCACGAAAGCTTTAGTAAGAAACGCACATGTGTTTCTTTGTAAAGACAAGCAGTTGTTTGCTACGTATGAAAGCACTGTTAGAACTGAAATGAGTGTTCCTTTTCTCAGTACAAGCTTTTCTTTGAAACATAATCGCGTTCTTATGAAAGCTTATTAATTTCATGAAAGCTTTAGGAAGAAACGCACATGCGTTTCTTTGTAAAGACAAGCAGTTGTTTGGTACGTGTGAAAGCACTGTTAGAACTGAGATGAGTGTTCCTTCTCTCATGACAAGCTTTATTTTGAAAGATAATCGCGTTCTTTAAAAAGTTTATTAACGTCACGAAAGCTTTAGTAAGAAACGCAAATGTGTTTCTTTGTAAAGACAAGCAGTTGTTTGCTACGTGTGAAAGCACTGTTAGAACTGAAATGAGTGTTCCTTTTCTCAGTACAAGCTTTTCTTTGAAACATAATCGCGTTCTTATGAAAGCTTATTAATTTCACGAAAGCTTTAGGATGAAACGCACATGCGTTTCTTTGTAAAGACAAGCAGTTATTTGCTACGTGTGAAAGCACTGTTAGAACTGAGATGAGTGTTCCTTCTCTCAGTACAAGCTTTACTTTGAAAGATAATCGCGTTCTTTTGAAAGTTAATTAATTTCACGAAAGCTTTAGTAAGAAACGCACATGCGTTTCTTTGTAAAGACAAGCAGTTGTTTGCTACATGTGAAAGCAATGTTAGAAGTGAGATGAGTGTTCCTTTTCTCAGTACAAGCTTTTATTTGAAACATAATCGCGTTCTTTTAAAAGTTTATTAATTTCACTTAAGATTTTGTAAGAAATGCACATGCGTTTCTTTGTAAAGACAAGCAGTTTTTTGCTACGTGTGAAAGCACTATTAGAACTGAGAGGAGTCTTCCTTTTCTCAGTACAAGCTTTACTTTGAAATTAATCGCGTTCTTTTGAAAGTTTATTAATTTCACGAAAGCATTAGTAAGAAACACTAATGCGTTACATTATAAAGACAAGAAGTATTTGATACGTGTGAAAGCACTGTTAGAACTGAGATGAGTGTTCCTTCTCTCAGTACAAGCTTTACTTTGAAAGATAATCGCGTTCTTTTGAAAGTTTATTAATTTCACGAAAGCTTTAGTAGGAAACGCACATGTGTTTCTTTATAAAGACAAGCAGTTGTTTACTACGTGTGAAAGCACTATTAGAACTGAGATGAGTGTTCCTTTTCTCAGTACAAGCTTTATTTTAAAAGATAATCGCGTTCTTTTGAAAGTTTATTAATTTCACAAAAGCTTTAGCAAGAAACGCACATGAGTTTCTTTGTAAGGACAAGCAGTTGTTTTCTACGTGTGAAAGCACTGTTAGAACTGAGATGAGTGTTCCTTTTCTCAGTACAAGCTTTACTTTGAAAGATAATCGCGTTCTTTTGAAAGTTTATGAATTTCACGAAAGCTTTAGGAAGAAACGCACATGCGTTTCTTTGTAAAGACAAGCAGTTGTTTGCTACGTGTGAAAGAACTGTTAGAACTGAGATGAGTGTTCCTTTTCTCAGTACAAGCTTTACTTTGAAAGATAATCGCGTTCTTTTGAAAGATTATTAATTTCACGAAAGCTTTAGTAAGAAACACTAATGCGTTACATTATAAAGACAAGCAGTTGTTTGCTATGTGTGAAAGCACTGTTAGAAGTGAGATGAGTGTTCCTTTTCTCAGTACAAGTTTTATTTTGAAAGATAATCGCGTTCTTTTGAAAGTTTATAAATTTCACGATAGCTTTAGGAAGAAACGCACATGCGTTTCTTTGTAAGGACAAGCAGTTGTTTGCTACATGTGAAAGCATTGTTAGAACTGAGATGAGTGTTCCTTCTCTCATTACAAGCTTTACTTTGAAAGATAATCGCGTTCTTTAAAAAGTTTATTAATGTCACGAAGCTTTTGTAAGAAAGGCACATGTGTTTCTTTGTAAAGACAAGCAGTTCTTTGCTACGTGTGAAAGCACTCTTAGAACTGAGATGAGTGTTCCTTTTCTCAGTACAAGCTTTACTTTGAAAGATATTCGCATTCTTATGGAAGTTTATTAATTTCACGAAAGCTTTAGTAAGAAACGCACATGTGTTTCTTTGTAAATGCAAGCTTTTGTTTGCTACGTGTGAAAGCACTCTTAGAACTGAGATGAGTGTTCCTTTTCTCAGTACAAGCTTTACTTTGAAAGATAATTGCGTTCTTTTGAAAGTTTATTAATGTCACGAAAGCTTTAGTAAGAAACGCACATGCGTTTCTTTGTAAAGACAAGCAGTTGTTTGATACGTGTGAAAGCACTCTTAGAACTGAGATCAGTGTTGATTTTCTCCTTACAAGCTTTCCTTTGAAAGGTTATCGCGTTCTTTTGAAAGATTATTTATTTCAGGAAAGCTTTAGTAAGAAACACGAATGCGTCACATTATAAAGACAAGCACTTGTTTGCTACGTGTGAAAGCACTGTTAGAACTGAGATGAGTGTTCCTTTTCTCAGTACAAGCTTTATTTTAAAAGATAATCGCGTTCTTTTGAAATTTTATTAATTTCACAAAAGCTTTAGGAAGAAACGCACATGAGTTTCTTTGTAAGGACAAGCAGTTGTTTTCTACATGTGAAAGCACTGTTAGAACTGAGATGAGTGTTCCTTTTCTCAGTACAAGCTTTACTTTGAAAGATAATCGCGTTCTTTTGAAAGTTTATTAATTTCACGAAAGCTTTAGGTTGAAACGCACATGCGTTTCTTTGTAAAGACAAGCAGTTGTTTGCTACATGTGAAAGCACTGTTAGAACTGAGATGAGTGTTCCTTTTCTTAGTACAAGCTTTACTTTGAAAGATAATCGCGTTCTTTTTACAGTTTATTAATTTCACGAAAGCTTTAGGAAGAAACGCACATGCGTTTCTTTGTAAAGACAAGCAGTTGTTTGGTACGTGTGAAAGCACTGTTAGAACTGAGATGAGTGTTCCTTCTCTCATGACAAGCTTTATTTTGAAAGATAATCGCGTTCTTTAAAAAGTTTATTAACGTCACGAAAGCTTTAGTAAGAAACGCAAATGTGTTTCTTTGTAAAGACAAGCAGTTGTTTGCTACGTGTGAAAGCACTGTTAGAACTGAAATGAGTGTTCCTTTTCTCAGTACAAGCTTTTCTTTGAAACATAATCGCGTTCTTATGAAAGCTTATTAATTTCACGAAAGCTTTAGGATGAAACGCACATGCGTTTCTTTGTAAAGACAAGCAGTTATTTGCTACGTGTGAAAGCACTGTTAGAACTGAGATGAGTGTTCCTTCTCTCAGTACAAGCTTTACTTTGAAAGATAATCGCGTTCTTTTGAAAGTTAATTAATTTCACGAAAGCTTTATTAAGAAACGCACATGCGTTTCTTTGTAAAGACAAGCAGTTGTTTGCTACATGTGAAAGCAATGTTAGAAGTGAGATGAGTGTTCCTTTTCTCAGTACAAGCTTTTATTTGAAACATAATCGCGTTCTTTTAAAAGTTTATTAATTTCACTTAAGATTTTGTAAGAAATGCACATGCGTTTCTTTGTAAAGACAAGCAGTTTTTTGCTACGTGTGAAAGCACTATTAGAACTGAGAGGAGTCTTCCTTTTCTCAGTACAAGCTTTACTTTGAAATTAATCGCGTTCTTTTGAAAGTTTATTAATTTCACGAAAGCTTTAGTAGGAAACGCACATGTGTTTCTTTATAAAGACAAGCAGTTGTTTACTACGTGTGAAAGCACTATTAGAACTGAGATGAGTGTTCCTTTTCTCAGTACAAGCTTTATTTTAAAAGATAATCGCGTTCTTTTGAAAGTTTATTAATTTCACAAAAGCTTTAGCAAGAAACGCACATGAGTTTCTTTGTAAGGACAAGCAGTTGTTTTCTACGTGTGAAAGCACTGTTAGAACTGAGATGAGTGTTCCTTTTCTCAGTACAAGCTTTACTTTGAAAGATAATCGCGTTCTTTTGAAAGTTTATGAATTTCACGAAAGCTTTAGGAAGAAACGCACATGCGTTTCTTTGTAAAGACAAGCAGTTGTTTGCTACGTGTGAAAGAACTGTTAGAACTGAGATGAGTGTTCCTTTTCTCAGTACAAGCTTTACTTTGAAAGATAATCGCGTTCTTTTGAAAGATTATTAATTTCACGAAAGCTTTAGTAAGAAACACTAATGCGTTACATTATAAAGACAAGCAGTTGTTTGCTATGTGTGAAAGCACTGTTAGAAGTGAGATGAGTGTTCCTTTTCTCAGTACAAGTTTTATTTTGAAAGATAATCGCGTTCTTTTGAAAGTTTATAAATTTCACGATAGCTTTAGGAAGAAACGCACATGCGTTTCTTTGTAAGGACAAGCAGTTGTTTGCTACATGTGAAAGCATTGTTAGAACTGAGATGAGTGTTCCTTCTCTCATTACAAGCTTTACTTTGAAAGATAATCGCGTTCTTTAAAAAGTTTATTAATGTCACGAAGATTTAGTAAGAAACGCACATGCGTTTCTTTGTAAAGACAAGCAGTTGTTTGCAACATGTGAAAGCACTCTTAGAATTGAGATGAGTGTTCCTTTTCTTAGTACAAGCTTTACTTTGAAAGATAATCGCGTTCTTTTGAAAGATTATTAATTTCACGAAAGCTTTAGTAAGAAACACTAATGCGTTACATTATAAAGACAAGCAGTTGTTTGCTATGTGTGAAAGCACTGTTAGAAGTGAGATGAGTGTTCCTTTTCTCAGTACAAGCTTTATTTTAAAAGATAATCGCGTTCTTTTGAAAGTTTATTAATTTCACAAAAGCTTTAGGAAGAAACGCACATGAGTTTCTTTGTAAGGACAAGCAGTTGTTTTCTAGGTGTGAAAGCACTGTTAGAACTGAGATGAGTGTTCCTTTTCTCAGTACAAGCTTTACTTTGAAAGATAATCGCGTTCTTTTGAAAGTTTATTAATTTCACGAAAGCTTTAGGAAGAAACACACATGCGTTTCTTTGTAAAGACAAGCAGTTGTTTGCTATGTGTGAAAGCACTGTTAGAACTCAGATAAGTGTTCCTTTTCTCAGTACAAGCTTTACTTTGAAAGATAATCGCATTCTTTTGAAAGTTTATTACTTTGACGATAGCTTTAGGAAGAAACGCACATGCCTTTCTTTGTAAAGACAAGCAGTTGTTTGCAACATGTGAAAGCACTCTTAGAATTGAGATGAGTGTTCCTTTTCTTAGTACAAGCTTTACTTTGAAAGATAATCGCGTTCTTTTGAATGATTATTAATTTCACGAAAGCTTTAGTAAGAAACACTAATGCGTTACATTATAAAGACAAGCAGTTGTTTGCTATGTGTGAAAGAACTGTTAGAAGTGAGATGAGTGTTCCTTTTCTCAGTACAAGTTTTATTTTGAAAGATAATCGCGTTCTTTTGAAAGTTTATAAATTTCACGATAGCTTTAGGAAGAAACGCACATGCGTTTCTTTGTAAGGACAAGCAGTTGTTTGCTACATGTGAGAGCACTGTTAGAACTGAGATGAGTGTTCCTTCTCTCATTACAAGCTTTACTTTGAAAGATAATCGCGTTCTTTAAAAAGTTTATTAATGTCACGAAAGATTTAGTAAGAAACGCACATGCGTTTCTTTGTAAAGACAAGCAGTTGTTTGCTACGTGTGAAAGCACTGTTAGAACTGAAATGAGTGTTCCTTTTCTCAGTACAAGCTTTTCTTTGAAACATAATCGCGTTCTTATGAAAGCTTATTAATTTCACGAAAGCTTTAGTAAGAAACGCACATGCGTTTCTTTGTAAAGACAAGCAGTTGTTTGCTACATGTGAAAGCACTGTTAGAAGTGAGATGAGTGTTCCTTTTCTCAGTACAAGCTTTACTTTGCAACATAATAGCGTTCTTTTGAAAGTTTATTAATTTCACGAAAACTTTTGTAAGAAATGCACATGCGTTTCTTTGTAAAGACAAGCAGTTTTTTGCTACGTGTGAAAGCACTATTAGAACTGAGAGGAGTCTTCCTTTTCTCAGTACAAGCTTTACTTTGAAAGATAATCGCGTTCTTTTGAAAGTTTATTAATTTTACGAAAGCATTAGTAAGAAACACTAATGCGTTACATTATAAAGACAAGCAGTATTTGATACGTGTGAAAGCACTGTTAGAACTGAGATGAGTGTTCCTTTTCTCAATACAAGCTTTACTTTGAAAGATAATCGCGTTCTTTTGAAAGTTTATTAATTTCACGAAAGTTTTAGGAAGAAACGCACATGCGTTTCTTTGTAAAGGCAAGCAGTTGTTTGCTACGTGTGAAAGCACTGTTAGAACTGAGATGAGAGTTCCTTTTCTCAGTACAAGCTTTACTTTGAAAGATAATCGCGTTCTTTTGAAAGTTTATTAATTTCACGAAAGCTTTATTAAGAAACACTAATGCGTTACATTATAAAGACAAGCAGTATTTGATACGTGTGAAAGCACTGTTAGAACTCAGATAAGTGTTCCTTTTCTCAGTACAAGCTTTACTTTGAAAGATAATCGCATTCTTTTGAAAGTTTATTACTTTGACGATAGCTTTATGAAGAAACGCACATGTGTTTCTTTGTAAAGACAAGCAGTTGTTTGCTACATGTGAAAGCACTGTTAGAATTGAGATGAGTGTTCCTTTTCTTAGTACAAGCTTTACTTTGAAAGATAATCGCGTTCTTTTTACAGTTTATTAATTTCACGAAAGCTTTAGGAAGAAACGCACATGCGTTTCTTTTTAAAGACAAGCAGTTGTTTGCTACGTGTGAAAGCACTGTTAGAACTGAGATGAGTGTTCCTACTCTCATTACAAGCTTTACTTTGAAAGATAATCGCGTTCTTTAAAAAGTTTATTAATGTCACGAAAGCTTTAGTAAGAAACACACATGTGTTTCTTTGTAAAGACAAGCAGTTGTTTGCTACGTGTGAAAGCACTGTTAGAACTGAAATGAGTGTTCCTTTTCTCAGTACAAGCTTTTCTTTGAAACATAATCGTGTTCTTATGAAAGCTTATTAATTTCACGAAAGCTTTAGGATGAAACGCACATGCGTTTCTTTGTAAAGACAAGCAGTTATTTGCTACGTGTGAAAGCACTGTTAGAACTGAGATGAGTGTTCCTTCTCTCAGTACAAGCTTTACTTTGAAAGATAATCGCGTTCTTTTGAAAGTTTATTAATTTCACGAAAGCTTTAGTAAGAAACGCACATGCGTTTCTTTGTAAAGACAAGCAGTTGTTTGCTACATGTGAAAGCAATGTTAGAAGTGAGATGAGTGTTCCTTTTCTCAGTACAAGCTTTTATTTGAAACATAATCGCGTTCTTTTAAAGTTTATTAATTTCACTTAAGCTTTTGTAAGAAATGCACATGCGTTTCTTTGTAAAGACAAGCAGTTTTTTGCTACGTGTGAAAGCACTATTAGAACTGAGAGGAGTCTTTCTTTTCTCAGTACAAGCTTTACTTTGAAAGATAATCGCGTTCTTTTGAAAGGTTATTAATTTCACGAAAAATTTAGGAAGAAACGCACATGCGTTTCTTTGTAAAGACAAGCAGTTGTTTGCTACGTGGGAAAGCACTGTTAGAACTGAGATGAGTGTTCCTTTTCTCAGTGCAAGCTTTACTTTGAAAGATAATCGCGTTCTTTTGCAAGTTTATTAATTTCACGATAGCTTCAGTAAGAAACGCACATGCGTTTCTTTGTAAATACAAGCAGTTGTTTACTACGTGTGAAAGCACTGTTAGAACTGAGATGAGTGTTCCTTTTCTCAGTACAAGCTTTTATTTGAAACATAATCGCGTTCTTTTAAAAGTTTATTAATTTCACTTAAGATTTTGTAAGAAATGCACATGCGTTTCTTTGTAAAGACAAGCAGTTTTTTGCTACGTGTGAAAGCACTATTAGAACTGAGAGGAGTCTTCCTTTTCTCAGTACAAGCTTTACTTTGAAAGATAATCGCGTTCTTTTGAAAGTTTATTAATTTCACGAAAGCATTAGTAAGAAACACTAATGCGTTACATTATAAAGACAAGAAGTATTTGATACGTGTGAAAGCACTGTTAGAACTGAGATGAGTGTTCCTTCTCTCAGTACAAGCTTTACTTTGAAAGATAATCGCGTTCTTTTGAAAGTTTATTAATTTCACGAAAGCTTTAGTAGGAAACGCACATGTGTTTCTTTATAAAGACAAGCAGTTGTTTGATACGTGTGAAAGCACTGTTAGAACTGAGATGAGTGTTCCTTTTCTCAGTACAAGCTTTATTTTAAAAGATAATCGCGTTATTTTGAAAGTTTATTAATTTCACAAAAGCTTTAGCAAGAAACGCACATGAGTTTCTTTGTAAGGACAAGCAGTTGTTTTCTACGTGTGAAAGCACTGTTAGAACTGAGATGAGTGTTCCTTTTCTCAGTACAAGCTTTATTTTAAAAGATAATCGCGTTATTTTGAAAGTTTATGAATTTCACGAAAGCTTTAGGAAGAAACGCACATGCGTTTCTTTGTAAAGACAAGCAGTTGTTTGCTACGTGTGAAAGAACTGTTAGAACTGAGATGAGTGTTCCTTTTCTCAGTACAAGCTTTACTTTGAAAGATAATCGCGTTCTTTTGAAAGATTATTAATTTCACGAAAGCTTTAGTAAGAAACACTAATGCGTTACATTATAAAGACAAGCAGTTGTTTGCTATGTGTGAAAGCACTGTTAGAAGTGAGATGAGTGTTCCTTTTCTCAGTACAAGTTTTATTTTGAAAGATAATCGCGTTCTTTTGAAAGTTTATAAATTTCACGATAGCTTTAGGAAGAAACGCACATGCGTTTCTTTGTAAGGACAAGCAGTTGTTTGCTACATGTGAAAGCATTGTTAGAACTGAGATGAGTGTTCCTTCTCTCATTACAAGCTTTACTTTGAAAGATAATCGCGTTCTTTAAAAAGTTTATTAATGTCACGAAAGATTTAGTAAGAAACGCACATGCGTTTCTTTGTAAAGACAAGCAGTTGTTTGATACGTGTGAAAGCACTCTTAGAACTGAGATCAGTGTTGTGTTTCTCCTTACAAGCTTTCCTTTGAAAGGTTATCGCGTTCTTTTGAAAGATTATTTATTTCAGGAAAGATTTAGTAAGAAACACGAATGCGTCACATTATATAGACAAGCACTTGTTTGCTACGTGTGAAAATACTGTCAGAACTGAAATGAGTGTTCCTTTTCTCAGTACAAGCTTTATTTTAAAAGATAATCGCGTTCTTTTGAAAGTTTATTAATTTCACAAATGCTTTAGGAAGAAACGCACATGAGTTTCTTTGTAAGGACAAGCAGTTGTTTTCTAGGTGTGAAAGCACTGTTAGAACTGAGATGAGTGTTCCTTTTCTCAGTACAAGCTTTACTTTGAAAGATAATCGCGTTCTTTTGAAAGTTTATTAATTTCACGAAAGCTTTAGGAAGAAACACACATGCGTTTCTTTGTAAAGACAAGCAGTTGTTTGCAACATGTGAAAGCACTCTTAGAATTGAGATGAGTGTTCCTTTTCTTAGTACAAGCTTTACTTTGAAAGATAATCGCGTTCTTTTGAAAGATTATTAATTTCACGAAAGCTTTAGTAAGAAACACTAATGCGTTACATTATAAAGACAAGCAGTTGTTTGCTATGTGTGAAAGAACTGTTAAAAGTGAGATGAGTGTTCCTTTTCTCAGTACAAGTTTTATTTTGAAAGATAATCGCGTTCTTTTGAAAGTTTATAAATTTCACGATAGCTTTAGGAAGAAACGCACATGCGTTTCTTTGTAAGGACAAGCAGTTGTTTGCTACATGTGAGAGCACTGTTAGAACTGAGATGAGTGTTCCTTCTCTCATTACAAGCTTTACTTTGAAAGATAATCGCGTTCTTTAAAAAGTTTATTAATGTCACGAAAGATTTACTAAGAAACGCACATGCGTTTCTTTGTAAAGACAAGCAGTTGTTTGCTACGTGTGAAAGCACTGTTAGAACTGAAATGAGTGTTCCTTTTCTCAGTACAAGCTTTTCTTTGAAACATAATCGCGTTCTTATGAAAGCTTATTAATTTCACGAAAGCTTTAGTAAGAAACGCACATGCGTTTCTTTGTAAAGACAAGAAGTTGTTTGCTACATGTGAAAGCACTGTTAGAAGTGAGATGAGTGTTCCTTTTCTCAGTACAAGCTTTACTTTGAAAGATAATCGCGTTCTTTTGAATGATTATTAATTTCACGAAAGCTTTAGTAAGAAACACTAATGCGTTACATTATAAAGACAAGCAGTTGTTTGCTATGTGTGAAAGAACTGTTAGAAGTGAGATGAGTGTTCCTTTTCTCAGTACAAGTTTTATTTTGAAAGATAATCGCGTTCTTTTGAAAGTTTATAAATTTCACGATAGCTTTAGGAAGAAACGCACATGCGTTTCTTTGTAAGGACAAGCAGTTGTTTGCTACATGTGAGAGCACTGTTAGAACTGAGATGAGTGTTCCTTCTCTCATTACAAGCTTTACTTTGAAAGATAATCGCGTTCTTTAAAAAGTTTATTAATGTCACGAAAGATTTAGTAAGAAACGCACATGCGTTTCTTTGTAAAGACAAGCAGTTGTTTGCTACGTGTGAAAGCACTGTTAGAACTGAAATGAGTGTTCCTTTTCTCAGTACAAGCTTTTCTTTGAAACATAATCGCGTTCTTATGAAAGCTTATTAATTTCACGAAAGCTTTAGTAAGAAACGCACATGCGTTTCTTTGTAAAGACAAGCAGTTGTTTGCTACATGTGAAAGCACGGTTAGAAGTGAGATGAGTGTTCCTTTTCTCAGTACAAGCTTTACTTTGCAACATAATCGTGTTCTTTTGAAAGTTTATTAATTTCACGAAAACTTTTGTAAGAAATGCACATGCGTTTCTTTGTAAAGACAAGCAGTTTTTTGCTACGTGTGAAAGCACTATTACAACTGAGAGGAGTCTTCCTTTTCTCAGTACAAGCTTTACTTTGAAAGATAATCGCGTTCTTTTGAAAGTTTATTAATTTCACGAAAGTTTTAGGAAGAAACGCACATGCGTTTCTTTGTAAAGACAAGCAGTTGTTTGCTACGTGTGAAAGCACTGTTAGAACTTAGATGAGAGTTCCTTTTCTCAGTACAAGCTTTACTTTGAAAGATAATCGCGTTCTTTTGAAAGTTTATTAATTTCACGAAAGCTTTATTAAGAAACACTAATGCGTTACATTATAAAGACAAGCAGTATTTGATACGTGTGAAAGCACTGTTAGAACTCAGATAAGTGTTCCTTTTCTCAGTACAAGCTTTACTTTGAAAGATAATCGCATTCTTTTGAAAGTTTATTACTTTGACGATAGCTTTATGAAGAAACGCACATGTGTTTCTTTGTAAAGACAAGCAGTTGTTTGCTACATGTGAAAGCACTGTTAGAATTGAGATGAGTGTTCCTTTTCTTAGTACAAGCTTTACTTTGAAAGATAATCGCGTTCTTTTTACAGTTTATTAATTTCACGAAAGCTTTAGGAAGAAACGCACATGCGTTTCTTTTTAAAGACAAGCAGTTGTTTGCTACGTGTGAAAGCACTGTTAGAACTGAGATGAGTGTTCCTTCTCTCATTACAAGCTTTACTTTGAAAGATAATCGCGTTCTTTAAAAAGTTTATTAATGTCACGAAAGCTTTAGTAAGAAACGCACATGTGTTTCTTTGTAAAGACAAGCAGTTGTTTGCTACGTATGAAAGCACTGTTAGAACTGAAATGAGTGTTCCTTTTCTCAGTACAAGCTTTTCTTTGAAACATAATCGCGTTCTTATGAAAGCTTATTAATTTCACGAAAGCTTTAGGATGAAACGCACATGCGTTTCTTTGTAAAGACAAGCAGTTATTTGCTACGTGTGAAAGCACTGTTAGAACTGAGATGAGTGTTCCTTCTCTCAGTACAAGCTTTACTTTGAAAGATAATCGCGTTCTTTTGAAAGTTTATTAATTTCACGAAAGCTTTAGTAAGAAACGCACATGCGTTTCTTTGTAAAGACAAGCAGTTGTTTGCTACATGTGAAAGCAATGTTAGAAGTGAGATGAGTGTTCCTTTTCTCAGTACAAGCTTTTATTTGAAACATAATCGCGTTCTTTTAAAGTTTATTAATTTCACTTAAGCTTTTGTAAGAAATGCACATGCGTTTCTTTGTAAAGACAAGCAGTTTTTTGCTACGTGTGAAAGCACTATTAGAACTGAGAGGAGTCTTCCTTTTCTCAGTACAAGCTTTACTTTGAAAGATAATCGCGTTCTTTTGAAAGGTTATTAATTTCACGAAAAATTTAGGAAGAAACGCACATGCGTTTCTTTGTAAAGACAAGCAGTTGTTTGCTACGTGGGAAAGCACTGTTAGAACTGAGATGAGTGTTCCTTTTCTCAGTGCAAGCTTTACTTTGAAAGATAATCGCGTTCTTTTGCAAGTTTATTAATTTCACGATAGCTTCAGTAAGAAACGCACATGCGTTTCTTTGTAAATACAAGCAGTTGTTTACTACGTGTGAAAGCACTGTTAGAACTGAGATGAGTGTTCCTTTTCTCAGTACAAGCTTTTATTTGAAACATAATCGCGTTCTTTTAAAAGTTTATTAATTTCACTTAAGATTTTGTAAGAAATGCACATGCGTTTCTTTGTAAAGACAAGCAGTTTTTTGCTACGTGTGAAAGCACTATTAGAACTGAGAGGAGTCTTCCTTTTCTCAGTACAAGCTTTACTTTGAAAGATAATCGCGTTCTTTTGAAAGTTTATTAATTTCACGAAAGCATTAGTAAGAAACACTAATGCGTTACATTATAAAGACAAGAAGTATTTGATACGTGTGAAAGCACTGTTAGAACTGAGATGAGTGTTCCTTCTCTCAGTACAAGCTTTACTTTGAAAGATAATCGCGTTCTTTTGAAAGTTTATTAATTTCACGAAAGCTTTAGTAGGAAACGCACATGTGTTTCTTTATAAAACAAGCAGTTGTTTGCTACGTGTGAAAGCACTGTTAGAACTGAGATGAGTGTTCCTTTTCTCAGTACAAGCTTTATTTTAAAAGATAATCGCGTTCTTTTGAAAGTTTATTAATTTCACAAAAGCTTTAGCAAGAAACGCACATGAGTTTCTTTGTAAGGACAAGCAGTTGTTTTCTACGTGTGAAAGCACTGTTAGAACTGAGATGAGTGTTCCTTTTCTCAGTACAAGCTTTACTTTGAAAGATAATCGCGTTCTTTTGAAAGTTTATGAATTTCACGAAAGCTTTAGGAAGAAACGCACATGCGTTTCTTTGTAAAGACAAGCAGTTGTTTGCTACGTGTGAAAGAACTGTTAGAACTGAGATGAGTATTCCTTTTCTCAGTACAAGCTTTACTTTGAAAGATAATCGCGTTCTTTTGAAAGATTATTAATTTCACGAAAGCTTTAGTAAGAAACACTAATGCGTTACATTATAAAGACAAGCAGTTGTTTGCTATGTGTGAAAGAACTGTTAGAAGTGAGATGAGTGTTCCTTTTCTCAGTACAAGTTTTATTTTGAAAGATAATCGCGTTCTTTTGAAAGTTTATAAATTTCACGATAGCTTTAGGAAGAAACGCACATGCGTTTCTTTGTAAGGACAAGCAGTTGTTTGCTACATGTGAAAGCATTGTTAGAACTGAGATGAGTGTTCCTTCTCTCATTACAAGCTTTACTTTGAAAGATAATCGCGTTCTTTAAAAAGTTTATTAATGTCACGAAAGATTTAGTAAGAAACGCACATGCGTTTCTTTGTAAAGACAAGCAGTTGTTTGATACGTGTGAAAGCACTCTTAGAACTGAGATCAGTGTTGTGTTTCTCCTTACAAGCTTTCCTTTGAAAGGTTATCGCGTTCTTTTGAAAGATTATTTATTTCAGGAAAGATTTAGTAAGAAACACGAATGCGTCACATTATATAGACAAGCACTTGTTTGCTACGTGTGAAAATACTGTTAGAACTGAGATGAGTGTTCCTTTTCTCAGTACAAGCTTTATTTTAAAAGATAATCGCGTTCTTTTGAAAGTTTATTAATTTCACAAATGCTTTAGGAAGAAACGCACATGAGTTTCTTTGTAAGGACAAGCAGTTGTTTTCTAGGTGTGAAAGCACTGTTAGAACTGAGATGAGTGTTCCTTTTCTCAGTACAAGCTTTACTTTGAAAGATAATCGCGTTCTTTTGAAAGTTTATTAATTTCACGAAAGCTTTAGGAAGAAACACACATGCGTTTCTTTGTAAAGACAAGCAGTTGTTTGCTATGTGTGAAAGCACTGTTAGAACTCAGATAAGTGTTCCTTTTCTCAGTACAAGCTTTACTTTGAAAGATAATCGCATTCTTTTGAAAGTTTATTACTTTGACGATAGCTTTAGGAAGAAACGCACATGCGTTTCTTTGTAAAGACAAGCAGTTGTTTGCAACATGTGAAAGCACTCTTAGAATTGAGATGAGTGTTCCTTTTCTTAGTACAAGCTTTACTTTGAAAGATAATCGCGTTCTTTTGAAAGATTATTAATTTCACGAAAGCTTTAGTAAGAAACACTAATGCGTTACATTATAAAGACAAGCAGTTGTTTGCTATGTGTGAAAGAACTGTTAAAAGTGAGATGAGTGTTCCTTTTCTCAGTACAAGTTTTATTTTGAAAGATAATCGCGTTCTTTTGAAAGTTTATAAATTTCACGATAGCTTTAGGAAGAAACGCACATGCGTTTCTTTGTAAGGACAAGCAGTTGTTTGCTACATGTGAGAGCACTGTTAGAACTGAGATGAGTGTTCCTTCTCTCATTACAAGCTTTACTTTGAAAGATAATCGCGTTCTTTAAAAAGTTTATTAATGTCACGAAAGATTTAGTAAGAAACGCACATGCGTTTCTTTGTAAAGACAAGCAGTTGTTTGCTACGTGTGAAAGCACTGTTAGAACTGAAATGAGTGTTCCTTTTCTCAGTACAAGCTTTTCTTTGAAACATAATCGCGTTCTTATGAAAGCTTATTAATTTCACGAAAGCTTTAGTAAGAAACGCACATGCGTTTCTTTGTAAAGACAAGCAGTTGTTTGCTACATGTGAAAGCACTGTTAGAAGTGAGATGAGTGTTCCTTTTCTCAGTACAAGCTTTACTTTGAAACATAATCGCGTTCTTTTGAAAGTTTATTAATTTCACGAAAACTTTTGTAAGAAATGCACATGCGTTTCTTTGTAAAGACAAGCAGTTTTTTGCTACGTGTGAAAGCACTATTAGAACTGAGAGGAGTCTTCCTTTTCTCAGTACAAGCTTTACTTTGAAAGATAATCGCGTTCTTTTGAAAGTTTATTAACTTCACGAAAGCATTAGTAAGAAACACTAATGCGTTACATTATAAAGACAAGCAGTATTTGATACGTGTGAAAGCACTGTTAGAACTGAGATGAGTGTTCCTTTTCTCAATACAAGCTTTACTTTGAAAGATAATCGCGTTCTTTTTACAGTTTATTAATTTCACGAAAGTTTTAGGAAGAAACGCACATGTGTTTCTTTGTAAAGACAAGCAGTTGTTTGCTACGTGTGAAAGCACTGTTAGAACTGAGATGAGAGTTCCTTTTCTCAGTACAAGCTTTACTTTGAAAGATAATCGCGTTCTTTTGAAAGTTTATTAATTTCACGAAAGCTTTATTAAGAAACACTAATGCGTTACATTATAAAGACAAGCAGTATTTGATACGTGTGAAAGCACTGTTAGAACTCAGATAAGTGTTTCTTTTCTCAGTACAAGCTTTACTTTGAAAGATAATGGCATTCTTTTGAAAGTTTATTACTTTGACGATAGCTTTATGTAGAAACGCTCATGTGTTTCTTTGTAAAGACAAGCAGTTTTTTGCTACATGTGAAAGCACTGTTAGAATTGAGATGAGTGTTCCTTTTCTTAGTACAAGCTTTACTTTGAAAGATAATCGCGTTCTTTTTACAGTTTATTAATTTCACGAAAGCTTTAGGAAGAAACGCACATGCGTTTCTTTTTAAAGAGAAGCAGTTGTTTGCTACGTGTGAAAGCACTGTTAGAACTGAGATGAGTGTTCCTTCTCTCATTATAAGCTTTATTTTGAAAGATAATCGCGTTCTTTAAAAAGTTTATTAATGTCACGAAAGCTTTAGTAAGAAACGCACATGTGTTTCTTTGTAAAGACAAGCAGTTGTTTGCTACGTGTGAAAGCACTGTTAGAACTGAAATGAGTGTTCCTTTTCTCAGTACAAGCTTTTCTTTGAAACATAATCGCGTTCTTATGAAAGCTTATTAATTTCACGAAAGCTTTAGGATGAAACGCACATGCGTTTCTTTGTAAAGACAAGCAGTTATTTGCTACGTGTGAAAGCACTGTTAGAACTGAGATGAGTGTTCCTTCTCTCAGTACAAGCTTTACTTTGAAAGATAATCGCGTTCTTTTGAAAGGTTATTAATTTCACGAAAAATTTAGGAAGAAACGCACATGCGTTTCTTTGTAAAGACAAGCAGTTGTTTGCTACGTGGGAAAGCACTGTTAGAACTGAGATTAGTGTTCCTTTTCTCAGTGCAAGCTTTACTTTGAAAGATAATCGCGTTCTTTTGCAAGTTTATTAATTTCACGATAGCTTCAGTAAGAAACGCACATGCGTTTCTTTGTAAATACAAGCAGTTGTTTACTACGTGTGAAAGCACTGTTAGAACTGAGATGAGTGTTCCTTTTCTCAGTACAAGCTTTACTTTGAAACATAATCGCGTTCTTTTGAAAGTTTATTAATTTCATGAAAGCTTTTGTAAGAAACGCACATGTGTTTCTTTGTAAAGACAAGCAGTTGTTTGCTACGTGTGAAAGCACTGTTAGAACTGAGATGAGTGTTCCTTTTCTCAGTACAAGCTTTATTTTAAAAGATAATCGCGTTCTTTTGAAAGTTTATTAATTTCACGAAAGCTTTAGTAAGAAACACACATGCGTTTCTTTGTAAGGACAGGCAGTTGTTTGCTACGTGTGAAAGCACTGTTAGAACTGAGATGAGTCTTCCTTCTCTCAGTACAAGCCTTACTTTGAAAGATAATCGTGTTCTTTTGAACGTTTATTAATTTCACGAAAGCTTAAGGATGAAACAAACGCACATGCGATTCTTTGTAAAGGCAAGCAGTTGTTTGCTACGTGTGAAAGCACTGATAGAACTGAGATGAGTGTTCCTTTTCTCAGTACAAGCATTACTTTGAAAGATAATCGCGTTCTTTTGAAAGATTATTAATTTCACGAAAGCTTTAGTAAGAAACACTAATGCGTTACATTATAAAGACAAGCAGTATTAGAACTGAGATCAGTGTTCCGTTTCTCCGTACAAGCTTTACTTTGAAAGATAATCGCATTCTTTTGTAAGTTTATTAATGTCACGAAAGCTTTAGTAAGAAACGCACATGTGTTTCTTTGTAAAGACAAGCAGTTGTTTGCTACGTGTGAAAGCACTGTTAGAACTGAGATGAGTGTTCCTTCTCTCAGTACAAGCTTTACTTTGAAAGATAATCGCGTTCTTTAAAAAGTTTATTAATGTCACGAAAGCTTCAGTAAGAAACGCACATGCGTTTCTTTGTAAATACAAGCAGTTGTTTGCTACGTGTGAAAGCACGGTTAGAACTGAGATGTGTGTTCCTTTTCTCAGTACAAGCTTTACTTTGAAAGATAATCGCGTTCTTGTGAAAGTTTATTAATTTCATGAAAGCATTAGTAAGAAACACTAATGCGTTACATTATAAAGACAAGCAGTATTTGATACGTGTGAAAGCACTGTTAGAACTGAGATGAGTCTTCCTTTTCTCAATACAAGCTTTACTTTGAAAGATAATCGCGTTCTTTTGAAAGTTTATTAATTTCACGAAAGCTTTAGGAAGAAACGCACATGCGTTTCTTTGTAAAGACAACAGTTGTTTGGTACGTGTGAAAGCACTGTTAGAACTGAGATGAGTGTTCCTTTTCTCAGTCCATCTTTACTTTGAAAGATAATAGCGTTCTTTAAGAAGTTTATTAATGTCACAAAAGCTTTAGTAAGAAACGCACATGCGTTTCTTTGTAAAGGCAAGCAGTTGTTTGCTACGTGTGAAAGCACTGTTAGAACTGAAATGAGTGTTCCTTTTCTCAGTACAAGCTTTTCTTTGAAACATAATCGCGTTCTTTTGAAAGTTTATTAATTTCACGAAAGCTTTAGGAAGAAACGCACATGCGTTTCTTTGTAAAGACAACAGTTGTTTGCTACGTGTGAAAGCACTGTTAGAACTGAGATGAGTGTTCCTTTTCTCAGTACAAGCTTTACCTTGAAAGATAATCGCGTTCTTTTGAAAGTTTATTAATGTCACGAAAGCTTTAGTAAGAAACGCACATGCGTTTCTTTGTAAAGACAAGCAGTTGTTTGATATGTGTGAAAGCACTCTTAGAACTGAGATCAGTGTTGTTTTTCTCCATACAAACTTTACTTTGAAAGGTAATCGCGTTCTTTTGAAAGATTACTAATTTCAGGAAAGCTTTAGTAAGAAACACGAATACGTTACATTATAAAGACAAGCACTTGTTTGCTACGTGTGAAAGCACTGTTAGAACTGAGATCAGTGTTCCTTTTCTCAGTACGAGCTTTTCTTTGAAACATAATCGCGTTCTTATGAAAGCTTATTAATTTCACGAAAGCTTTAGTAAGAAACGCACATGCGTTTCTTTGTAAAGACAAGCAGTTGTTTGCTACATGTGAAAGCACTGTTAGAAGTGAGATGAGTGTTCCTTTTCTCAGTACAAGCTTTACTTTGAAACATAATCGCGTTCTTTTGAAAGTTTATTAATTTCACGAAAACTTTTGTAAGAAATGCACATGCGTTTCTTTGTAAAGACAAGCAGTTTTTTGCTACGTGTGAAAGCACTATTAGAACTGAGAGGAGTCTTCCTTTTCTCAGTACAAGCTTTACTTTGAAAGATAATCGCGTTCTTTTGAAAGTTTATTAATTTCACGAAAGCATTAGTAAGAAACACTAATGCGTTACATTATAAAGACAAGCAGTATTTGATACGTGTGAAAGCACTGTTAGAACTGAGATGAGTGTTCCTTTTCTCAATACAAGCTTTACTTTGAAAGATAATCGCGTTCTTTTGAAAGTTTATTAATTTCACGAAAGTTTTAGGAAGAAACGCACATGCGTTTCTTTGTAAAGACAAGCAGTTGTTTGCTACGTGTGAAAGCACTGTTAGAACTGAGATGAGAGTTCCTTTTCTCAGTACAAGCTTTACTTTGAAAGATAATCGCGTTCTTTTGAAAGTTTATTAATTTCACGAAAGCTTTATTAAGAAACACTAATGCGTTACATTATAAAGACAAGCAGTATTTGATACGTGTGAAAGCACTGTTAGAACTCAGATAAGTGTTCCTTTTCTCAGTACAAGCTTTACTTTGAAAGATAATCGCATTCTTTTGAAAGTTTATTACTTTGACGATAGCTTTATGAAGAAACGCACATGTGTTTCTTTGTAAAGACAAGCAGTTGTTTGCTACATGTGAAAGCACTGTTAGAATTGAGATGAGTGTTCCTTTTCTCAGTACAAGCTTTACCTTGAAAGATAATCGCGTTCTTTTGAAAGTTTATTAATGTCACGAAAGCTTTAGTAAGAAACGCACATGCGTTTCTTTGTAAAGACAAGCAGTTGTTTGATATGTGTGAAAGCACTCTTAGAACTGAGATCAGTGTTGTTTTTCTCCATACAAACTTTACTTTGAAAGGTAATCGCGTTCTTTTGAAAGATTACTAATTTCAGGAAAGCTTTAGTAAGAAACACGAATACGTTACATTATAAAGACAAGCACTTGTTTGCTACGTGTGAAAGCACTGTTAGAACTGAGATCAGTGTTCCTTTTCTCAGTACGAGCTTTTCTTTGAAACATAATCGCGTTCTTATGAAAGCTTATTAATTTCACGAAAGCTTTAGTAAGAAACGCACATGCGTTTCTTTGTAAAGACAAGCAGTTGTTTGCTACATGTGAAAGCACTGTTAGAAGTGAGATGAGTGTTCCTTTTCTCAGTACAAGCTTTACTTTGAAACATAATCGCGTTCTTTTGAAAGTTTATTAATTTCACGAAAACTTTTGTAAGAAATGCACATGCGTTTCTTTGTAAAGACAAGCAGTTTTTTGCTACGTGTGAAAGCACTATTAGAACTGAGAGGAGTCTTCCTTTTCTCAGTACAAGCTTTACTTTGAAAGATAATCGCGTTCTTTTGAAAGTTTATTAATTTCACGAAAGCATTAGTAAGAAACACTAATGCGTTACATTATAAAGACAAGCAGTATTTGATACGTGTGAAAGCACTGTTAGAACTGAGATGAGTGTTCCTTTTCTCAATACAAGCTTTACTTTGAAAGATAATCGCGTTCTTTTGAAAGTTTATTAATTTCACGAAAGTTTTAGGAAGAAACGCACATGCGTTTCTTTGTAAAGACAAGCAGTTGTTTGCTACGTGTGAAAGCACTGTTAGAACTGAGATGAGAGTTCCTTTTCTCAGTACAAGCTTTACTTTGAAAGATAATCGCGTTCTTTTGAAAGTTTATTAATTTCACGAAAGCTTTATTAAGAAACACTAATGCGTTACATTATAAAGACAAGCAGTATTTGATACGTGTGAAAGCACTGTTAGAACTCAGATAAGTGTTCCTTTTCTCAGTACAAGCTTTACTTTGAAAGATAATCGCATTCTTTTGAAAGTTTATTACTTTGACGATAGCTTTATGAAGAAACGCACATGTGTTTCTTTGTAAAGACAAGCAGTTGTTTGCTACATGTGAAAGCACTGTTAGAATTGAGATGAGTGTTCCTTTTCTTAGTACAAGCTTTACTTTGAAAGATAATCGCGTTCTTTTTACAGTTTATTAATTTCACGAAAGCTTTAGGAAGAAACGCACATGCGTTTCTTTGTAAAGACAAGCAGTTGTTTGCTACGTGTGAAAGCACTGTTAGAACTGAGATGAGTGTTCCTTCTCTCATTACAAGCTTTACTTTGAAAGATAATCGCGTTCTTTAAAAAGTTTATTAATGTCACGAAAGCTTTAGTAAGAAACGCACATGTGTTTCTTTGTAAAGACAAGCAGTTGTTTGCTACGTGTGAAAGCACTGTTAGAACTGAAATGAGTGTTCCTTTTCTCAGTACAAGCTTTTCTTTGAAACATAATCGCGTTCTTATGAAAGCTTATTAATTTCACGAAAGCTTAAGGATGAAACAAACGCACATGCGATTCTTTGTAAAGGCAAGCAGTTGTTTGCTACGTGTGAAAGCACTGATAGAACTGAGATGAGTGTTCCTTTTCTCAGTACAAGCTTTACTTTGAAAGATAATCGTGTTCTTTAAAAAGTTTATTAATGTCACGAAAGCTTCAGTAAGAAACGCACATGCGTTTCTTTGTAAATACAAGCAGTTGTTTGCTACGTGTGAAAGCACTATTAGAACTGAGAGGAGTGTTCCTTTTCTCAGTACAAGCTTTACTTTGAAAGATAATAGCGTTCTTATGAAAGTTTATTAATTTCACGAGAGCTTTATTAAGAAACGCACATGCGTTTCTTTGTAAAGGCAAGCCGTTGTTTGCTACGCGTGAAAGCACTGTTAGAACTGAGATCAGTGTTCCTTTTCTCAGTACAAGCTTTACTCTGAAACATAATCGCGTTCTTTTGAAAGTTTATTAATTTCACGAAAGCTTTAGTAAGAAACGCACATGCGTTTCTTTGTAAAGGCAAGCAGTTGATTGCTACATGTGAAAGCACGGTTAGAACTGAGATGAGTGTTCCCTTTCTCAGTACAAGCTTTACTTTGAAAGATAATCGCGTTCTTTTGAAAGTTTATTAATTTCACGAAAACTTTTGTAAGAAATGCACATGCGTTTCTTTGTAAAGACAAGCAGTTTTTTGCTACGTGTGAAAGCACTATTAGAACTGAGAGGAGTCTTCCTTTTCTCAGTACAAGCTTTACTTTGAAAGATAATCGCGTTCTTTTGAAAGTTTATTAATTTCACGAAAGCATTAGTAAGAAACACTAATGCGTTACATTATAAAGACAAGCAGTATTTGATACGTGTGAAAGCACTGTTAGAACTGAGATGAGTGTTCCTTTTCTCAATACAAGCTTTACTTTGAAAGATAATCGCGTTCTTTTGAAAGTTTATTAATGTCACGAAAGCTTTAGGAAGAAACGCACATGCGTTTCTTTGTAAATACAAGCAGTTGTTTGCTACGTGTGAAAGCACTGTTAGAACTGAGATGAGTGTTCCTTCTCTCAGTACAAGCTTTACTTTGAAAGATAATCGCGTTCTTTAAAAAGTTTATTAATGTCACGAAAGCTTCAGTAAGAAACGCACATGCGTTTCTTTGTAAATACAAGCAGTTGTTTGCTACGTGTGAAAGCACGGTTAGAACTGAGATGTGTGTTCCTTTTCTCAGTACAAGCTTTACTTTGAAAGATAATCGCATTCTTGTGAAAGTTTATTAATTTCATGAAAGCATTAGTAAGAAACACTAATGCGTTACATTATAAAGACAAGCAGTATTTGATACGTGTGAAAGCACTGTTAGAACTGAGATGAGTCTTCCTTTTCTCAATACAAGCTTTACTTTGAAAGATAATCGCGTTCTTTTGAAAGTTTATTAATTTCACGAAAGCTTTAGGAAGAAACGCACATGCGTTTCTTTGTAAAGACAACAGTTGTTTGGTACGTGTGAAAGCACTGTTAGAACTGAGATGAGTGTTCCTTTTCTCAGTCCATCTTTACTTTGAAAGATAATAGCGTTCTTTAAGAAGTTTATTAATGTCACAAAAGCTTTAGTAAGAAACGCACATGCGTTTCTTTGTAAAGGCAAGCAGTTGTTTGCTACGTGTGAAAGCACTGTTAGAACTGAAATGAGTGTTCCTTTTCTCAGTACAAGCTTTTCTTTGAAACATAATCGCGTTCTTTTGAAAGTTTATTAATTTCACGAAAGCTTTAGGAAGAAACGCACATGCGTTTCTTTGTAAAGACAACAGTTGTTTGCTACGTGTGAAAGCACTGTTAGAACTGAGATGAGTGTTCCTTTTCTCAGTACAAGCTTTACCTTGAAAGATAATCGCGTTCTTTTGAAAGTTTATTAATGTCACGAAAGCTTTAGTAAGAAACGCACATGCGTTTCTTTGTAAAGACAAGCAGTTGTTTGATATGTGTGAAAGCACTCTTAGAACTGAGATCAGTGTTGTTTTTCTCCATACAAACTTTACTTTGAAAGGTAATCGCGTTCTTTTGAAAGATTACTAATTTCAGGAAAGCTTTAGTAAGAAACACGAATACGTTACATTATAAAGACAAGCACTTGTTTGCTACGTGTGAAAGCACTGTTAGAACTGAGATCAGTGTTCCTTTTCTCAGTACGAGCTTTTCTTTGAAACATAATCGCGTTCTTATGAAAGCTTATTAATTTCACGAAAGCTTTAGTAAGAAACGCACATGCGTTTCTTTGTAAAGACAAGCAGTTGTTTGCTACATGTGAAAGCACTGTTAGAAGTGAGATGAGTGTTCCTTTTCTCAGTACAAGCTTTACTTTGAAACATAATCGCGTTCTTTTGAAAGTTTATTAATTTCACGAAAACTTTTGTAAGAAATGCACATGCGTTTCTTTGTAAAGACAAGCAGTTTTTTGCTACGTGTGAAAGCACTATTAGAACTGAGAGGAGTCTTCCTTTTCTCAGTACAAGCTTTACTTTGAAAGATAATCGCGTTCTTTTGAAAGTTTATTAATTTCACGAAAGCATTAGTAAGAAACACTAATGCGTTACATTATAAAGACAAGCAGTATTTGATACGTGTGAAAGCACTGTTAGAACTGAGATGAGTGTTCCTTTTCTCAATACAAGCTTTACTTTGAAAGATAATCGCGTTCTTTTGAAAGTTTATTAATTTCACGAAAGTTTTAGGAAGAAACGCACATGCGTTTCTTTGTAAAGACAAGCAGTTGTTTGCTACGTGTGAAAGCACTGTTAGAACTGAGATGAGAGTTCCTTTTCTCAGTACAAGCTTTACTTTGAAAGATAATCGCGTTCTTTTGAAAGTTTATTAATTTCACGAAAGCTTTATTAAGAAACACTAATGCGTTACATTATAAAGACAAGCAGTATTTGATACGTGTGAAAGCACTGTTAGAACTCAGATAAGTGTTCCTTTTCTCAGTACAAGCTTTACTTTGAAAGATAATCGCATTCTTTTGAAAGTTTATTACTTTGACGATAGCTTTATGAAGAAACGCACATGTGTTTCTTTGTAAAGACAAGCAGTTGTTTGCTACATGTGAAAGCACTGTTAGAATTGAGATGAGTGTTCCTTTTCTTAGTACAAGCTTTACTTTGAAAGATAATCGCGTTCTTTTTACAGTTTATTAATTTCACGAAAGCTTTAGGAAGAAACGCACATGCGTTTCTTTGTAAAGACAAGCAGTTGTTTGCTACGTGTGAAAGCACTGTTAGAACTGAGATGAGTGTTCCTTCTCTCATTACAAGCTTTACTTTGAAAGATAATCGCGTTCTTTAAAAAGTTTATTAATGTCACGAAAGCTTTAGTAAGAAACGCACATGTGTTTCTTTGTAAAGACAAGCAGTTGTTTGCTACGTGTGAAAGCACTGTTAGAACTGAAATGAGTGTTCCTTTTCTCAGTACAAGCTTTTCTTTGAAACATAATCGCGTTCTTATGAAAGCTTATTAATTTCACGAAAGCTTAAGGATGAAACAAACGCACATGCGATTCTTTGTAAAGGCAAGCAGTTGTTTGCTACGTGTGAAAGCACTGATAGAACTGAGATGAGTGTTCCTTTTCTCAGTACAAGCTTTACTTTGAAAGATAATCGTGTTCTTTAAAAAGTTTATTAATGTCACGAAAGCTTCAGTAAGAAACGCACATGCGTTTCTTTGTAAATACAAGCAGTTGTTTGCTACGTGTGAAAGCACTATTAGAACTGAGAGGAGTGTTCCTTTTCTCAGTACAAGCTTTACTTTGAAAGATAATAGCGTTCTTATGAAAGTTTATTAATTTCACGAGAGCTTTAGTAAGAAACGCACATGCGTTTCTTTGTAAAGGCAAGCCGTTGTTTGCTATGCGTGAAAGCACTGTTAGAACTGAGATCAGTGTTCCTTTTCTCAGTACAAGCTTTACTTTGAAACATAATCGCGTTCTTTTGAAAGTTTATTAATTTCACGAAAGCTTTAGTAAGAAACGCACATGCGTTTCTTTGTAAAGGCAAGCAGTTGATTGCTACATGTGAAAGCACGGTTAGAACTGAGATGAGTGTTCCCTTTCTCAGTACAAGCTTTACTTTGAAAGATAATCGCGTTCTTTTGAAAGTTTATTAATTTCACATAAGCATTAGTAAAAAACACTAATGCGTTACATTATAAAGACAAGCAGTATTTGATACGTGTGAAAGCAATGTTAGAACTGAGATGAGTGTTCCTTTTCTCAATACAAGCTTTACTTTGAAAGATAATCGCGTTCTTTTGAAAGTTCATTAATGTCACGAAAGCTTTAGTAAGAAAAGCACATGTGTTTCTTTGTAAAGACAAGCAGTTGTTTGCTACGTGTGAAAGCACTGTTAGAACTGAGATGAGTGTTCCTTTTCTCAGTACAAGCTTTACTTTGAAAGATAATAGCATTCATTTGAAAGTTTATTACTTTCACGAAAGCTTTAGGAAGAAACGCAGATGCGTTTCTTTGTAAAGGCAAGCAGTTGTTTGCTACGTGTGAAAGCACTGATAGAACTGAGATGAGTGTTCCTTTTCTCAGTACAAGATTTACTTTGAAAGATAATCGCGTTCTTTTGAAAGATTATTAATTTCACGAAAGCTTTTGTAAGAAACACTAATGCGTTACATTATAAAGACAAGCAGTATTTGATACCTGTGAAAGCATTGTTAGAACTGAGATCAGTGTTCCTTTTCTCGGAACAAGCTTTACTTTGGAAATAATCGTGTTCTTATGAAAGTTTATTAATTTCACGAAAGCTTTAGTAAGAAACACACATGCGTTTCTTTGTAAAGACAAGGAATTTTTTGCTACGTGTGAAAGCACTGTTAGACCTGAGATTAGCATTCCTTCTCTCAGTACAAGCCTTACTTTGAAAGATAATCGTGTTCTTTTGAATTTTTATTAATTTCACGAAAGCTTAAGAATGAAACGCACAGGCGTTTCTTTGTAAAGGCAAGCCGTTGTTTGCTACGTGTGAAAGCACTGTTAGAACTGAGATGAGTGTTCCTTTTCTCAGTACAAGCTTTACTTTGAAAGATAATCGCTTTCTTTTGAAAGATTATTAATTTCACGAAAGCTTTAGTAAGAAACACTAATGCGTTACATTATAAAGACAAGCAGTATTTGATATTTTTGAAAGCACTGTTAGAACTCAGATGAGTGTTCCTTTTCTCAGTACAAGCTTTACTTTGAAAGATAATCGCATTCTTTTGAAAGTTTATTAGTTTCACGAAAGCTTTAGTAAGAAACGCACATGCGTTTCTTTGTAAAGACAAGCAGTTGTTTGCTACATGTGAAAGCACTGTTAGAACTGAGATGAGTGTTCCTTTTCTCAGTACAATCTTTACTTTGAAACATAATCGCATTCTTTTGAAAGTTTATTAATTTCACGAAAGCTTTTGTAAGAAACGCACATCCGTTTCTTTGTAAAGACAAGCAGTTTTTTGCTACGTGTGAAAGCACTATTAGAACTGAGAGGAGTGTTCCTTTTCTCAGTACAAGCTTTACTTTGAAAGATAATAGCGTTCTTATGAAAGTTTATTAATTTCACGAAAGCTTTAGTAAGAAACGCACATGCGTTTCTTTGTAAAGGCAAGCAGTTGATTGCTACATGTGAAAGCACGGTTAGAACTGAGATGAGTGTTCCTTTTCTCAGTACAAGCTTTACTTTGAAAGATAATCGCGTTCTTTTGAAAGATTATTAATTTCACGAAAGCTTTAGTAAGACACACTAATGCGTTACATTATAAAGACAAGCAGTATTTGATACATGTGAAAGCATTGTTAGAACTGAGATCAGTGTTCCTTTTCTCAGTACAAGCTTTACTTTTGAAGATAATCGTGTTCTTATGAAAGTTTATTAATTTCACGAAAGCTTTAAGAAGAAACGCACATGCGTTTCTTTGTAAAGACAAGCAGTTGTTTGCTACGTGTGAAAGCACTGTTAGAACAGAGATGAGTGTTCCTTCTCTCAGTACAAGCTTTACTTTGAAAGATAATCGCGTTCTTTAAAAAGTTTATTAATGTCACGAAAGCTTTAGGAAGAAACGCACATGCGTTTCTTTGTAAAGACAAGCAGTTGTTTGCTACGTGGGAAAGCACTGTTAGAACTGAGATGAGTGTTCCTTTTCGCAGTACAAGCTTTACTTTGAAAGATAATCGCGTTCTTATGGAAGTTTATTAATTTCACGAAAGTTTTAGTAAGAAACGCACATGCGTTTCTTTGTAAATACAAGCAGTTGTTTGCTACGTGGGAAAGCACTGTTAGAACTGAGATGAGTGTTCCTTTTCTCAGTACAAGCTTTACTTTGAAAGATAATCGCGTTCTTTTGAAAGATTATTAATTGCACGAAAGCTTTAGTAAGAGACACTAATGCATTACATTATAAAGAGAAGCAGTATTTGATACGGGTGAAAGAACTGTTAGAACTGAGATCAGTGTTCCTTTTCTTAGTACAAGCTTTACTTTGGAAGATAATCGCGTTCTTATGAAAGTTTATTAATTTCACGAAAGCTTTAGGAAGAAACGCACATGCGTTTCTTTGTAAAGACAAGTAGGTATTTGCTAAGTGTGAAAGCACTGTTAGAACTGAGATCAGTGTTGCTTTTCTCAGTACAAGCTTTACTATGAAAGATAATCGCGTTCTTTTGAAAGTTTATTAATGTCACGAAAGCTTTAGGAAGAAAGGCACATGCGTTTCTTTGTAAAGACAAGCAGTTGTTTGCTACGTGTAAAAGCACTGTTAGAACTGAGATGAGTGTTCCTTCTCTCAGTACAAGCCTTACTTTGAAAGATAATCGTGTTCTTTTGAACGTTTATTAATTTCACGAAAGCTTTAGTAAGAAACACACATGCGTTTCTTTGTAAGGACAGGCAGTTGTTTGCTACGTGTGAAAGCACTGTTAGAACTGAGATGAGTGTTCCTTCTCTCAGTACAAGCCTTACTTTGAAAGATAATCGTGTTCTTTTGAACGTTATTAATTTCACGAAAGCTTAAGGATGAAACGCAGATGCGATTCTTTGTAAAGGCAAGCAGTTGTTTGCTACGTGTGAAAGCACTGATAGAACTGAGATGAGTGTTCCTTTTCTCAGTACAAGCTTTACTTTGAAAGATAATCGCGTTCTTTTGAAAGATTATTAATTTCACGAAAGCTTTAGTAAGAAACACTAATGCGTTACATTAAAAAGACAAGCAGTATTAGAACTGAGATCAGTGTTCCTTTTCTCAGTACAAGCTTTACTTTGAAAGACAATCGCATTCTTTTGTAAGTTTATTAATGTCACGAAAGCTTTAGTAAGAAACGCACATGCGTTTCTTTGTAAAGACAAGCAGTTGTTTGCTACGTGTGAAAGCACTGTTAGAACTGAAATGAGTGTTCCTTTTCTCAGTACAAGCTTTTCTTTGAAACACAATCGCATTCTTATGAAAGCTTATTAATTTCACGAAAGCTTTAGGAAGAAACTCACATGCGTTTCTTTGTAAAGACAAGCAGTTGTTTGCTACGTGTGAAAGCACTGTTAGAACTGAGATGAGTGTTCCTTTTCTTAGTACAAGCTTTACTTTGAAAGATAATCGCGTTCTTTTTACAGTTTATTAATTTCACGAAAGCTTTAGGAAGAAACGCACATGCGTTTCTTTGTAAAGACAAGCAGTTGTTTGCTACGTGTGAAAGTACTGTTAGAACTGAGATGAGTGTTCCTTCTCTCAGTACAAGCTTTACTTTGAAAGATAATCGCGTTTTTTAAAAAGTTTATTAATGTCACGAAAGCTTCAGTAAGAAACGCACATGCGTTTCTTTGTAAATACAAGCAGTTGTTTGCTACGTGTGAAAGCACGGTTAGAACTGAGATGTGTGTTCCTTTTCTCAGTACAAGCTTTACTTTGAAAGATAATCGCGTTCTTGTGAAAGTTTATTAATTTCATGAAAGCATTAGTAAGAAACACTAATGCGTTACATTATAAAGACAAGCAGTATTTGATACGTGTGAAAGCACTGTTAGAACTGAGATGAGTCTTCCTTTTCTCAATACAAGCTTTACTTTGAAAGATAATCGCGTTCTTTTGAAAGTTTATTAATTTCACGAAAGCTTTAGGAAGAAACGCACATGCGTTTCTTTGTAAAGACAACAGTTGTTTGGTACGTGTGAAAGCACTGTTAGAACTGAGATGAGTGTTCCTTTTCTCAGTACAAGCTTTACTTTGAAAGATAATGGCGTTCTTTTGAAAGATTATTAATTTCACGAAAGCTTTAGTAAGAAACACTAATGCGTTACATTATAAAGACAAGCAGTTGTTTGCTATGGGTGAAAGCACTGTTAGAAGTGAGATGAGTGTTCCTTTTCTCAGTACAAGTTTTATTTTGAAAGATAATCGCGTTCTTTTGAAAGTTTATAAATTTCACTATAGCTTTAGGAAGAAACGCACATGCGTTTCTTTGTAAGGACAAGCAGTTGTTTGCTACATGTGAAAGCACTGTTAGAACTGAGATGAGTGTTCCTTCTCTCATTACAAGCTTTACTTTGAAAGATAATCGCGTTCTTTAAAAAGTTTATTAATGTCACGATAGATTTAGTAAGAAACGCACATGCGTTTCTTTGTAAAGACAAGCAGTTGTTTGGTACGTGTGAAAGCACTGTTAGAACTGAAATGAGTGTTCCTTTTCTCAGTACAAGCTTTTCTTTGAAACATAATCGCGTTCTTATGAAAGCTTATTAATTTCACGAAAGCTTTAGTAAGAAACGCACATGCGTTTCTTTGTAAAGACAAGCAGTATTTGATACGTGTGAAAGCACTGTTAGAACTGAGATGAGTGTTCCTTTTCTCAGTACAAGCTTTACTTTGAAACATAATCGCGTTCTTTTGAAAGTTTATTAATTTCACGAAAACTTTTGTAAGAAATGCACATGCGTTTCTTTGTAAAGACAAGCAGTTTTTTGCTACGTGTGAAAGCACTATTAGAACTGAGAGGAGTCTTCCTTTTCTCAGTACAAGCTTTACTTTGAAAGATAATCGCGTTCTTTTGAAAGTTTATTAATTTCACGAAAGCATTAGTAAGAAACACTAATGCGTTACATTATAAAGACAAGCAGTATTTGATACGTGTGAAAGCACTGTTAGAACTGAGATGAGTGTTCCTTTTCTCAATACAAGCTTTACTTTGAAAGATAATCGCGTTCTTTTGAAAGTTTATTAATTTCACGAAAGTTTTAGGAAGAAACGCACATGCGTTTCTTTGTAAAGACAAGCAGTTGTTTGCTACGTGTGAAAGCACTGTTAGAACTGAGATGAGAGTTCCTTTTCTCAGTACAAGCTTTACTTTGAAAGATAATCGCGTTCTTTTGAAAGTTTATTAATTTCACGAAAGCTTTATTAAGAAACACTAATGCGTTACATTATAAAGACAAGCAGTATTTGATACGTGTGAAAGCACTGTTAGAACTCAGATAAGTGTTCCTTTTCTCAGTACAAGCTTTACTTTGAAAGATAATCGCATTCTTTTGAAAGTTTATTACTTTGACGATAGCTTTATGAAGAAACGCACATGTGTTTCTTTGTAAAGACAAGCAGTTGTTTGCTACATGTGAAAGCACTGTTAGAATTGAGATGAGTGTTCCTTTTCTTAGTACAAGCTTTACTTTGAAAGATAATCGCGTTCTTTTTACAGTTTATTAATTTCACGAAAGCTTTAGGAAGAAACGCACATGCGTTTCTTTTTAAAGACAAGCAGTTGTTTGCTACGTGTGAAAGCACTGTTAGAACTGAGATGAGTGTTCCTTCTCTCATTACAAGCTTTACTTTGAAAGATAATCGCGTTCTTTAAAAAGTTTATTACTGTCACGAAAGCTTTAGTAAGAAACGCACATGTGTTTCTTTGTAAAGACAAGCAGTTGTTTGCTACGTGTGAAAGCACTGTTAGAACTGAAATGAGTGTTCCTTTTCTCAAAACAAGCTTTTCTTTGAAACATAATCGCGTTCTTATGAAAGCTTATTAATTTCACGAAAGCTATAGGATGAAACGCACATGCGTTTCTTTGTAAAGACAAGCAGTTATTTGCTACGTGTGAAAGCACTGTTAGAACTGAGATGAGTGTTCCTTCTCTCAGTACAAGCTTTACTTTGAAAGATAATCGCGTTCTTTTGAAAGTTTATTAATTTCACGAAAGCTTTAGTAAGAAACGCACATGCGTTTCTTTGTAAAGACAAGCAGTTGTTTGCTACATGTGAAAGCAATGTTAGAAGTGAGATGAGTGTTCCTTTTCTCAGTGCAAGCTTTACTTTGAAAGATAATCACGTTCTTTTGCAAGTTTATTAATTTCACGATAGCTTCAGTAAGAAACGCACATGCGTTTCTTTGTAAATACAAGCAGTTGTTTACTACGTGTGAAAGCACTGTTAGAACTGAGATGAGTGTTCCTTTTCTCAGTACAAGCTTTACTTTGAAACATAATCGCGTTCTTTTGAAAGTTTATTAATTTCACGAAAGCTTTTGTAAGAAACGCACATGTGTTTCTTTGTAAAGACAAGCAGTTGTTTGCTACATGTGAAAGCACTGTTAGAACTGAGATGAGTGTTCCTTTTCTCAGTACAAGCTTTATTTTAAAAGATAATCGCGTTCTTTTGAAAGTTTATTAATTTCACAAAAGCTTTAGGAAGAAACGCACATGAGTTTCTTTGTAAGGACAAGCAGTTGTTTGCTACGTGTGAAAGCACTGTTAGAACTGAGATGAGTGTTCCTTTTCTCAGTACAAGCTTTACTTTGAAAGATAATCGCGTTCTTTTGAAAGTTTATTAATTTCACGAAAGCTTTAGGAAGAAACGCACATGCGTTTCTTTGTAAAGACAAGCAGTTGTTTGCTACGTGTGAAAGAACTGTTAGAGCTGAGATGAGTGTTCCTTTTCTCAGTACAAGCTTTACTTTGAAAGATAATGGCGTTCTTTTGAAAGATTATTAATTTCACGAAAGCTTTAGTAAGAAACACTAATGCGTTACATTATAAAGACAAGCAGTTGTTTGCTATGGGTGAAAGCACTGTTAGAAGTGAGATGAGTGTTCCTTTTCTCAGTACAAGTTTTATTTTGAAAGATAATCGCGTTCTTTTGAAAGTTTATAAATTTCACTATAGCTTTAGGAAGAAACGCACATGCGTTTCTTTGTAAGGACAAGCAGTTGTTTGCTACATGTGAAAGCACTGTTAGAACTGAGATGAGTGTTCCTTCTCTCATTACAAGCTTTACTTTGAAAGATAATCGCGTTCTTTAAAAAGTTTATTAATGTCACGATAGATTTAGTAAGAAACGCACATGCGTTTCTTTGTAAAGACAAGCAGTTGTTTGGTACGTGTGAAAGCACTGTTAGAACTGAAATGAGTGTTCCTTTTCTCAGTACAAGCTTTTCTTTGAAACATAATCGCGTTCTTATGAAAGCTTATTAATTTCACGAAAGCTTTAGTAAGAAACGCACATGCGTTTCTTTGTAAAGACAAGCAGTATTTGATACGTGTGAAAGCACTGTTAGAACTGAGATGAGTGTTCCTTTTCTCAATACAAGCTTTACTTTGAAAGATAATCGCGTTCTTTTGAAAGTTTATTAATTTCACGAAAGATTTAGGAAGAAACGCACATGCGTTTCTTTGTAAAGACAAGCAGTTGTTTGCTACGTGTGAAAGCACTGTTAGAACTGAGATGAGAGTTCCTTTTCTCAGTACAAGCTTTACTTTGAAAGATAATCGCGTTCTTTTGAAAGTTTATTAATTTCACGAAAGCTTTATTAAGAAACACTAATGCGTTACATTATAAAGACAAGCAGTATTTGATACGTGTGAAAGCACTATTATAACTCAGATAAGTGTTCCTTTTCTCAGTACAAGCTTTACTTTGAAAGATAATCGCATTCTTTTGAAAGTTTATTACTTTGACGAAAGCTTTATTAAGAAACGCACATGCGTTTCTTTGTAAAGACAAGCAGTTGTTTGCTACATGTGAAAGCACTGTTAGAATTGAGATGAGTGTTCCTTTTCTTAGTACAAGCTTTACTTTGAAAGATAATCGCGTTCTTTTTACAGTTTATTAATTTCACGAAAGCTTTAGGAAGAAACGCACATGCGTTTCTTTTTAAAGACAAGCAGTTGTTTGCTACGTGTGAAAGCACTGTTAGAACTGAGATGAGTGTTCCTTCTCTCATTACAAGCTTTACTTTGAAAGATAATCGCGTTCTTTAAAAAGTTTATTACTGTCACGAAAGCTTTAGTAAGAAACGCACATGTGTTTCTTTGTAAAGACAAGCAGTTGTTTGCTACGTGTGAAAGCACTGTTAGAACTGAAATGAGTGTTCCTTTTCTCAAAACAAGCTTTTCTTTGAAACATAATCGCGTTCTTATGAAAGCTTATTAATTTCACGAAAGCTATAGGATGAAACGCACATGCGTTTCTTTGTAAAGACAAGCAGTTATTTGCTACGTGTGAAAGCACTGTTAGAACTGAGATGAGTGTTCCTTCTCTCAGTACAAGCTTTACTTTGAAAGATAATCGCGTTCTTTTGAAAGTTTATTAATTTCACGAAAGCTTTAGTAAGAAACGCACATGCGTTTCTTTGTAAAGACAAGCAGTTGTTTGCTACATGTGAAAGCAATGTTAGAAGTGAGATGAGTGTTCCTTTTCTCAGTGCAAGCTTTACTTTGAAAGATAATCGCGTTCTTTTGCAAGTTTATTAATTTCACGATAGCTTCAGTAAGAAACGCACATGCGTTTCTTTGTAAATACAAGCAGTTGTTTACTACGTGTGAAAGCACTGTTAGAACTGAGATGAGTGTTCCTTTTCTCAGTACAAGCTTTACTTTGAAACATAATCGCGTTCTTTTGAAAGTTTATTAATTTCACGAAAGCTTTTGTAAGAAACGCACATGTGTTTCTTTGTAAAGACAAGCAGTTGTTTGCTACGTGTGAAAGCACTGTTAGAACTGAGATGAGTGTTCCTTTTCTCAGAACAAGCTTTATTTTAAAAGATAATCGCGTTCTTTTGAAAGTTTATTAATTTCACAAAAGCTTTAGGAAGAAACGCACATGAGTTTCTTTGTAAGGACAAGCAGTTGTTTGCTACGTGTGAAAGCACTGTTAGAACTGAGATGAGTGTTCCTTTTCTCAGTACAAGCTTTACTTTGAAAGATAATCGCGTTCTTTTGAAAGTTTATTAATTTCACGAAAGCTTTAGGAAGAAACGCACATGCGTTTCTTTGTAAAGACAAGCAGTTGTTTGCTACGTGTGAAAGAACTGTTAGAGCTGAGATGAGTGTTCCTTTTCTCAGTACAAGCTTTACTTTGAAAGATAATGGCGTTCTTTTGAAAGATTATTAATTTCACGAAAGCTTTAGTAAGAAACACTAATGCGTTACATTATAAAGACAAGCAGTTGTTTGCTATGGGTGAAAGCACTGTTAGAAGTGAGATGAGTGTTCCTTTTCTCAGTACAAGTTTTATTTTGAAAGATAATCGCGTTCTTTTGAAAGTTTATAAATTTCACTATAGCTTTAGGAAGAAACGCACATGCGTTTCTTTGTAAGGACAAGCAGTTGTTTGCTACATGTGAAAGCACTGTTAGAACTGAGATGAGTGTTCCTTCTCTCATTACAAGCTTTACTTTGAAAGATAATCGCGTTCTTTAAAAAGTTTATTAATGTCACGATAGATTTAGTAAGAAACGCACATGCGTTTCTTTGTAAAGACAAGCAGTTGTTTGGTACGTGTGAAAGCACTGTTAGAACTGAAATGAGTGTTCCTTTTCTCAGTACAAGCTTTTCTTTGAAACATAATCGCGTTCTTATGAAAGCTTATTAATTTCACGAAAGCTTTAGTAAGAAACGCACATGCGTTTCTTTGTAAAGACAAGCAGTATTTGATACGTGTGAAAGCACTGTTAGAACTGAGATGAGTGTTCCTTTTCTCAATACAAGCTTTACTTTGAAAGATAATCGCGTTCTTTTGAAAGTTTATTAATTTCACGAAAGATTTAGGAAGAAACGCACATGCGTTTCTTTGTAAA